>NC_069786.1:10000-610000 GCF_027406575.1 Nycticebus coucang | reverse complement strand
TCTTTTTCTGGATGCCCTCTTTTAAACCTGAGTTCCCAGCTGCTCTGAAGAAACAGACACAGATTTGTCTGTGGTTTGTGTCCTCAACTCTGGCATTATAAACTTCCATTCATTGAGATCTTTGCCTCAGTCGGTCACTCATTTTGAGTTGTCATAGGTGTGGCTTTACCTAGTTTGACAAATGAAAGTACAAATGGAGAAGAACTCAAACTCTATAAAATAATTTTAAGAGGTTTATTCTAAGTCAAACATGTATGACCATAGCCTGGAGAGCCATGCCCAAGAAGCCTTGAGCAAGTGGTCTCCCATGGTCTGATTACAGTTTGGTTTTATACATTTCAGGGATAACATAGAAAGTCATAAATCAATAAATGGAAGGCGTACTTTGGTTTGCTCTGAAAACACAGGACGTCTTGAAGCAGGGGCAGTTTTGCTGCCTACCAGATTCATTTGCCCACTACTACCCGAGAGAAAGCCGATACACTGACAGCAGACGCTAGAGCAGAGAGCTTAATTCTGCACAGTGGTGAGCATAGCGATAAGCAGGGAGATTGGAGGGATTTTTCAAATCTGACTCCCCCCAAATTTGGGAGTCAGGAAGGAAGTTCGGTGGGGAAAGGATTAAGCTTTTGGGTTTGCTAATTGGTTAGGTTGGGGGCAAAATAATAGGGGTGTAGAAATCAGCTTCTTGTACTGCTTTACTTCCTGGAGTCACGATTCCAGCTGAGTCAGTTTGTTGGTGTGGGCCACTAGTCTGGGTGGGTCAGCCAAGCCACTGGAATGTGGGACCTGAAAGAGGTCTCAGAAACTTACCTCCAGGTTTTATTAATTTTTTTTTTTTTTTTTTTTGAGGCAGAGTCTCACTGTGTCGCCCTCACTAGAATGCTGTGGCATCACAGCTCACAGCAACTGCAAACTCTTGAGCCGTCAACAGCTCACAGCAACTGCAAACTCTTGAGCTTAAGTGATTCTCTTGTCTCAGCCTCCCAAGTAGCTGGGACTATAGTTGCCTGCCACAATGCCCGGCTATTTTTTTGTTGCAGATGTTTTGTTGGCCCGGGCCACAAACCTGCCACCCTTGGTGTATGTGGCTGACGCTGTAACCACTGTGCTTCTGGTGCTGAGCCATAACTTCTAGGTTTTAAAAGGATAATGTGTCAGTCACAGTGGCTCCCGCCTGTAATCCCGGCACTGTGGGAGGCTGAGGAGGGAGAATTGCTTGAGCTCAGGAGTTCGAGACTTGCCTGAGCGAGAGTAAGACCCACGACTCCTAAAAAAAAAAAAGAAAAACCCAGCCGGACGCTGTGGCAAGCACCTGTAATCCCAGCAGCTTCTGGAGGTTGAGGCAGCGGGATGCCCACAGCCAGAGTCTGAGGTTGCAGTGAACTATGACACCATTGCGCTCTGCTGGGGCATAGGGTGGGACTCTGTCTCAACAACAATAACAAAAAAAGTAAAGAAATAAAAATAAAAAATAAGCAAGGAAATAAAAAAATAAAAGGGTAATGTTGTATCATTGGTACTATAAATGGTCATAGCTCACAGCAGCCTCCAACTCTTAGGCTCAAGCGATTCTCTTGCCTCAGCCTCCTGAATAGCTGGGACTACAGGTGCCTGCCACAACACCTAGCTGTTTTTAGAGGTCTCGCTCTGGCTCAGGCTGGTCTCGAACCTGTGAGCTTAGGCAATCCACCTGCCTTGGCCTCCCACTGTGCTGGGATTACAGGCGTGAGCCACCAGGTCCAGCCTTTGAATTCTGTTCTTGATAGAAATAAGTGACTCCTAATTATGGAATCATGTTTTCCTTAGTACTTACAGAATGTTTTAATCTTTAGCATGGGATTCAAAAGACATTCTTATTCAGAGTCACCCTTGTGACTTCCTTGTTCCAGTCTACCAGCTCCTCAGCCATGGCACCACTCCTGTACCAGAAAAGGCCTCCAACATCCCTGCTTCTGTTTGGTCTTAATTTTTATGAACATTTTCTTTTCATCCCATCTGCTGAAATCACACCTAATGAATATTCCTGCTCTGCAGTTCATACTTCTTTAAAATAAAATGCATTTCCATAATATTTGCATTGTGTCTCGTTACAGTTATTTTCTATGCATCTGTCTCTTCCACTGAGTTGTAGGCTCTTGGAAGGTTTGTCGTAGGAGCAGTAGTCTGTATTGTTAGTTGTCCTGGCCCACGGGTCAGTCGACAGGGATACCTGGAGGAGGGGGTGAGAATGGGAAGGGGCAAGGGGCGTGAAGAATGGAGATAAGACAGGAGTCTGATCAAGTCTCGTTTATTGCAAAGCTCTTCCAGGGTATATAAGGGTAGGTGAAGGAGGAGGTTTACATCACCAGGTATCCAAGCAACCTGGCCTTGGTGGAGATAAGTTCCAAACGGCAAGCTTCCAAGTTTCGCTCACATGATTTACGAGAAGCGGCCTGGCGTTTGCAGGGAAATAGAAACCTAGGCCTAGCATTTTCAGGGAAATAGAAACTTAAGTCTGTTAGTACCGGAAATAGCACTTGGCCTACAAAATAGATGCTGTGGTGTCAGCCTTCCACAGGTCCCCCTTTTTTATAATATTTTTAAATGTACATTTTACTTTTAAAGTTTTGCCAACTCTCGACCGAGAGGGCGGAGTGACTGTGTCTGTCTTAGGTTGGGACCGCCTTACCATCTCAGCTGATCCTCCTTACCCGTCATGGGATACACGGTAGCTATCTGACCAGGCTCCTGTCTTAGGTTGGTAGGATAAGCAAAGTCTGAGATGAGGGTCCTTGTTACCCGTCCTTGACTAGCCAGTCCCCATAAGTAGTTATGGTTATGCGTTCATCTTCCATAGCAAGTCTGTGATAATGAACCTGGAGGGGCTGCATTTTAATAGCATCAATTTGTTTTATAAAGGCCACGACTTTGTTAAAAACAAAAGGTCCTAGAGACAGCAATATTAGTAAGCCAAGGAGGGGCCCTAAAAATGGAAGGAGATAAGGTAAAAAGCCATTTAGTCCGCTCCAAAACAGGTTGTCCATAATTTTTCTTCTTCTTTCCTCTAGATTATCTTGTAATTTTTTTATTTTGTCTCGAAGAATTCCTGACTTATTTGCATAAAAGCAGCATTTTTCCTGTAATGCTAAGCAGATGCCTCCTTGGTTAGCTGTTAGAAGATCTAAACCTCTTCTATTCTGTAGTACTACTTCAGCTAAGGAATCTAATTGATCTTGAAGATCTCTAACTGTGCCTGATAGGGCTTGTATATCTTCTGCCATAAGTTGGGATAGTTCAGTATATTTATGTACAGCAATGCCCATACCGGCGGTACCAGTGGCCATGCCAGCAGTGATTCCCAGAGTGGCCAAGAGAGGAAGAAATTGGACAGCCCTTCTAGAACGGCCAGATATATAATCAAAGGATGGTATAGGTAAAGATTCATTTCCATTGACTATATCTATATCGGGTAGCAAAAGGGCGATAGTACATAATCCTGTCCAATTAGTGGGTAGAATGGTATATGCCAAGTTATTGCCACAAACAAATACCATATCATTGGGAGCACACGGGGAATAAGTAATATTGATGATGTCAGTGCAATTGGTCAAAGAGAGTATGCCAATATCAATAGCATAACTGTCGTCTCTATAAGGGGACACAATACAGGGTGCTTCAGAAAAGACAGGTTGTACAGGTAAAGGCATGATGGGCATGCAGTTATTAGATGATAATTCAATGGAATTAACATTGATAGCAATAGGCATAGATAGTCCTAAATGAAGGCATAACCAGCAATTTTCAGCCAAAGAAGGGTTGGATTGTTTAAGTAACCTATGTGTGATGTCTACCATTTTCAGGGTTTGGGGGTCTAGATTTGCATCCCTATTTTTGGGTAAAGCTATTGGATGGTAATTAAATTTAGGAGACATGTGGTTTACAATGTTTTCCAGTTGCTTTTGGACTATATTCTGTCTTACCTGATCTTGGGATCCACCTCCATCAGAGACGTGCACAGATGGAGTCTTATTCCAGCAAACTGTTTTTCCTACTGTATCGGGACAGCCAGATTGGGCATATTTATTTGAGGTCCCCTGGACCTGAGGGACTGTGTCCCACTCCCCTCCAAATGTCCCCGAAAAATGTCTGGTCAAGATTGCTGTAAAATAGGTATGATTATCTGTACCAGTACATAGTTGAACCTGCTCATAACAAGTATTATGTACAGATGGATGGAATTCTATACAAGGGCATGGTCCAGGCTTGTTATTAGAGATGGGGATAATTTTAGCCTTTTTTGCTACAGACCCATGCCTGTGCTCCATGAATATTTTGTCTCATTACTAAGTATGCTGTTTTATCATCACAATCTACATTTAGGAGAGGGGTTGTCTCACCATTCCAGGTGCCACCACGGCACTCGCAAGGAGTACCAGTTAATTTTTGTAAGAGTGCCCGAGCCTCATGGGGATTACCAAAACCACCTTCATTTTTTCGTATCAGGAGAGAGATTCCCAGCAGCAGCTACATCCAGGTGCTCACAGTTACCTGCAAAGAAAAGGAAAGAAAGCCTTCTCAGGGGGCCTCTTGCTCCCTGGATGTAGAGGTGATGATGTTATCTACTTGTTTGACCAGTCGTTAGGTAACATCGTGCTGCTTCCATCTTCTGTGAATATATGCATACGGCACCTCTACCCCAAATTAAAACTAGATCGGGGCCGTGCCATTTATTATCTAATGGATCTTTCCATAGGGCAGTGGCAAAATCCCATTTAGTATCTGGGTGCCAGAAGTGGTCTGCTGCAGACCGGCTGTCTGGGTCCAGTGTAAAAAAATTTAAAATGAGTAATGAATGGGACAAGAGATTTCTTGGGGACCCCTTAACAGGGTACCATTCCCCCTTCTTTATTTTTTCTAGAGTGTTTTTAAGAGATAAGTGGGCATGTTCTACTATGCCCTGCCCTTGTGGGTTAAATGGTATACCAGTGATGTGTTTGATACCAAGGTGTTTACAGAAGGCGTTAAATGCATGTCCTGTGTATCCTGGACCATTCTCAGTTTTAATTTGTTTAGGGATGCTTAGTACAGCCATGGTGGCTAGTACATGGGCAATGACATGTTTGCCGGCCTCCCCTGACTGGCCAGTGGCATAAATAAATCCACTGAAGGTATCTATGGTTACATGAACATACTTGAGTTTTCCAAATTCAGGTAGGTGAGTAACATCCATTTGCCAGATGGCATTGGGTATGAGACCTCGAGGATTTACTCCTAGATGGGGAGTAGGGAGTAGAATTACACAAGAAGGGCATTGCTTTACGATGTGGCGGGCTTGTTCCCGGGTAATTTGAAACATGAGTCTAAGGGTGTGAGCGTTTAGATGATGTAATTGGTGAGCAGAGGAGGCTAATGCAATCCGATCAGGCTCTGTGGTGGTTTGGGCAGTACAGACTAAGTGAGTGGCTTTGTCCGCTCTGCGGTTACCATCAGTTAGGGGGCCAGGTAAATTGGAATGAGCTGTAAGGTGTCCAATGAAAAAGGGTGTATAAGATTTTGGTGTATAAGATTTTGGAGTTGCAAGAAAAAGGTAGCAGTTTCTGATACATGTTTGATTTGTGCTGCTGTCTCTAATAAGGGAACTGAATAAGCTAAATAAGCACTATCAGTATAAATATTTAAAGCTCGATTGGGAAATGCGGAGAAAACTGTGATAATTGCTTGAAGTTCTACAATTTGTGCAGAATTTGATTTTACCTGAATTTGCACAATCTCTGTATTAAAGGTGTAGGCTGCATGACCAGAAGAGGAGCCATCTGTGAAAACTAATAAGGCATTGGGCAATGGGGAATTGGAGGTTCTTGTGGGAAATACAAAGTCATGTGTACTAATAAATTTTAATAATTTATTGGGTGGATAATGATTGTCAAGTTTACCTGAATAAGAAGCACAAGCAATAGGCCAATGTTCTGTAGTTTGAAATAACCAATTAATTTGTGCCTGAGAATAAGGCTGTATAATGATATCTGGTTCTTTACCAAAGTATTTTTTACTATTTTCCCTTCCCATAATGATGATATCCGCGACAGCCTGATAATAGGGATAAATAACTTTCGTGGGAGAAGCGGGTAAGTGGATCCACATTATGGGGGCAGTTTGCCAAAATACTGCTGTGGGTGTAAGAGAAGTTTTACAAATGATGTAACTCAGGGGCTGAGTGTAATCTATGGTTGTAACAAATTGTGACTGAATAGCTTGTTGTACTAATGCTAAAACCTGACGGCCTTCTTCTGTTAATGTTCTAGGAGAATTGGGGTTGCTATCACCTTGTAAAATAGCAAATAAAGGTTTTAAATCCCCTGTGGTTAGTTTTAAGTAAGGTCTAAGCCAGTTTATATCCCCTAAGAACTTTTGAAAATCATTTAGTGTTTTTAATTTGTCCAATCTGAGGGCAGCTTGAGTATTAGTAATTCTGGGTCCAGTTAGGTGGAAACCAAGATAAAGGTAGGGATCTTTTAGCTGAACTTTTTCCGGGGCTATTTGAAGTCCCTGGTTTGTGAGGGAGGATGATAAATCACTGTAACATAGTAAAACCTGCTGAGCATTCTGTCCAGCAATAAGAATATCATCCATAAAATGAATGATGTACATGGAGTTCCAGCGAAGCCTAGTTTCCTGAATAGCTGCGGCAACAAATTTTTGGCATAAGGTGGGGCTGTTGGCCATGCCCTGTGGTAAAACTTTCCATTGGAATCTTTTCATAGGTTCCTCGAAGTTGATAGAGGGGAGACTGAATGCAAATCTTTTTTGATCTATGGATGGAGTGGTATAGTGAAAAAACAGTCTTTAAGATCAATGATAATTTTATAGTAACCAAGAGGGATGGCCACAGGAGTGGGTAATCCTGGTTGCAACGCCCCCATGAGGACCTTACTGGAGTTTACAGCTCTTAAATCTTGTAATAGTCTCCATCGCCCTGATTTCTTTTTTATGACAAAGATTGGAGTGTTCCATGGGGAGTTGCTTTCCTCTATATGCCCAGCTTTTAGTTGTTCCTGCACTAACTGCTGAGCGGCTTCTAATTTTTCTTTTGAGAGGGGCCATTGATCAACCTATACAGGCTCGTCACTTTTCCAAGTGATCCTATCTGCATGGCATGAAGGAATGGCAATAGCCCTTAAGATAAATTTCCTTGCCCTTTTTTGTCTGTTTTTTTGGTAATTTATAGAGGGCTGGGAAGGTCTGATTCCTCTTTGTTTGATTCCTCATCACTCTAGTGAGATAAGATCTTCTTGCTCATTAAGCTGACAGCTAGGAGGAGTGCCTCCAGCAGCCCCAAAATCCTGGGACGGATTTTGGGATTTAATATCCCTTTCTTTGTGGTGATGTAACAGTTCTTCTCCCTTTTTTATGACATCCGCAACTGCGGGGCAAACACTGCGATAGCTAATAATATCATTAATGAGATTCCAGTACGAGAAAGCAGTGACTGGTATTTTTTCAGGTCCAAATATCTGATAAAAATCATTTAAAGCATCACCTACTCTTTTCCATCTTTTCTCGTCTATGGTTCCTTCTTGAGGAAACCAAGGACAGACTTCTTTTAAGAAGTCAAAAAATTGAAATAGCTGTTTAATTTTGACTTTACTCCTCACATCTTGAGTGCATCTCTTAACTGTTCCACAAATAACTCATGCTGACTGAGTTCTTGCCCCATGATCGCTACTACTCACCGAGATCCTCGTTCCAGTGCAGCAAGCTACTGCGTGGCCAGGTCCCGATGTTTCTCTGAGCTGGCCGGCTGCCTCCAGTCTTCTTCACCGTTTTCCCTCGTATCCAGGTCCCTGTTTGGGCGCCACGTGTCCCGGCCTGTGGGTCAGTCGACAGGGATACCTGGAGGAGTGGGTGAGAATGGGAAGGGGCAAGGGGCGCGAAGAATGGAGACAAGACAGGAGTCTGATCAAGCTCGTTTATTGCAAAGTTCTTCCAGGGTATATAAGGGTAGGTGAAGGAGGAGGTTTACGTCAACAGGTATCCAAGCAACCTGGCCTTGGTGGAGATAAGTTCCAAACAGCAAGCTTCCAAGTTTCGCTCATGATTTACGAGAAGCGGCCTGGCGTTTGCAGGGAAATAGAAACTTAGGCCTAGCATTTTCAGGGAAATAGAAACTTAAGTCTGTTAGTACCGGAAATAGCACTTGGCCTACAAAATAGATGCTGTGGTGTCAGCCTTCCACAGTAATCAACAAATGGGTCTTTTATTTTTCTTATGGGGATATTGATCATTCTATTTTGCTTTATGATGATTAGCCTGCCCAGCTGCATTGTAAATATGAACTCTATATAGTCTGTGAGCTCATAAGAGAAATCTAGTTTTTGGTAATCATTGATGCAAATATTCACAACATTGTGTGTTTGTCAATTTTTATATATTGTCTTATTTTGTATATTTCAGTAATATGTGTTTTAAAATATCAAAGTAATGTTCCTTTTTGTTTTATCTTTTAGATATTCCTATATGGAGATTTGCCAAAAAATAAAGAAAATATAATATATTTAGCAAATCATCAAAGCACAGGTTTGTATTTCATTTGCATAAAACAGGTTTTTCTACAAATGTACATGGGCATTCAGAGTAATAATCTTTTACTTTTTTTTTGGAGACAGAGTCTTACTATGTTGCCCTCGGTAGAGTGTGGTGGCATCGCAGCTCACAGCAACCTTCAGCTCTTGGGCTTAGGTGATTCTCTCAGCCGGGTCTACAGGTGCCCGCCACAATGCCCCGCTATTTTTTGTTGCAGTTTGGCCGGGGCCGGGTTTGAACTCACCACCCTCTGTATATGGGACCGGTGCCCTATTCCTTTGAGCCACAGGTGCTGCCCTAGTTGTTTTTTTTTTTTTTAAAAAACATGAATTTTCTATGCAGATATATCCTTGTATTTTTGTGATTTTACTTTTTGGAAAGTCAAGAATGTGAAACCTGTGACTTTTGCTAAAATGTACCTTCTCCCTCTGTTGGATGCAGTTTACTTCTTTTGTTTTAAATTCTATGGCCTGAACACATACGTGATGTTAGGACTATATCCACAGAATCATAACAATTTTCTTTTCAGGTATTCCTCTTTCAAATTCATCTATGGATTAACTAGAAAAGTCTCCCTCATGTTTCATTTTTATATTTTCTTTCTCTTTAAGAGATAGGGTACTTTGTATAGTTTGTTCCCATTTACTTTTAAATCCAAATTTCTCTGGTTCTCAGGACCTTTTATCATTGGTCTTTTCAATTTCATTTTGTTGCCTTTTAATCATTAAGCCGTATCCTTGTTTACCATCTTCTGCACGCAGTTTGCTGCTTTCTGTTTCTTTGCTTTGGCAAGGACCACTCTTTGTTGGGAATTTCTTCTGTTTCAAAGCTTAACTAACTTAATTTGAGGAAGTATACTTGTTTTATGACCTTTTGTCAATAACATATCTGTAAAGTTATAGTTACTAGCTGGGGTCTGTGTCCCTTGGTTATGTAAGGAACACGTATGTTAACCTACCAGGGTTGTAAGGTATGTGAGACCTTTGTTTGAATGCCATGGCAACCTCGTACTGAGTCTTAAAATTCATTAGTAAAGTGTTCTTACCTTTTGTTGTACACATATATGCACACATACATAGAATTCTGAAGTTGTACTTGATAATTTCATTTAGCCATGTTTGCTTAAAATTTCCCATTTTTCATTAAAAAAACAACTTTGTTTTCTGGACTTCAGGAATCAGAAAAGCTTATTTTATTCCGTGTACATCCTGCTATTGGATTATTTTGCTGTTTTGTGACTTATTGTATTTTATGCCTCAAATAAAAAGCCTTTTGAGAAATATTTTTTAAAAGCTCCTAAAACACAGAATTTATATTTTTTAAGTATCTACTGTCAATTTAAAGTAATTTTAAACTTTCTTTTCAAAACACATTCCTAATACAGTCCTGTGAAGAGACTTTCTTCTGTTTCAGTGAAGGGAGTGCTGGGCAGTCGTGTGTTGCACTGGCACTGATTGGTTTCTGTCTTTGCAGTTGACTGGATTATTGCCGATATGTTGGCCTCCAGGCAGGATGCTCTGGGACATGTGCGCTATGTGCTGAAAGATGGGTTAAAATGGCTTCCTTTGTATGGGTGTTATTTTTCTCAGGTAAGTTTTGTTCACACTTTCTCTTTAAAACTTCTGTATTTTAAAATTTAACATGTTAGCTTATTAATATAATGTATGGTTTCTAAAATGGGTTTAATAGCTTATTCTAAATTGAAGTAATTTTTTTTTGTTTTTTTTTTTTTTGTTTTTTTAATGTTTTTTTTTGCAGTTTTAGCCAGGGCTGTGTTTGAACCCACCACCTGTGGCATATGGGGTGGTGCCCTACTCCTCTGAGCCACAGGCGCCGCCCTTGTTTGGTATTTTTAATGGTGTGTAATTCAGTACATGTTTGGTTATCCATGTATAGCTGTCTCTCAACATCTGAGGAGTAAGGATTGTTTTCATGACCCCCATGAATACCAAAATCTAAAGATGTTCAAGTCCCTGGTATAAAATGGCAAAGTTTTTGCATATGACCCGGGGGCTATCTCAGGTATACTTCAAGTCATTTCTACATTATTTATAATACCCAATACAATGTAAATGCCAGGTAAATAGTTGTTACACTGTATTGTTTTATTATTTTGTTGTTATATTGTTATTTTTTATTATTTTCTTCCCCCAAGTATTTTTGATCCCTAGTTCATTGAATCTGTGAATATGGAGGGTCAATTATAGTTAAGTTGCATTAGATTGGGAGCACCCTCTGATAGGACTCTTTAGGCTTAAAGTCCTAACCCTAACTCTAAAGTCCCTGTCTCCAAGTACAATCAGAGTGGAAATTAGGGCTTTAATATACTGATTTTAGGGAACACCATTGAATCCATAAGCTTGCCACGCAAATATCTGTAGCTAAGCCAATTTTTTTTAATCCCTAAAAATTGTGTGTGTTGACTTTTTTTTTTTTTTTTTTTGCAGTTTTTGGCCAGGGCTGGGTTTGAACCCACCACCTCGGGCATATGGGGCCGGTGCCCTACCCCTTTGAGCCACAGGTGCCGCCCCCTCACTAAATTATTTTACAGAGTTTTGGGGTTCTTTTCCATTGACGAGCCAGGTATTGTCACATCTGTCAGTCCGAGAGCTTTTCCTTTTACATTTTGTCTTTTTCATTCACATTTTTGGATGGGATGGTGGAGGTGCTCACGGTCATCTCTGTACACCCCAAACTGGCATAAGGCAGTGTTAATATATTTTACACCTGTGACGGTCTAGCACTCACAGCTGTTACCATAACCAGATCTTCCTCTATTACTTCTAAAGGGCAAACAACCCTTTAAAGAAATGCTTCTGTGGCTCAAAGGAGTAGGGCGGTGGCCCCATATGCCGGAGGTGGTGGGTTCAAACCCAGCCCTGGCCAAAAAAATGCTAAAAAAGGGAGGGGCGGGGGAAAGAAAGAAAGAAAGAAAGAACGAGAGAAATAGGCTTGGCACCTGTGGCTCAAGCGGCTAAGGCGTCAGCCACCTACACCTGAGCTGGCGGGTTTGAATCCAGCCCGAGCCCACTAAACGACAGCTGCAACCAAAAAATAGCCAGGCGCCTGTGGTCCCAGCTACTTGGGAGGCGGAGGCAGGAGAATCGCTTAAGCCCAGTATTTGGAGGTTGCTGTGAGCTGTGATGTCACGGCACTCTACCCAGGGCAACAACTTGAGGCTCTGACTCAAAAAAAAAAAAAAAAGAAGAGAGAAAAAGAAAAAAGAAATGCTTGTACTGAGGAAGCAGGAGTTTTGGGTTGGTGTGGTTTGGTTTGGTTTGGTTTGGTTTTAAATCATTCGTGTGTGTTGACATTTTAAGGACACTTTTTAGTGGAAAATTGGAGGTTAAGATCCATCTGATCAAGTTTTTTATTTAACAAAAGTGTTTTTAGGAAAGATTTTTATTTTAACTCAACAAAAATGTTCATGTATTTTTCAATACCATGTAGCATGCAGTTTTATTTGAGTTATGTTGAAACAAGTCTTTTTTTGTTTGTTTTGTTTTTATTATTTTTTTTTTGGAGGCAGAGTTTTACTTTGGTCACCCATGGTAGAGTGCTATGGCTCACAGCAACCTCAAATGAGCTCTTGGGCTTCAGCAATTCTCTTGCCTCAGCCTCCCAAGTAGCTGGGACTACAGGCACCTGCCACAGTGCCCAACTATTTCTTTGTTGCAGTTGTCATTGTTGTTTACCTGGCCTGGGCTGGGTTTGAACCTGCCAGCTTCAGTGCATATGGCCGGCACTATAACTGTGCTACGGGAGCCGAGCCAGAAACAAGTGTTTTTATCTAAACGTTGTTAAGATGCTGATATTTAAATGCGTTAAATATAGTTTGAATTCTGAAATGTTTGTTCACTCTGTATTCTTTGGAAGTATAGTTGTCTTTCTGATGACTATAGCCATTGGTTATCTTAAGAATAAATCCTTTTTCCCCCAATTTTTTTAATGTGGCAGCATGGAGGAATCTATGTAAAACGAAGTGCCAAATTTAATGAAAGAGAAATGAGAAACAAGCTGCAGAGCTACGTGAACGCAGGAACTCCTGTAAGACTATGCCTTTTTTATTCTTATCAATTCTCATCTTTAAACTTAAGAATTAAGTTAAGGGCGGCGCCTGTGGCTCAGTCGGTGGGACGCCGGCCCCATGTTTAGAGGGTGGCGGGTTCAAACCCGGCCCCGGCCAAACTGCAACCAAAGAAAATAGCCAGGTGTTGTGGCAGGGGCCTGTAGTCCCAGCTGCTCGGGAGGCTGAGGCAAGAGAATCGCCTAAGCCCAGGAGTTGGAGGTTGCTGTGAGCTGTGTGAGGCCATGGCACTCTACCGAGGGCCATAAAATGAGACTCTGTCTCTACAAAAAAAAAAAAAAAAAAGAATTAAGTTAAAATCTGTGAATTATTTTGTAAAGTATATCATCATCCTGTATTTAATTAATAATTCAGTTTTGTTGAGGCAAAAAAAATCCTCTAAATATAGATAAGCATTTTTCTTTGGTTAGATCTTTTGCTGATGGTTGTCAATATTGACCTTCAAGACGAGTAAAAAGAACACTTACGAGTGTTTAGAGTTTATAAATAGAAAATAGAACTGCATTTGTACCCTGCAGTGAAGCTATTTTAAGGGTTCATCAAATTTCTTTATCTTCTTTAATATCAGATTTAGTTTTAGAAGCAGAGCTATTCTCTGTCAGTATAAATTTGGATTTTTTGTGTAGACTGAGTTATTTGAAAAACCAACAAAAGGATATCTGCAAATGAAAAATAATTCACTGCAAACATTATTTTACAAAAACTTTGCTCCACAAAAGGTATGTGTGGGGTCTCAATCTTTTATTTGAAGACTACTAATTGCTGCAATGTCGTTTTCCTCACGACTTCCTTCTAGGACAAACCAAGATTGTAATGACTGCTTGGGCGTTACCTTTCAGTGCATTACGCGTGCCTACAAGTTCAGCTCACACGCACCAGATTCTCTTCTTCGTGCTTTCTTGTCCCCTTTCTCCTCCCTCCTCTTTACTCTCCCTTACCAGGGCTCCTGGGCAGCAGTCAGGGCTCCTGGTGAAGGAAGAGTCCTCCACAGTCACTGTCAAGTGCCCAGCGTGAACTTTGTTTACTTGTGTACATTTTCTAGGTGTTTCTGTGTTAGGAAATCGAGTCCTCTTTGGGAATGAGGAGGAAGTAGAATGTAATGAGGTGAATTGTGCTCCTTTATGCTATTACTGTTGACCCTCAAGAGCCGAACTAGGTTTATTAAAAGAGTTTACTTATTTTGAAACGGTGTGGTGAATTTTGGCAGAATTGGGGTTCAGTGCTTACAGATTTCTAAAAGAGAATTGATTAGCAATATATATATATATTTTTTTTTTTTCTTTAAAATTTTTTAAATTTTGACTCATAAATTTATGTGTCCATCCCACTTCTTCCTCCAGCTAGCCACATATGGCTGCTGTGGAGTTTCTTGTGTATTCTGCTGTAGGCTCTGTATGGGAAGCAAACAGGCACAGCACTCTTTTTACATGAATAGTAGCATTCTATACGTGGTTTCCCCTTGCTTCCCTCCCTCACCCTGCCCCCTGTAAATATAGTGTCAAAAGTGCTAATGTCGAGAAACCCTGTTTTATTTATTATATGTCTTTTTTCTCTGGCTGCCTTCAAGTTTCTCCATGTTTTTGATGTGTAGCAGTTTAAGTATTATATATCTGAGTGTTTTTTTTTTTTTTTTTTTTAATTGAGGCAGAGACTCACTTTGTTGCCCTTGGTAGGGTGCCATGGTGTCACAGTTTACAGCAACCTCAATGTCTTGGGTTTAAGCAATCCTTTTGCCTCTCTAGTGGCTGGGACTACAGTGTCCACCACTATGCCTGGCTGTTTTCTCTGTTTTTAGTAGAGACAGGGTCTTACTCTTGCTCAGGCTGGTCTCCCAACTCCTGAGCTCAGGCAGTCCACCCACCTCGGCCTTCCAGAGTGCAGCCAGGTTGATATCTGTTTTTAATCTTTCTTCCTCCTCTATAGCCACCTTTTCCATTTCTGTGGGAACTAAAAACAAATGGCTGGTTTTTTGTCAGCAATTTGAAACCAATAGCAAAGAAGTTAATATATGAGTACACTTGAAGAAGGACAAAAAGTTTTATTTTAAAACCTTGATGTTCTTTGTGGCGGGCGCCTGTAGTCCCAGCTACTCGGGAGGCTGAGGCAAGAGAATCGCTTAAGCCCAAGAGTTGGAGGTTGCTGTGAGCTGTGTGAGGCCACGGCACTCTACCGAGGGTGGTACAGTGAGACTCTGACTCTACAAAAAAAAAAAACCTTGATGTTCCATTTGTACTGTCTGCCATGCATGGCTAGCATACCAGAAAGAGAACTTAGAGTACTACTGAGGTCGTAGTGCCTTTAGAAGTCTTTGTTCCTGAGATCGTGACCTGCAAGACCGATGTGGGAAAGCAGAGCACCAGATTAAGATAGGTGATTAGTGATATGTGTCTCATTAGTTTTCTTCCAACAAATAGGTCATCTTAGATTTGTAAAGCAAATCTATGTTTTAATTGAAACAAGAGCAAATTGCAGGATTTTGTTCCAGGCACCATATTTTTTTTTTTTATAGAGACAGAGTCTCACTTTATGGCCCTCCGTAGAGTGCCGTGGCGTCACACAGCTCACAGCAACCTCCAACTCCTGGGCTTAAGCGATTCTCTTGCCTCAGCCTCCCGAGTAGCTGGGACTACAGGCGCCCGCCACAACACCCGGCTATTTTTTTTTGTTGCAGTTCGGCGGGGCCGGGTTTGAACCCGCCACCCTCGGTATATGGGGCCGGCGCCTTACCGACTGAGCCACAGGTGCCGCCCCAGGCACCATATTAAGTAGATTTTATGTATTACTACCTTTTACCTCATAATACACGTATCTCTGTGAAGTATAGAGATTATACTTCACAAAGACATTATAATATTTTTATAATATATAATATAATATATTTTATTAATTATTAAATATACATTATAATTTTATTTATATTATACATTAAAATATATAATGTATATTAAATGTATATAAAATGTATATTTAAATGTACATTAAACTAGACATTATTAAATATTGTAATTTTTATAATATATTAAAAATTATAATAATTAAAATTATACATTATAATTTTTATTTTCTAGACAAGGAAATTTGAGGCACAAAGAAGATAAGAGTTTACCCAAGTCCTGTCAGGGGAGCAGCTGGGTTATTTTATTTTATTTTATTTTATTTTTTGAAACAGAGTCTCAAGCTGTCACCCTGGGTAGAATGCTGTAGCATCACAGCTCACAGCAACCTCAAACTCTTGGGCTTAAGTGATTCTCTTGCCAAACTCTTGGGCCAAGTGATTCTCCTCCCAAATAGCTGGGACTGCCGGCGTCCACCACAGTGCCTGGCTATTTTTGTTGTTGTTGTAGTTGTCATTGTTGTTTTAGCTGGCCCGGACCGGGTTTGAACCCACCAGCCTTGGTGTATGTGGCTAGCAACCTACCCACTGAGCTACAGGTGCCACCCAAGAAGCTGGGTTTTGAAGCCAGGTATTCAGGCTGTGCTATCTCAGTTCTGTACTCCAGTTATAGTTTTTGTAAAATTGATTTCCTGTACAATATCACTGACTTTGTGGAGAAATGGCCATAAAATAGCATTATTTTATGTTATTCTTGACTTTATATGCCCACCAAATTGTATTTTACTTTTGAAATGTAACTTTTATTCTGTTTAATAATGAGTCCCTTTTAAAATTCTGATTCCTATTTGCTGAATTGTGGAAAGTAGAGGCAGTGATGGATTTTATTTGCAGAGTTAGGCAACCATATCATTATCTAAGTCCACATCATTTTCATTACCCCAAGAAGAAATGCTGCACAAGAAGAAACTCTGTGGTATTCATGCTTTACTCTCCCCATCACACCTCACACCTGGAAACTGTAGGATTTATCTTTGTGTCTTGTTTAATTTTGTTTTTACTTATTTATTTATTGTCTTAAGTTTGTTTTATGTCATTCTTTCACTTTTGCATTACATTACACTGGTGTTTTCTTAATTCCTTCCATATCAGGCTTTCTTACATCATATCCTTTATACATAATGTATCTCTTGTCTGTTGTTTCAATCTCATTCTTTTTATAAATTGAAGTATTGTGGCATTATTGAAGTATAACTGATGTATAAATTAACTGTATACGGTAAAAGTGCATAGTTTGGTGAATTTTGATATGTGTATACATCCTTAAAAACATCATTGCAGGGCCGCGCCTGTGGCTCAGTGAGTAGGGCACCGGCCCCATATACCGAGGGTGGCGGGTTCAAACCTGGTCCCGGCCAAACTGCAACAAAAAAATAGCCGGGCGTTGTGGCGGGCGCCTGTAGTCCCAGCTACTCGGGAGGCTGAGGCAGGAGAATCGCCTAAGCCCAGGAGTTGGAGGTTGCTGTGAGCTGTGTGACGCCACGGCACTCTACCAAGGGCGATAAAGTGAAACTCTGTCTCTACAAAAAAAAAAACAAACAAAACATCATTGCAATCAAGGTAACATATTCATTTTGTCCAAAAGTTTTTTTGTGCATCCTTGCACCTATTCTATCTTAAGGCAATTGCTGCTCTCTTTTCTGTTGATATAAATTAGATGGTATTTTCTGCAATTTTTTGTAAGTGGCATTACAGTTTGTACTCTTGGGGTAGATCCAGCTTCTTCCACTTAGCATAGTTATTTTGAGTTCCATCCTAATTATTATATGTATGAATAGCTTTTTTCTTTTTACTGCTGATTAATATGTCATTGTGTGGATATATAACAATTTGTTCATCGATTCATCTGATGTTATCCAATTTGGGACTATTAAAAATTAGAAACTGGATTTAATTCCAGATCACTTCAATAAAACAAATACCACGGTGAAGCCAGTCACGTGAATTTCTCGGTTTACCAGTGCATTTAAAAGTTAGATTCATAGCATACTATAGCACAGGGATATCCCATCTATTTTTTTTCTCTGCTGCACATTGGAGGAATGATTGTTGTCTGCGGCCACATGTTACACAAAGACTATTAAGTGTGTGGTAGTGTCATATCTATAGAGACAATGTACATAAAAAAAAACGCTCATCTGAGTCTTCAGCTTGTTATATAATCTTTCCACTGACAGATGGTCTTGCCTCATTGTTAATGGGTGCTCACTGAACAGTCTGGTGGTTACTGAAGGTGGGAGTGGCTGTGGCAATTTCTTTAAGTAAGACCACAGTGAAGTTTGCGGCATCAGTTGACTTTTCCTTTCACAAGATTCTCTATAGCATTAGATGTTGTTTGATAGCATTTTACCCATAGAACTTAATTCAGAATTGAAGTTATCCGCTCAGTCTCACCTTTTATCTACCAAGTTTATATAATATTCTAAATCCTTTTGTTTGCTTTTCAACAGTGTTCACAGTATCTTTACCAGGAGAAGATTCCATTTTAGGAAACCACTTTCTTTCTTTTTTCTTTTTTTTTTTTGAGACAGAGTCTCACTATGTTGCTCTGGGTAGAGTGCTGTGGTATCACAGCTCACAGCAACCTTAAACTCTTGGACTTAAGTGATTCTCTTGACTCAGCCTCCCAAGTAGCTGGTGTCAGCCTGTCCTTCAAAACTTTGAAGCCAGGGCAGCGCCTGTGGCTCAGTGAGTAGGGCGCCAGCCCCATATGCCGAGGGTGGTGGGTTCAAACCCAGCCCCGGGCAAACTGCAACAACAAAAAAATAGCCGGGTGTTGTGGCGGGGGCCTGTAGTGCCAGCTGCTTGGGAGGCTGACGCAAGAGAATCACATAAGCCCAAGAGCTGGAGGTTGCTGTGAGCCGTGTGACGCCACGGCACTCTACCGAGGGCAGTAAAGTGAGACTCTGTCTCTACAAAAAAAAATAACTTCGAAGCCAGATGTTAACTTCTCTCCTGCTATATAAGTCCTAGAAAGCATTATCTTCCAGTAGAATGTGTTCTACTGTGTGTTTGCATTGAAATCTGCTGTTTAATGTAGTCACCTATCTCAACTTGTGATTTTTGTGTGTGTGTGTGTGTCCTATTTAAGAAGTCTTTGCCAAACTCAAGATTAGTAAGATATTCTCCTGTTTTCTTCTGGAAGTTTTACTTTTACCGTTAGGTCTGTGATCCATTTCGAGTTCACTTTTGTATATAGTATAAGGTTGAAGTTTATATATATATATATATATATATATATTTTTTTTTTTTTTTTTTTGTAGAGACAGAGTCTCACTTTATGGCCCTCGGTAGAGTGCCATGGCATCACACAGCTCACAGCAACCTCGAACTCCTGGGCTTAAGCGATTCTCTTGCCTCAGCCTCCCAAGTAGCTGGGACCACAGGTGCCCGCCACAACACCCAGCTATTTTTTGGTTGCAGTTCAGCCGGGGCCGGGTTTGAACCCGCCACCCTCGGTATATGGGGCCGGCGCCTTACCAACTGAGCCACAGGCGCCACCCCTATATTATTTTTATTTTATTTTTTTATTTTATTTTTTTTTCTCCCCCCAGCTTTTGGCCGGGGCTGGGTCTGAACCTGCCACCTCCGGTATATGGGGCCGGTGCCCTACTCCTTTGAGCCACAGGCGCCACCTGAATTTTATATTTTTTAAATATAGATATCTATCACTATTGAACAGGTTATTTCCCCCCTAGTGTTTGAAAATGAAATAAATAGGCTGAGTATACATGGGTCCACTATCATTCAATGGACGGTTTGCTGTATATGTGTATCCTTATGCCAATACCATACTGTCTTAATTACTCTGGTTTTGTAGTAAGTTTTCAAATCTGGTAGTTGTTTCCTAAATTTGTTCTTTGTTTTGAAGTTGTTTTGGCTATTTTAAATTCATTGCATTTCCATATGAATTATAGAATGAATCAGTTTGAGAAAACTTGCTGGGATTTTGATTTGGGTTGTATTGAACCCACAGATTAATTCTGGGAAAATTTGATATAATAATACTGAATCTTTTAATCTATGGAGACAGCCTACGTTCATTTATTTAGATCTTCATTTCTTTTAGCTTAATTGTATCATTTTTTAGTGCACAAACATATTGTTTGCCAGATTGATTCCTAGCAATTCCATATTTTTTGATGCTTTTATAGACGGCATTTAAATTTTTTAAGTTTCTTATTATTTGTCCTAGATGCACAGTTGATTTTTGTATATTGACTTTTTCATCCCCCAATCTTACCAAACTTATTATCTAGAAACTTAAAAAAATTATTAGGATTTCTTGCATAGATAGTCTTGTCATTTGTGTATAAATTTTACTTTTTCCTTTTTAATCTGGATGGCCCTTATCTTGCTTCTTGCCAGATTTCCTCTGTAGACCCTCTAATACAGCCTTGAGTAGAACTGTGAGAATAGACATCTGGTCCTTATTCCTCATCTTTGAGAAAACCCTCATTCTTTTATTTTCTTTAGGTTTTAGCCCCATCATCTTTTCCAGATTCCTTCTTGTTACTATCCTTTGTGGCAGCTTATTTTTTATCTTCCTAATCACACCATGATGTGTAATTATATATTATTATTTTTCTGTTTAATGTATTTTTTTCTCACTTGTCTTCGAAGACCATCAAGTGGGGAGGACCTTATCTATTGTTATCCTATATATATAGTAATTAGCACATAAGTGTACAAGAAATATTTTTTGAGTGCACCCTGAATAAATATAGTTCTCTCTCTTTTTTATTGTTCAAAGAGAACCACCTCTGTCATCCAGGCTGGAATGCAATGGTATAATCATAGCTCACTGTAACCTCAAACTCCTGGGCTCAAGTGATCCTCCTACCTCTGCCTCCTAGGTAGCTGAGACTACAGGTGCATATCACCACATCCAGCTAATGTTTAAATTTTTTGTAGAGATGTTGTTTTTCTGTGTTGCCCAGTATGGTCTTGAACTTCTGCCTCAAGCAGTCCTCTCACCTTGGCCTCCCAAAATGCTGGAATTACAGGTATGAACCTCTATACCTGGCCCAAATATACCTTATTTTTGTTCTCTGGTAGACCTTTTTTTTTTTGAAAAAATATTATATAATACATTCAAAAGTCTTTTAAATTAAACATCTAAGAATAGAAAATTGAAAATAACACCATAGGAGTTATTAATAATCTTGGAAATCATGAATCATTGTATTCATTTATTTTCTCTTTGTTTTACCTTTGAATGAATCAATTTATTTATAAATAATTGTGCTAAAAGCTAATTGGCCACAGTAATTGCTTTCATGGCTTTCAGTATAAACTATAAAATACATTTTCATGAAAACAGATTTGTGGTTTTGAGAACTATCTTTAATACTTTTCTTTCTGTTTTTCCTTTTAGTTGCTGGAATATAATAAGGAATTTCTTTTCTTTTTTTTTTTTTTGTAGAGACAGAGTTTCACTTTATGGCCCTCGGTAGAGTGCCGTGGCCTCACACAGCTCACAGCAACCTCCAACTCCTGGGCTTAAGCGATTCTCTTGCCTCAGCCTCCCAAGTAGCTGGGACTACAGGCACCCGCCACAACGCCCGGCTAAGGAATTTCTTTTCTTAATTTTATCTCCATTTTTCTACATTTTCCTAACAGATCTGATCAATCTTCATTATCAAATATGATAATAGGTTCTCAGAACTAATGTACAGATGAATAAAAAGCTAAAAATGCCTAATTTTCAGAGATCCAACCATTATACCAATATTTCAGATGAAACTTGGGAAGAGTTTAATCCTAAGTTTGTCTAATGAAAAAAATCCAGACTGTCACATAGGTTCATTAAATTAGAGTCCTATAATCATAGGTCATCTGGATAACGAAATGCTTCTGTGCCAGATGTATATAGACAGGATTGTCTGGGATCTGGTGAGAATGGATGAAAAGAACATGGTTTTTTTCCCCTGAACACCTTCCATAGTCTATTTGTGTTTGAAAAGATTTGGTGTAAATGTCTTATTTTTGTCTTTTGGCTATCAAACACAATTATTAGTGTAGTTTTTGTAACTCGGTTCTCAAGTTGCTATATAATTTTAATGTTTCTGTTTTTACTTTCCCAAGCAAATAAGTATAAAAGCTTACACTAACTGGTTACTTAGTAAACATCCAGCTTCATAGTCTCCTTTATTTATTTATAAGTACATTATTTCGAGTTCCTTTATGTAAAAAATATGAGGTGGCTTATAAATTAAGTCATTTATAGGGCATTAAAGAGGCTCTCTAATATAGGAATTCTGTATGAAGCATTTGCAGTGTGAATACTTACTTTTACATGCTGGAAATTTAGATGTTTTATATGATTTTTCTCAAATAACATATACTTTTAGTGTTGATACTTAAAAATATGATTTCTCAAATGTACATCTTTATAAAATTTAGTCATTTTACAGGATCTTGGGGGAAAAGGTTTTTTCATTAATTAAAGCTTTATGTGTGAGCCAGCCTTTCATGGCCAGATTTTTAATTAGTAAATTATTAGCATGTAATTAGAAATGTTTTTAGATTCTCAGTGACTGTTCTACCAGTGAATGTAAGACTGAATTTTAAATATAGTCCATATTATGTTCAGACTTAATTGAATTTTGGTTATTCTGCTTGAAATAAAGGTTAATAAGTTAATGAATTATTCTTTTTTTTTTTTTTTTTGAGACAAAGTGTCATTATGTCGCCCTGGGTAGAGTGCTGTGGCATCACAGCTCGCAGCAACCTCAAACTCTTGGGCTTAAGCCATTCTCTTGCCTCAGCCTTCCAAGTAGCTGAGACTACAGGCGCCTGCCACAATGCGCAGCTGTTTTTTCATTGTAGTTGTCATTGTTGTTTAGCAGGCCTGGGCCGGGTTTGAACCTGCCAGCCCCAATGTATGTGGCCAGCGCCGTAACCACTGAGCTACAGGTGCCGAGTCTAATGAATTCTTCTTCTTTTTTTTTTTTTTTTTTGGCTGCTCTATGGGAAATGAAGGTCATAAGTTAATGAATATTCTTATTTTTTTTCCACCATAGGAAATACTCCCTTATAAATCGTTATCATTGTTAACAACAGCAGCAACAACAAAGCTTACATAAAATAAACCAAATTTTCTTTATGCCTCACAGATGTATCTTGTGATTTTCCCAGAAGGTACAAGGTATAATCCAGGACAAACAAAAGTCCTTTCAACTAGTCAGGCATTTGCAGCTCAACAAGGTAAGTAAAAATTCAACTATATTTGAACAAACAACTTTTAAAGATAATGACTTTTTTAGTTTTGTTCCTGGAGAAGATATATATGTTTTACAACAATTGAATGCATGAATATATTCATTCTTTGAATGAATGTGTATATTATCTCTCTTAAAATGGAGTTTCAAAAAAAAAGAAAAGAAAATGGAGTTTCTGCTCCTTAATTTGTTTGTATGTCTAAGAGATTAGTGGTAAATTAAGTGCTTGTTAAAATGCATATTTCTATGCTGTGGATTATGTTACAGTCTATCTAAGGTGGATTTTTTTCCTTGAGACAGAGTCTTACTGTGTCACCCTCTGTAGAGTGCCAAGGCGTCTCGGCTCAGCAACCTCAAACTCTTGGGCTTAAGCGATTCTCTTACCTCAGCTTCCCAAGTAGCTAGGACTACAGGTGCCCACCACAACACCCGGCTATTTTTTTGTTGTAGTTGTCATTGTTTACCAGGCCTGGGCCAGGTTCGAACCCACCAGCCCCGCTGTATGTGGCTGGCACCCTAGCTCCTAAGCTACAGGCACCAAGCCCTCACAGCAACCTCCAGCTCTTGGGCTTAGGTGATTCTCTTGCCTCAGCCTCCCAAGAAGTTGGGACTACAGCACCCGACACATCGCCTGGCTATTTTTTGTTGCAGTTTGGCCAGGGCCGGGTTCGTACATGCCACCCTCGGTATATGGGGCCGGCGCCCTACTCACTGAGCCACAGGGGCCACCCAATAAAGTGGAATTCTTAAAGTGTTCTTGCCAGAGACGATAAGCACATGTACCCGAGATTATTTGTAATAATACGTTTTTAAAATGCTAGTTTGAGGCTCAGCACAGTGACTCACGCCTGTAATCCTAGCACTCTGGGAGGCCAAGGTAGGTGTATTGCCAGAGCTCACAGGTTCGAGACCAGCCTGAGCGAGACCTTCATCTATAAAAATAGCCGGGTGTTGAGCGGCACCTGTGGCTCAGTCGGTAAGGTGCCGGCCCCATATACCGAGGGTGGTGGGTTCAAACCCAGCCCCAGCCAAACTGCAACAAAAAAATAGCCAGGTGTTGTGGCGGGTGCCTGTAGTCCCAGCTACTTGGGAGGCTGAAGCAAGAGAATCGCTTACGCCCAGGAGTTGGAGGTTGCTGTGAGCTGTGTGATGCCATGGCACTCTACCTAGGGCCATAAAGTGAGACTCTGTCTCTACAAAAAAAAAAAAAAAAAATAGCCGGCTGTTGTGGCATGTTCCCTTCTTGGGAGGCTGAGGCAAGAGGATAGCTTGAGCCCAAGAGTTTGAAGTTGCTGTGAGCTATGATACCAAGCACTCTGTGGAGGGCAACAAAGTGAGACTCTGTCTCAAAAAAAAAAAAAAATGTTGGTTTGTTTATTTTGCTCCAGGCACACACGCCTCCAATCCAGGAGTGGCTCAGGAAGGGGGGGGAGGGGACTTCCTTGCCCTTCCCTTAAGCTACCCTGGACATCATCATAGTCTGTCATTTCAGTCATCTTCTGCTGTAGCATCGTCTCTGTTGCCCTTCTCACATTTAGAAGATAAAATGTTCTCCTTCAGTCTTAGACATTGTCCTCCTGACAGCATCACACTTCCCCACCCGCGCCTTCATTAACAGCCAACACTTCCTGGATCTGAACTTTGGTTGTGTCTACTTTTCAGTTTTTAGTCGTCCCTCAATTCATTATGATCTGATAAGAAATTCTTGCTTTTCTTATTGAAATTCTCTCCCTAGATTTCTGTAGGGCTGTTCTCCATTTTCTTACCTTTGTAGTAACTTTTTCACAGTCTCTTTTCTAGCTTCCTCTTTGACTATATTCTTTCCTGTTTCGTGGGTTGTTTCTGATGTCTGACTTTGGTTTTGAATTCATTACACTTTGTTTTTCATGATGCTCTTCCACTAAATCTATGGCTTCAGCCACCATTTGACTGCTAATGACTCACAAAAAGCTTTCCCATTCTTCTGTCTCTGCCTAACTTGAGACCAGTATGTACAATTGTTCTCTAGAGAGTTTCACTTGGCTGGCCCAAAGGCATCTCTCCAACTCAGTAGGTCAAAGATACAGTTTATCTTTCTAGCCATATATTCCTATTTACCATCTTAGTAACTCCCATCTTTCACTCCACTCATGAAGTGGAGAAAAAGGCCAGGCGTGGTGGCTCATGCCTGTAATCCTTGCTCTCTGGGAGGCCGAGGTGGGTGGATAGCTTCAGTTCATGAGTTCAAGACCAAAAAGCGAGACCCATCTCTACTAAAAATAGAAAAACTGAGGCAAGAGGCTCGCTTGAGCCCAAGAGTTGGAGATTGCTATGAGCTATAACGCCAGGACATTCAACCCAGGGCAACAGTTAAAAAAAAAAAAGAAAGAGGTGGCGCCTGTGGCTCAAGGAGTGGGGCACCGGTCCCATGTGCCGGAGGTGGCGGGTTCAAACCCAGCCCCGGCCAAAAAAATCACAAAAAAAAAAAGAAAGAAAGTGGAGAAAAAGGTATTATTTGTTTTGTTTTTTTTTTTTTTTTACAACACAATGGGCTTATATTTAATATAGTACTTCTCATCATAGAGATAATCAGTTAATTAATATAAAGTTTATTTCTTTTTCAAATTAGAGCTCTTCTCCATTTCAATGTTAATATAAAGGATTTTGTTTTTACATTAAATCTTTTTTCTATTTCAATATTAGATATACTGAATACATCTTTCTAAATGTTTTTTACCCAGAGATAAATGTTTCAATGTTTGGCTATGTGATATCTAAATACCATATTAACTTGAGTGATAAAACAAAAATATGATAAAAAATAAGGAGAAAACACTCCTTAACAATTCGGAAGGCAGTGACTGTAACTTAGCAGGGGAGATTTCCTTGGATTCTGGGCAAAAGCTTCCTTCTTCTTGTCTCACGGGCTTTTGAAAATCCTAAAACTATGAATGACTGATGTAAATTTCAACCATCTCACTTCCTTCTAACCAGCACATATAAAGTATAGGCAGAAATATTTAGTGCATAACTTGTAAAGAAAACATTTTTTTCCCATTTATGTATCAATTTGTTCCCATTTTAAGGGAAACAAGTATATGAAACTCTACTATTTACTGTTTCTTGGAAACTTTCAGACACCAAAGCTCACGTTTAGTCTCAACAGCACAAAGGTTTTTATGGCAAGGTTTGATTTAGGAAATCCTTCAAAGTCACATCTGTCCATTTCTCTTTCGAGCATATATCCACAAGCAAGCACAGATGCCTGTGATGCTGAGAACTACACCCAGTAACAGAGCAATGGCATCTGCAGCCTTCACTGCTTCAACAACAAGCAACACCAACAGCAGTGAAGTGAGGACTAAGATTAATTATATTGAAACTGTAGGCATGATGTTGGGATCTTGAGGGCTGAAGGTTCCAAAGAAATGGTTTATATATATAATAATTCTATCGGACTTGAAATTTTTCCTTTTCTGGAGTTCTGGAACGGATGTTAAGGCTAAGAGGTTCCATGTCACACAGCCTTCCAGGAAGCAGCCATCACAGCGGTACTATTTGTTAATAATGGCAAACATTGGTAGCTGATACTGAGGGTGAAAACAGAAGAACTAACAAAACTAGGCATACTCTCGAAATATTTTAATATTTTTATATTCCGAGAACATTTTATATCTCTAAAATACTCTATCATTTATGCCAGCTATTTTTTATTGCCTCCTTATCTCTAATATACATGTGTATAGTTTTAGAATAATGTCTTGCTTATTAATAATTACAGAATAGAAAAGTACTGAACTAGGTGGTGCCTATAGCTCAAGCGTACTGAACTAGGCGCCAGCCACATAAAACAGAGCTGGCGGGTTCAAATCCGGCCTTGGCCTGCCAAACAATGACAACTACAACCAAAAAATAGCCGGGCGTTGTGGTGGATACCTGTAGTCCCAGCTTCTCAGGAGGCTAAGGCAAGAGAATCACTTAAGCCCAGGAGTTTGAGGTTGTCGTGAGCTGTGACGCCAGAGCACTCTACCCAGGGCAATAGCTTGAGGCTCTGTTTCAAAAAAAAAAAAGAAAAAGAAAAATACTGAACTAGATATTATAAGTTCTTGGTAGCTGTGAGACTTTGAGTAAGTCATTTTACCTTTCTAAGCCTCAGTTAATTTGTGGAAATCAAGTGAGATAATAATGTTAAATGCTCTGCAACTGTAAACATAAACTTTTTAAAATGGATCATTAGCCTTTTTCTCCAGTGTGTTTATCATTTATAACATTTTCAAAATGTAATATTAACTACAAAATTTAAGTTATACTGAAATGCCACCACAAATGGCCGTGAGGTAGAAGTTTTGTCAAAGGTTACAGTAGGTTCGTACTTAGCAATTGAGGCAATCCAGAGGTGCCAATAAGGCAAAGCAGGTACCGGGACAGACACAGATCCTGACGGAACAGAGTCGCTCGGTCAGCACTGACATATTTCTCTCAATGCCTTATCTTATGTCATTCTCTAGAGGCAGTGTCAAATCTCAATATGGTGGGCACTAGCTAGAGCAGATAAGCTATTTGGGTTTCTCTCATTGAAATTTCAGTCTCTCTAGCCGGGCGTTGTGGCAGGCGCCTATAGTCCCAGCTACTCTGGAGGCTGAGGCAAGAGAATCGCTTAAGCCCAGGAGTTGGAGGTTGCTGTGAGCTGTGTGAGGCCACGGCACTCTACCGAGGGCCATAAAGTGAGACTCTGTCTCTACAAAAAAAAAAAAGAAATTTCAGTCTCTCCCTTTTTTTTTTTTTTTGCAGTTTTTGGCTGGGGCCGGGTTTGAACCCCTCTAGTATATGGAGCCGGCGCCCTACTTCTTGAGCCACAGGTGCCGCCCTTCAGTTAGTCTCTATGGTTATTATAAAATTGTAACACAGACCCAAGATTTCAGGGTAGTGAGTTGCTTTGTCCCTACATTGTATTGAATGCCACTTGATCAGAGATTGCAAATAATTCCCGATGTGGACTAGAGTTTATAGGCTCTGGTTTAGAAATGGAAGGTGACTTCTGAGTTACCAAAGAAGGGCTAGGTTCTGTTTTTTTAATGGCAAAGATATCTCATATTATTCAAATCTATGGAAATCAGTAGCCCATAGATTTAATTTAATTTATTAAATTAATTTAATTTATTAAATTAATAAATACCTACAGGAATTTGCTGGGTTTTGGGTTTGTTTTTTTTCTCGTCTCACATACCAACACCTCACTTAATCCACTCGGAGCTTCCTTTCCTACCATTCCATTGAAAATACTGGTCAAAGTAACGTAGGACGTCCATCTCTCCAGGTGGTCACTTCTCAGCTCGGCCCTTCAGGGTCTCCCAGAGAAGGCAGCTGACCATGTCCTTCTCAAATCCTTTTCCTCTTGGGCATCTCTGTCACCACATCTGCTGTTTTTCCCCTTCCTCGTTGGCTTTTCCTTTTTGAGAGCTGGAACATGCAGGATTTGGATTTGAAACAGAGAACTTGGCATAGAAAATGTGTGTGGAGTAATTAGAGCTGTTTCAGTTTATTCCTCAATTAGAAGGTTTTTTTCAGTTGGTTATAAAGAGGGAGGAAAAATTTTTTTTTCTTGGTTTTATTCATGTATTATTAATAATGACAATTTCTTATTCATATCACAAAGCCATTTTTTTCAGACTTTAATTATAACTTTTTTTTTTGAGACAGAATCTCACTATGTCACCTTTGGCAGAGTGCCATGGCTCACAGCTCACAGCAACCTCAAACTCTGAGGCTTAAGGGGATTCTCTTACCTCAGCCTCCCAAGTAACTGGGAGTACAGGTGCCCACCACAATGCCCAGCTATTTTTTGTTGTAGTTGTCATTGTTGTTTAGCAGGCCCGGGCCAGGTTGGAACCTGCCAGCCTCAGTGTATGTGGCTGGTGCCGTAACCGCTGTGCTATGGGTGCCTAGCCCATTATAACACTTTTACTTTTAAACATTGATCTTACATTTGTATTTTCTTTTCTTTTTTTTTTTTTTTTTTGTAGAGACAGAGTCTCACTTTATGGCCCTCGGTAGAGTGCCGTGGCCTCACACAGCTCACAGCAACCTCCAACTCCTGTGCTTAAGCGATTCTCTTGCCTCAGCCTCCAGAGCAGCTGGGATTACAGGTGCCCGCCACAACGCCTGGCTATTTTTTGGTTGCAGTTTGGCCGGGGCCGGGTTTGAACCCGCCACCCTTGGTATATGGGGCTGAAGCCTTACAGACTGAGGACTGAGCCACAGGCGCCGCCCAGTATTTTCTTTTTTTTTTTTGAGACAGAGCCTCAAGCTGGTGCCCCGGGTAGAGTGCTGTAGCATCATGGCTCACAGCAACCTCCAACTCCTGGGCTCAAGCGATTCTCCTGCCTCAGCCTCCCATGTAGCTGGGACTACAGGTGCCCACCACAATGCCTGGCTATTTTTTGGTTGCAGCCGTCATTCTTGTTTGATGGGCCTGGTGGATTCAAACCCACCAACTCAGGTGTATGTGGCTGGCGCCTTAGCCACTTGAGCCACAGGCGCTGAGCCATACACTTTTATTTTCTTACTAACTTACTTAGCACCTAATAATTAATTGTTCTTTTTGAACACCACAGAGTAATTCTTTGAAACCTTGACTTAATAAAATTGGATAAACTCTAATAGCAGAGAGGGAAGTGCTAACTAATTTATTTGGTATATTAATTTTTCCTAGTTTGGTATATTATTCAGATTTTTTGTCATAAGTTTGTGACTAAATTGTCAATAAACTGCTTTTGCTTTGGGGACTTCGTCAGATGTGTGGCTGTGGGAATCTTTCTCTCCCACACCACCCTGCATTTTAAACATTCTTCTGTGGGATGGTCCTACCATATTGTAGCTATTCTTCCTTATGCAACTACTTTTCCCTGGAGAGAGTCTAGTAGAAAATTCAGACTAGTTTTTCTAGTCTCTTTTCGTTTGTCTTCTAAGGGGTACTGTTTTCTGCTAAATTGTTAATAAAAAGTTTAGTCAGGGAAAAGGAAGGTAGCAGGAAATAGAGAAGAGTAAATCCTTAATGCTAATAGGTACACTACTGAATATGTGATTACTTTTAGATAACTGCAGTATTTCCGCAGTTAAGCTTTTTAAAGTATGTCAGATTTACCCAAAAGGATCGAAATCATATGTTCATACAAAAACTTGTTGATCTGTAGCATTTATATGCAGTTTATATGAATGTTCATTATTCATTAGAGCCAAAATGTGAAAACAAGCCAATTGTTCATCAACTGATGACTAGGCAAACAAAATGTGTTCTGGCCACACAGTGGAATATTACTCAGCCATAAAGAGGAATAAAGTACGGACATCTGCGGCTATATAGATGAATCTCTGAAACATTATGGTTGGTGAAAGAACCAGATAGAAAAGGTCACACTGGATGGTTTTATTCACATAAAATGTCTAGAACAAGCACATCTATAAAGACAAAAAATAGAGCAGTGGTAGCAGGGCTAGGAGGCAGAGAGGATATCCAGTGTGTGCAGACGTTGCAGAGTGTTCATCTGGGGTGATGCAAATTAGAAGTCTGAAAGTGGATCGTGGTAATTACACAGCTCTGTGAATAGATTTGAGGCCACTGAATCGTATACTTTAAAGTGGTGAATGTGGCTCGGTACCCGTAGCACACTGGTTATGGCACCAGCCACATATACTGAGGCTGGTGGGTTCGAAACCAGCCTGGGTCTGCTAAACAGCAATGACAACTATAACCAAAAAATGCCGGGCATTGTGGGGGCACCTGTAGTCCCAGCTTCTCAGGAGGCTGAGGTAAAAGAATTGCTTAAGCCCAAGAGTTTGAGGTTGCTGTGAGCTGTGACACCATGACACTCTACTGAGGGTGACACAGTGAGACTCTGTTTCCAAAAAAAAAAAAAAAAGGTGAATGTAGGATATGTAAATTATGTCTCAATTTTTTTTTTTTTTAAAGTATATCAAGAAGCTAGGTTCTTCAGTTTATTCTAAATATATCAGGTCAATTCTTCACACTCTGGAACATATCAGCTCTCACTTCAACTTTTGTACATAGCGAGGGATCACTTAAGTGACTTTCCCCTCCTTTCATCTCTATTTGAACAGAAATAGAGCTAAAGGAGTGGTGAACTAGGGGTCAGAAAGTGTGGTTTCCGACCATGCCATAAGAGATCACAGGCGCTCTGCTGCCATCTTTATCCACCTTCCAGAAATGAGATAATATTTGCCCTTGTCAGGGTTTACTAAACTGAAGGGTTTTAGTAGGCCATAGTTTCCTGGAGGCCACTTTTCTGACAGCTTCCAACACAGTGTCTTGTAAGTGTAGATGTTAATAAATATATATTAAATGAATGTTGATTTAAATAGGAAAAGGCATGTGGGAGTGCTTTCTCAAAGTCCTCTGTATTTGAGGTTATGGCATTAATATATTCTTGTCTATTTGTGGAAATTTAAAAAATAATTTAATTATTGAACTTTTTGCAGAAGTGTTTGGTAACTAATTTATGGCCACACTGAATCAACTTTTCTTCTAGGCCTTGCAGTATTAAAATATGTGCTGACACCACGAATAAAGGCAACTTATGTTGCTTTTGATGCTATGAAGAATTACTTAGATGCAATTTATGATGTTACAGTGGTTTATGAAGGGAAAGATGATAGAGGGCGAAAAGAGCCCCCCTCCATGACTGGTAAGTTTGTTTCCATGCTCTTGAAACTATATACTGTACAAGTCCCGGCACAGTGGCTCACACCTGTAATCCTAGCACTCTGGGAGGCCCAGGCGGGTGGATCGCCTAAGCAAGAGTGAGACCCCGTCTCTAAAAATAGCCAGTCATTGTGGTGGGTGCCTCTAGTTCCAGCTACTTGGGAGGCTGAGACAGGAGGATTGCTTGAGCCCAAAAGTTTGAGGATGCTGTGAACTGGGACGCCATGGCACTCTACCAGGGGTGACAAAGGGATACTGTCTCAAAAAAAAAAGAGGGCAGCGCCTGTGGCTCAAGGGGTAGGGCGCCGGTCCCATATGCTGGAGGTGGCAGGTTCAAACCCAGCCCCGGCCAAAAACCAAAAAAAAAAAAAAAAAGAAGAAGAAGAAGAAAAGAAACTATATGCGGTATGGCATGAATAATTCTTTTTTTTTTTTTTTTTTTGTGGCTTTTGGCCGGGGCTAGGTTTGAACCTGCCACCTCCAGCATATGGGACCGGTGCCCTACTCCTTGAGCCACAGGCGCCGCCCGAATAATTCTTATATTTATGAGTGTGTGGTGTGTATTTTAAAAATAGATAAGCGTACTTTAGTTCTTCACTACATAAACTTGATGTATTTTTCAAGATGCTGTCAATGTGTAGCAGTTGAAATTTCATTAGTGCTGCTAAGTTTGGTATTTCCAGGCTGCCACATTAGTCCTTTGGTCTCGCACCAATTATCATCCGTCCAGCCTCTTTCTACTCGAAGTTTATCCCCACAGTTCCATAAATTAGAGGAAGGCGTGAGGAGGGGAATATTAGCAATACTGAGATGTTCATTAATGATCTGTGTGATACTTTAATTTTTTTGAGATAGAGTCTCACTACATTGCCCTTGGAAGAGTGCTGTGGTATAGCAGCTCACAGCAACCTCAAACTCGTAGGCTTAAGTGATTCTCTTGCCTCACTCTTCCAAGTAGCTGGGACTACAGTCACCTGCTACAACGCCTGGCTATTTTTTTGTTGTTGGTGTTGCTGTTGTTGTTTAGCAAACCCAGGTCAGGTTCAAACCCACCAGCCGCTGTGCTACAGGAGCTGAACGAGCCTAAATTAGTTCTTGTAAGACAGTTGAGTGTGATTTTTTTTTTCAAACGTGCTAGTTTTTAAGGATGTTTGAGCTATTATTTATGTCTTTGTCAGATATAACAAGGAAAAAAGAGAATTTTAAATGAGTGGAATAGTTTATAAACATGACCAAAAGGCTCTCTTGGCTATTAGAAAAATTTAAACATGGAAATAGGCAAATTACCAAGTGTGATACTTCCATTTTTATTTCTAAGTATCCATTTGAGCTAGCATCAAGAGAGAGAACCCTGGGTTTATATTTTATCTTGGCAGCTGTTTGAAGTTGAACTAACATGCTCTTGTCAAAGTGTTTGTCAGTAGGATCTCCTGAAGGCAGATGTTCAAAATATGAACAATCAGATATTTTGCACTAAACCCACTCCTGAAGTATTCTTCTGAATTCGATATGCCTTGGATATGTGATGCAGTGTTCTTAGCAGCAGTGAAGCATTTATGAAAGTAAACAATATTAAAGTATTTAAAGTTAGCAAGGATAGAGATTATTTTGCCCACCCTTACACTCCCACAGTCTGGACATAGCACTGTACACCGTTAGATTATCTAATAACTATATTGTTCATATTCATTAGGGGCCAGGGATTTTTTCAAAGTATAGCGAGAGTGTGGTTGTAAAATGATTATTAAATAATAAGATGAGGTTCACTCAAGCTTTAGAAGAAAAGCTCGTGGACTGAAAAAGGGAGTAGCTGCCTATAATTGGAATTTAGGGAGCAGGGAGGAAGGTGAGGCCCAGGAGTCTATGTGGCCCAAATGGAGGTTACTCAGATGTAGATACATTTAGAGGATGATTGCTCTCTTTTTTATTTTCTTTTTATTAAGTCATATACACTTAATCATGAATATACATGATTCTAGTCATATACACTAGATCATGAATACATTTGTACATATGTGGGGTACATGTGTTGATTTTTTTATACAATTTGGAGTGCTTATATCAAGATGATTGCTCTTATAATTGCCTTAAACACTGAGTAATTGTAAAGTAGGAAAATAAGGTGTTTTCATTTTCAGTATAATATTTTACAATCAGGGCGGCGCCTGTGGCTCAAGGAGTAGGGCGCTGGTCCCATATGCCGGAGGTGGCGGGTTCAAACCCAGCCCCGGCCAAAAACCAAAAAAATATATATATATATTTTAGAATCTACAATGCATCAGATTAAAAATTAAAGCTGTATGAAGTCTATGGTGAAATGTCTTTCTCACTTTCCGCTCTGTCCTCATCCCTCTGCTCTCCATATCCCTTTCCAACAGTGACCAATTGTCTAAGTTTCTTGTGTCATATACATGCAAGTTTATATATCTATATACACTTTGTTTTATTTATTTATTTTTTTTAAGAGACAGAGTCTCACTTTGTTGCCCTTGGTAGAGTGCCATGGTGTCACATCTCACAGCAACCTCCAGCTCTTGGGCTTAGGTGATTCTCTTGACTCAGGCTCCCAAGTAGCTGGGACTACAGGCGTCCAGCACAACACCCGGCTATTTTTTGTTGCAGTTTGGCCAAGACTGGGTTCAAACCTGCCACCCTCGGTATATGGGGCTGGCGCCCTACTCACTGAGCCACAGGCGCCGCCCTAAGTACATATTCTTATTCTTTTGTCCTTCTTATAAAAATGATTTCCATGTTAATATTTTCTGTCTTTTTAAACTATTGAAAAAGTCCTTTAATTGTTTTTACATTTAAGAACACACATGTAGCCAGGTGTGGTGTCCCACGCCTGTAATCCTAGCACTCTGGGAGGCCCAGGTGGGTGGATTGCCTGAGCTCAGTAGCTCGAGACCAGCCTGAGCAAGAGCAAGACCTTCTGTCTGCTAAAAATAGGAAAAACTGGCCAGACATTGAGGTGGGCACTTGTGGTTCCAGCTACTTGGGAGGCTGAGTCAAGAAAATCACTTGAGCCTAAGAGTTTGAGGATGCTGTGAACTGGGACGCCATGGCACTCTACTAAGGGTGACATAGTGAGACACTGTCTCAGAAAAAAAAAAAGTTGTTTTGGACATGTCTATCAAATTTACAAATGCATTTATATTTTAGATTTAATATCTCACTTCTGAGTCATTATTCTACATGTATAACTGTGCACATTAGAAATAACATGGTTTTCCTTATAGTGTGTTGATTATTATTATTATTATTTTTTCTTTTTTTGTGAGACAGTCTCACTTTGTTGCCCTCCATAGAGTACTATGGAGTCACAACTCACAGCAACCTCAAACTCTTGGGCTCAAGCGATTCCCTTGCCTCAGCCATCCAAGTATCTGGGATTACAGGTGTCCACCACAACACTCGGCTAGTTTTTAGAGATGGGGTCTCGCTGTGGCTCAGGCTGGTGTCAAACCTGTGAGCTCAGGCAACCCACCTGCCTCAGCCTCCCAGAGTGCTGGCATTACAGGCGTGAGCCACCACGCCCAGCCTTAGCAGCCTTAGTGTGTTGATTTTTTTTATTTTTATTTTTTAGTGTGTTGATTTTAATTGTGAGGTGTGACCTGAAGCTTGAAAAACCCTCCTCTTATTGTTAATATAAATTGGTTAATATTCAGGTCTAGTTATAATTTATTATAGATTAAGATTCGCCTAAAATTACATGAAGTCTGATAAAGTTGTGTTGGGTATAAAATTCTGTAACTTATAATATTTTAAGTACACACATATATTTTGGCCAAGTTTCCTTAGTATTAAATGTTACCTATATGCATTGTAAGCTATCATGTAACAGTCACATTTATGTCTCAATAAAAAATAAATTTTCCAGGGTGGCACCTGTGGCCCAGTCAGTAAGGCGCCAGCCCCATATACTGAGAGTGGCAGGTTCAAACCCGGCCCCGGCCGAACTGCAACAAAAAAAAAAATAGCCGGGCGTTGTGGCGGGCGCCTGTAGTCCCAGCTACTCGGGAGGCTGAGGCAGGAGAATTGCTTAAGCCCAGGAGTTGGAGGTTGCTGTGAGTTGTGTGATGCCATGGCACTCTACCTAGGGCCATAAAGTGAAACTCTGTCTCTACAAAAAAATAAATAAATAAATAAGTAAATAAATAAAAAATAAATTTTCCTTAAAGTTGCTAGGTTGTTTATATGCCATAGCCCAAGTGTTGGTCAAAGCATTGTAGGAGGATTATAATTCTATCAGAATTACCTGGAGTGACTGACTGTTAAGCCCGGAGGGCTTCAGCTCCACTCTAGATCGCTGCCAAAACTCTGTAGGTGAGAGCCAGGAAGAAGCCGTCCTGTTGTAGAGGGAAGCAGGCAGCAGTGTCCCTCCTCCTCCCCTTCTGTGGTACAGGTTTAATTTGAAGGGACATGTGAGTACTGCCTGGTTAGGCATCTTCTCTCATAGTTCATGTTTTTGTATTCATGGAAAGTGTCCGTTGGGGCAGCAGTGAGACAAGATAGCCTGATTAAAATTGATTTTTTAAAATTCTGTTTGTAAAGTGTGTGGTATACCATAATAAATTGTATGTTTAAGGATAACTTGATATTCTATTTAAGCATTTTATATAATCTACATAGATTTTTTCTATTAATGTTTCCATATTGTAAAATATGTATGTTATATTTTATGCTCTTCAGTCTCTTAGGAATATTTCTTCTCCAAAGAACTTAAATTTGTTAATATTCTCACCTTTCCACAAAGAGTAGCCTACAAAGAAAGGAGTTTCCAGGCTCCAATTTCTTTCTTAACGCGATATAAACACTGGCCTCGTCTTCTGTACAACTCAAGCCGAAAACAACTGTCTCCTTTTTTTTCAAATTAGCATGTCTTAAGAACTGTAGTTATGTAACGGCTCATAGCTATTCCACAGTGAGAATTTTGGTTCCTGAACCAACTATATAATATGTTAAGATCCAGCAAGTATCAGGAAAGGAGGAAGGGAGTCCCAGCAACTAGAAACCAACAGCCGAGATAAGAGGAGAGGCAATGGCTCATCCAAGTTTATTGTAGCAGTCCAGTGACAGGAAGATGTCACTTCAGGCCAGGTACCTAGGAATGGAGCATTATTAAGTGTCCATAAGTGTCCTGGTGTTTACCAGGTCAGGAAGCAAAATAGTGAACCAGACTGACTCCCTCTCTGCTCTCTGGAGCTCACAGTCTGCTGGGATGTGTGATGGGTGATACAGTGGGGGAGGAGCTGGTGGTCTGGAGGAAGACGGGTCTAGTGGTGGTTGGCATTTGATGGGTTGGGTACAGACTTACAGTAGGGATAGGGTCAAGTTTCCCATCCCTGGGCTGCATATAGAACTCAACAGTGTATAAAAAATAACATTTGGTACAGTTGATTTGTTTGGTTTTTTTGAGATAGTCTCACTATGTCGCCCTCCTTAGAGTGTCGTGGCGTCACAGCTCACAGCAACCTCAAACTCTTGGGCTTAAGCGACTGTCTTGCCTCAGCCTCCACAGTAGCTGGGACTACAGGCACCTGCCACAACACCCGGCTATTTTTTTATTTATTGTAGTTGTCATTGTTGTTTAGCTGGCCTGGGCTGGGCTCAAACCCCTCCATACCCGCTGTATGTGCCTGGCCCCGTAACCAATGAGCTACGAGTGCCAAGCTGGTACAGTTGTTTTTTAACTTAATGACTTATGTAACTGTAGTTGATTTGAAACTACAACATGTTTTTTTACTTCAGCTTGAAACTGAAAACCACGTTTATAATTCTTATTTTATTTTTACTAAGAAAAGAATCTGTACTTTAAGAAGTTATTTCTGGGTGGCGCCTGTGGCTCAAGGAGTAGGGCGTGGGTCCCATATGCCAGAGGTGGCGGGTTCAAACCTAGCCCCGGCCAAAAACCAAAAAAAAAAATATATATATATATAAAAAGTTATTTCTAAGCTTTCTTTGCCTTTTTCCCTTATTTTCATTGTGTTATTTTATGTAACCATGAGTTCTAAAATAGTAAACAATGAAATATTTTTGTTCTTTGTTAGAATTTCTCTGCAAAGAATGTCCAAAAGTTCATATTCACATTGATCGTATAGACAAAAAGGATGTCCCAGAAAAGCAAGAATATATGAGAAGATGGCTTCATGAACGTTTTGAAATAAAAGATAAGTGAGTAACAACAGTTCTAGCACTTCAAAAACTTTGGTTCAACAAAATTTCACTATAGTAAACCTTTGAAACCAATTTAAACAGTTTTATTTTCTCAAGAATACTTTTTATAAACTCAAGTGAAATCTTGTTCTGTGCTTATCTGTTCATGTTTTAAACATTATTTTTACAAGTCACCCATTATTTCTTGGATAATACTATGAGGTAAGATATAAAATTTTAAAAAAACACAGAACTTTCTGATGTAAGATGGCCCAAACTGCCTTCTCAGGTCAAAGGAAGCAGTTGGCAATGTGTGAGGATCAGTGGTCAGGCCAGGCACACATGGGGACGACTAGGCTTTGGAAAGAGAGGATTGTGTCTGCCGCACAGATGGACACGATGCCACTCTGTCTGCTGGAAAAGGAAGAGGCAGTTGACATTTTTATAACCAAAATGTCTTTTTTCTTTCGTTAGTATTTTGAGAACTGTTGTTTCTGGGATTTACCTTGGGTTTGCCTGTGCTAATACCATTTTTGAAGCAAACAAAGGCATTGAACCTTGCTAGGAGTTACTTTTAAGTAATTGAAAGGTATTTGTTTCTTTTTTATTCTAGTTCAAGTTCTCTCATGCTGAAAGGCTGAGTAAAGAGGTTAAACATTGAATCCTTTGAAGCAGCAGGTTGAGTCAGTAGAGTATATTAGAATATCTTTGATTTCTTACCACATATAAGAATGAAATTTTAGAATTTTCTTTTTTTCTTAGGAAGATAGACAGTGAGTCTTAGGTTTAAATATGATATTTACAAATTGAATTTTATTACATGAAAATATTTTCTTGGATGAAAACTTTAGGCTTTTCATTTACTGTTTTCCCATCCTTTCTCATGTGTATCCTATTTTTTGAAAGATATGTTTTGAACATCTCTATTTTTTATCCTCTTTTTGAAAAAAAAGTATCCATTAATTGTAGGATGTACTATTTACTAAGACCAAACTGAAATTATGTTTTTTTAGTTTTAAAAAAAACACATAAAAAATACTTTCAAAAGTATATTTACATTCAAACATTTTACCCAAGTGTTTCATTCTCCTAATAGGAGACTGTTAGCCCTTCTCATTGTTTAATTTTAATAGGTGAAAATTATTAAAAGTGTAGTAAGTTGGAAATGAAACTTTATGTTAAATTTCTATCTTTCATTGTATATGACATATGAAGCCACCTATTCAGGACTACTTTGGCTGAGGAAGAAATTTAAAAGTAAAATCTATGTGGCGTTTTTTTGTTTGTTTTTTTTTTTTTTTTAGAGACAGAGTCTCACTGTACCGCCCTTGGTAGAGTGCCGTGGCGTCACACAGCTCACAGCAACCTCTAACTCTTGGGCCCACGCGATTCCCTTGCCTCAGCCTCCCGAGCAGCTGGGACTACAGGCGCCCACCACAACGCCCGGCTATTTTTTTGTTGCAGTTTGGCCGGGGCTGGGTTTGAACCCGCCACCCTCGGCATATGGGGCTGGCGCCCTACTCACTGAGCCACAGACGCCGCCCCTTTTTGTTTGTTTTTTGTGTTTTTTTGTTTGTTTGTTTGTTTGTTAGTTTTTTTGGGACAGTCTCACTTTGTCACTCTCGGTAGAATGCCGTGGAGTCATAGCTGACAGCAACCTCCAACTCTTGGGCTCAAGCAATTATCTTGCTTCAGCCTCCCGAGTAGCTGGGACTACAGGCACCCACCACAGCACATGGTTCTATTTAGAGACAGGGTCTTGCTCTCTTGCTCAGACTATTCTTAAACACATGACAATCCACCTGCCTCATATTCCCATAATGCTAAGATCTGTGTGTATTGACATGAAAATCTGTTCTCAGAAAAAAGATTGAACACTATATTCAGTATCTCATTTATGTATAAGTATTTATATGTATTTAGATGTTTCTAGATATTTTAAAACAGTGGTTAGCTCTGGGGAATGTGATTTATAAAGCAAAGACGTCTCCTTTCTGTACTTTTGTGTTTAAGACTTTTTTTTGTTTGTTTGTTTGAGACAGACTCTCACTTTGTTGCCCTCCATAGAGTGCCATGGCATCATAGCTGACAGCAACCTCCAACTCTTGGGCTCAAGCGATTCTCTTGCCTCAGCCTCCCAAGTAGCTGGGACTATAGGTGCAGTGTCAGTGTCAGGCTGGTCTTGAACTCATGAGCTCAGGCAGTCCACTGGCCTCGGCCTCCCAAAATGCTAGGATTATAGGTGTGAGCCACCGCACCTGGCGTGTGTTTAAAACTATTATGTTCTGCTGTTAAAATTGACACATTTTAAATGAAATAGGAAAATGAATTAGCCATGCTGTTTTCCTTCTTTTACCTGCTTTCACAATCCCATAGGAGTAAGTACCTTTTTGAGAACTTCCATATATAGTTGGCCCTCTATATCCATAGATTCTGATTTATAAAAATGTGTAGCTTAAAAGTTTAAAAAGGCAGCTTAGTGCCTGTAGCTCAGTGGCTAGGGTGCCAGCCACATAAACCGGAGCTGGTGGGTCCAAACCCAACCTGGGCCTGCCAAACAACAATGACAACTACAACAAAATAATAGCTGGGCATCGTGGCCTATAGTCCCAGCTACTTGGGAGGCTGAGGCAAGAGAATTACTTAAGCCAATTCTGTGAGCTGTGATGCCCTGGCACACTACTGAGGGTGACATAGTAAGACTCTGTCTCAAAAAAAAAAAAAAGAGTTTAAAAAGGAAGACATACAGTGGGGTGCCCGCAGCCCGAGTCTGAGGTTGTGGTGAGCTACCACGCCCATTGCACTCTGCTCAGGGGCATAGGGTGGGACCCTGTCTCAACAAAAAAAAAAAAAGAAAGGAAGACATACTCATTAAGTGTGGCATATAATCATCTATAGTGAAATATTACATATACCATTCATATATATTATAGGGCATAGAAGATATTTCAAAAGACTAGAAACTTCTATTATGGGTGTTTCTTTTTCACCCTTACTTTCCAAGATAATAATTAATATAATAATAATTAATTTCCCCAGTATAAAATAAGTACCCAGTGGATTTTTTTTTTTTTTTAATTAAAATACTGAAATGACTAAAACCGGGGGCGGCACCTGTGGCTCAGTCGGTAAGGTGCTGGCCCCATATACCAAGGGTGGCGGGTTCAAACCCGGCCCTGGCCGAACTGCAACAAAAAAATAGCCGGGTGTTGTGGCGGGCGCCTGTAGTCCCAGCTACTTGGGAGGCTGAGGCAAGAGAATCGCTTAAGTCCAAGAGTTGGAGGTTGCTGTGAGCTATGTGGTGCCATGGCACTCTGCCTAGGGCCATAAAGAGAAACTCTGTCTCTACCAAAAAAAAAATGACTAAAACCGAAATGTTAAATTTTTTTTTTTTTTTTCTGGCCATAGGATGCTTATAGAATTCTACGATTCACCAGATCCAGAAAGAAGAAACAAGTTACCTGGGGAAAGTGTTAATTCCAAATTAAGTATCAAGAAGACTTTACCATCAGTATTGATCTTAAGTGGTTTGACTGCGGGTATGCTCATGACTGAGACTGGCAGGAAGCTGTATGTGAACACGTGGATGTACGGCACCTTGCTGGGCTGCCTGTGGGTCACTGTCAAGGCATAGGCAGGGCGCTGTCTCCAAGGAGCGCTGTGCTGCACATTATATCAGATTGTTTCCTGGAAGTGTAAATAAAGCTTGTTGATTGAACATTGGATAAAATAGAATTTGTGACTAGAGCCGATACGCAGTTGGTCTTGGGCATGGTTTTGCAACTTTAGCTCTGGAGCTCCTGGAAAGATAAAAAACTAAACAGAATTTCTGCTGTTCTTCACATTTCCCATGAACTAGTGACAACTTCAGAAGCCTAGTAGGATTATATAATTTGTTATTGTTTTGTAACTCGGATGGCTGTATTTTATAACATTAATTTGCAACATATTTCTGTATATTATTTTCAATTTGTTATAACTTGGCAGCTCTAAACTTTTATCACTGAGGTATTTAGTATCTTACAGCTGGGCAATATTTCACTTTTTGCTTAATTTCTGCAAGTCAATGAAAGAAGATATATTTAAGTATTGAAATGTTTAAAGAAAAAGGCAAAAAATGTTCATAAGGAAAAGCTCTGTTTAGCGCGCATTTTTATTGTATTATTAGCTGGTTTTACTCATTTTATATTTCCAAAATAACATTTCTAATATTTATTGAATTGCTTAATTTGCACACCCTGTACTCTACACAAAAGAATAATGTATAAAATAAGAGGAGTTCAAGTTAAAATCTTGCCTGATTCATTGTAGCAGAACTTTAAATTGCCTAGCTTTTTAAAGATTTAAGCTACACTAAGTACTTCCCAACATCAGTGCCATAAGTGCTTGAAAACATTAAGGTTTTCTTTTTATGTTACATCAAATCAGTGTGAATCTTTGCTGGACCCCCTGCGTTCACAGATATTTGAGGTGATGGGAGTCGACTAGGTTTACTAGCATGTGCCTTTCACCCACTTTTCTTTGATTTAGCAAAGTATTTCATTCAGAAGTCACTTGTAGGTTACCAAGGTGGAGTTCCACTGTGCTCTAGTCCTCCTCCTCTGGGTTCCCCTCAGTGGTGCTGCTCTGCGGCTTTGCACACAGACCTGCAGGGAAGAAAAGCCAGCCAGGGTCAAAGTTCAACTGTCTAAGCCCTTGTGAGGCATTTCCCTTTGTCCATGTCAAAAAATTTCACCTTCCTGGGGGCGGCACCTGTGGCTCAAAGGGGTAGGGTGCTGGTCCCATATGCCGGAGGTGGTGGGTTCAAACCCAGCCCCGGCCAAAAAAAAAAAAAAAAATTTCACCTTCCTCAAGCCAGTGAAATACAGATGTAACTCCTCAGGCCTGAGTGAATTTGTTTCCTTTCCATTCTTTTTTTTTTTTTTTTGGCTACACTGCAGTCTGAGGTTATTCCTATTCATCACTCCCATTATTTTCAATGGAGCTACACAGTAATATGCACCACCTCAGAACAAAAGCTGAGTTCCAGGAACCAAATCACACAATATTTCCTGTGGAAGAAGACACTTTTTAAGTGTAATCTGCTCTGTTTTTTTTTTTTTTTTTTTGATTTTGGCTAGGGCTAGGTTTGAACCTGCCACCTCTGGCATATGGGACCGGCGCCCTACTCCTTGAGCCACAGGTGCCGCCCAATCTGCTCTGTTTTAATGTTATAATTTAAACTTGATTGCCTGTCTTTTCTAACATTTCTGCTTACTGCTAGTGAATTTTTGTTGCAAAATTATATGTAGGTCACTATGGAAGTTTTGAGACAGACTGTTGAGATCCATTATTCACATCCAAGAAACACAGTTGACAGCGTCCTTTCTGATTCATCTGTGCAAATTTAACTTGCTCAGCTTGTTAGTGTTGCTGGGAAGGCTTCATTTGTTTTTAACCAGGTGGATTTTACATTTCTTGATTTTTTTTTTGTGTTATCTCTAAACTTCCATGATGACCCATGAATCAGTGACCCAGATGAAACATAACACTTGAATAATGATAAACAAAAAAATTAAGGGAAATTTTGTCGGACTGTGTTACACTGTTTCTCCAAAACTAAAGAGTAAGTCATTTCAAATAACACATTTTAAGAGTTTTGTGGTGTGTGTTGGTTTGTGGACCTTAGTATGTATGTGTACACACACATTCATACACACTCAGGTTACAGCGGGGCTAATTACAAACAGGGCATGCATAAACTTAGGAAAAGTATCCTCAGGCTGCAGGTAATTTTCTCTCGCCTGTAAAGTAAAATTCAAATCCCATTATCTTTGTTAAATAGCATTTTTTAACAACCCTAAATTTAGAATTTATTTCTAACTAGGTCAAAGTAAATGTAAATTGTGGAACTTACTTTGAATATCATGGATATGCTCCAAATTTAAATTTTAAGAGGCAATACTACTAGAATTATGTGGATTATGACTTACTTTAACAAGATAAAGTAAGATCATTCGAATGTCATGTTTCTTATGACTTACACTCTTCTCACAAAAGGTCTAAAACATGGTAGTCAAAAAAGTTGTATCAAAATGTTGGAAAATTAGAAGCTTCTTTCTCCTTAACATGTTGATATTGACTTGAATTATTTTCTAAAATTAAAAGCCCTATGCCTACCTGTAAATTTTTCACCTATCATTTATACTTTTGTTTGTACTGTTATTGTTGATTTATGACAGTTATTAATTTTTCTTTATAAGAATACCATCAATGTGCATGCTTGTATCTTTTTCAGAAAAGAGTGTGTTTGGCTGAAAGTAAAAAAAAATAAAATAAAACTTTTCACTATCTCTAATGTCTGCCGTTTAACATTTTTTCTTCTTTTTTTTTCTTCTTTTTTCTCTTTGTCACCCTCAGTAGAGTGCTGTAGCATGATAGCTCACAGCAACTTCAAACTGTTGGGCTCAAGCTTCTCTTGCCTCAGCCTCCCAAGTAGCTGGGACTATAAGTGCCTGCCACAACGCCCGGCTATTTTTAGAGACGGTGTCTTGCTCTTGCTCATGCTAATCTCAAACCTGTGAACTCAGGGCAATCCATTTGCCTCAGCCTCCCAGAGTGTGTTTAATATTTTTTGACCAAAAATTTACCAGCAGTCTCCTATTACATAAAATAGGCTTAATGACTGGCCGTGCATTCTAAATTTATAAAACCATAATTTTTTTCTAACGTATTAAAATTTTAAAAAACACTCAGAATTGTGAAGCATTATTTTGGTTGTAGAGGGGCTCATCTTAGAGAGGAGGAAGCTACAAAGACAGCAGAATGAAATACTGAGACTTCATCGAGATCTCCCAGGTAGAGGAGGGAAGTGGTGAAAACAGAATGAGAACGTGGCAGTTTGCAGTTTGGGCTCTAATAAGCAAATATTGTGTGACTTTATTATAAGGAATATTTTATTTTTATATGAATGAAATACAGCTGACCCTAGGGGCCCCAACTCCCACGCAGTCAAAATCTTCATGTAACTTTAAGTCCTCTATAACTTAACCGTTAATAGCCTAGTGTTGACTAGAACCCTTACCAATAATATAAACAGTCAATAAACAGATTTTGTACATTGGATATACTGTTTATATGCAGTATTCCTACAATAAAGTCAGCTAGAGAAAGAAAATGCGTAGCAGACCGTATAGCCTATGGCTAGAAGGAGTGAGAGTTGTAAGTAACACCAGTAGCTCAATAATGGAACACCTTGGTGAAAAGGGCATGGGGAGGGATTTAGCTCTCGTAACAGCATGAGAGAGCTCCCAAGATGAGAGCATTGATGAATTGGCAGTCTACACCTGTGGTGTTGAGAGGCAGGAGCTCAACTTTATATTAGGCTGAAGGAGAAGGAAGTGGAGAGATCTCATTCTGTCATGGACCGGCTTACTCTGACTCTGTCTCCTCTCCTGCTTGCAGAGCACCAGCATGGTGTCTCTCTGCTGAAGATTACCAAACTGCTAAAGACTGCTAAGATCTATCTTTCTAAGACTGCTTTACTCTCTCAAAGACATCTCTCTTCTCTCTCCTCTGCTCAAGTTGATAGACCTCAGGCACCTAAGAGCAATTGTTCCTGAGCAAGGTAGCATAGTGGTCCACGTCCGGAACCAAGATAAGCCAGGGCCGTAGACCAACCAGTCCCAGGCCCTGACAAGTGGTGGCAGTGGTGGGCTGTGACAAAAATGTTACTAAGAAAATCATAAGGGGGGCGGTGCCTTTGGCTCAAAGGCAGGGCACCGGCCCCATATGCCAGAGGTGGCGGGTTCAAACCCAGCCCTTGCCAAAAACCACAAAAAAAAAAAAAAAAGAAAATCATAAGGGCCAGCACTGGGCTCACACCTGTGATCCCAGCACTCTAGTTGGCGAGGTGGGTGGGTTGCCTAAGCTCCCAGGTTCAAGACCAACCTGAGCAACAGCGAAACCCAGTCTCTAAAAATAACCGGGTGTTGTGGCGGGCACCTGTAGTCCCAGCTACTGGGGAGGCTGAGGCAAGAGAATCGCTTGAGCCCAAGAGTTTGAGGTTGCTGTGAACTGTGACGCCACAGCACTCTACCCAAGGGCAACAAAGTGAAACAATGACGTCTTCGATGTCTTTTTTTTTTTTTTTGCAGTTTTCGGCCGGGGCTGGGTTTGAACCCGCCACCTCTGGCATATGGGGCTGGCGCCCTACTCACCGAGCCACAGGTGCCACCCGTCTTCAACGTCTTTTTGAATTCTTTTTTTCTCTGCCGATCTCCAGGTCATGGGTAAGAGGCTGTTGTGGAACAAACTTTCTAATTTCCCTTGGCTCCAAAAGAAAGGGGCGGAAGGTAAAGTGAGAAGACTTGAGAGCTGCACAAACAGAAGTAGCACCCAGAAGTCCTGGGGTCTCCAGCAATGGTTCTGACCCCACGGTGCTGGAGGGCCTTCTGGAAAATGTGCTCTCCCAGCTCTTGTACTATCCTCTCTTGTCTTTCCTGGGTCCCAAACCTCTTCCTCTTACCTCTATGGACCCCCGACACTTTCTCCCTCTCTTTGTAGTTTCTGTGGTTTGTGTGAATATCAGTAAAGAGTTTAACTATATATTTAGTTATAAAGACTTAACTATATACTTTGTTAAGTTTCTACAGGCTTTTTCTGATTTTTTTAGATGTTATAAGTGTGTTTCAAAAAGGTCCTTTTAATCGCCTTTTCCTCCAAAATTAAATTCAATTGGCTTTTCCACATGTCTGCAAAAAGGTGAACCATGTTAACAGTTAGAGGCCAAGAAATCAGCTCCAAAATGACATGGCTTCTCTGGGTGACCAGAAGCCTCTGAAGAGAACCAGGGCAACCCCCACGCAAGAATTTCCCTAAATCCTAGGCTACAGTTTAGTCTCTTCTTTAAAAGACAAAATAAAGAAAACCTTTAAAAATGAAGAAAGGCAGGCTCAGCACCTGTAGCTCAGCAGCTAGGGTGCCGGACACCTACACAGGGACTGGCATGTTCGAACCCACCCCAGAGCTGCCAAACAACAATGACAACAACAACAAAAAAAATAGCTGGGTATTTCGGCAGGTGCCTGAAGTCCCAGTTACTTGGGAGGCTGAGGCAAGAGAATCCCTCAAACCCAAGAGTTTGAGGTTGCTGTAAGCTGTGATGTCACAGCACTCTACCCAGGGTGACTTAGTGAGACTGTCTCAAAAAAATAAAAAAAAGTAGAAAGGGAAAGAAAATGACCCTGGGTATTTGATTTTTTTCCTGGTCTATTGGCATAAATGGAAAGGTTCAAAGTCATTCCTAAGGTTTCTCTAAGACTTCAGCTAGTTGTGACTAGTTCTTTTTTTTTTTTTTGCAGTTTTTGGCTGGGGTTGGGTTTGAGCCCAACACCTCCAGCATATGGGACCAGCACCAGGCTGACCTAATTGTTTTTATTTCTCATAACTTTACTGGACTCTTAAATTCAAAAGGCAATCTTTGGATGTAAGATGATGTACTAATCAGATTTGTCTTCCAGAGATGATATCATCAGGGCAGTGAAAAGGGTTCCAGCCCAAGGCCTGATTCTACTGAGGACTACTGGATTGCCCTTCCTCCAGAGGAACCCTACCTGCCCCCTTCTTTTGACACAGGGTTCCCCCATTCAAGGCTGGACAAGAGACCCCAGTTTTCTAGGCCTGGGCAATTGCATGAAGAGAATGCCCTGACATTTTGCCAAGCTAGAGAGATTAACCCGGATTTCCATTTACCGTGAACCCTGGATCATCCTCCTCTGAGGAACCTCTAATTGGCATCCCTTCATCACTGTCCATCTTCAGAGGAAGCAGTTTGGAGTGGTCAGTGCCCCTTCTCCCTTAACAGCAGTTAGAGCTTCTATTCGGAGAGGGAGGATTGATACAGGATTCACCACCACCCCATCATCCTCTAGGTCCAGGTGAGCTCAGAAATCAGACCCCCATCTCTAGGCACAAACAGGCTGCCCTTTCCAGGCTACACCCTCTAGTCTCCAGCAAGGTCATGAACAAAACAGCCTGAAACATTTTGGGTGTTTCCACTTTGAGTAGAAAGCGCACACCCTAATCCTTTCCCTGAGACAAAACACTGCAAGGACCTAATAACCTTGCCCTAGGGGAGGGACTGCATTCATTCATTTGTTAATATACTCATTAAGTTTGTAAGTGTGTTTTTCCACCTACAAAGTCCTGGCCAAAATGTTGTATCTGCCCCTGGACAAAGGGCTCGTGCAAGAGACTCCCCTTTGCCAGACGCTCTTGGGCTTTTGACTCCTTCTGCATTCCTTTCTGTCTGTTTTACCACTGGGGGAAAAAAAAGTGTTAATTGGAGAATTTAATGTTAGTGCTGTATTGAAGCAGCAAAGGAAATTTTGCCCCCAATATATAACTCCTTGGTATAAAGAATATTTTGAATTAAAGGCCATTCATGATAAATAAGCATTGAAAGAGGCCTTTCCTCTATCTGCTTAAAACCTAATTGAGAATCAAAAGGGGCTGCTGACTTCCTTATTAGGTGCTAATAGACTTGGCCCCAAGGTCATTTGAAGCAGGAGACCTGTCTCTCAGGTTAATCTACAAATCAATATGTTTCCACCCATCTATACACATTCCGCCCCCTACCAACCACTTGCTGCACATAGACTTTTCACTCTTCTTCCCTTCCAAAAAAGGCATCTATAAAAGTCTCTGACCATCACTGAGACCTTGGGTAATCCTTCTCGTGATTCACCCCATGCCCTTGGTATTTGGAAATAAACCTCTCTCTTATTAATCTGCCATAATTGTGAGTTGATCTTTCAGCGAACCAACCAAGGGAAAAGGGTGGGTTTCACCAGGATTTCTACAGTATATTTTGTGGTGCTTAATTTCTATACATGCCCAATTAAGTACCTCTTAACACCTTATAAAAATATTTACTTATTAAAACATGTTACATTTATTGTATATTCATATCATGCCCATCTGTCCCTGCTAGACTGAGATAGTGATGGGTCTTTAACCATGTTTAATAAGTAATGTATCTTACAGTTGTCAAAATTCTCAGAGCATCAGTCACATTCACATTCAGATAAAAGCTCCATCTGTGGCTTGGCACTTTGAGCACAGTGGTTACAGCACTGGCCAGATACACTGAGGCTGGCGGGTTCAAACCCAGCCCCAGCCAGCTAAAACAACAATGATGACAACTGCAACAAAAAATAGGTGGGCATTGTGGCAGACGCCTGTAGTCCTGAGAGAGGATACCCAAGAAGGGTTAGGTCTAGGAGAACAGTTCTTCTCAAGGAGACCACAAGGATACACCTTCAGGGTCCTCTCCAGGGGGACTCAGCTTTGGGAATTTGTAAACTTAACTTCCTGGAATAATTCTGTAGGGGCTAGAATAGCATGTCCTGCTTGACTCAAACTGGCCAGTGAAAAAGGTACCCATTGGGCGGCACCTGTGGCTCAGTGAGTAGGGCGCCGGCCCCATATGCCGAGGGTGGTGGGTTCAAACCCAGCCCCGGCCAAACTGCAACAAAAAAATAGCCGGGCGTTGTGGCGGGCGCCTGTAGTCCCAGCTGCTCGGGAGGCTGAGGCAAGAGAATCGCGGAAGCCCAAGAGTTAGAGGTTGCTGTGAGCCGTGTGACGCCACGGCACTCTACCTAGGGCGATACAATGAGACTCTGTCTCTACAAAAAAAAAAGAAAAAGGTACCCATGGATTGGAACTTTTTGACTGTAGCTAAAAAGGGAAAGACTAAGCCAGTTGGGGAGCACGGTCATTTGGATTCTTCCGGCTGGTGAATAAAGCCCTTCCTCTTATAAACATTATGTTTGGGTGCTCTTTCTCGCCATTGGGCCTCATCTTCCTGCAACAGTCCCAGCTACTTAGGAAGCTGAGGCAGGACAATTGCTTAAGCCCAGGAGTTTGAGGTTGCTGTGAGCTGTGATGCCATAGCACTCTACCAAGGGTGACACAATGAGACTCTGTCTCAATAAAAAAAAAAAAGCTCCATTTGTAATCAGAATATCTATCATGTATTGAGTACTTACTGGCTAATAGATAATATACAAGTGCTTTTCCTGTATTCTGCCTTAATTTTCACAATAATTCTGAAGTAGAGGGGTTCCCAGATGTCCTATGATGAAAGTTTACTACCTTTTTTTTTTGTAGAGACAGAGTCTCACTTTATGGCCCTCGATAGAGTGCTGTGGCCTCACACAGCTCACAGCAATCTCCAACTCCTGGGCTTAAGCGATTCTCTTGCCTCAGCCTCCGAGTAGCTGGGACTACAGGCGCCCGCCACAACGCCCGGCTATTTTTTGGTTGCAGTTCAGCCGGGGCAGGGTTTGAACCCACCACCCTTGGTATATGGGGCTGGCGCCTTACCAACTGAGCCACAGGCGCCGCCCAAGTTTACTACCTTTTTAAAACCTCACCATCCAAGAGCAGAACTGGGTCCTAAGAGATGCCTCCTCCTTGCTCGTGGGTCACGTGAAGGAGTGTGGCCGTCTGCAGAGACTGACAGGCACTGCTGTCTCTTGTCTTCTCACTGTTTTCCTTGGTTCCTTAAGCTGAAGGCAGCTGTGCCCAGCAGGCTGAGTAGCTGAGCATCTGAGAACTCAGTGTCACTGTGGGCAAGTCATGGGACAGGAGCCTGTTTTCTCATCCAAGAAACATTTGAAGATGGGGGAAATGGGTTTGCAGAGATGGTGGGAATTAAGTTAAACCATATAATGTACCAGGCAAACAAAATCAACAACAGTGAAATTACCAACCCCTCAGTTGCCACACGGTGTGAATGTGCAGATTGAACCAGGATGTGGATTTTGCACATTTGCTTGGCACATGGTGGATGCTCCACAGACACTCTTTCTTTTCTTCACAGTAAAAATCTTAGAGTCTCTTTTAAGGACTTTCTAAACTCAAACTTTAAAGAGAGAGGTGAGGTTCAAGCATTTGCTAGGGAAAACAATGGGGGAGGAGGGTTAAAAAGAATCTGAAAAAGTCCCCTCCTTCCACATTTGGGGACAAAGATCTATTTAACAGAGGGTCATTCTGTTGTACTTCTCATGAGCTGGTGACTGGGGAGGATTGGTGGGCTGAGAGCCGGCCCTTTTTACTCCTGGGAAATGAGAGGGAAAGGCTGAGGCATCTGCCCAGGTCTCCCCACCTCATCTCCTTGGGGCCTCACAAAAGCTATACCTACCATAAGCCTCTGTTGGGACCTGGTTAGTGACCGAGGGATCAGGGGCTGGGGGCCCCGGAAGGACGCAGGTCCCCAGCAAGGAAGTGGAGAACCCAGGCAGACTGCCACCCAAAGCTGCACTTTCAGCCTTTATTGTTATTATCACCACACATCCCTGAGGTCACACCCAGGGGAAAGCCAGCTCAGAGACTTAAGTCCCAGAGGAACCGGCAAGATCAATATACCTCTTAGGACTGGGACATTCTAAAAGCAACATGGTATTTGCCCATCTATCCAGAGTTCTCAAAGCTCATTACAGCAGAATCATCACTTAGGAGAGCACCGTTCTCTGAGGGGCACCTGTAAGAGCTGAACTAAATCATTTTTCAAAAAGGATTTATTAGAGACATCTGTTAATGTTTTTGCTCTCTGAGCAATTAAAATGATTGACACTGACAGGTCTTGGACAGGATACCCTCCTCCCGGCCTGTAATGCATTGCCCTCTTGGCAAACTCCTTCTCATCTCTCAAGACCTATCTCAAGAGTTTGTTTCCCTAGAAGGATTCTTTGTCTCTATAAGCTGAGCTCATCAGCCTTTCCTTAAAACTGTCACCCCTGTTAATCCCAATGACCAAGTTGCTATGCACTGTTTGTATCACCCCCAAATTCATACATTGAAGACCTCACCCCCTGCCAGGCACTGTGGCTCACATCTGTAATCCTAGCATTCTGGGAGGCCAAGATGGATGGATTGCTTGAGCTCAGAAGTTCAAGAGCAGCCTGAGCAAGAGTGAGACCCTCATCTATACTAAAAATAGAAAAATTAGCTGAGTGTATGGCGAGCACCTGTAGTCCCAGCTACTCGGAAAGCTGAGGCATGAGGATCGGCTTGAGCCCAAGAGTTTGAGATTGCTGTGAGCTAGTAGGACACCAGGGCTCTCTACCCAGGGCAACAGAGTGAGACTCTGTCTCCTAAATAAATAAATAAATAAATAAATAAAAATAAAAACAATAAGATCTTACCCCTAATGTGATAGTATCTGGTCCTTTTGGGGGAGTTAGGGTTAGATGAGGTGGTGAGGATGGGACCCGATGACAGATTATTCTTTTTTTTTTTTGGTTTTTGGCCAGGGCTGGGTTTGAACCCGCCACCTCCAGCATATGGGACTGGCGCCCTACTCCTTGAGCCACAGGCGCCGCTGACAGATTATTCTTAAGTGTCCTCAGGAGGAAGAGGAGACTCCAGAGCTTTCTCTTTGTGTCACGTGAGTGGACACCACAGGCAGCAGCTCTACCTGAGCTCTTCTCTGCCTTGACATTGGGCTTCCAGCCCTAGAACCAGCCCTAGAAAACGCCTGGTGGTTGAAGCTAAACTCAGTCTGTGGTATGTTGTCACCAAGGCCCAAGCTGATGAAGCCGAGCTGACTTGTCTCCATGCCAGAGAGGCTTCTGCAGGGAGGGCCTGTTGGTCTCTGCACTCAGCACCTGCTCCAAGCATGGCTCCTACAAGGAATTCCCTTAGCACAAATTGAATTAATGAGCTGCTAGGATGCAATGGACCATGGCCCAGGGCTTGAAGCAACTGAGGAGGTTACATGTTATTGAAACTCAGCTTATTATGTTTCAGTTCATTCTATTTTAGAGGCAAGGAAAAAAATCCCCAAAACAATAGTGAAGGCATCTTATCTCAATATTTTAGGGGGTGGGGAAAGAAATCATCTTTCTCTATTTGATAAAGAGATCATTTTCTTTTTTTTTTTTTGTAGAGACAGAGTCTCACTTTACTGCCCTCGGTAGAGTGCCGTGGCGTCACACGGCTCACAGCAACCTCCGGCTCCTGGGCTTGTGTGATTCTCTTGCCTCAGCCTCCTGAGCAGCTGGGACTACAGGCACCCGCCACAACGCCCGGCTATTTTTTGGTTGCAGTTTGGCCGGGGCTGGGTTTGAACCCACCACCCTCGGTATATGGGGCCAGCGCCCTACTCACTGAGCCACAGGCGCTGCCCAAGAGATCATTTTCTTTTATTTTTTTTTTTTGTAGAGACAGAGTCTCATTTTATTGCCCTCCGTAGAGTGCCATGGCGTCACACAGCTCACAGCAACCTCCAACTCCTGGGCTTAGGCGATTCTCCTGCCTCAGCCTCCCTAGTAGCTGGGACTACAGGCGCCTGCCACAACGCCCAGCTATTTTTTGGTTGCAGTTTGGCCAGGGCTGGGTGTGAACCCTCCACCCTCGGTATATGGGGCCGGTGCCCTGCTCACTGAGCCACAGGCACCGCCCAAGAGATTATTTTTCAAAGATGAGCAAAGTAAGTGTCAGGGAAGCTGGGCATGCTACCGCTTTACCCCAGGCCTTCCTGTGGGCCCTGGGCCACCAGCCTCTTGAGGCACTGACCCCACAGGATGTGGAATCTTCGCCTGCCTTGAACCAACCCACCCTCCAGGCCAGGCCAACCCACTGTGACCCACCGTGACATGCCTGGAAAGGCATTTTCCATGGACGAGTTGAAAAGGTACCACTGCTTCACCATCCCTATCTCAGTGGTTAGGGCGCTGGCCACATACACCAGGGCCAGTGGGTTTGAACCTGGCCAGGACCTGCTAAACAAGCAAGTAACAACACTACCACTAACAAAAATAGCCAGGTGTTGTGGCAGGCACCTGTAGCCCCGGCTTCTAGGGAGGCTGAGGCAAGAGAATCGCTAGAGCCCAAGAGTTTGAGGTTGCTGTGAGCTCTGACAGCACAGCACTCTACTGAGGGCAACATAGTGAGCCTCATCAACATCAGGAGCTGGAGCCCCCACCGCTCTTTGGGCCTGTCTGGGAGGAAAGGGCCCCTCTGTGGATGCAAAGGCAGTAACCAGCTCCTGCTTCCTGTGGGGGGAGAGGGGCACACTGACAGGAAGACAGAAACCAGCCTGGCTCCTGATTAGATCGTCCGCTCTGGAGCTCTGGGACTGAAAGACTCTACCTGGGGCTGCTGCCCAGGCTGTCAGGGTCTGGTTGGGGGCAGTTCATTTCCTGCACACTCTTCACCTTTTGGGGGCCGGGTGGGGTGGTAGGACACCCCACTGGCGATGACTCTGCCCGAAAACATCCCAGCTTCTGTGACCCACTAATTATTTTGGCACCCTACATTTTCCTGTGCTAGTATCCAGATTTAGTACACTTATATTTGGCCCCTTTTTTTCCTTGTTCCTTTTGAAATTCTCTTCTAGATTTGACTTCCTTAGACTGTCCCTCCTCTAAAATGCCTCCCAGCAGAAGTGGGACGCGGACCCCCTTCAGAGGGTGGAGTTCACAGATCAGGGTTCTGGCACCATCTAGTGGTGAGCACAAAGCAGCCAGTTTGGTTTTTGAACCATGAGGGCTCAATTCAAGTCGTTTAGTAACAAGTTTCAATATTTAGATCAAAAGAACAGGCCAGGGTCAGTGGCTCATGCCTTCATTTTAGTATTTTGGGAGGCCAAGCTGGGAGGATCACTTGAAGCCTGCCTGAGCAACACAGCCAGACCTCATCACTTACAAAAAGAGTTGTTTTTTTTTGTTTTTGTACTTTTTTTTTTTTTTTGAGGTAGAGTCTCACTATGTTGCCCCGGGTAGAGTGCTGTGGCATCACAGCTCATAACAACCTCCAACTCTTTTACGTAATTCTCTTGCCTCAGCCTCCCAAGTAGGTGGGACTACAGGAACCTACCACAACACTTGGCTATTTTTTTTTTTTGTAGAGACAGAGTCTCACTTTATGGCTCTTGGTAGAGTGCGGTGGCCTCACACAGCTCACAGCAACCTCCAACTCCTGGGCTTAGGCGATTCTCTTGCCTCAGCCTCCTGAGTAGCTGGGATTACAGGCGCCTGCCACAAAGCCGGGCTAGTTTTTGGTTGCAGTTTGGCCGGGGCTGGGTTTGAACCCGCCACCCTCGGCATATGGGGCTGGCGCCTTACCAACTGAGCCACAGGCGCCGCCCCACCTGGCTATTTTTTGTTGTCCAGCAGGCCCAGTCTGTTTTTGAACCTGTCAGCTCTGGTGTATATATATGGCTGGTGCCCTAACCACTGAGCTATGTGCTCCGAACCACAAAAAGAGTTTTAACACTCACCTGGGTATGGTGGCATGAGCCTGTAGTCCCAGTCACTCAAGAAGCTGAGGCAGAGGGGTCACTTAAGCCCAGGAGTTTGGGGTTGCAGTGATGGAGCCACTTCACTCCAGCCAGGGCAGCAGAGTGAGGTCGTGTCAAAAAAAAGAAAGAAAGAAAGAAAAGAAATTGAAAAGCAACCACCAGCACTGCGAGCAGATGGCATCCAGCAGGCAGAGAACCTTATAGCTGCCAAGCAACTGGCCCCCTGGGGCCAACTGTGTGAGAGAAGCTGTGAGCAGGGAGTCCTGACTGCCGAGGAATCTGTGCTGTTTCCCATCTCCCCTGGTTCCTTTCCTGCCTACTGGACAGAAGCTCATTTTCCCACTGGTTTTGCTCTCTGTTGGAGCACAACTCCCAGCCCTCCAGCTGCTCCCTGTCCTCGACACTGGGCGCCGTGGGTTTCCCTGCCAGCAGGGACGGTGGACAGGCCTTGACTATTGCTGACGGTCTAGTTGTTAAGTCTCCCAGGTCCAGCCTTCTGAGACTGACTCAGCTCACCTGGGGGAAGCCCAGAAACTTGCTTTTTATACTATCCGGGTGGTTCTGGATGTCAGGGCAAGCCCTGTGGAGGAGGACAGCTCCAACAGGTGAATGGGGGCCGTGTGGGGAGTGCTGCCTGCTGTGGGCCACACAGCACAGCTGGAGCACACGCTGCCATGAACTTGCACTCTTGTTATTTGGGGATAGCTCTCCCAACTAAAATCCAACAGCCCCTTTTGGATGGTTTAGGGCTTTCTTCTTCCAAAGGGATATCCCAGCAACAACTAGCTTGGATCAAGCTGACAGGAGGTAGAGGGACTGATTTTCACTCTGTGTAAAAACAGATATTCTGCTTTCTCTTTGAAGAAGAAAGAGATTTGCTGTAAACACAAAGCAGGGCACAGGTTCCAACAGCTGTGGAGAAAAGGACTCCTAGAGGCCATGGCCCTTGAGTTCTGTGGTGTTTGGGGATTTTGGAACCCATAAAACATGGAGGAAACCTCCCACAATAATACCTTTTCTAGTATTCACTTTGCTTTCATAGAATGAGAAGTAATGATGCTGAATGCACACAGGAGGTTCCGCAGAGGTCTCAGAAATGAATTGTGGAATGTTATTAAAACGTGGCTAGGGGCTCGGCGCCTGTGGCTCAAGTGGCTAAGGTACCAACCACATACACCCGAACTGGCGGGTTCACATCCAGCCTGGGCCCGCCCAACAACAATGATGGCTTCAAACAAAAATAGCCGGGCGTTGTGGCGGGCGCCTGTAGTCCCAGTTACTCAGGAGGCTAAGGCAGGAGAATCGCTTGAGCCCAGGAGTTGAAGGTTGCTGTGAGCTGTGATTACATAACACTCTACCCAGGGCAACAGCTTGAGGCTCTGTCTCAAAAAAAAAACAAAAACAAAAACAAAAACATGGCTATGGCCCACATATCTGTAAATGTGCATGTAGTCCCACGTGAGATTAATACCTAATAGATCATAATTCTCAGGCTAACCTTTAAAGTATGGTCATTTCCAGATCAAATGAGGTTGGAAGAGGACAGGAGAGTTCTGTGGCCATGTGAGGCGTCTCTGGAACCAGATTCATTTGTGACAAAGGTTGGGGTCCCCTGGAACTACTGGATGAGTCTCTGAGCCTCAGATTCTTCATCTGCAAAATGGAGAAAAGTTAACAGTTCCTTTCTTGTGGGTTGTTGGGGAATCAGGGAAAGGTGCATCATGTCTGGCACATGGGGGGCATAGTAAAGTTTGCTCTTGTTATCTGAAGACAATGTAACTCAAGTCCAAGGAAATCAAAGTAGATGTTACACAGGTACGTTTTTCTGTGAATGAGAGACTAGCATCTCTAGGCTAGGAGAAGGAACTGTTATTTTTCTTACTTGGTTCAGTTTTCTACTAAAAAAGGTATTTCCCCAAATGTAAGGAAATGAACAAAAGGAAATTTACAACTGTTGGGCGTCATTCACCTGGACAGCCTCTCTTGGGACAGGGTGGAGTAGTATTGCTCCGTTGCTGCAGCCACAGAATCACTGGAGATACCCTTCCCAGGGCCGGACAAAATGATGCATGCTGATTTTCCATCTGTGATGCAATGCTGTGAGGATGGTTACCCGCTGGCCTCTGAGCCCTGTGTGTGTGTGTGTGACTGCTTTTGTTCCACATGGAAAAACCCCATCTCATAGTGGAAATCATGGCTGTGGGATCCTTTACATCTTATGATAAGGTGCATTTCCCGGTTCATTTCACAGGAGCCCAGTCACCCAAAGGCATTGACCCCACTGAAAACATGAAGTCAGCCTGATATTGCTGGAGTTTCCCCAATTCAAGCAGCTAGAAAGCCTGGTTAGTGTGGAGCCAACTCATTAGTATTACTGCTTGTAGGATGAATAGAAATTAGCCTTTGCTTAGGCAAACTGGTTCAAAGAGATTCAGAATCAGGGAATCTGGTTTTAAATCCTGTTTACAAACTGTGATTTTTTGAGAAAGTTCTTACTTCTCAGTCTCCATGAATTTGTATGTAAAATGAAGTGATAAAAACTAATGGGGTTACAAGGAAGAATAAAACCAAAGTATTTGAGGTTTTCTTATACAATGCTTGATGTTTATATATGTATATGTATATATTAGTGGAATCTGAGTATGAGGGATAAAAAAGGTTTAACGCATGAGTCATATAAAGATCACCAGGGATTATGGAAACCGTAAGAAGACAGTTTTAGGACATTTGTAAATACACTGTTGAACACTTCTTATTTATTTGATAAAGTAGGTCAGTACCAAGCAACATTGTTACTGTGGGTATAAGAGAAGTAATCTATTTCCTAAAGGCTTCTGGTAGAGTCTCTGGAACTTTGGATGTCCGTTACTTTTAAGAATAGTGACCTCAACTATTATCCTCATGTTATCCCTGCATGAACCGTTACGGGTGGTACCACATGTACTGGGAGGAATATAAACACCTGCAACGCTGAGGATTAAAAGCAGCCACACCCAGCCGAGGAAGCCAAGTTAGTTCTCATGAGTTTGGTGTAAATTTCTACCCATATCAGATGGCAAACAACCCACAGAATCCTCTCACTGGGAATATAAACTGTGAAGTGAGTCCTGAAAAGCAGGTGCCGCTGTGTTCAGCTGTACATGGGCTGTGGGACCTGCTGGATGGCTGAGGTGCTGCCCCTGATGTGATATTTGCATGTGAGTCCCCTCAGCCTTTGAAGGCTCAGATCGACACATTCTTTTTTTTTCTCTCCCCCCCCTTTTTTAAAATTAAATCATAGCTGTATACATGAATGCAATCATGGGGTACAATGTGCTGGTTTTATATACAATTTGAAATATTTTCATCAAACTGTTAAGATAGCCTTCACGGCATTTTCTTAGTTATTGTATTAAGACATTTGTATTCTACATTTAGTAAATGTCACATGTATCCTTGTAAGATGCACCATAGGTGTGGTCCCACCAATTACTCTCCCTCCACCCATTCTCCCCCCTCCCCTCCCTTCCCTATCACCTTTCCCCATATTCTTGGGCTATAATTGGGTTATAGCTTTATGAAAGCTATAACTTGGTTCCTTAGTAGGGCTGAGTACATTGGATACTTTTTCTTCCATTCATGAGATACTTTGCTAAGAAGAATATGTTCCAGCTCCATCCATGTAAACATGAAAGAAGTAAAGTCTCCATCTTTTTTAAGGCTACATAATATTCCATGGTTCCACACCTTTTTGAACTAGTAACTGTACATACTAGGCAATACCAAATAGTGTTTTTTTTAAACAGTTGAGTATTGAAGAAACCATTTAAAAAGCACAGAATTCAATACACTGCTTGGGAAGAAGTTTTGAGGAATGAGGGCACTGGAGGGAAAGTCAGTGTCCTCCATATCAGAGTGAAATGACTTCCGTGTCACAATTTCCTTTGGGTTTCTCATGGCTGGGGATTCCAAGATGTGAGTGCCACTGGGGACACAAGGCCACAGGGCCACAGCTTATCAAGGCTCCAGGTGAAACACCTGTCAGAGATTCTAAGTTGCAGAAGAGTCAAGACCAAGTCTGACTTTGGAGAGTTTGAGGGTGATATTAAAGGGCGGAAGATGGTTAGGTGTAAACATCTGAACTGGATGGTAATTAATGATTGTTGAGATGTGGCTATTAAAGAAATGGTGATCCATTAAAAAGGTTATACACTACGATCGAGTGGGTTTTGTCCAGAGACACAGGGTTGGTTCAACGTACACAAATCTTTTTTTTTTTTTTGTAGAGACAGAGTCTCACTTTATCACCCTTGGTAGAGTGCCGTGGCGTCACACAGCTCACAGCAACCTCCAACTCCTAGGCTTAGGTGATTCTCTTGCCTCGGCCTCCCAAGTAGCTGGGATTACAGGCGCCTGCCACAACACCCGGCTATTTTTTGTTGCAGTTTGGCCGGGGCTGGGTTTGAACCCACCACCCTCGGCATGTGGGGCCGGCGCCCTACCCGCTGAGCCACAGGCGCTGCCCAACGTACACAAATCTATAAATATAATATACCACATAAGTAGAATAAAAAACAAAGACCATGTGATTCTTTCAATTGATGCAGAAAAGGCTTTTGACAATATCCAGCATCCTTTCATGATAAAAACACTGAAGAAAATAGGCTTAGAAGGGCGGCGCCTGTGGCTCAAGGAGTAGGGCGCCGGTCCCATATGCCGGAGGTGGCGGGTTCAAACACAGCCCCGGCCAAAAATCACAAAAAAAAAAAAAAAAAAAAAAAAAAAAAAGAAAATAGGCTTAGAAGGAACATTCCTTAAGCTGATAGAGGCCAACTACAGCAAACCCACAGCCAATATCATATTGAATGGTGTAAAACTAAAAACATTCCTGGGCGGCGCCTGTGGCTCAGTCGGTAAGGCCCCGGCCCCATATACGGAGGGTGGCGGGTTCAAACCCGGTCCTGGCTGAAATGCAACCAAAAAAATAGCCAGGCGTTGTGGCGGGCGCCTGTAGTCCCAGCTGCTCGGGAGGCTGAGGCAGGAGAATCACTTAAGCCCAGGAGTTGGAGGTTGCTGTGAGCTGTGTGAGGCCACGGCACTCTACCGAGGGCCATAAAGTGAGACTCTGTCTCGACAAAAAAAAAACAACGAAAAACTAAAAACATTCCCACTCAAATCTGGAACCAGACAAGGATGCCCACTGTCCCCACTGCTGTTTAACATAGTGATGGCAGTCCTAGCCACCACAATCAGGCAAGAGAAATGGGGTCAGAGGAGGTCAAACTCTCCCTTTTCACAGATGACATGATCTTGTACCTGGAAAACCCCAGGGACTCAACTACAAAGCCCTGACAAGGGATCAAGGAATACAGCAGTGTCTCAGGATACAAAATCAATACCCACAAACCAGTAGCCTTCGTATACGCCAAAAAGTGTCAATCTGAGAACAAAGTTCAAGACTCTATTCTTTTTACAGTAGCAACAAAGACAATGACATACCTAAGGATATATCTAACAAAAGAAGTAAAAAGTCTCTATAAGGGGAATTATGAAACTCTAAGAAAGGAAATAGTAGAAGATGTCAACAAATGGAAGAACATACCATGCTCATGGCTGGAAATAATCAACATCATTAACATGTCCATACTACCCAAAGCAGTCTATAGATTTAATGCAATTCCCATCAAAGCACCACTGTCATACTTTAAAGAACTTGAAAAAATAGTACTTGGATTCATATGGAACCAGAAAAAAACCTTGAGTAGCAATAGCAGTCACACCAGCAGTGCAGAAGTGTTCCCTTCTCTCCAAATCCACGCCAGCATCTGGTGTTTGGGGACTTTGGGATGTGGGTTAATCTTGCTGGGGGTAGGTAATATCTTAATATAGCCTTTTGGAGAGAAGTATGGAGAACCCTCAAAGATCTAAATGTAGACCTTCCATTTGGCCCTTCAATCTCATTACTAGGTATCTACCCAGAAGAACAAAAATCATTTTATCACAAAGACATTTGCACTTTTTTTTATTACAGCTCAATTCATAATAGCCAAGTGATGGAAGCAATCTAAGTGTCCATCAACCCATGAATTGATCAACAAACCGGCATATGTATACCATGGAATATTACGTAGCCATTAAAAAAGATGGAGACTTTACATCTTCTACATTTACCTGGATGGAGTTGAAATACCTTCTTCTTAGTAAAGTATCACAAGAATGGAAAGATGAATATCCAATGTACTCCATACTAGTATGAAATCAATATATAAATAATTAGATGCTCCTAAGAACAATAAAACACTATTGTAGTCCAGTTTGGGGGTAGAGGGAAGTGTGGGGGGAGAGGGGAGGACGTAGGGCAGAAGGAGGGGGGGGCCTGAGGTGGGATCTCACCTAATGTGCACGTTTTGAGGGTGTATAACATGCGCCCTGGGTGAGGGGCTTGTCTACAAAGGGAACTTTGCCCTGGAAGTGAGAACAATGTAACCTAATTATTGTACCCTGATATTAATTTGAATAAAGTTTAAAAAAAAAGTCCTTGAAAAAAATAAAGAAAAGGTGATCTAGGCAGCCATCAGGAAGATGGTGCTGTCTGGGACGGCAGCCAGAGTGCTGCTCAATGGCAGGAAACTTTCCCAGAAGGAAGCCGATAGGAGAGCGTCAACAAGGCTGTGAAGAGGACCCGTAGATATGCGTTAGTCCGGAGAGGCATGGAGCTTCTTTTCTCAGCCTTAGGAGGCTGGGGTAAAGCTGTCCAGGAGACTGAGGTCTCCTGGTATCTGCAGCACCATAAAGACACTTTGACCATAAAGCCATGTTGACACCTTGTGCACTTTGACATGTCCTATGATGCTATTTTGACCCAAGGGAGACGAAATTTTACCATTGTAACACAGCGTCCCAAGAACAGACGAGACTTTAGAAGTAGAAACTGTTCAATGGCTCACTTATTCAGTGCCCCAGGAAACAGGTGGTGTACGTTTTCCACTCAGCTATCTCAGAAACTGTCACGGTGAAGCCCCCCCTTGTTTTAAATAAACGATGTCAGAGAAGGCGAGCGAGATTAAAGACCTTCCACCAAGTCCCAGTGTTACTAACCTTGGAGCTGTCACAGCCTTCTTTTTTTGAGGTAGGGTCTTGCTCTGTCAGTGAGGCTAGAGTGCAGTGGCATCATCATAGCTCACTGCAACCGCAGACTGCTGTGCTCAAGTGATCCTCCTGCCCCAGCCTCCAGAGTAGCTGGGACTACAGATGCCCACCACCATATCTGGCAAATGTTTTTGTTTTTTATAGAGACAGGGTCTTGTTCTTGCGCTGGCTGGTCTTGAACTCCTGGCCTCAAGCAATCCTCCTGCTTCAGCCTCTCAGAGTGCTAGGATTATAGGTGTAAAGCCACTGCACCTGGCCTATTCTTGTTTTAAAATAACTTTCCAGGTTTTTTTTTTCCCCCAAGACAGAGTCTGACTATGTCACCCTTGGTAGAGTGCTGTGGTGTCACAGCTCACAGCAACCTCAAACTCTTGGGCTTAAGTGATTCTCTTGCCTCAGCCTCCCGAGTAGCTGGGACTACAGGCGCCCGCCACAACGCCCAGCTATTTTTTTGTTGCAGTTGTCATTGTTGTTTAGTAGGTCTGGGCCCTCCAGTTTCAGTGTATGTGGCCAGCGGCCTACTCACTGAACTATAGTCACCGAACCAACTTCCCAGGTTTTATCCCACTTGTTGGCCATACCACATGCATCAACTCATTTGTTAGTAGAGTGTAGGAGAAAGAACCTGAAAACCCAAACTGGGCAGATCTTGGGGAGGGGCTGCTCTGGAGGCAACTGGCATGTTTTTGAAAGCTGAATATTTCTTCCCAATTCCTTGGTTAATGATTCCATGTTGGTGGCTGGAAATTGGCCATGGTGAGAGTATTTATGCCATAATAATTGACAAAGGCTACAAATCAAGGCACCCCATGCCCTGCCCAAAAGCCACTTGTACAACACAGCACACCCTGGATCTAGGTTGGAATTACTGCCCTGCCACCAGTCAGCCACAAGACCCTGGTCACAGTCCTGGTTCTGCCAACTGCCAGCTTGGGATATTGGATGAACCTCTTGATTTCCTAAACAACAGTTCTGCTGTCTGTGGAATGAGGCTAATAAGACCAATGAGAGATCAGCTTGAGATGATGCATGTCATGTTCTCAGCACAGGGTTTGCTCAGCCAGTGACAGCCACGATTTGATTCTGGGGTTGTAATTACCTGTATAATTTAGCCTCCGTCCAACCAGCGCCCCCCCCCGCCCCCCCCCCCCCCCGCCCCGACAAAAAAAGCTGTCGTTGAAGTTGAGAAGCTCTGATTGTTCTAATCAGCTCTCCCCTTCCTCCAGGGAGATTCATGAACTCTCAGTTGGCTTTAAGCCAACAGCTACCCCCACCTTGACCGTGCAAGGCTTCTCCACATCCACCTCCCCAGGCACCAAGCAGGGGCCACATAATGTGTTTTTGCTCTTTCAATTTTCCATTTTCCAGGCCAGGACAAATCAACAGAACTTCCCAAACACTTTGCAAAGACAGCAGCCACATGGCGCCGTGGGGAATAGCCAGCCGGTGCAAGGAGGCAGGATGCACCAAGGCTGGGGAGGACGTGGCCGAAGTGAGAGTATTTGCAGCTTCATTGGCACCTCCTCACACATTCCGAATTAAATCATGTACAGAAATTGCTTCCCCTCTCCCTACAGTTTAACTTGGGGACACTGACAGATCCTTGTAGAGTTTTTCCAGCTGATGTCATTCTTCCTGAGATCTGCCTTGGTCCCAGCTTACACACTGTGTTCCACCAGCACCCAGAACTCCACTAGGAGGAATCGGGGTTAGGTTTGGTGACAGCGGTTCAAAGGCCCATTTATGTGAATGTCTGGCAAAGATCCCAGGCCCCATGGAGGCCTTTTAAATTGGGTACATGGTGGAAAATTAAGCCCTGCAGGTGCTTCCTACCTGCAGGGAGTGAGTCCAACTGTTAAGGGGACTGAACGTGAAGTCCCTCGAGGGGAGAGAGCAAGCATTTACTTTAGTCTTCTCATCCGCTGGCTAGCTGAGGTTGTGTCCGCCAGGCCCACAGTGCTCAATTGTGAGTCCCACTTGGCAGCAGGTCTGTGGCTGAGGGGACAGGCAGACGGGGAGCCTCTCTCTGACATGTACCAAGCGCGGGTGGTGGCTGGAACCCACCACCTGCCATGTGGTGAGTGTGACGTGTGGAGATCAGGACAGGGTCAATTTTGCCCTCGAGCAACTGACAACCTAGAGGGGAAGAAGCTAACATCGTGCTCTGCTGTCATATTTCAATTTCATTTCTTTCTTGTTTTCTTTTCTTCGAAATGAATATATATTGAGAGTCGAATATGCTGCACCCTGTGGCAGGCACTTCACTTATTAAAAACTCAAAACCTGGGCGGCACCTGTGGCTCAAGGAGTAGGGCGCGGGCCCCATATACTGGGGGGTGGTGGGTTCAAACCCAGCCCTGGCCAAAAACTGCAAAAAAACCAAAAAAAAACTCAAAACCACTCGCTTCTTACTTGCTCCCTGAAAGACAAGGGTGAGCATGAGGCCCATTGTCTGGTGAGGAGCCTGGCCCAGGGGCACTGACTAGGGGCACTGACCAGCGACACTGACCTAGGAACACTGACCAGAGGCACTGACCAACGACACTGACCGGCGACACTGACCAGGGGCATTGACCAGTGGCACTAACCAGAGGAAATGACCAATGACACTGACCAGTGACACTGACCAGGGGCACTGACCAGAGGCACTGACCAGCGACACTGACCCAGGGGCACTGACCAAGGCAATGACTAGCGACATTGACCAGGGGTACTGACCAGGGGCACTGACCAGCAACACTGACCAGTGGCACTGACCAGGGGCACTGACCAGTGACAGTGACCAGGGGCAGGCTACCAAGCAACAGGTCCACCTCGCTCCAAAGCCCAGGGCTTCCCTGCCCCTGCTCTGTCCCTTTGGGGGGTGTCACTGCTCAGTGGTACTTTTTGTTTTGCACCCTGCATTCATAGATTCTATGTAAATTTTCAGATGGAAATAGTATTTTTCCATGAATGGTGAAAGCATGATGAGAAATTTTCTTGAAAAGATGGCATCTTGAATGACATTGTTAGACATTACTGCACCAGGTGTTACTGTTACCTCTTGTTAGACTGTGGTAAGCACTCCCTAAAATTGCTTTCTGGGTTTTTTTTTGTGTGTGTGCAAAGACCGACTTGGGGATATGCGGGAAAGGAAAGAAAGAAAATTATTTCTTTGACTAGTTCCTTCAGACAGGATATCTAGATCTTACACAGTCGGTAGTTGAGCTACATCTAGACAGAAATAAGCCTCAATCAAAGACAATTTGCTTTAAAAAAATGCTGCTGACCAGGTGGACACAAGAATCTTGATCCTAATTGTCATGCAGAACCTGCCGTATCTCATGTTTGACACAAAGGCGAACAGAGGACATTTAACTCAAGACTTTGGAAAGAATTCAGAAGGACAAGGATTATTGGATCTTACTCCTAGAAGGAGAACTAGATAATGTTTAAAGGAAATTATGGAAATATTCATGTGTAACAAACTAATTATTAAATATTAAACTATTTTAAAATGTTTTCTGCATTTCCTGTTTCCCCCACTGTCCAAGGAACAACGAGTCCTTCTGTAAATGCTGTACACGTTGCTTTCATCATTATTGCCCAAACGCAATAAGATAGGAAGGACTCATTGCTCAAGCTTGGCTTGGAGTATCCAGAACAGAGCCTACAACATAAACCACAGAGGACTGGTCTCTTGGCCTGTTGGAGAGAAAAAAACGATATTGTCAGCCCCCTCCAGTCAAAATAGTGACGGGGCGTACTCGCCAAGGGAGAGGTCATGGGGAGTGAGTAGTCACAGGGCAGGGCAGGCCTCTTGGGCCCAGGGAAGAGTTCGCCAGAGCAGGTGAATCAGGGAGATGGGGAAAGAAGGATGAATCAACCAGCCAGCACCTTGATTTTAGACGTCCCAGCCTCCAGAACTCTGAGGAATACATTTCTGTTCTTTGCAAACTGTGCAGTTCACTATAAGCTGTTGCAGCAGCACAAATAGACTCAGAATCAGGGACAGAGTGGGGGCAGGGGGTGCCCCTAGTCTCCTGGAGCTCACATTTTAGCAGATTTTTAACCCATGCTATACGTGCTCAAACGCTGGCTCTCTTTGGAGCAAGAACCTACTTAAGAAGATAGGTCAATTTTCAGCGTGGAGGAGTCGGTCATCTAGCTTTAGTCTGGCCAACTGTGCTGCTCTCACTTGGGGATGAAGCTCTTTTCTGTTTAGAGCAGACTCAGGGATTCCAGGCCTGACAATCTGACCTGTGTGCTCCCATGTCTGCTCAGTCTTTTGAGGTGAAGAAGGGCAGAGGCTGGGGGATTCTTAATCATTTGGAATATCCTTGTCATGAAGGATGATGGAGCTGGCTTAGACTGAGTCTTTACTTAGCCTTGAAGAAAGTGGAGGACTCCTCAGCCCCTCGAATCCCTTGGCGACAGTCTAATCCCTGCCTTTTCAAATGTTTCAGAACTCCCTCTCTGTGAAAAAGAAAGGAAACATCCTGGGAGGCATTCAACACATTAACCCCCAAGACTTAATCCCAAAGACGGCAACTGGTTAACAGCAGGAGATGTGGATGTCAGTCCATTCAGGCTGGGCATTTTATAGACAACAGAAATTTATTCCTCACAGGCCTGGAGACTGAAATCCAAGATCAAAGTCTGGTGAGAAGTTGCTTCTTTGATCTTAGATAGTGCCTTTTCCCTGTGTCCTCAGGTGGCAGCTGGGACCTCCTTTAAAAGGGCACTAATCTGTTCCTGAGGGCTCCAATCTTAAAAGCTACTCACCCCCAAGGCCCTGTCTTCTAATGGACATCACACTGCGGGCAAAGAAGTTAACAGATGCATTTAAGGGAGACACAAACATTTATCCCTCACACAGTGGAAAGTGGGTTGGGGCCATTTAGCTCAGAGGACATCTCCCAGCTTAGATCATAACAGGCCCCCTGTGGACAGGCTGGCAGTGAGTCCACCCAGTGGGTGCCAGGTTGGAATCGCAAAGGAGAGCATATTCCCTCCATCTCCCATGAGCTAGAGCCACCCACCCCACTGGGATCTGGATGCCAGGAAGGCTGGAGCTAAGCCAGAACCTCCTCAAGATGCTATAGTGCCCCCACTCCTGGGTTGCCTACACCTTCCTGCCTCTGAGGCAGAGGTTGCAGCCGTCTGGAGCTTGCCCAGGATACTGAGGTTGTTCCCAGGGCTGGAAGAATTTTCCCTGTGTGTGGTGGCTGGAAATGTCCCTGTTGAGCCTGTAGGAGGCCTGCCAGGCCTGCCTGTTGTGACCAGAGGCCAAAACTGTCCAGGTGGCACCACAGCAGTCAGGGACTTCAGGCTTCACCAAGGGAGGCTGCTTTGGCAGGATGCTTGTGAAAGGCAAATCTGGGCATGTTCCATGAGCTGCTTTGATTCGGTGAGTATTTTCCTTGGTTCATCACCAAGTACAGCCTGCCTGAGGTGAAAGAGAACTGATCTGTTAACAATTCTCCAGCACAAGGGGCCAGCTAGGGGAAGAATCTAGGATCAGAGTCCCAGGGCAAAGACTACAGGTGGGTGTGAGCCCTCGTCCAGGCCCCGGGCATTGCCTCCCCATCCTGCCTGATACTAGACAGTAACCCTCAACCTTTCAAGTCCCACCACAGTGCGGCCTCCTCCTGGAAGCCTTCCTATTTCCACCTCATTCCCAACACTTCCTCCACGGGTGGGATGTGTGCTCCACACCAATGAGTAGGTTTTACACTTAGTAGCACCTGTAGTCCAAGTTACTTGGGAGGCAGAGGCAAGAGAATCGCTTAAGCCCAAGATTTTGAGGTTGCTGTGAGCTGTGACACCATGGCCAACACTCTACCCAGGGCAAGAGCTTGAGACTCTGTCTCAAAAAAAGAAAAAAAGGATTGTGCAGTCCGTTCTTTTTTGTTGTTGTTGTTTGTTTCTGAGACAGAGTCTCAAGCTGTCGCCCTGGGTAGAGTGTCGACCGTGGCTTCACAGCTCATAGCAACCTCAAACTCCTGGGCTTAAGCGATTCTCTTGCCTCAGCCTCCCAAGTAGCTGGGACTACAGGTGCCCACCACAATGCCCACCTGTTTTTGTGTTGCAGTTGTCATTGTTGCTTTAGCCGGCCTGGACTGAATTCGAACCCACCAGCTTTGGTGTTATGTGGCTGGCACCATAACCACTGTGCTACGGGCGCCACTGTTTTTTTTTTGAGACAGAGTCTCATTTTGTCACCTTCAGTAGAGTGCCATGGCGTCACAGTTAAAACTACCTCAAACTCTTGGGCTTAAGTGATTCTCTTGCCTCAGTTGCCCAAGTAGCTGGGACTATAGGTGCTGGCCACCACGCCTGGCTATTTTTTGGTTGTAGTTGTCATTGTTGTTTGGCGGGTCTGGACTGGATTTGAACCCGCCAGCTCCCGTGTATGTAGCTGGCTCCCTAACTGCTGAGCTACAGCAGTCCTGTTTTAAAGTGCTCTGCTCTGGAGGCACTGGGATGGATGTTTTCTAAGTCCAGGGCATCAAAATAAATAAATAAATAAATAAATAAATGAATGAATAATAAAAGTCCAGGGCATCATTTTTGGCTGTTTCAGTTTTCTAGTTTTTTAAAAATAGACTTTTAAAAATAGTAGTTTTAGGCTCACATCAAAATTGAGAGGAAAGTACGGATACCTCCCATAGGCTAACCCAGCCCCCCACTGTCAGCACCCCCATCAGAATGGGGCATTTGCCACCCTCTATGTGATCATGGGGAGGCAGCCTAATCTCTCTGACCCTTTTACTTCCCATCTGTGAAATGGGGGAGAATGATAGGACCTAATTTATAGAGTTGTGTTGAGTGGTGAATGTGCTATTATAAAAAGTAGCACAGAGCCTCACATCTAGAGAACACTTAGGAAGGATTAGTTGAGGTGACAATCATGAGTCTATTTTCATTTTGAAAGAATGAGTGAAAGAATGACCAAAGCCCCTCAGTCCAAAGAATTGCTGAGCTTGGGCAGGACGGCTGATATTGTTCTTCAGTACCAAGAAGCATGAAGTTGGCAATGAGAATGCCTCTTCACATTGTTCAACTACACATATTTTTCCTAAAATAAATGCTTAGGAGCTTTTAAACAATGGGTAGAAAAGTTTGAAATAAACCAACCAGGGCTGGGCAAGGTGGGTCAGGCCTATAATCCCAGCATTCTGGGAGGCCAAGGTGGGTGGATTGCCTGAGCTCACAGGTTTGAGACCACCCTGAGCCAGAGTGAGACCTCATCCCTAAAAATAGCCGGGCATTGTGCTGGATGCCTGTAGTCCAAGCTACTTGGGAGGCTGAGGCAAGAGAATCACTTAAGCCCAAGAGTTTGAGGTTGCTGTTAATTTTAATTGTGACGCCATGGCACTCTACTGAGGGTGACAAGGTGAGACTCTGTCTCAAAAAAAAAAAGAAAAAAATAGCCGGGCGTTGTGGCGGGCGCCTGTAGTCCCAGCTGCTCGGGAGGCTGAGGCAAGAGAATCGCGTAAGCCCAAGAGTTAGAGGTTGCTGTGAGCCGTGTGACGCCACGGCACTCTACCCGAGGGCAGTACAGTGAGACTCTGTCTCTACAAAAAAAAAAAAAAAAGTGGCACCCATAGCACAGTAGTTATAGTGCCAGCCACATACACCGACACTGGTGGGTTCAAATCCAGCCCAGGCCAGCTAAAGTGACAATGACAATTGCAATACAAAAATAGCCAGGCGGGCGGCGCCTGTGGCTCAGTGAGTAGGGCGCCGGCCCCATATGCCGAGGGTGATGGGTTCAAACCCAGCCCCGTCTGAACTGCAACAAAAAATAGCCGGGCGTTGTGGCGGGCGCCTGTAGTCCCAGCTGCTTGGGAGGCTGAGGCAAGAGAATCACGTAAGCCCAAGAGTTAGAGGTTGCTGTGAGCCGTGTGACGCCACGGCACTCTACCCGAGAGCAGTACAGTGAGACTCTGTCTCTATAAAAAAAAAACAAAAACAAAAAAAAACAAAAATAGCCAGGCATTGTGTCAGGCACCTGTAGTCTCAGCTACTTGGGAGACTGAGGCAAGAGAATCACTTAAGCCCAAGGTTGCTGTGAGCTGTGACGCTACAGCACTCTACCCAGGGTGACATAGTGAGACTCTGTCTCAAAAGAAAACAAAAAGGAAAAAACCATCCAGGCCATGGTGGCAGGTCAGTAAACCTGAACCCCCAAAGCAAATATTCAGTTGGAAAAACATATAATGAACAATGTAAGAATTAAATTTAGACATGAAGAAAAATCACCTAATTTGGGGACTTTACCCAGGAATCAAGCTTGAATATGGGCAATGGGTCAGCTTTTTAACAGAAAGGCCAGTTCCTGTGTCATTCCCTCACTTTCTCGGTGTGAGCCAAGGCCAGTCTGAGCTTGGCATTGTTCCCTATACCATTAACACGACTAATGAAAGATTGGAGCAGACCCAAAGCAAAAGCTTGTTTAGAGCACTTCCTATCCACTTCATCGGCATAAACATGTGTTATGGGTTTGGGCTATTTTCCAAGTTGGGGTACATGATGATAAACAACAGGTTTTTTTTTTTGGTGAGTACAATTTTAACTGGGTACTTTGCAAAACACAATTAAAAAAAGTTCGAAGAAACTATTAAGTGGAAAAGTTAGAGACTTAAAGAATTGTCTGTGGTTTTAAAAATGTTTTCCACTAAGCTTCTTGTTTATATCTTGATGTTAGGAAAGACCTGCTCGGCTACAGTTTCGACTAGTAACCTGTGTTTCCCATAGATTTGGGGCCTTTCTTTCATGGACTATCAATAATTATCCATCTTATTTTAAGGGTGAAAGAGGAAAGTGAAAAGTTCAAGAAATCAATAATTAGCTGGCCTGCATTTGCTGAGAAATTCAGAACAATGTTAATGACTAAAATTTACAAAGTAAATCCACATAATATGAAGAAGTAAATTAACCCAGAATGACAAAAAGAAAGGACGGTTCCCATGTAACCTCATAAATTTCTTGCTCGATGCATTTCAAGTCTCTGATTTCTAATAAAATTCTCATGAGAACATAGTATTGCTCCATAAAAACTCCTGAACTCTCCCCATGAGAACTGGCTGGTTTATAAGGGCACATGGGTTCAAAGCTATGGTTTATTTATTAAAAATTTCTCAGTAAATATATCATGGTCCACTGGATAGCACCCCGCAATTGTGGAGAGGCCATGTATCATTGCTGCTGTCCCCGAGTACGAAGAAAAATAACAAGAAGCACGTCAGTAACTCTCTGAACCAAAAAAAACTGGAACCTTTTATTTTTCTAAGCGAAGTTCTAAGCTTCTTTTGCTTACCTTTGACCCAAAGGGAGCTCGTTCGTGGGAATCTCACATTAGCTTTATGGAGGTGTGAGCATTCTTGCCCTCATGCTTGCTGGGGTGATCAGGAGTCCAGCAAAGCCAAGAAGGGAAGCTTGATTTTCTCCCTGTCTCTGCAGTGAGTGGGCATGTCCTGAGGAACACGCGGAGCAGAAAGGCAGCTGGCTGGGCATCGTCAGTGCTTTTGGAAGATTTCAAATGTCCTGTAGAAAAGATGTGTCTGTACACGCAGTCAAGGAGACAATGAATTCGTGGCTCCCTCACTTCCACACATGCCTGCCACCTGGGAAACACGTTCACTCACAGTGCGTTTCCATCAGGCCCAGACATGTGGCTAACAGTCTATGTGTTTTATCTCACCCAATCCCACGTGAAATCCTATGACACAAAGCTGTTTTTACCATCCTCCTTTCAGAGAGAGGGGAACTTCATACAGAAAGGTTAAGTGACTTGCCGAAGTTACACATCTCATGAGGGACAGAGCAGGAAACTGAACCTATGCCTGTTGCACAAGACCAGATTTTGAGGGAGATGTCCTGCCAAGGATCGTGGCGTGAGAACCTGGGAGCCACTCTAGTGTTGGCCCTAGTCACTTGGGATCCTTTTCAAACAAGCCTGCAGGTGTGGAGTGGACATGTGCAGAGCATCTGTCAGGGGCTAGAAGCTGCACTGGTGTTGTCGCAGGGGACGGCCCACAAGGAAGGGGCTTCCAAAGTTTCCTAAACATTCTGCTACTGGGCCCAGAAGCTCCAGAACAGGACTTGGCATTTCCAGCACTAGGAATAGGCCGTGGCACCCAGAGGTGCTAGGTTGGAATATTTTTGACCCATGGCTGAGAGAGAAAGCATAATTTTAAAAAATTGTAATAGATTTTAATTTTTAAAGGAGTTTCGGGTTTGCAGTAAAATTGAGAGGAAAGTACAGAGATTTCCTATTACACTTACTGGTGCCCATCCCCCAGCCTCCTCCATTATCAATATCCCCCACCAGAGTGGTACATTTGTCACAGTGGATCAATTGACATTGTCATTATCCACAGTTTACATTACAGGTCACTCTGGGTGCTGCGCATTCCCTGAGTCAGTATAATGACCTGAATCCACTGTTACAGTGTCGTCATACGGCTGATCCACAGCCCTAGACTCCTCTGCTCTGCCTGTTCCTCCCTCCACCCACCCCCCAGATACCCCGGAGTCTTTGCTGGCTCCATAGTTTTGCCTCTTCCTGAAGTCATACCCATATGGTTGTAATCATACAGCATGGAGTTTTTCAGATGGGCTTTTTTCGCCGAGTAATACGCATTTAATTTTCTTCCTTGTCTTTTCATGGCTTGGGGGCTCTTTTTTTTTTTTTTTTTTGCAGTGTTTGGCTGGGACTGGATTTGAACCCACCACCTCTGGCATAAGGGGCAGTCGCTCTACTCCTTTGAGCCACAGGTGCCGCCAGGGGACTCACTTTTTAGCGCTGCCCCTCCCTGAGAGGGGCATAATTTTCACCTCAAAGAAATGAAAAGTTCATTCTAGATTTGTGGAATTTAGAGCTGGACGTGGGACAGCCCAGCCCCGGCGGCCTGGTCTGGAATTCACTGCCCCTGAAGAGAAGCAGATGACCTCTTTTTTCTCAATGACAACAGCAGCAGGAGCCTGATTCGTAGTCTCCCAGAGCAGACCCGAGGCGCTGTGCTGCCCGGCTGAGCGAGCTGAGCTGCCCGGGTATTCCATCCGCGCTGACTTCACATTCCTTTCTATGGAAGATGGTAACTGCATTTGAACACCTAATGATCTCCACGAACCCTGCAAAACAAGACTCCAAGCAGGTCAGTCCAGCAGCTTGTTGAGAAAATGCAAAATTCCGTGCACGTGCTTTTCAAAAGTCCCGGGCGTGGTGATTGAAATCAACCCCCACCCCGAGTTTATGTCTAGAAGGACAGGAAAGGGAGCCCGGGTGAGAGCGAGCGGCCCAGCAGCGCACGAGCGCCACCCGGCGCCCGCGACGGGCAGCCGCGCTCCCAGCTCCGGGGGCCCCGGGGCTGCAGCTAGGAGCTGTGGCCCGCAGGTCACAGGTCGCATCAGCTTTCGCCCTTAAAGCAACCAAATGTGAAATATACTACACTGCATCACCTATGCCGGTTTCACTAGCTCATTGAAGAATGTCTTCATTATGAGAATCTGCAAATGTCAGGGTGAGGCTGTTCTCTACGAAGAGTTGTCTTTTGCAATTTAGAATTATAGCTCAATAAGAACATGTTATTTTAAACCTAAGACAAAACTGAGACAGATTAACTTTTTCGTTGACAGTTAATGAAAAACAAATGGCTAAAAGTCCTGAACGTTTTTGTAACCTTACACAATTGACCTTGGGCCTTGGTCTACCCAACTCCTAATTTATCACTTCACTTCCTGGCAGCCAGGGGATACGCACTCCCTCACATACACACCCTTCCAAATTCTTAGGATGTTTAGAATGGAAAGTTGGGTCTGATTAAGTAAATCTTTGTCATTCACTCTGCAATGGCTGTCATTTAAAAGACCCACACGAAAAATTAATAACTAGAATCAATCCCCTTTTCTCCATGGTTCCTAGAGTTCTTTGGGTAAAAGGAGAAAGCAGACAGGACCTGGCGTTTTTGGAATTGCTGCTCTGTTGGAATAGGAGGCTGTGTTAGCTGCTTCAAAAGGATCATTTTATCATAAGTCCTAATAATGATATCTAAGTCCCAAGAAGGGTCTGTGTCCCAAGCCCCTGGTGTGGTACAAGGTCACCAGACAAAGGAAAGATGTCCTTAAATGATTTTATGGCTCTGGAGCCTCACAGTCAAGCAAACTGGAACCTCCAAAGGCACCCCGAGCATTTACCGTGGGAAGAGCCAGGTAAGGCAAAACAGGGGGCGCAAGTATCCCTTTCTTCCCTAGTGCCAGGCAGCAGTGGACGTCCTGGCTAAACAGGATGACTCTGATTCCACCCTTTCTGGAGGAACTGGAATAGAAATAAAAAGAAGGATCCTATCTGTGGGATCCATAACCCTGTGGTTATGTGTAAGCATTCTACAGTCTAACCACACCAGTGACCAGAGCTGCTATTTTACAGAAAAGAAACCTGAGGTTCAGAAAGATTAAGTCTTTATCTATGGTTACAAGATTAGCTAGAGAAAGAGCTAGGAAGAGAACCCAGGTCTCAGGCCCCACTTTATTTTTCTCTCAAAGGTATCATAAGCCCAAAACTCATTTCCCTAGTGGTTGGCCAAACTTCAGGTTTAAAGGAAAAAAGGAAATGCCCATCTAATGCTCCTTTTTAAAAAGTAAGTTAAAGAGGCGGCATCTGTAGCTCAGTGGCTAGGGCACCAGCCACATACACTGAGGCTGGCGGGTTCAAACCCGGCCTGGGCCAGCTAAAGCAAAAATGACAACAACAACAAAAAGCTGTGTGTTGTGGTGGTGCTTGTAGTCCCAGCTACCTGGGAGGCTGAGGCAGAGAATTGCTTAAGCCCAGGAGTTTGAAGTTGCCGTGAGCTATTGATGCTAAGGCACTCTACTCAGGGTGACAGCTTGAGACTCTGTCTCAAAAAAAAAAAAAAAATGTGGGCAGTGCCTGTGGCTCAGTGAATAGGGCGCCGGCCCCATATACCAAGGGTAGCAGGTTCAAACCTGGCCCTGGCCAAACTGCAATAAAAGAGTAGCGGGGCATTGTGGTGGGTGTCTGTGGTCTCAGCTGCTCGGGAGCCTGAGGCAAGAGAGTTGCCTAGACCCAAGAGCTGGAGGTTGCTGTGAGCTGTGATGCCACGGCTCACAAAAAAAAAAAAGTAAGTTAAAGACCAAGTGTCACTTCGATCTGAAATTTTAGGGCTTGAATGACATCTTTTAATGGGCCTTGATTGTTTGTTTCTTTGTTTTGTTCTCTTAGTTTCAGCTCTCAGGACACACTAAAACCAAAAATCCATATTGTTTATTTTGTTCCCAATCTCATCTCTCCCTCTTTCCTTCCCTTCCCCCCACTCATAGCTTTGCCAATTTGTAAACAAATCAGAAAAAATTCCCAATGGGCTGAAAACCTGTGCATGGTTTACTCCAGCTGGAAAGAATTGTGTTCCACCGAGATTTAGACCCCATTTACAATGGAAACCCTGACGGGCAATGCTGTAATTATGGTCTTGCTATAATGAATGTATTCGTGTGGTCAAAGTCACGGATTTTTCCATGGTTTTTTTCCATGGGAGATTTCCTCCCTGAGAGATGTTAATTTACAATCTGGATTATAGCTTTGACATTAAACCAGGATCTCTCCTGGCACTGCTCTAGCCTGAAGTTAACTATGATATTGACTTTGGTAGTCATGATTAGCAAGGGAGATATTAGTCAGATTGATTTTTGCAAGGCTGATAGGAGTAGGGCGATGGGGGCTTGGTGGTTAGCATCTGACTTCAGTAAACTCCCAGATTTTTAGCCAGTCAGTATTTCCTTTTTTCTCTGACTTGGTGGGCTCATTAAAGTGGAATCATTGGGTAAGGCTATATGGCATTAGGGCGACCAACTATCCTAACTGGCCCAGGATTGGGTAAGGCTATGTGGCATTAGGGCAACCAAATATCCTGATTGGCCCAGGACCACCCAGTTTTAGCACTAAAATCTCGCATGCCTGGAAACTCCTCAGGGAGCCAGGACAATGGGTAACCCTAAATTGTATGGAAAATAGAGTCAAAATTGGGAGGTCAGCAAAGTAACTGTTTACTTTAAAGAAAGCAACTAGACTGAGTTTTTTTTTTTTTAATTTATTTTTTTGTAGGGACAGAGTCTCACTGTACCACCCTCGGGTAGAATGCCATGATGTCACACGGCTCACAGCAACCTCTAACTCTTGGGCTTATGGGATTCTCTTGCCTCAGCCTCCCCAGCAGCTGGGACTACAGGCGCCCGCCACAACGCCCAGCTATTTTTTTGTTGCAGTTTGGCTGGGGCTGGGTTTGAACCCGCCACCCTCGGCATATGGGGCCAGCGCCCTACTCACTGAGCCACAGGCGCACCCCCGTCTGAGTTTTAAAGTAAGATCTTTTCTTGGTGCTTCAAAATCCTTAGTAGAATCAGCATTACCCTGAGAACTGATTCAGGAAAAGGGCTCAAAAGAAATGTTACAATCCCACACTTGGTATGGCAGACTATAATTTGAAAAACCAGGTAAGACATTGCCGGGCCTAATAATGTCATGGGTTAGCACACCTTTGCTCACTTGGAGGCATGAACAGAATGTGCCATTTCATGGGTATTTAGGCTTCACTTCTCTAAGCCTTTCATAATCGGACCTTGAATGTTCTTTGGAAACCTCTCTTCACCATGCTGGAAGGGCAAAGGATGAAGGAGAGAAGGACTGTGGGACCCACATGGGGGCTCAGCCTCCTGACCGAGCCCCCTGGAGCCTTACTCCGGAGGCCCTGCTTGCCACAGCTTTTCCTTTTCCATATCTCCCAGGTTGTTCATGTTGCCTTTCCAAATATTGTGAAAACTGCTGGCTTTTAGGAATTGGTAGGCTAAGTGAAGTTAAAAGAAAAGAAGAAATACAGAATGAAAACTGAGACAAAAAAGGACATTGCAAGAGCCGCATGAACCCTCCTCTCCTTGACAGTTCTGTAGCTCAAGGCAGGAGAAAGTGTACATCAATTTCAAACATGTAAACCAATTTGATTTTTGTAAATCAATTTGATTTATGAGAACAGATCCTTTGAGACATGAATGTTAAACCTATTTCTGGATGTATGACAGCAAACCTTCAGCATATGTGCAGATCCTGTGTCTGCATTTATAAACCCCAAGCCTTTGGTAACCATGTGTGGATGCTTCCTACGGCTGTAGCTTCCATCACACACTATTCCAGGTCATAAGATGTAAAAGGAAGGTGGGCATGAAGATATCAACCTGCTGTTGTTCTGTCCCCACTTTCCGCCCCGTGGAAGCTGGGCGTCTTGAGGCCAGAAGCTGGTGCAGGTGGCTCTGTGAGGCAGGTGTCCCTGTCACATGCTCTGCTGGCCACTGCTCCATAGCCTGGAATGTGAGCAATGTGACCTGACCCACAGCCTTAAGAAGAGCCTCCTTAGATGACCCCCAGACCTCAACAAAAAATACATGCTTATTGTTTTATGCCCCTGAGATTCATCCAAACTAATATATCCACTTGCAAAGAGAGAATATAACCCAGTTAAGGGTCATGGCTGGTTCTTCTTCAGATGTGCCAATCCATGTATGTTATAAGATATAGGGGCTGGGCGCAATGGCTCACACCTGTAATCCTAGCACTCTGGGAGACCAAGGCGGGTGGATCACCTGAGTTCACGAGTTTGAGACTGCCCTGAGCCAAAGCGAGACCTCATCTCTAAAAATAGCTGGGCATTATGGTGGGTGCCTGTAGTCCCAACTACTGGGAGTCTGAGACAAAAGAATGGTTTGAGCCGACGAGTTTGAGGTTGCTGTGAGCTGTGATGCCACAGCACTCTACTGAGGGTGACAAAATGAAACTCTGTCTCAAAAAAAAAAAAAATATCTATAGGCCAGGCTCAATGGCTTATGCCTGTAATCCCAGAACTCTGGGAGGCCAAGGTGGGTGGATTACCTGAGTTCAGGAGTTCGAGACCAGCCTGAGCGAGAGTGAGACCCTGCCTCTAAAAAAAACAAAAACAAAAACTAGCTGGGCGCTATGGTGCGTCTCAGCTGCTCAGGAGGCTGAGGCAAAAGGATCACTTAAGCCCAGGAGTTTGAGGTTGCTATGATGCCACAGCACTCACCCAGGGGAGCTAAGTGAGACTCTGTCTCAAAAAAAAAAAAAAAAAAAAAAGATAGTGATAAAGGGGTCTTTTGTTGTCATGGGAGGACCGAAGATCTAAAATTTCCATTCTTATTTTTCTGCTTCTTAATAGAAGTGTCTACAAGACCTATGTTGATAGGCCTGCAAAGGCCATAGGAAGACACTCATGGGCAGTCCAGAATCTAGGAGATAGCTGAGTAAGATAAATGGTTTTGCCGTCACATGCACAAGGAGCAGACAGGCACATTTTAAATTGCCACAGCTTGGGGACTGTTTGGTGCAGAGGCCCAGTGCTCGACTGCTATGGAAGAATCCCGAGGGCACCTCTGGCCGGTAACCATGCCAGCTGTTTTCAGCCAGACTGACTCTTCTTCCCAGAGCTGGGCTACAGGAGATGATTTTTGTAGACTGTGTGGAGACTCTTAGCCCTTGGCTTCCTGTTGGGTCTGGCCCACGGCTGTACTCACAGGAGGGGTCAGGGCGTTGATTTTTTTGGTCTCCTCATGCTGGTCACTGTGGGTTGGCTGCAGTCCTCACTGACCCCAGCTGGCGAGGGCCCATGAGCAGAGAGCACTCTCTCCTGGGCCTGACACTCAGGGAGGTAGTAGTGTGGGGGGCTGCTCTGCCCCATGACATGGTAAACAGCCTCTTTGTTTCTACAAAGACCCACCCACCTCCAAAATAGCTGTTTGGCAGCTTTGCTTCTAGAGTAATAGGCAGTCCCTGGGTTACGAATGAGATAGGTTCTGTAGGTTTATTCTTCAGGCGAATTAGTATGTAAGTTGGAATAGGTACATTTACCTATTACTTGTAGTAGCCTGTTTGTCAGTGTGAGTTGTATGCAAGTTGGATGTTAGTAACTCAGGGACCGGACTGCCTGTATTGAAATCCTGAATCCTTCAGAAAACCCTGGACATTGAATTCCTCGTAAGATGTGTGTGCTGAGTGCTTTCTGTGAGTCATTCATCACATGGGGCCTCAAGAGATGCAAACAGTGGAACAAAATAGCTTTCCCCAAAGAGCTCATAAGGGTTATAGAAATAGCTACGCAAATCAACCCTAGGTTTCTGCAGTTCCTGGCAGCTGGGTATTCCTGCTTTTGGTAGAGATGGCAGTGCAGAAGTCTGCAGTGTTTAGGGCTGTGAGAGAGACTTAAAAAAAAAAAGAAAAGAAAAGTGGCTGGCAGGTACAGTAGGAGGTAGGAGATAAACGCTCCCAGACCAAGGGCAATGTTGAAGTTCTGTGTGGTGGCCACTTCCTGATGCAACTGCATCAGTTGAGGAGAGAGAGGGACAGAATTCCAACAGCAAGAGCAGCCTGCTGACCTGTGTGCCTGTGAGGGACACAGCACTGCTCCCTGAGTATAGTCACAAAGGGGCAGGGGGTTGGGGAGGAGACGCTAGGGTGACGGAGAAGCCCAAGGGGACTAGGAGGAAAGAAATGGAGGGTGAAGGGTGTGAATGGAGGGTGAAGAGTGTGAATGGAGGGTGAAGGGTGTGAATGGAGGGTGAGGGGTGTGAATGGAGGGTGAAGCAGTGTGAATGGAGGGTGAGGGGTGTGAATGGAAGGTGAAGGCTGTGAATGGAGGGTGAAGGGGTGTGAATGGAGTGAAGCGGTGTGAATGTAGGGTGAGGGGTGTGAATGGAGGGTGAAGGGTGTGAATGGAGGGTGAAGGGCTGTGAATGGAGGGTGAGGGGTGTGAATGAAGAGTGATGGGGTGTGAATGGAGGGTAAAGGGTGTGAATGGAGGGTGAAGTGGTGCGAATGAAGGATAAAGGCTGTGAATGTAGGGTGAAGGAGTGTGAATGGAGGGTGAAGGTTTGTGAATGTAGGGTGAGGGGTGTGAATGGAGGGTGAGGGGTGTGAATGGAGGGTGAAGGGGTGTGGATGGAGGGTGAAGTGGTGTGAATGGAGGGTGAAGGTTTGTGAACGGAGGGTGAGGGGTGTGAATGTAGGGTGAGGGGTGTGAAAGGAAGGTGAAGGGGTGTGAATGGAGGGTGAAGTGGTGTGAATGGAGGGTGAAAGGGTGTGAATGGAGGGCGATGGGGTGTGAATGGAGGGCGATGGGGTGTGAATGGAGGGTGAAGTGGTGTGAATGGAGGGTGAAAGGGTGTGAATGGAGGGCGATGGGGTGTGAATGGAGGGCGATGGGGTGTGAATGGAGGGTGAAGTGGTGTGAATGGAGGATGAAGGGGTGTCAATGGAGGGTGAGGGGTGTGAATATAGGGTGAAGGGGTGTGAATGGAGGGTGAAGGCTGTGAATGGAGGGTGAGGGGTGTGAATGGAGGGTGAAGGCTGTGAATGGAGGGTGAAGGGTGTGAATGGAGGGTGAGGGGTGTGAATGGAGGGTGAAGGGTGTAAATGGAGGTAGAGTCCATCTGTGTTCTGTGCATAGAGACCTGACCCCTGTGTCAGCTTTGCCTCCCAGAGACTCACTACTCAGGGACAGAGGAGGGCACCATGACGTGTCATAGGTCAGATGAGCTGGCTCAGGGGAGCCTCCTGTCCTGAGCCCTTGCTCATCCCAGGCCGCCTGTGCTGTCCTTCCTGTATCACTGCTGAGGAACACGGAGGCTTGTCTGCACAGGTTTGATCCCTGGACAGTGGGCCCAGTCTGGTGACACTGAGCTCCCGTGATTGCTGCCACTTGTTCCCACTCTCTTCTTAAGTTGCACATAAGCTATGGACAGATGCGTCCAGTCTACTTCGGATAGCATCAAGCTGCTATGGATAAGGTCGGCTAAAACACGAACTTAGAAACAGGTGCAGCTGAAGAGTGAGCCACTGGTGGGATGTGGGAAAGTCACTGCTTTACTCGCGATTGATATGTAATATTTAGCCTGACAAACAGTTGTGAAGCTGCTAAGACTGTTTGAAGGGCACAAAGAGCAGTCCTCAATCTCCATGAACTGGGTATCGTGTTCAAGATGGCTGTGGTGTGCTTCTGTGGTGTCCCCGCTTTCCTGTGTAATGGGTGACAGCTGCCTCCTCACCAGTGACAGCTGCACCCCCAGGCTAGTCCCTCCCTGTGGGACTTATCGCAACACAGTGACAGCCTTATCACAACACAGTGACAGAACTACAATCCCCAGGGAGCCCCTCAGACTCACCCAGCAGAGTCCACATCCTGCAAGTCCTTTCAAACATCCTTTTGCCAAGATGCCCCTCAGTAGCCATGGGATGTGTTCTTTTTTTTTGAAACAGAGTCTCACTATGTTGCCCTTGGTAGAGTGCTGTGTTGTCATGGTTCACAGCAACCTCAAACTCTTGGACTCAAGCGATCTTTTTGCCTCAGCCTCCCAAGTAGCTGGGACTACAGGCACCTGCCACAATGCCCAGCTATTTTTAGAGATGGGGTCTCGCTCTTGCTCAGGTAGGTCTTGAGCCTGCGAGCTCAGGCAATCCACCTGCCTCAGCCCCCCAAGTGCTGGGATTACAGGTGTGAGGCACCGCGCCCCACCGGGGGTGTTCTTCCCTAGGGAAGATGAGCAGTAAACCCAAGTAACTCAACCCAGGTGGCTCCTGGATGTCTTTGCCTGGAGGTCAAAGGTCACAGTCTAGACCACCAAAGGGTCAATGGTTTACAGAGGGCCCATTCCTAAAGACAACTGTGAGCACTCAGTCCTATGAGCTGGTGGTGTGGAGAGGAGCATCACGACATCCTTGCTCAGAGAAGGCCCTTCCTCTGTTCTGGGCAGTCGACAGAGTCTCCAGTTCAGCTCTCCATGTCCATCTGCCAGGCAGAGGCCTGAGGTCTCCTGGAGTAAAGCGTCATAGATACCCAAGGCTGGCTATTCTGGGTAACTCCAAAACTGGTTTTGACTTTCTGGTTCTTCCCTTCTCCTCAGGGAAAGGGAATTTCCCAGAACAGACCTTTAAAGTCGTCCTGTTACACCTACTTACCACTCACAGCCAGCGTGGAGACCCAGGGGCAGAACCTGAGAAGTCACTTTGAGCTGAATCTTCTAGAACTTGAATTTCCTTTTTTGTCACTAAGCTGAGGTGCTGTTCAGGCTTTATCTGCTCATCTCCAGTGGAATGTGACCCTTCACTCCCGTGACAGCCTGCTCTGCCCTTTAACTCTGTTAAAGATCCTATATTGGGTCCTAATGAGTTTCTTGGTGGTTCACATTAGCCCTACAGGAAGAAAAATCAAATCTCTCTTCCACAGGACAGCCTGGGGGCCCTGAAGATGGCAGTCACATCCTTCCCACTGAGCTGAACTGCCACAGGACGCTGTAGCCATTTCAGAGGGGACGTGATGACAAAACCATCATTCGTGCCCCCCGCAGATGCCACAGCACACGTGCCACATTTCCTTTTCTGTGTGACCAGCCTTTCGTAGATATTCACTAAGCGTTTTTTGAATTAAGTGTTCATTTATTAGTCTTTAATAAATATAATCCTTTTCACCACCTGGTAACACATTTTCTGAAGATATGAAATGAAAAGGCCATTTGAGGGGCCCCTGCTGGTCTGAGACCTTGATTTTTATCTGCTCAGTGCCTGTTGCCCTCAGTATTCCTTAATGAATGAATAAATAAATGAATGAAGATGATGTCCAGCTTTCTAGCCCTTGATTAGGAATAAGCAAAATGCCCTCTATCCCACCCATTCCTTTCCCCATGGCAAAAGCTTCTTACCCCATATGCACTCAAGCCAAACTTTGTGACAAAAATTGTCACTAATTAGTTAATTCATCCTGTGTGACCCAGTGTCTATTTTGTGCTGGACACTGTGGTGGGGCTCAGAGCTACGGGGCTCAAAGTTAAGATTGCAGGTCTTTTTTTATTTTGGACTGAGTCTCACTCTGTAGCCCTGGGATTGAGAACAGTGGCATCATTAAAGCTCACCAGCAACCTCAAACTCTTGAGCTCAGGAGATCCTTATGTCTCAGCTGCCCAAGTAGCTGAGACTACAGGAGCTCGCCACAATAGCCACCTAATTTTTCTATTTGTAGTAGAGACATGGTCTCGCTCTTGCTCAGGCTGGTCTCAAACTCCAACGCTCAAGCAATTCACGGCCTTGGCTCCCCAGAATGCTAGGATTACTGATGTGAGCCACCGCTCGGGCCGAAGATTGCAACTCTTATTTAGCCTTTGAGGAAGCAGGATTTCTAGTTTAGGAGATCACCAGAAGGCAAGGAACAACGGGTATAGCTGGGCGGAATGGCGAGCATGGGAAAGCTCAGGGAGGCCCCCAGGAAGCAATGCTCAGGTGGAATCTTGAGGCACAGAAGGAGTGGAAAGGCCAGTTAGGATAAGAAGCCCATGTTCTTCTCATCTGTGTGGGAGACTCTGCGTGGAGACGAAAACAAGATGCTGTAATAGGATCTTGGAGTGTAATTGTGAATAATCTTGTCCTGTTAACAAACTCTCTCTGCTTTATATTTACCTGTTGTACCGAAGTTCTCAGCCACCCATGTGCTGTCTCTGATTGGCTTGTGTGGGTGGCGGTAGGGATGCAGATGGTCTAGGAGCTCACGGCAGAAGACGTCTGCACCTGTGTGAGGCTCAGGGAAGTTGCTCGACGCTTCCTTTTTTTTTTTTGAGGCAGAGTTTTACTTTGTCACCCTGGGTAGAGGGCCGTGGCATCATCACAGCTCACAGCAATCTCAAACTCTTGGCTCAAGCGATTCCCTTGTCTCAGCCTCCCGAGCAGCTGGGACTACATGTGCCCGCTCAGCTATTTTTAGAGATGGGGTCTCGCTCTCACTTAGGCTGGTCTTGTTCACGCTTCCTTTTTAGAGCTCTAATGTTGTCTCTAAACCTAGAGTTTGTGAAGAGGATAAAAACTACCCATTTCCAAGTGATATCAGCCTCTGTGTGCATTTCTCTCTGGTGGCTATCACTGGACTTCCTTAGCAGTAGGAAGGAAGGCTTAGAGCAGGGGTTCTCAACCTGTGGGTTGCGACCCCTTTGTAACAATGAAAATACATCCCAGCATTAGAAAGGCTGAGAACCACTGGCTTAAAGAAATGATGGAGAACTTGGGAGGCTGAGGTGGGTGGACTACCTGAGCTCACAGGTTCGAGACCAGACTGAGCCAGAGTGAGACCCTGTCTCTAAAAAATAGCCAGGTGTTGTGGCGGGTGCCTATAGTCCCAGCTACTTGGGAGGCTGAGGCAAGAGGATCACTTGAACCCAAGAGTTTGAGGTTGCTGTGAGCTAAGATGCTATGGCACTCTATCAAGGGTGACCGAGACTCTGTCTCAAAAAAAAAAAAAAAATAAATAAAAGAAAGAAATGATGGAGACGCCTATCTATAAAGAAGATTTTTAAGAGGATGTGTTAGAAAGAAATAGAATAGCAGGGCAATGGGATATGCCCTTCCCTTCGTTGGATGAGCTTAAATCATGGATGATGTCTTAATGGAATGAATGAGGGAATAAAGCTTGCAGATGTAGAAAATGGGGCTCACAGAGGAATTGGGAGCTGGCAAAGAACTGCTGGCTGGCCAGCCTGTGAGAAGGAGAGCCATGCGTTTAACAGAAATATACCATGTAGGCTCTGCCAAAGAGACACAGGATGCTCGTAATGGCATTGTACCTTCAGTATGTTGATGATTATAAGCATACAGTTCTCAACTACTAACAAAAGTTTACATAATCTTACAAAATTATGCAGGAAGTATGCACTTCCTTTGTGCATACTTTTTATTTTATTTATCTATCTATTTATTTTGAGCCGGAGTCTCACTATGTCACCCTCAGTAGAGTGCCCTGGCATCACAGCTCACAGCAACTTCAAACACTTGGGCTGAAGTGATTCTCTTGCCTCAGCCTCCTGAGTAGCTGGGACTACAGGTGCCCACCACAACACCCGGTTATTTTTTGCTGCAATTGTCATTGTTTTTCAGCAGGCCCAGGCCGGGCTCAACCCCGCCAGGCTTGGTGTATGTGGCTGGTGCCCTCACTGAGCTACGGGTGCCGAGCCAGAAGTAGGGCTTCTCATCACTCTATCCAGGACCACCTTGATTTGCCAGCCTGCTGTCTTATTCCACTATACCTGTGGTCAGATGAAAAACTTGTCTCATGCTTCATCTCTTCTCTGCAGCTACAGCCCCTCTGGATGGACTCAGACTTGGGGGTGGACGTGAGGCAGGGCTCTTGGGCAGACCTTGCCTTTGGCAGTGACTTCCCCAGGCCCACAGGGGCATGAGGATTGAAGTCCCCTGTGGGCTCCTGACAATGCCCATGCTCTGAACTACCTAGTGCTCTCCCAGTGAAGTCTGCACTGGGGCAGAAGCATCTACACGGGCTGAGGATGGGGCTGATGTTTGCCATAGTGATGGGAAAAGGCTTCGTGACAGACTGAGGCCAAACAGGTTGGGCAGGGTTGTCCTTCCCTGAACTCCTCCCAGAGAGGGCCATCTGCAGAGTAGCTGGGCTGCCTTCTTGGCAGGCGGAAACAGCCCCTTCCACGGTGGCACTGAAATACAGTGTGGAGCCCTCCTGCTTTGCCCCTGTCCACAGCTGCCCACCAGGTCCCCACCCCTGTGTTGTAGAATCAGGCTCGCCTCCCCCATTGGGGCCGCCTGCTTCCTGTGCAGCTGATGGCCCCTGGGAAGGCACATTGTCCTGACGATCGCTGGCAAAAGAGACATAACTTGAGGTTTCCAGAGGGTCAGCATGTGCTTTAGGGACAACTTCAAACTCAGAACCCTTCTCTAAGGTTGGAGGGTCACAGGGTGAGGATGGAGGCTCTTGCAGGGTAAACAGGGGCTTCCTCTGGACACTGTGCTGTTGACTCGGCTCCCTCCCATGCAGACAAGAGCAGTCAGGACTGTCATCTCCAAAGCCTGCGTTGATCTTAGACACATTTCCTGTTTTTAGGGCAAGTTTCACCAACAGCCAGTGGTGGTGACGGAAGAAAGAGTCCTCCCCGACAGTGTGGCTCCCCAGCCTGGCCTCTGGGCTGTGGGGCTTCCCCAAAGGTGTTACCTTATGATCTTCTACTTGGTATGGGACCAAGTCCTGGGTTCTCCCCATGGCTGAGGCCTCGACTGGGGCAGAAGATTCTCTCTCTGTTTTGTCATCCCCTGCAGGGCCACAGGATTTCCTTATGAAGCCCTGCCAGATGTCTGTGGATTTTGGATGCAGCAGGCTGTAATAAATTACCAGGGAGATGCTGCCTGAAAAAGAAAAAAAGAAGATCACATGGTTATGTTTTTTATTATTATTTTTTTTGGCTTTTTTATTTTATTTCATTGCTTATTTTTTATTTCTTTACTTTTTTTTTTTTTTGGTAGAGACAGAGTTTCACTTTATGGCCCTCGGTAGAGTGCCATGGCCTCACACAGCTCACAACAACCTCCAAATCCTGGGCTTAAGCAATTCTCTTGCCTCAGCCTCCCGAGTAGCTGGGACTACAGGCGCCCGCCACAATGCCCAGCTATTTTTTGGTTGCAGTTTGGCTGGGGCCGGGTTTGAACCCGCCACCCTCGGTATATGGGGCCGGCGCCTTACCCACTGAGCCACAGGCGCCGCCCTACTTCTTTTTTTTTTTTTTTTCTTTTTGTTGTTGAGACAGGGTCCCACCCTATGCCCCTGAGCAGAGTGCAGTGGGCGTGGTAGCTCACCACAACCTCAGACTTGGGCTGCAGGCATCCCGCTGCCTCAGCCTCCGGAAGCCGCTGGGATTACAGGTGCTCTCGCGGCGCCCAGCTGGGTTTTTCCATTTTTTTCATGAGTCGGGGTCTCACTGTCGCTCTTATGTTTTTTGATGTCTTGCGTCCTCCTGGTGGTTTCCAGAGCTCCAGGTTCTGAGCCTTTTGAGTAGAGCTCTATGATTTAGGATTCAAGACTGGTCTCTTGTTGGAGTCTCAGAACTGGATGTTTGGGGAGAAATTAAATGGGCTCCAGCTTCTATAAACTGCAAATGTTCCTAAACTCAAACACAAGATACCAAAGTTTAAATCCTGTGGGTTCTACACTTTCTTCTGTGGAGGCAGCTCCTGTTGAGCACCTGGACGTGTGTGCGTGTGTGTGTGGTGTGTGCGTGTTGAGTGTGCATGTGTGTGGGCCTGTGCATGTGTGTGTTGAGTGTGTGTGTGTGGGGCAAGAGCGTGTTGAATGTGTGTGTGTGAGTGTTGAGTGTGCGTGGGGGGGGACAAGTGCCTGTTGAGTGTGTGTGTGCATGTTGAATGTGTGTGTGGTGTGTGTGTCTTGAGAGTGTATGTGTGGGGGGTGTGTGTGTCAAGAGTGCGTGTGTGTGGGACACGTGCCTTTGAGTGTGCGTGTGTGTGTCATGTGTGTGTTGACTGTGCATGTGTGTGTGGGGTGTGTGTGCGTGTTGAGTGAGTGTGTGGGGGACATGTGCGTGTTGAGAGTATGTGTGTGCGGCGTGTGTGCATGTTGAGTGTGTGTGGGGGGCATGTGTGTGTTGAGTGTGCATGTGTGGGGGGCGTGTATGCATGTTGAATGTGTGTGGCGTGTGTGGGGAGCATTCAGTGGAACTGTCAGTCCTGCTTGGCAAGTAACTGAATCAGAAGCTCACAGTTGCGCCACCAACACACTGGTTGATGGGTTCCAAAGCTGGGGGATGGGAGGAGGTAAGAAATAACCTCGCAAACATGTAGGATCCACACAGAGGTTAATCATTCTTGTCAAAACCCCGTATCAAGGAATTTCCATGAACAACACAACACTTCCTTTGTGCATAAACACCTTAATCCGTTGTTGTCAGTTTATTTTGATCAGAAGTGTTGACCTCTGTGGTGATTTCTTTCCCAGAGCATTCCAAGGAGCCGCCCACGCTCTTTCCAGTTTCCTGTTCCACTGGGTGAACTGCCTGGTTCCAGGGCGCTTATGACAAACAGACAAAGCCTGAAATAATGTCTGAGGGGCCTGGAGACGGGGTGTGACGGTGCAGGGACGACCCAGAAGGACCACCGCAGGACTCCCCTTGGGTGTCTTATGTGTGGGGGGCCTGAATGGACCTGGCTGGGCTGGAACCCGGTGGATGGAGACTGAGTCTCTGTGCCAGGTGCTGCCCCTGCAACAGGCCCTGCTCACACAGTTACTGCACATAGTTTTGAATTGTCACAACCGTCCAGTGAGGGACATGTATCTCCCATTTACAATGAGCCACCACAGGCCAGAAAAGATGGACCAAGGCTCCCATCACAGAAGCCCAAGCAGCCATATTCAGTGGAAACAGACTTTCTCAGAGGCCCTACCCTTTGTGGGTTTTGGTTGTAGCCCCCAGCTGGCATACAGTAGGGGCTCAGTAGGGGCAGGGGCTGGGGTAGGCCCACACTCCTGTGCGTGTTGAGAGTATGTGTGTGCGGCATGTGTGCATGTTGAGTGTGTGTGGGGGGCATGTGTGTGTTGAGTGTGCATGTGTGGGGAGCGTGTATGCATGTACATACATACATGCAATTGATTGTAATTCGTGTACAATCTGCTGAGGATTCCCCAGGCCCTTCTGGAGCCAGGGTACACTGGGAGAGGCTGGCTCTAGCCTCCTCCATGGGTGCCGAGAGTGACAATACCTCACTGGAGTGAAATTGGGTGGGAAACCAGTGTGGCAGCTCCCAGGAGTGTGACACCTTGCAGCAATGGTGCCAGGCATCTTTCTGAATTAGGATATTAAACACAGAAAGTAGATGAGAAGACATTTTACTTCCCACCCCACCATGCTTACATGCCTCTCAGAAAATCCAAATGAGTGGCTGGGCCTCCCAGCTCACAAAGGCCCTTCACCTCAAGTGTCTCATGGCCCCCTGCTCCTGGAGGGATTGCTAGAAATAAAAGCACCAAGCTTGAAGTGTAATGTGGGCAGGAGCCGGGCACCCAGGCATCCCCATGTCCTTAGCTTTCTTTAGGCCATTTATACATACAACCAGCTTAGACACCAATGCCCTAACATACAAATTATTATTTTAGAAAGGAGCACCCAGATACCCTTCAGGGGGCAGATGGTCTGTCCACACCAGGGGTAGGAAGATGCTACTGACTCACAGCAACCTGACCTCACAGGAGTCCTCAAACTACGGCCCGCGGGCCACATGAGGCGCTGTGATTGTATTTGTTCCCATTTTTTTTTTTTTTTTTTTGTAGAGACAGAGTCTTACTTTATTGCCCTCGGTAGAGTGCTATGGCCTCACACAGCTCACAGCAACCTCCAACTCCTGGGCTTAAGCGATTCTCTTGCCTCAACCTCCCAAGTAGCTGGGACTACAGGCGCCCGCCACAATGCCCAGCTATTTTTTGGTTGCAGTTTGGCCGGGGCCGGGTTTGAACCCGTCACCCTCGGTATATGGGGCCGGCGCCTTACCGAATGAGCCACAGGCGCCGCCCCCGTTTTTTTTTTTTTTTTACTTCAAAATAAGATATATGCAGTTTGCATAGGAATTTGTTCATAGTTTTTTTTTTAAACTATAGTCCAGCCCTCCAACGGTGTGAGTGACAGTGAACTGGCCCCCTGTTTAAAAAGTTTGAGGACCCCTGCGAGAGTTGTGCTGAATGAATAAAGCTGATCTCCAGAGGTTATAGCCTGTGTGATTCCATTTACACAAAATCTTTGCAGTGACAGAATTCTGGAAGTAGAGAATTGATTAGTGGGTGTGCAGCCAGAGGAAGGGGTCATGTGCAGGGGCCTCTTGGTGACAGGGTGGTGTGGCTGTGATGTTGCAAGATGTTACTGCTCGGAGAAAACAGCCGAAGAGTACAGAAAACTCTCAGTATTATTTCTTAAAACTACAGTTATTTCAAGAGGAAAAGTTTAACTTTTTAAAGGAAGCGGTGGGCTTGGTCACCCGACTGATAACATCTATGAAAAAGAGACAGGAGCCCAAAGTCCAGAGTGGTTTGTGATGGTCATAATTTATGCATCTTCAGTGATCCCTGGATAGTCCCTTCACCCGGTGAAATGCTGTGTGTCCAGTTAAGCTCATGCAGGCTAGTCTAATTCTCACACCGTGAGCCAGAAGGGGACAGGAGGCCACTTGCCGGTGCAGGAGAGCAGCTGGCACTAGCGCCTCTTGCTTATATGGTGAAGTGTAGGAGAGGAGTGTTGTGCTGAGCTCACATGGCCTGGGAAGCAAGATTGCCATTGTGGGCATGGTACAGACCTTAGATCCACCCATTCCTATGATAACATGCTGGCTCCCTAGACCTGCCAGGGCGCTGTGCTGATGCTTGTGTTTGGGCTGGATCTGAATTCCAGCTCTGCCACCTACAAACATTCTGATCTTTTGGAGACTCAACCTCCTCTTTGCCTTACCATCCTCAACTCTAAATTGGACATGTGGCAGCGTCCACCTCCCAGGATGCTGTGTCAGGAAGGTGCATGAGCTCCCTAAAGCAGGAGGCAGTGGGAAGCCATGTCCTCATCCTGCAGAGAGCTCCAGGGAGAAAGCCCCACACATGAGACCTTCGGCGGAGGAGTGGACATTCCCAACTCAGCTGGAGGCTCTGCACTCCAAGCACAACCAAGCACGCAGCCAGGGCTGAGCTCAGTTTCTCATGCTGTTGGGGATAGCCCTGCCACCCATAGCCCAGTGAGCTCTGTTCCCCCATCTCCAGCTCACCTGTCTGAGTTCAATTTCCTGACTTTTGAGTAAGAAAATAGATCCAGGAAATCAATACAGGTAAGGTTACACTGGCTCTTACCAATCAGAAATCCAGACAGGACCCCTGCAATAGTGCACAGGCCAGTCCACGGTGCCCCCTGGGGAAAGTCAGTGGCCAGCAGCAGAAGGATAACGTTCTCCAGCAGCATCACCTGTGGGACGGAGGGGAAAGTCACCACATCTTGCCAGGCGCACAAAGCCACAGGGTGCTCCCCATCTTGCACGTCTGAGGCTGTCCCTTCTGTCCTCGGGGCCCTCCTGGAAGCAGGGCCATGGTCCCAGTGAGAACTTCTCTGGCAAAGAGACAGTCTCTCAGTTCTCAGTTCACTACACTGTCTGAAACATCCCAAGTGCCCAGGAAATGTAAGGACCCCACTCAAATCTGGTAGTGAGCCAGACTGGGCTGAGAGAGGACATTCTTAGTTTCTACTTGATCTGAGCCTCCATCCTCATAACCGCAAGCATGAGTTAATGTTTTAACACAATTTAGAAGCCTCTGCATAGCTCTGGTATCACTGAATGCCTGGAAGCCAGAGTCACAAACCTCCATCACAACTTCAGAATTTGTTTTTCCTTCACATATTTAAGGTAAATCTGCCCTGTGGCCACCAGGTGGCAGCAGCAGAGGCACCACACCAGCCTCTCCCAGAAGGCTCTTCCCATGCCCATGCCGGGGCTGGCTTATTGAGTCTGGCTTCTAATTTCTAAATAAAAAGACGTATTTCTTCACTAAAATAATCAAATCAACTTGACACAACTCAAGGGTGTATTTAAATACCATGTATGAGACATTAAAAAATAAAAACTAAATTATAATACTGATTTGCTAAAGTCTTCAATAGATGTACCATGGTAATTCATTGGCTTTATTTTAACTATTGAGAATTCAAATAAGGAGGGAAGCATAAACTTACAAGAAGTTGCTTGGGAGACCTAAGGATGCCCACTCTGCGTCCCTGAGTGCAGAGTCTTGGGAGTCTCTACTCCTTAATTATATGCCATCAGCTGTCTGGCCCTTAAGATTCAGATTCCTAAGTCTGTTGCAACCCCATCACCTTTCCCTGTATTTCCTGTCACTTTCGTGGTTCTGGCCCAGTCGTGCCTGCCCAGGCATCCTCTCTGCAATGTCTCCTCCTCACTGGTGCCAGGTGACCTGCTGCACCCACAGACTGGGCCTGGTCATTTTCCCTAATGTACCTCAAAATAGCCTCATGTTAACTTTAGGGCCAAGCACCCTCTCCTTGACAATGAGGGCAGTCCTGTTTACCATTTAGCCCTAATTTCCTTTCTGGAGTCATCTTCCAACATACTGCCTGCCCCTGAAATGGTACTCCCTGGACAAAGGGTCTCTCCTTCCCCACACTGAGCCCTCTTCTCAGCAGTGAGGCCTCGACCATCACCAACAAGGACTGTAAACCTGCTGCACAAGTGATTCGTCTGCCTTCCCAGACTGAGAGAGTTGAACAAACGCTTGAATGGTCTCTAAGAGCTCCAGGCTGCATCCTGGGGATAAAGACTCCAGTCCTCCTTAAGTTCCTCCCTAAGAAAGCTCAGCACTGCCAGGAGAATTTACTGTCCAGTTCTAGCCAAAACTTGGGTGATGGGTGAATAGGGCCCACAACACCCTCTCAGAGCAGTTATTGTACTTTAGAAAGCTTGCAATTGTAAATCATTTCTCTGCCCTTTGAGACGTAAATCTTGTGCTAGCCAGAACTGTTTTCTCAAGGACCTGAGAATTGTCTCCTTGACATATACACATTGCACATTTGTGATCATTCTGGAAGCCTGCTGAGTACCCTGTTTTAATACGAATGACTCCTGTCTCCTGTCAGAAGGAGATGAGAAATTTGGTTCTGCTCCCAACAAGGGACAGAGAACAGGGCCCCCATTCCAGTTTGAACCTTAGGTTTTCACTTGCAGGGGTGTCAGAGTGCTGTTCTCCCCACTAGCTCTCAATGAGTTTAGCAAAGGTGGAGAGGTTTGGTCAGCCCTGGGCTAGACTCCGCCAGCCTCTCAGGCATGTGCTGCTGTCCCCAGGGCTGGAGCTGGCAGGACCGGCAGGATCCGACAACCTTAGAGGAAGGCAGTGCTTTCGGATGATCACAGGGCATAGCTTAAGGACTTGGGTCTGCAGAGTTTCAATGCTTGGCCAAAGTCAGCTGGGAGTAGCAGCCTGCACAGTGGGGCCAGGCACAATGTTGCCTCACTCCAAAACCCGTCCCCCTGACGCACTAGCTGTTTTCTCTCCTCTGCTTATCATTATGCAGCTCAACTCAAACCTTCCAACTGAAAGTGTCTCTCAGGCCAGGTGTGGTGGCTCACACCTATAATCCCAGCACTCCGGAGACTAAGGCGGGTGGATTGCCTGAGCTCACGGGTTCGAGACCAGCCTAAGCAAGAGCAAGATCCTGTCTCTAAAAATAGCCAAGTATTGTGGCAGGCGCCTGTAGTCCCAGGTACTTGGGAGGCTGAGGCGAGATAATTGCTTGAACCCAAGAATTTGAGGTTGTTGAGTTGTAACCCCATGGCACTCTACCGAGGGTGACAAAGTGAGACTATCTCAAAGATAAATAAATAAATAAATAATAAAACTGTCTCTGGTATCTCAATGGGAAGCGGTACTGACAGGTACTCCTGGGAGCCCAAACATTTTTCATCTTGTGGTAGCTCCCCACCTTTTGGTTATTTGGGTACATGTGCTTACCAACTATTATGAATTAAAAAAGATAGGTAGAAATCTCCTCTACTGGGCTAAAAGCAGCTTGAAGGCAGACAGGTCACAGGCCACCTGTGTGCTTCCCACTCTGCCTAGGACCACACCTAGAGCTCAGCAATAAACACTGAGTAAGAATCAAGGTGATCAGCAAAGACACTGAGTGGGAACACTCACAGGTCAGCTGTGATCAAACTCAGCAGAGACAACCTACGCAACACGCCTCAGCTGCTGCCAGTGACCTGGGTCAATGGATGGACATCAGGTTACTACTTTCAAAGTTCGTCATCTCTGTTCAAGGCTATAATTCCTTTTGGAATGTTTTCTAAAACTAGGCTACTCTTTTGCTAGTTGTGCATAAACGCGTGCGTGCGCGCGCGCGCGCACACACACACACACACACACACACACACACACTACATGCTATATATGCCATAAAAGTCAGGATTGAAGAAAATTGCCATCTCCACTTGCCATGTAGAATGTGACCATCCTGTTTCTGGAAGGGCTGTCCCAGAAGTTGAGGTAGCAGAGGATGTACACAGCCCCCACAAGCAGGTTGAACAGCCTCCAGCGGCAGGTGCTGTCGACGATGTCACTCTGCTGGGCGACAAGCCAGAAGGTCATCACCAGCCAGTGGGCACCTGGGGAGAGGCCAGGACCCAGGGTCACCGGGGGAGCCCGGAGGGGGTGAGGCGAGGACACAGAGACCAGGGGCCAAAGCCCTCCTGTCTGCTCCACCCACTTCTGACTCAGCATCCAAGAAGAAACATCAAAACCAAAACAGATTCCAGGGTCACAGAAAAGCCACCCAGTTTATCTTCGCATGGATTATCCCATTTGATCCTTACTAAGGGCAACTGACCTAATTTGAACATGAGAAAACAAAGACCAGCTTTAATGATACTGACCAAATATTATGGACTTACACATTTCTACTTCCAGAATGTGTTTAAGGAGGCAGTTATGAAACTGTCCACTATTTTAAAATTGTTACTATAAGAGCAAAAACCTTCACCCCAAGGGAAAGAACACTGTGTGGTCCAGCTGTATTTTTTATTTCTATATTTTATTATTAACAATATCATCCTGGTGTTTGAACTGAATTTTTTTTTTAAAAAGAGTAAAAAATAGCTATTTTCTCCTTAACAGCATATTTAAAAAGAAATTCTCTTTTCTGCCAATAACTGTATTTAATGTTTGCTTTCCTCCCAAGGGCCAAATATTTCTCAATGTCCCCAGTTCTCTTAAAACAAGAGTACACTGTTCCTCCTTGCACAGTATATTCACTGGTGACAGAGAAGATAGTTTTCCTTGGCAGGAACACACAGGCCCTATTCAGGGAATCTGCACAGGCAGACAGACTTCCTGTCATCACCATTCATATCTGTGTGCAGCCAGACTAAGGGAGGAGGGAGCTGGGGTTCAGAAGAGCCGTCCTATTTGGAACAGGGAAGATGTCCAAGATTACCTTAGAAGGAAATGGTGCACTTGGAGTCTATCGGTAGGAACACAATGAAGGGTATTATTGTATTGAGTAAGGGCAGGTGGACTCCTGTACCTCCCTCCTGTTTGAGTAACAGTTCTACAGAAAAGATTTCAGCCTGACACAGAACAGTCTTCTGAGGAGTCATCTATGGCTGTGCATCTCCATAGAGAGCCAGCACACATGCCTCCCACTCTGGACAGCAGGGCTGTCCACCATGCTCTTGCAACTGGGCTGGCCATGGCTGCTTTGGTCAGTAGACTACAGCGAAGCAATTCTCAGCCAGTTCTGGGCCTATTTTTTGAGACTGGCAGACTTTAATTCTTTTCTCTTGGAATTCCCTATGGCTAAGTATGAGCCCAGGCTACTTAGTTGAACAGAAAGGCCACAAGAAGACCACCAGGTATCAGACAAGAAAGTAAAGATGTCATCTGTACATCCATCCCCATCAAGCCTGCCTTTGAGTCCAGGTAACTGCTACCCGGCTACAACTGTGGAGGTCCCCCAAAGCAAGAACTGCCCAGCAGAGCCCATCCAGCCCCCAGAAGTAGTTGGTGATCATAAATGGTCATTTTCTTTCTTTTTTTTTTTTTGGTTTTTTTGGCTGGGGCTAGGTTTGAACCCGCCACCTCCGGCATATGGGACCGGTGCCCTACTCCTTGAGCCACAGGTGCCACCCATAAATGGTCATTTTCAAGGCACTCAGTTCTGGAATGGTTTGTTACAAAGGAATAGATATTTAGATCATAAGCTCAGCTTACCTCCAACAACCAAAACCCAAATGTGGTAAGCTCTACAGAACAGAGCCAGGCTCAGGACACGGGTCCCCAGCATGCCCATCCTCCAGAGCTGCTGACAGAAGAGCGCAGTGCACCGTGTGGCCAGGGGGCCTGGCTTCATGAAGCCCAAGAAGTGAGTGTAGGACACCAGGGCCCAGGACAGGGAGGACCAGGAGAGTAGGGCACTCACCCCTGGAAGGGAAGTGGAAAACATTGTAGGCACTGATGGTTCCAAAGCAACAGCATCATGCGAAGATTCATTCATGGCCCTTCTTTACTGGGATGTGTAACCTCTTATTAAAACTTGGCTCCATAGAGGGTATAAATAACCAAGCACCTTGACTGGTGGGTAACACAACAACTCTGCAACTCTGTGTGTGAAGACAGGTCTCTATACAGGATGAAAGGAGGGTACACAGGGAATTTCACTGCATGATGATGCACTGGACCTTCCTACTCAGCAAATGACCTGGGCTCTTTCTTTCCATGCTGTTTAAGAACAATGTCCTAGTGCCTGGTCCTCCAAGCCCTCTGGCCCAAGTTCTGTTTATAATCAAGCAGATCCTGCAAGGTTCTGAACAGTGCCCTATCCAAAACATATTTTGCTGTTCAATTTTTATGAAGAAGGTTTAATAAAAGAACTAGAATGAGAACATAAGATAATGTCAGGCCCTCTGATAAAGATGCATGGAAGAAGAGACCAGCCACATATTTTAAGCATTTAAGTTTATGCACATACAATTGTGGGTGTTCAGCAAAGAGGGCAGAGGGGAAGAAAAAGGAGGGAGGGGAGGACATAGGGAGAAGGAGGGAGGGGAGGGTATTGCGAGAAGCAATTGAAGAAAGAGAACAAGAATGTGGATGCCCCATGGGAGCTGGAAACACGTCCTTGCTGGGTCCTGAGTTGTTTTCAGCTTCCATGTGGCTCTTGGGGCCTAAGCCTCTGGCTGCACCAAGAGCTATTCTAATAACTAAAGATACAGGAAAAACAGATGCACTGATTTCACTGAATAACAGCCTTCTCAAAGGATTTCCAAGGTAATTTTGATTATGCCTAATTTCTATCTTACAGACTGACTTTAGAACCTAACTCCCAAGAAAGAATTAATTGCCCAAACAAAAGTCAATTTTCACCATCATCTTGGGCTAGTGAACTTGGCCATACCTTAATTCCCCCAGGCAGATGGGAGCGTTTTGCTAATTGAGGCTCACATTCCTGCCACCACCAGCCCCTCCAAGTCAGGTAGTCTGTGTCTCCCGACTCACCTGGCACAATGGCCTTCAAGTCTGAGGCCAGGAAGACATATGTCTGCAGCAACAGGTGTGGCCCTGTCTGCAGCAGGTTCTCCAAGAGGCGCAGGGCTGACAGGTCGGCCTCCTGCAGCCACAGCTGGCCCAGACATGGGGTATCCTGCTCCTTTGACAGAGCGGTCTGTGCAGCGTCCCAGTGCCTAAAGAAAAGCAAAGGGCACAGTGACAGAGCCAGACTGCAATGAGCTCCAACAGGACATCCCTTTTTAAGAGACATATAGCATTCTAAAGAAGATCCTATGTCCTTACCAGATCACCCAGAGTCATGGATTAGGCTGTTGCCATGCTCTGACTCCAAGACAAAGACCTCCAATAGACACGCCTGAACCTCGAGGTGCTCAGCAAAGGCACACGCTTCCAATATCCAGGAGGCCCATGGGCAGAGGGGAGCTGGGACCTGCCATGGCCACCCCAACCTGTGTCTCTACCCCAGAACCTCTTGGGATGGTAATTAATTTACTCAGTGGATGCTTGTTACAAGGCAATGTTGGCCGTCATTTCTTTAGAGGTGAGAAAACCCTCGTGCACATCCTCAGGGAGTGTAGAACTTTCTGTGCCACTAACGCTGGGGCACACAAAGAGCAGATGGGGGAAGAAGTATCTGGGCTTTGCTGGGTGCTGAAGTATGTCGGGAGGCCAAGGGCTGCTGGGGTCCCAGGGAAGTTCGTCTCGGCCTTGAATTTCAGGCTATGGGATTTGGATTTTGCTCTGGAGAAATGAGTTTGGCAGAGGTGCATGCACCGTGTATGGGATGAATGTGTATGTCTCTGCATAGTGTGTATGAGGATCTGTGTATGTGATGCTTGTGTGCATGTGTGAACACGAGTGCTGTGTGCATGTGAACACAAGTGCAGTGTGCATGTATACACACATGCATGTGTGCACATGTGCAATGTACATATATACACGTGCATGTGTGAAGTACACACGTGTGCATGTATGCATGTGTACACATGTGCATACCATGTGCACATGCATGTAGTATGTACACATGCACGTGTGGGTGAGAGTGTGTACAGGAGACAGGAAGGTAGGGAGGAAAGCTGATATAGCGCCTTGGGCAGTTATAAAGGGCTGAGTCAGGGGAGCCTTAGGAATGGGAAACACGGGGCCTGAGTCCAGTACCTGAGCACTGAGCAGGGTGATAAGGGAAGGCTGAGGTGGCTTTGAGATTCTGGGTCTAAACGACATGGAAATGGTGATGCCACTGATATAAATAAGCCAGTTGAGGGGTGTTGGATTGGTTAGAACAGGAATGTCCTCAGCAGTGAGGAAAGCGAGGGTTCTCCACACAGAGATGACTGGATGACCAGTTGTGTTGAGGGGCTGGAGGTGACCCCAGGAGACTGTATGGGAGCAGCAGGGGCCCGAGGATGGGATCGTGGTATGATTGCTCCCATGTAGAGCCTGGGTGGGAGAGGGAAGCCCCGGCAAGTGGTTGGGGGCTGAGGACCAGGCAACAAGGAGAGAGGTTGGGGAAGGGTGGTGGAGACTGCATGTCATGTACTGAAATGAGGCCACGGCACATAAGATCAGAGGCGGCTGCCCTTGGAGGCCCTTGCAAAACAGGCCTCGCAGGACAGCAGGAAGCTCAACGATCTGTCACAGATCTATAGGGCAGGGCTGCCCAGGGCCACAGGCCACACAGCTCAGCCCCTTCCAGGGGACCCTGCTTGGGTCTAGGAAACAAACAAACACCAGGGAAAGAAGCCAGAAAATGCGCTTCATTCTGCTTCTCAAACATTCGTCCTTGAGACCTTTCCTGCATCCTCCACCTTGGAAAAGCCGCCTAGAAAGTGGCCCGAGCCACCATCCACACAGCATGTGGGAGGGGTGCCGCACCTCAGCAACCCGGGGCTCCCTGGCTCTGCATTTCCCTGGGCTAAGATGTCAGTGTCCTTCCCACATCTGCGCAGCAGCAGCCAGGAGGACGTCCACACCTGCTTGCAGCCTGGGAAACTCATTTGAGACTCTGTTTCCCCACCTTGTCCAAGTTAAGAAAAAGTGGTGCCATTTCTATTTGCCAAGCCCTGAATCTGCGCTGGGTGTGTCTTGGTCACCTGGTAAAGCTCCCCAAGACCCTGAATGTGCAGATGACAAGCTGGACTCTGATCTTTGGCCAACATTTCCACATCTAGAACAGAAGGCAGGGGTCCTCTTTGAAATGGCTTTATTTGTGGTATTGAGTTCCCAGGAAAGATGCTTAAGAAAACATCTTTCCTTTTCTGTGATGTGGAATCTTGCCATGAACTGATTTTTTACCAAATCAGGATTTCTGACACAAAGTAAATGTTAAGGAAAAACACGACTCCCCCCACCCCAAATGTAACCCTGAAGGTAGCCTGTAGTTTTCCTTTCACTCCCAAACCATTTGTCCCTGTTACAGGAGGGAGGGGTCCTCGTTACCCTCCCAGGAAGCTTCGTGTGTTCAATGTACATCTTTATTGGGCTTTCCCCATTTGCACAGATTACAGAAGCCGTGAGAGAAATGAAAGGTGCTCTCTGGAAGCCTGTGATTCAGTTATGGAAAGAAAAGAGACAAGAGTGAAAAGTTCAAGTAGGAAGAATGGATAGAAATGAGCGGTTTGGTTAGTGGTGGGGTCAGAGTCCAGATGAGAGATGAGGCGGTTGTGGAGGGCTTCCTGGAAGAGGGATGGGCGAGCTCTGGACAGACAGACGGGGCAGGGGGAGCCTAAAGGAGTGTGTGGGGACAGTGGAACAGGGGTAGGGAATCGAAATAGGGGGGCCCTCATCTGGGAACGTGAGTCTGGACATAGGCCCTGAGGCTCTGATGGTCCCACTGAGTTGTTGGGCCTCCTGGTAAGAAACAGAGAACAAGTTAGAACTTGGCCACATGGTTTTCTGAAAAGGGGTATCTGGAACCCACTGCAGAGAGAGGAAGTAAGCCAAGACTCTTGGACAGCTGTTGGGGAGCCCAGGGGAGAGCTGATATGGAAAGTGTAGGGGTTTAGTCACTAGGTCCTCTGAGATTCAAGCCCTACATCTGGCCCCTGCTTCACCAGGTCACAACTCACAGCAACCTCAAACTCTTAGGCTCAAGAGATCCTTTTGCTTCAGCCTCCCGAATAGGTGGAACTACAGGCGTCTGACACAACGTCCAGTTAGTTTTCTTGTTTATAATAGAGACTGGGTCTCACTCTTGTTCAGGCTGGTCTTGAACTCCTGAGCTCAGGCAATCCACCTGCCTTGGCCTCTCAGAGTGCTAGGATTACAAGTGTGAGCCACTGTGTCTGCCTTTTGTAAGTAACTTTATGTTGAGAAGTTTTGTGTTTCACAGATTTCTCTGTTAGTAGATGCTTTTGCATTTCATTAAGAAATCTCTCAAAGGGGCATGGTGACTCATGCCTCTGTAATTCCAGCAGTCTGGGAGGCCGAGGTGGACAGATTGCCTGAGCTCACAGGTTCGAGACCAGACTGAGCCAGAGCAAGATCCCCATCTCTAAAAACAGCCAGGTGTTGGCGGCGCCTGTGGCTCAGTGGGTAAGGCGCCGGCCCCATATACTGAGGGTGGCGGGTTCAAACCCGGCCCAGGCCAAACTGCAACCAAAAAATAGCCGGGCGTTGTGGTGGGCGCCTGTAGTCCCAGCTACTTGGGAGGCTGAGGCAAGAGAATCGCTTAAGCCCAGGAGTCGGAGGTTGCTCTGAGCTGTGTGAGGCCACGGCACTCTACCGAGGGCCATAAAGTGAGACGCTGACTCTACAAAAAAAAAAAAAAAAAAACAGCCAGGTGTTGAGGTGGGTGCTTGTAGTCCCAGCTACTTGGGAGGCTGAGGCAAGAGAATCGCTTAAGCCCAGGAGTCTGAGGTTGTGAGCTGTGACGCCATGGCACTCTACCTAAGGTGACAAAGTGAGACTCTGTCTCAAAAAAAAAAAAAAAAAAAAAAACTCTCAAAGGGATCCATTCTTACGCAAGGGAGGATTGGGCAAAACACCATTGTTTTGGCTCCCCCTACAGATGCTATTGCTGATGTACAAATTGCAAAACTGGATTTGCTTAAAAACATGATCTTATTATTACTATTATTTATTTATTATTATTTTTATAACTTTTTTTTTGGTGAGAACTCAATATGCTACTTTCAGAATGAGGAATAGACCTAATGTTTTGTATTTTCTTTCTTTCTTTCTTTTTTTTTTTGCAGTTTTTGGCCAGGGCTGGGTTTGAACCTGCCACCTCTGGCATATGGGGCCAGTGCCCTACTTCTTTGAGCCATAGGCGCTGCCCTGTATTTGAAATTTCAATGCTTTCTCTATTAATTAATTTATTTTTGAGACAGAATCTCAATCTCTGTTTCCCTGGATAGAGAGCCATGGCATCACAGCTCATATTAACTTCAAAACTCCTGGGAGATCCTTCTGCCTCAGCCTCCCGAGTAGTTGGGGATACACCCATCCGAGACAACGTCCAGCTAGTTTTATCTATTTTTAGTACAGACAGGGTCTCTCTCTTGCTCAGGCTATCCTCCCATCTTGGCCTTCCAGAGTGCTGGGATTACAGGTGTGAGCAACACACCTGGCCTAGGGTTTATTTTTCATCTTAGAAACACAGCAAACCGTGTGGTTTGTACTGGCTATTATAAAGCTTAGAGTCAAATTTGTGGGTCACCTCTAGTAACTGTCCATTCTAGCTTAATTTCTTTTTCTAACATTTTATTCCTTTCCCTGGCTTTTCTCACTTCTCTGTTTTTTTTTCTTTTTGAATTATGTGTATTTTTTTTTTTTTTGAGACAGTTTCACTTATTAACCCTCGGTAGAGTGCCGTGGTGTCACAGCTCACACAACCTCCAAATCCTTGGGCTTAGGCGATTCTCTTGCCTCAGCCTCCCGAGTAGCTGGGATTAAAGGTGCCTGCCATGACGCCTGGCTATTTTTTTTTTTTTTTTTGCAGTTTGGCTGGGGTTGGGTTTGAACCCACCACCCTCAGTATATGGGGCTGGCACCCTACTCACTGAGCCACAGGAGCTACCCTATGTGTATTTTTTTTAGTCACCTTAACTTTCTTCTGAAAATAACAATAAACAGACATGACTAATTTTTCCTAATTTCTAATTTGCAGGTCTCTATTTATCTGATTAGTTCTTTAATATATATCAGATATTCCAATTATTTTTAAATATATACCAGAAAATCACAGCATCACTTAAGAAGCTTTTCAAGCACATTGGGAAGACCAGAGTGTGTTCTCCACCATCAAACACCTGAGGAAGGCAGCAGATTAGATGGGGTCAAGCATCCTCGCAGATTCCCAGAAGGTAGATTGATCTGATAATTATTCAGGAAGCTCCTTCAAGCTATTGGCTTAAATCTCATTTTGAGCTCTCAAATGTTTGCTTACAGTACCTGACTCTCTTTCTTTCCTTCCTTCCTTTCTTTCGAGACAAGAGTCTCAAGCTGTCACCCTGGGTAGAGTGCCATGGCGTCATAACTCACAACAACCTCCAACTCTTGGGCTCAAGCGAATCTCTTGCCTCAGTTTTTCTATTTTTAGTAGAGATGGGGTCTTGCTTTTGCTCAGGCTGGTCTGGGAGTGGATGCTTGAGATCTTTCTCAGAAGCACCCTCTATCTCCTACCTGACTTCTACTCTGTGTGGGACAGCTTCATTCCCCTTAACACTGATTCTCATGGGATTTGTGCCTCAGACTCATTTCAGCACCTCCAGAAAAAGCCTTTGGGATAATCCGAAGGCAGAAATTGGACAGCACCTGGAAATGACTCCTTAAACAGTGTTCTAGCCCTCAGTGTCTACAATTGCACAAACACTGAAGCTGCAGGGTGTCACTGATCTGACCCTCAAATTTTTCTCCTTTTTGAAAACTTCCTATCAACCCTATGGGTTATGAGGTAGCTGAAAGCTGGAATGTGCAGTGATGTGAACTTACCATGACGCCTCTTTTGACAGCATCTTGTATACAGATGCTCTGAGCTCTCACCTGCAGAGGTGACCTGTAGACCACAGTTGAGTCCACTTGGCATCAGATCTAGCCCTGGCTGCTGCTTTACAGAAAAACCTGTAAAAAGGTCACAGCTGCATCCAGAAAGAGCCCCCTTCCCACCATTAGAGATTTTCCAGGAAGTGCAGGCTGGATGAGGTGATACCAATACCAGAGCAGGGGCTGGAGAACCTCTCACAGACTGAACTTTCACCATCTTAGGGATGAAATGCACAGGACAGAAGAAACCTCCACTCATGCACATGCACTCTCTCTCTCTAGGTGAAAAGGGGCTGCTATTCTTACCGCTTCCAAACACCAAGCTGTAGCACATGCAGTGTCATCAGTGAGTAATGCCCTTGATGCCCGTCTGCTCGGAACCACAAGTAGCTCAGGCCCTGTACCAAGAAGCCAGGCAGGAGGATGGAAAGGGCCAGCCACCCCCACAGGAGTTGTCCTGTGGTGAAGTAGTAAACCATGGCGCAGAGGCCTGGGGAGAGAATGGTAAGAAGCCTATTGGCAGGCTGCAGTGAGACTGGGTAACTGCTCTTCAAGTGTTTTTAAATTCTCTGTATGTCTGATGTTTTGATATCTTAAAAACCTTCCTCCCTGGGGAGACGCTGGCCCTCCTGGGACAGTCAGTTCTTTGAGATAGCAAAGGGCCCAGAGAGGAACGTGTGTATGGTCTGCAAACTAACCTGCCCTGAGCCACACTTCCTCTGTCTGGCAGGCACCACTAGGAGGCTAGAGAGCACCCTTATGGGCCAAAGCCCACTGGAATTATCCAAACTAGCTAGTTTAAACTATCCCCCCTGTCCTGTCTCTCTGAGACGGTTCTGGCCTTGGTCTCCTGACCTCCCTGGGGTCTCTCCTGTGGGGAGTGCCCTGCTTCCTGACCTAGGCTCTGTGAGGACGATGTTCTCCTGAGCCTTCTTGTGTGGCCATATATGATTGACAAAATTATTAAAACAAAACAAAAATGAAACCTAACAGTCACCAACCAACACAGGGTCCCCACTGCCAGCAAGTCTCCAGTGGCGAGTCTTGACAAAGCCCAGGCCGGGCAGAACCTTGGGCAGCAGAGACAGGCACACATCAATCGGACACTGTGGTCTGTGACAGGAGCTGCTGGATTATACCTAACAACATGGGTGACGTACCTGGCACCCAGGATGTGCTCAAGAAATCAGAAACCTCCTCTCCGTTTTTTCCTTTAATTTTTAAATGATGTAGGGTCGAGTTCCACATTCCCCAATCAACAGTCAGTCTAGTCTTACTGAACTGTCACTGCCTGCCACACCTGGGCCACACTACCGATGTCCATTGTCACAGCTCACTCTGTGAGGTCTGCCTTGGCCATCTTTCACACGGGGGCAACTCCTTTGAAACAACCCCATGATGGCGCTGCCACTCCTGAGGATTGTACGGGAATGACACCGAGGTGAATGCACAGGCCCTCGCAACACACAGAAAGAACGTGAGCCGTGACGGTCACTTGGATTTTCCAATAGAAAAGTTCTAAGTGGAGCGCAGGCTGTGCTGCCCGAGATGCGCCTGCCAACCCCGCAGCACTGAACAGAGTGGTCAGGGCTCCCCGGGCTCTGTCCAGCGCTACAGCCATCCCGAGGGTCCTGCCACACACTCGGCCCACAGGGCCTCCCAAGCACAGAAAGCCTTTGGAGGAGTCAGCTGGCCACACCCTGAGGGGGCTACCCAGGCTAGAGAATGCTGGGGCCGGGCCGGGCAGGGAAGGTGAGAAAGCCGTTTCCGGGACCGCCCGGGAGGGGCCGACACCCGGGCGCTGCTAGTCTCAGCCCTTCCCGGCCGGGGCACAGGGACCAACGTCGCGCTGACTCCTCCTCGGTGCGAGTCCTGTCAGCGCTCCTTTGAAACAGTGGGGCAGGCAGGACGCGGTGCGAACACCGTGTAAAGGTCGGAGCCGGAGCCCGCCGGGTCCTCCAGTTTCTGAACACTGGCTGGAACCTCACTAAGGCCCCCGGTCCTTCCACTACTACCGACCCAGGAAGCTCCTCCCCCGGGAGCCCAGCGGAAGTGGGCGGGGACACTCCTCCAGCACTGAAAGGGTTACAAATTCAAACCAGAACCGCGCAAAAAGCGTGGCCATCTTGCTTCACCTCAGCGGGCTAGGCCCTTCACCCTTCACGTGTCCCAGGCAGACCCAGATCTCTGTTCCAAGCCCCGAGGCCCTGTCTCCCGGTTCTGCCATCCCTCCCTCCAGCGGCCTCCCAGCGTTCGTCTGGGTACGCCACGCATCCGCGCCGGATCATGCAGGGGTCGGGGGAAGCTGTGCATCCGCGCGGGAGCGTGCAGGGGTGGAGGGGTCGGGGGAAGCCGTGCATCCGCGCCGGATCATGCAGGGGTCTGGGGAAGTCGTGCATTCGCGCGGGGTCGTGCAGGGGTGGAGGGGTCGGGGGAAGTCGTGCATCCGCGCCGGATCATGCAGGGGTCGGGGGAAGCCGTGCATCCGCGCCGGATCATGCAGGGGTCTGGGGAAGTCGTGCATTCGCGCAGGGTCGTGCAGGGGTGGAGGGGTCGGGGGAAGTCGTGCATCCGCGCCGGATCATGCAGGGGTCGGGGGAAGCCGTGCATCCGCGCCGGATCATGCAGGGGTCTGGGGAAGTCGTGCATTCGCGCAGGGTCGTGCAGGGGTGGAGGGGTCGGGGGAAGTCGTGCATCCGCGCCGGATCATGCAGGGGTCGGGGGAAGCCGTGCATCCGCGCCGGATCATGCAGGGGTCTGGGGAAGTCGTGCATCCGCGCGGGTGCGTGCAGGGGTGGAGGGGTCGGGGGAAGCCGTGCATCCGCGCCGGATCATGCAGGGGTCGGGGGAAGCCGTGCATCCGCGCCGGATCATGCAGGGGTCGGGGGAAGTCGTGCATTCGCGCGGGGTCGTGCAGGGGTGGAGGGGTTGGGGGAAGTCGTGCATCCGCGCGGGAGCGTGCAGGGGTGCAGGGGTCGGGGGTGGAGGAGTCGGGAGAAGTCGTGCATCCGCGCGGGATCGTGCAGGTGGAGGAGTCGGGAGAAGTCGCGTATCCGCGCGGGATCGCACATCCGCTGGCATCCTCTGCGAACTGGGTGGGCGTGCTGGGCAGGCGGGGAGGTTACCACAGTGCATGCACCCGCACGCAGGGCTCAGCGCCGGCCTCGGCAGGCTGCCCACCGGGACAGGACTGCAAAAGCCGCCCAGACGGCGAGGTGGGTGGGAGTTGGGGGTGGCGGCGCCGCACTCACGCGCGCTCTGTTCAGCAGCCTGCAGCAGGGCCCAGAGCCCCAGGAGCCCCGCGTGCATCCTCCTCGTTGGCCGCCGCCTGCGCCCGCCCCTTCCCCTGCTAGCGCCCCGCGCCCGGGAGGCTTCCGGCCTGCGCCCAGGCAACTGGGGCGTTCCGGCCCGAGCCGTTAGGCGCGCGGTGTGTGGTTCTGGTTTATCCTAAGAAGGTAGCAGGGGAGGGAGGAACGCAGGGTTTTCCCGCTCCCGGCGTGTGTATGGGTGGGGGAGGGCGCTGGTCAGGTGGTGCCCCTGATACTGGCAGAAGCAAGTTCTCCGCAGACCTCTGACCTTGCTGCGGCCTGGAGAGCGCTTGGTGATGCGTGAGCGGTCAGTCTGGAGGTGATTAAACTAAGCTGGTCACTGCCTCGGACCGCGAGAAACAAGTCCGGTTAAACACTAGTCTGAGCGTCTTTCTATATGCAGTTGGATTGGAACCTTTAATTGGGTGTTTTTAAAATCTTTTTTTTTTTTTTCAGCAATAACGAATTTTTATTAGATGAAGGATAATTAGGGTTAGTTGTAACAACTGGAAGCAGAGCCGTGCCACAAAGGAGAGAAGGCATTCCTGGCGGTAGGAATGAGAATTTAGGGAATCTAAGGGTCTCCCGTCTCCTGTGACTACCCGGGAAGCTCCTCTCCTTGGCACTCAGTGTGACCAGCTGGCACACTGCAGGTCCGCAGAAGCTAGTTCAGCTTGCCAACAGTTCTTCCAGTTCTGGCCAAGCTTTGAACTGTCCCTTAAGTCTTCTTCACTAGCAATCTGACTCCTTCAGGAAGATTGCTTTGGATTATTTCCAAGAGAATCTACGCAAATGTAGCACTAAAACCATGCATCTGAACCAGTCGCTCGTGGGTGGTAAAGACTGAGTCCAGGACCATTTTGTTGCCTTGGTCTGGCAGCTGCAACTCCTCCATGGTTTTGGAAGGCATCAGGTAGCTTTCCTTAACTTTAATGGAGAGTTGGTTGCAGAGGTTGTGAACATATTGGGCATAACTCTCTGCCAGGGTCATGTCATAGGAAGTCAGGTGAATGTTTAAAACACCATACTCATAATCTGTCCCCAAATTAATGCCTCTCACTTCACTTTTGTCCTCTTCTTGGGCTCTGGTGCTTTAGTTAGGTGCTTGTATCTTCCAATGCCATGGGTGGGCTTTGTCTCCTAGTGCTTGCAGGTACTCAGCAGAAGGACACCTGAAAAGTAGATGGGATGCTCTCCTGAAGTTCTAAACCTCAGGAAGGAAAAGGCCTGCTTAAAAATGATATGGTTCCTCTGGCACCTTTTCCAGGGTTCCGTTCATCCTTTGCTACTGCAGCCTCTAACTGCTCTACCAGCTGCGATCCCTGGGCGTCTGAAAACACTGATGGAATGGCCTTGATCTTGGGTGTTTTTAAAATCTTAACAATTATGTAGCCTGAAAAGCATGGGACGTGACACCTGGCATCTTGGTTCTCATCTCACCCACAAACCCACCACAGTCTCTGTCCTCACAAAAGCTTTTCCTAGATGTGCTGGAGGCTTAATCAAGAACCCAATGGGCAAGAAGGAAATAAATTTTCACGTTGAAAAATCTCTTAAGATATACAATATGTATATACATGAAAAATTATTCCAACACTTGTTAAAAGAGTTTCAGGCAGACTTTATTCAGGGCCATGGCCACAACTGCATGGGGTTGTGCACTGGGGGAAGAAGATTGGGCTCAAGTCAGAATACAGCAAAGAAAGGTGCGGATTTATAGCCCAGACATGGGGTGGGGGATCAAGGATGGAAAATTACTAAGAGGAGACATGAGGTGTGAGGGGAATTCTGGCTGAAGACAGGCCAAGGTGATCAGATATCACTCGGCTATTGGGTGAGGAACTTTTTTCAGATATTGAGGGTGACAGGGTGGCGAGTTCTGGTTAAACTGACAAAGATTCTTGCTAAAACGAGGTTGTAAGGCAGAAACCAGAGACATGTGTGTGAAAAGCCAGCAGTGGTGGCTCCTGTAGATGCCTCTGTCCAAATCCCTGAGGAGCCCTGTTCCCTTCTTGTAATGCCACAGGGCTCAGGGCTCTTTGTTTTCAGGACAGCCTCACCTCGGAAAGTGCCATGGCTCCCTCCACCTGCCCTGTGCCCAGTTACCTGTCCCTCCCTGCTAAAGAGACTGAGAGGGGCAGAGTTACAACACACATCTGCAACCTCACGTAAGCAAGAGTGCACAGCCCCGGCTTTCCCCAGACACCAAGGGACAGGAGGAAGTTGGCAAGAAAGAACAACATAACTCAGGGGACTTGGATCCTACAGGCCACTGTGCTGCAGGCACAGCCTCTGGGGAGAGGAGTCAAAGCACACAGACATGGCAGGAATCACAGTGACAGCAATGATGACAAGTCCCCAACTGTGCTGTTTTACGAGGCCTTTTCTGAACTTTGCCTCATTTGTCACTGATGAATCCTGTGCCACTCTGGGGTTCTTATTCCTGGCTGATAGAGACAGGTGGCCTGAGGTTCCAATTCAATGGTCTATTCAACTGGCTTCAGGGAACACAGATGGCCAGGAAAATACCACTCTCGCTTTAAGAACTTGCAAGTGGCTTCTTGGCCCAGCACAGAACCAACCTGCAGGCTCACTTAAGTCAGCACCAAGAGTCCATTTGGATCACAAATCTTGACAATAAAGACAGCTTGGGAAAGACAACTCAGCAAGAGGAAGCTGGGGGCCAAGACAGATCACTGGCAGCAGGGAAACCACACAGGGAACACTCCCTTTCCTGCCACAATATGCAGACGCATAGCCCACATCTGCACGTGTGTACATCCACATACATTCATGCACATGCCCGCAAGAACCCACCGTACATATACATGTATGTTCACACCAGCACACACCCACACACACACACCAGAGCACACACATTCATGCACATACCTGCAAGAACCCACCATATATACACCTGTATGTTCACACCTGCCCATGCCCACACATACACTATAGCACACACATTAATACCTTTGCACATCCACACATCCATGCACATGCGTGCAAACCCTAAGTTTATATTTTGCCATTTACTAGCAGGGGTGCTGTCTGCAGTGGGCATCTCTGTGTCTCTCACAGGAATCTGTCTTCACCCTAGCCAGATTAGGGTTAGTTCAGGACTCCTCTGAATCCAGGAAGCTCTCTGGATTCAGCATTTGAGGCCACATGGAAGCTTCTTTGGGCTTTCCTATCTCTGTACCAGCTGGAGATGTAGGCAGGAGGTGTCCTGCTGGGGGCTGGCTTTCAGAGGTCTCCTCTTGGGCCAGGCTGTTGTCACTTCTCCCTGGTGATCATCCTCTGATTCCTGCGACCTCAGAATGACTTGGCCTCAGCCGGGGGTTCAGGTCTAGGCAAAGCCAAGGGGAGACTGGGTTGTTGGGGTGAGTGTCATGGGCCACTGGGTGGCTGCTTGCAGGAGTGTGGTGGGGCTTAGAGGTGCACAGTGGGGGCCGTGGGTGGGAGCATGAGAGACCTTGGTAGTGGTGGGGTAGCCATGGGGTGGGAAGACAAAGGGGGCATGAACCGTGCGTTCTGGTGAGGGCCTTTCAGGAGTCCAAGGAGTGTCAATTTTACCTGGCCTTCCAGGTTGTCTTGGAAGTACATTTGCTCAAGGTAGGAGGATAGAACATATTTTAGTTAGCAGTTTGATAGTTTGATTTATAACTGTTAAATATTAGTCTGTTGGCCTGTAAGTCTCTGTGTTTTTCCCAGAGTCCCCAAATATTTCTTGTGGGACTGAGCTGCCTGCAGGGAAAACTGCTCACTGTGCTTCCTGCCAGTGTCATGCACAGTCGCAGCTCTCCCCAAAGCCTGGGCGTTTCCTGAGGCTCCAAACCCCAGAGTCTGTTCGCATCTCCAGACCACTTGCTCTGCTTCTCTCTTTCATCAGTTGCCTAGTCCTTCTGCTTGGCTGGCCAAGGGGAGGCATGTTTCTGTCTGCCACATTCTGTGCTGCCATATGTGCGTGGTTTAACCAAAGTCCAGGGGTCCTCAAACTGCGGCCTGAAGGCCACATGAGGTGGTGTGATTGTATTTGTTCCTGTTTTGTTTTTTTACTTCAAAATAAGATATGTGCAGTGTGCATAGGAATTTGTTCATGGGTTTTTTTTTAACTATAGTCCGGCCTGCCAATGGTCTGAGGGACAGTGAATTGGCCCCCTGTTTAAAAAGTTTGAGGATGCCTGAACTAAACTCTGCACATGGCCCTAGCCCAGAGCCAAGGGGGACAGCTTTTCCTCTGGAGGAGAAAGGCCCTTCATGCCTTGATCCACGAAACTTTCCCCAGGGGAGATCACAAGTCGAGGTTTCTCCACGGGGTTCTTCAACTCTTTCTTGTTTTAACAACAAACAAGTTGACTTGTGACACCCACTGAGGAGAGTGAGGCAGGATGGAGTAGCTGGCTTTACCTACCTGCTCAGGAACCATAGTCCCAGCACGGCCATGGACTTTCTGTGACCTTTGGACTGAACCAACCATGGACTCCCTCCTTAGCCTCAAATGTATTCCTTAATGCCCTTGGTCTAGAAGGGGCGGTAAGTTTGGAACACTCCATCTGCCCACAGACTTTTTTTTTTTTTTAGACAGAGTTTCAGTATGTCACCTTCGGTAGAGTGCTGTGGCATTACAGTTCAAGCAACCTCAAATTCTTGGGTTTAAGCAATTCTCTTGCCTCAGCCTCCCAAGTAGCTATGACTACAGGTGTCTGCCACAACACCCAGCTATCACAGACATTTAAAAAATTTTTTTTTCTTTTATTGTTTGGATTCATTGAGGGTACAAAGAATTAGGTTGCATTTGTTAGGTAAAGTCCGTCTGGTAATCGTGTCCTGCTCCCAAGAGGTGTGCCACCCATTCCCCTCCTCCCCTCTCCCTCATCTCCCTACACCACCCCTTGTATTAGCTCATCTGCTGCCTTCGTATTAGAATTGAGTACATTGGATTCTTGCTTCTCCATTCTTGTGATGCTTTACTAAGAAGAATGTGTTCCCACTCTACCCAGGTTAATACAAAAGATGGAAAGTCCCCATCTTTTTTAGTGGCTGAATAGTATTCCATGGTATACATATACCACAGCTTGTTAATCCATTCCTGGGTTGGTGGGCATTTAGGTTGTTTCCACATTTTGGTGATTGTAAATTGAGCTGCGATAAACAGTCTAGTGCAAATGTCCTTATGATAAAAGGATTTTTTTCTTCTGGGTAGATGCCTAGTAGTGAGATTGTGGGGTCAAATGGGAGATCTAATTTCAGTGCTTGTGGATTCTCCATACTTCCTTCCAAAAAGGTTGTATTAGTTTACACTAGCAGTGTAAAAAAAAATAATTACTTTCTCTCCACATTCACACCAGCGTCTACAGTTTTGAGACTTTGTGATGTGGGCCATTCTCACCAGGGTTAGGTGGCATCTCAGGCTAGTTTTGATTTGCATTTCTCTGATGATTAGGGATGATGAGCGTTTTTTCATATGTTTGTTAGCCATTAATTTTTCTTCTTTAGAGAAGGTTCTATTCATGTCTCTTGGCCAGTAATATATGGGATTGTTTTTTTTTTTTGTTGTTGTTGGTTGATTAATTTGAGTTCTCTGTAGATCCTAGATATCAAGCTTTTTCTGATTCACAATATACAAACATCTTTTCCCATTCTGATGGTTGTCTATTTGCTTTGGTTGTTGTTTCCTTAGCTGTACAGAAGCTTTTCAGTTTAATTAAGTCCCATTTGTTTATTTTTATTGTTGTTGCAATTGCCATGGAAGTCTTTTTCTTTTTTTTTTTTGTAGAGACAGAGTCTCACTTTATCACCCTCGGTAGAGCGCCATGGCATCACACAGCTCACAGCAACCTCCAACTCCTGGGCTCAAGCGATTCTCCTGCCTCAGCCTCCTGAGTAGCTGGGACTACAGGCGCCTGCTACAACGCCCAGCCATTTTTTTGGTTTGCAGTTCAGCCGGGGCCGGGCTTGAACCCGCCACCCTCGGTATATGGGGCCGGTGCCCTACTGACTGAGCCACAGGCGCCACCCGGAAGTCTTTTTCTTTACTTTTTTTTCCTTTTGTTTTTGAGACAGAGTCTCAAGCTGTAGCCCTGGGTAGAGTGCCGTGGTGTCACAGCTTGCAGCAACTTCAAACTCTTGGGCTTAAGCAATTCTCTTGCCTCAGCCTCCCAAGTAGCTGGGACTATAGGCACCTGCCACAATGCCTGGGTATTTTTCTGTTGCAGTTGTCATTGTTGCTTTGCTGGCCCAGGCTGGGTTCGAACCTGCCAGGCTTGGTGTATGTGGCTGGCACCGTAACCACTGTGCTACGGGCACAAAGCCAACCAGGAAGTCTTTTTCATAACATCCTTCCCCAAGCCGATATCTTCAAGTGTCTTCCCCATACTTTCTTCAAGGATTTTTTATTGTTTCATGCCTTAGATTTAAATCTTTTATCCATCTTGAATCAATTTTTGTAAGTGGTGTGAGGTGCAGGTCCAGCTTCATTTTTTTACGTGTGGTTATCCAGTTCTTCCAGCACCATTTATTGAATAGGGATTCTTTTCCCCAGTGTATGTTCTTGTTTGATTTATCAAAGTTCTGGTGGCTGTAAGATGTTAGTTTCATTTCATGGTTTTCTATTCGGTTCCAAATGTCAATGTCTCTGTTTTTGTGCCAATATCATGCTATTTTGATCACTTTGCCCCGGTAGCATAGCCTAAAGTCTGGTAGGGTGATGACCTCGGCTTTGGTTTTATTACTAAGAATTGCCTTGCCTTGGAGAATTATTTTTTCCAAAACTTGAAAATATGATAATGCTATTTTAATGGGGATTGCATTGAATCTGTAGATTGCTTTGGGAAGTATAGACATTTTATTTATTTATTTATTTTATTTGTAAATCATAGCTGTGTACATTAGTGCAATCAAGGGGTACAATGTGCTGGTTTCATATACAATCTGAGATATTCTCATCAAACTGTTCAACATAGCCTTCATGGCATTTTCTTTTCTTTCTTTCTTTTTTTTTTTTTTTTTTTAACACATAAGAGAGCTTTATTGGTCATGCTGGCTCTTCTGGAAACCCAGTGGATTAGAAATAGGCAGAACTTGTAACCATGGACAAGAGTTGAGGGTTTCTCTCTATTCCAGCAAGTTCTTTTCAACATCCTTCTCCTTCTAACGCACAGTCTTTATCAAGCATAGTTTGAGTAGACTGAAAGGGACCTGAAAGGGACCCAGGAGTTCAGTGTTGGGCGCCCCAGGTATGTTAGAGATGGCCAGAGGTCCAAGGCAGGGCATTCCTATCAAAAGTAATCAATCAGTTCTTTCAATGTACATGACTGAGAGCAAATCACAAAACTTAGATTTAATTAATTAATTAATTTATTTTGAGACAGAGCCCTCAAGCTGTCGGCCTGGGTAGAGTACTGTGGCATCACAGCTCACAACAATCTCCAACTTGTGGGCTTATGTGATTCTCTTGCCTCAGCCTCCCAAGTAACTGGGACTATAGGCGCCCACCACAGTGCCCGGCTATTTTTTGGTTGTAGCTGTCATTGTTGTTTGGCAGGCCCAGGCTGGATTCGAACCCTCCAGCTCTGGTGTATGTGGCTGGTGCCTTAGCCACTTGAGCTACAGGCTCGGAACCAACTTTTTTTTTTTTTTGGCCAGGGCCAGGTTTGAACGTGGCCACCTCTGGTATATGGGGCTGGTGCCCTACTCCTTGAACCACGGCGCCGCCCAAAATTTAGATTTTAAACATAAATCTGGCACCTTAATTCGAACTATTCAATTATGAGAAAGTTGCATTAGCCAATTAGCCTTCATGGCATTTTCTTAGTTATTATATGTAGACATTTGTATTCTGCATTTAGTAAGTTTCGCCTGTACCCATTCTAAGATGCATCGTAGGTGTGGCCTCACCCATTATCCTCCCACCACCCTAACCTCCCCCCTCCCTTCCCCTCCCTTGGCTCTTTCCCCATATTCTTCTGCTATAGTTGGGTTATAGCCTTCATATGAAAGCTATAAATTAGTTTCATAGTAGGGCTGAGTACATTGGATACTTTTTCTTCCATTCTTGAGATACTTTGCTAAGAAGAATATGTTCCAGCTCCATCAATGTAAACATGAAAGAGGTAAAGTCTCCATCTTTCTTTAAGGCTGCATAATATTCCATGGTATACATGTACCACAATTTGCTAGTCCATTCGTGGGTCAGTGGTTACTTGGGCTTATTCTATGACTTAGCAATTATAAATTGGGCTGCAATAAACATTCTGGTACAGATGTCTTTGTTATATTGTGATTTTTTTTGTCTTTTGTGTATATACCTAGTAAAGGAATTATAGGATCGAATGGTGGGTCTATTTTTAGATCTCTAAGTATTCTCCAAACATCCTTCCAAAAGGAACGTATTAGTGTGCATTCCCACCAGCAGTGTAGAAGTGTGCCCTTTTCTCCACATCCACGCCAACATCTCTGGTTTTGGGATTTTGTTATGTGGGCTACTCTTACTGAGGTTAGGTGATATCTCAAAGTAGTTTTGATTTGCTTTTCTCTGATGATTAAAGATGATGAGCTTTTTTTCATGTGTTTGTAGATCATGCGTCTGTCTTCTTTAGAGAAGTTTCACTTCAAGTTCTTTGCCCACCCTGAGATGGGATCACTTGTTCTTTTCTCGCTAATACGTTTGAGTTCTCTGTGGATTCTGGTTATTAAACCTTTATTGGAGGTATAACCTGCAAATATTTTCTCCCATTCTGAGGGCTGTCTGCTTGCTTTACTTACTATGTTCTTGGCTGTGCAGAAGTTTTTTAGTTTGATCAGGTCCCAGTAGTGTATTTTTGATACTGCTTCAATTGCCTGGGGAGTCCTCTTCATAAAATATTCAGCCAGGCCAATTCCTTCAAGGGTTTTCCCTGCACTTTCTTTTTTTATTTTTTATTGTTGGGGATTCATTGAGGGTACAATAAGCCAGGTTACACTGATTGCAGTGTAAAGGTAAAGTCCCTCTTGCAATCATGTCTTGCCCCCATAAAGTGTGACACACACTAAGGCCCCACCCCCCTCCCTCCATCCCTCTTTCTGCTTCCCCCCCATAACCTTAATTGTCATTAATTGTCCTCATATCAAGATTGAGTACATAGGATTCATGCTTCTCCATTGTTGTGATGCTTTACTAAGAATAATGTCTTCCACTTCCATCCAGGTTAATATGAAGGATGTAAAGTCTCCATTTTTTTTAATGGCTGAATAGTATTCCATGGTATACATATACCACAGCTTGTTAATCCATTCCTGGGTTGGTGGGCATTTAGGCTGTTTCCACATTTTCTGCCCAAGTATTTTTATAGTTTCATGTCTTATGTTTAAATCTTTTATCCAGTGACAGTCTATCTTAGTTAATGGTGAAAGGTGTGGGTCTAGTTTCAGTCTTTTACAGATTGCCAGCCAGTTCACCCGGCACCATTTGTTAAATAGGAAATCTTTTCCCCACTGAATATTTTTAATTGGCTTGTCAAAGATCAAATAACGGTAAGTAGCTGGATTCATCTCTTGGTTCTCTATTCTGTTCCAGACGTCTACTTCTCTGTTTTTGTGCCAGTACCAGGCTGTTTTGATCACTATCGATTTGTAGTACAGTCTCAGGTCTGGTACTGTGATTCCTCCTGCTGTGTTTTTATTGCTGAGTAATGTTTTGGCTATTCGAGGTTTTTTCTGATTCCATATAAAATGAAGTATTATTTTTTCAAGATCTTTAAAATACGACAATGGAGCTTTAATAAGAATTGCATTAAAATTATATATTGCTTTGGGTAGTATAGACATTTTAACAATGTTGATTCTTCCCAGCCATGAGCATGGTATATTTTTCCATTTGTTAACATCTTCAGCTATTTCTTTTCTTAAAGTTTTATAGTTCTCTTTATAGAGATCTTTCACTTCCTTTGTTTGGTATACTCCCAAATATTTCATCTTCTTTGGCACTACTGTGAAAGGAATAGAATCCTTGACTGTTTTTTCGGCTTAGCTATTGTTATATATAAAGGATACAGATTTATTGATTTTGTAGCCTGAGACATTGCTGTATTCCTTGATCACTTCTAAAAGTTTTGTAGTAGAATCCCTAGTGTTTTCCAGATATATGAGCATGTCATCTGCAAAGAGTGAATGTTTTTATCTCTTCTGACCCTGTGTGGATACCCTTGATCGCCTTTTCTTCCCTAATTGCAATGGCTAAAACTTCCATTACAATGTTAAAGAGCAATGGAGACAATGGGCAACCTTGCCTGGTTCCTGATCTAAGTGGAAATGATTTCAATTTAACTTTATTTAATACAATATTGTCTGTGGGTTTGCTGTAGATGGCCTCTATTAGTTTAAGAAATGTCCCTTCTATACCAATTTTCTTAAGTGTTCTGATCATGAAGGGATGGTGGATATTATCAAAAGCTTTTTCTACATCAATTGAGAGAATCATATGGTCTTTGTTTTTTATGTTTATTGAACCAGCCTTGAGACCCTGGGATGAATCCCACTTGGTTATGGTGTATAATTTTTTGATGTGTTGTTGGATTCTGTTTGTTAGGATCTTATTGAGTATTTTAGCATCAATATTCATTAGGGATATTGGTCTATAATTTTCTTTTCTTGTTGGGTCTTTTCCTGGTTTAGGGATCAAGGTGATGTTTGCTTCATAGAATGTGTTGGGTATTATTCCTTCTTTTTCTATATTTTGGAAGAGGTTTAGTATATAGGTACTAGTTCTTCTTTAAAGGTTTGGTGGAATTCTAGCATAAAGCCATCTTGTCCTGGGCTTTTCTTGTTAGGGAGATTTTGTATAGTTGATGCTATTTCAGAACTTGATATAGGCCTGTTCAACATTTCCACTTTGTTCTGGCTAAGTCTTGGTAGGTGGTGTATTTCCAAGTGTTGGTCGATTTCTTTCAGATTTTCATATTTCTGAGAGTAAAGTTTCTTGTAATATTCATTAGGATTTTTTGAATTTCTGAGGGGTCTGTTGTTATTTCATCTTTACCATTTCTGATTGATGAAATTAGAGATTTTACTCTTTTTTTCCTGGTTAGGTTGGCCAAAGGTTTATCTATTTTATCGATCTTTTCAAAAAAACAACTTTTGGATTTATTGATCTGTTGTATAATTCTTTTGTTTTCAATTTCATTTAATTCTGCTCTGATTTTGGTTATTTCTATTCTTCTGCTGGGTTTGGGGTTGGAGTGTTCTTGCTTCTCCAGTTGCTTGAGATGTCCCATTAAGTTATTAACTTCCTCTCTTTTCGTTTTCTTGAGGAAGGCTTGCAGTGCTATGAATTTCCCTCTTAGGACTGTCTTTGCAGTATCCCAGAGGTTCTGATAGTTTATGTCTTCATTGTTGTTTTGTTCCAAAAATTTGGTGATTTCCTTCTTAATCTCGTCTATAACCCATCTATCCTTTAGCATAAGGTCGACATGATGCCTCTGAACCTCATGTCTGAGCGAGTCCTCTCTGTCCTGAATCCCCCCTAAACTGCCTCATTCCTGCAGTTGTGTTCCCCATCAAAGGGCAGGAGTATCTGCTGGAGTTTTGAAGCAATGAGGTAAACATTGTATTCATAGAATACATTGTATTCATAGAATACAATGTTTTCTCTCATGTTTTATAGAACAAAATTATCTTCAAATCCAATGGAATGGAATAGAATGGAAAGTGGAACATGCATTTCCAAGAGAAAGCAAGAGACTTTGAAGGCATTTTGAATGCCCACCAGGTGAGCCTTCCACCTCATTCGCCTTCTCAGGTGGAGTGCAGTGGTTGAATCATTCAATAAGCTGAAGCCCACAGAAAAATGCTTGAAATTGCTAACAAATTGCTAGCAACTCGTATTTTTGCAAGTTGTTACCTGCTCCAGGCCTGTACTAGTTTCCTCTCTGATCTTGCTATAGCATCTAAACCTTCCCCCCACCCCACCTCCAGCCCCAGTGTTTGGATTTGCCCCCCATTTCCAGGATCAGCCCATGCCACATCCTTCTCCCTGCCCTCCTGCACCATGTCATTTTGCTCTGGAGGTCAAAGGAGTCTGGTGAATTGTATCAGACGCAATTTAAAGGTGTGGGACAATTGGTCATTGGGAAAAATGTATCCATGGAGTTGTTTTTTGGAAAATGGGATAACAGAGAACTGATGCGTCAGAGATTTGGTTTGTAGCTTTGGAGAACAGACCCAGAGCAGGGAGATGGCAGTTGCCTGGGAGCCCCCCTGTTACCCTCAGTGGCCACTAGATGGCGCGCCTGAAAAGGTAAACGTTGGACCAGGCAGAAGCTGCATGTGGCTCTTAAATGCGAGGAGCTGGTTTCTGAATTCTATGGTTTTTGCATTAAAAAGTGAAATGCAGGTGCCTACCTGAAACTGCGGGGTGAGTGAATAGGTGGAATCTGAGGCCTAGGACCCCCTCTACACCTAGGCTGTGGGATATGGGAGTGAATATCTCACTTTTCTGTCTTCGTCAAACTCATTTAAAATGTCACGTAAAGGAGGTTGCTGAAGGAGAAGGTTTACTTTCACAGTCACCCACGAAGCTTCTCTGAGCCCCTGGAGCCACAAACAACAGTGCCCCAAGGGTAGTCAGAGATTTCTGGGGCCTCAGGACACCTGCCTTCAGCTTCTGCGGCTTCTCTTGTTCAACTGGCGGGAGAGCTGTTCACTGGCAAATATAGAGAAAAGGAATGGATTTTAAGAGATTCACAGGAAAACACACAGGAATGGCTTAGTTTGTTGAATAGGTTTAGAATTCAAATACTTTAACAGCTTAACTTTCAAAGTTGTCATTTGGGACTCGTATAGATTGGCAGTTAGGCCAATCTGAAGTGCAGGCCCTCCAGCACCTAGGAGTGTGGTGGTCTTGGCACCTGGCTGCTCAGAGGAAACTCACTACTCAGGATTTATGACTTTTATTCTCTACATTTGTTTTCTTTGTTGTGACAAATGCTCAATCATGGTGTTGCCCGTAAAAACAGAAAAGAATAATCAGTGACAAAAAGACCAAATTCTAAAAATTTTGCTTTTCTTTCCTTCTTGCTTTATTACTTCTTCCTTTCTTTCTCTCCTCCTCACTCCCCTCCTCCCTTCTTTCTTCTCTGTCTTTCCTTCTATCTTTGCTTCTTTATTCTCCTTTTGCAACTCACTCTCTTTTTTTCCTGTCAAATGATTTGAGTATCTTTTTTTTTTATAGGTTATGACATTTTAATTAATTACATCTAATTTTCAATGTGATGTTACTCCAAATTACTTCATTCAAATTTAGCCTTCTCCCTCAGATTCTCCTTTGAATGCTTTACCACCAATTGTTCTGTTTTTTTTTTTTTTTTTTAGCAAATTGGGCACTTGCTGTCTTTTTCACTGGCTTCATGGTGCTGCACTGGCCCACACCTCCCTCTCCCAGAGTGGAGTGCAAACACTGTGTCTCTCCCCTCCTACTAGACTGGAGGTGATCCCTAGATTTTGCTTAGTTGGTCTCAGCTCTTGTTTGAGAGTCTCTGTGTGGAGCATGGATTCTGCTAGGGTGTGAGGGGGGCAGGGAGGAGAAACTGAGAGCTTGGGCAAGGCTGTCTAAACACCCACCACTTGCATTCTGGGATCTGTCATTGTCTGAGAGGGTCACTATGAAAGTGGCTGAACGTGGACCATCTAGCTGGCATGTGGTCCTGCCTCTCACTGGAAGGCCACCTGTTGCATGAGGTGATCTCATAAGAGAGAAGTTGAGGGTATTTCCTCTGAAGGGGGTGATAGGGAAGGGAGGCTAAGCCTGAACGGATGCCCTGTGTAGTGAGTGTGGACGGGGAAGCTCTGGGTGGCCCTTGGAAGAAACTGCATACCCTGTGGAGCAGCCAGCTTGTTGGCCTGAGAGGCTTTCCACCTGAGCAAGCAACTGCTCTGCATCCCCATAGCCCAAAGGAGTTTGTTCAAAGAAGACAGAGAAGTAAGATAATCACCCCAATATCCCACAGCTCAGGTCTAGACTCTGCCCAGGAGGCTGTGAACTTGAAGATTAAAAATAGACACACCTACATCTAAAGAACCAGAGGAAGATTCTTCAACAACAGACAGTCCCTGAAGAGTCATGAGCTGGGGTCAGGAACCGACCGTTAGCAGTTGTAGAAGAAGCACCCATCATAACTTAGTGCAGTCTCATAAACGTTTTATGTTTTAATTATCACATTTGCCATAATTTAAGGGAGAAGAATAATGGCCTGAGGGTTTTAAGCCCTTGTTCAAGAAGCCATACTGGTGAATAATGGAATGGGGCCTTGGACTCAGGGTATCCTTTGCTTTCACCTTGCTGGGTGATTTCTAGGCTTTTCCAACTTCAACGGCAGTGGTCCTTTCTGCTCCAAAATTATCTGGGTTTCCAGTAGCACCTGACTTGTGCCTTCTTGCATGTGTGCTCTGATTCAGCCCTGAGTCAGATTCTGGGCCACTGTTGAATATCTTCAATCCACAGAAGTGGAAAAACCAGCTTGTGAGTGACAAGGGAGGAGGATGCAGGCAGTGGAGGTGAGCATGTGTGGGTGGGTGGCAGGGCCCCTCCCCACTGTGGGCTGCAGGGGATGGCTCAGCTGTGCCCTCTAAGAGCAGAGAATGAGACCCAGACTAGGGAGGGGGCGGCTGGTAGTCAGGGACTGGGCTGAATTAAGTCATGGACCAATGATCTCATTTAATCCTCATACAACCCTGGGGGGAAATTTATCCTACTCATTTTTACATATCTGAGAATGCCAAGGGTGAGAGAAGTCATGTGGTTTATCCAAAGAGCCACGGCTGTGTGACTTCAACATCAGCACGTGGTCCCCTGATGTGACCTACTTTGTTGCTGCGTCATGGACACAGGGACAAGAGCCTCCCCAGTAGCAGGTAGGAGGAAATCTAAAGGGATACGGACTCACAGAGTGTAAGGAGATGTTGAAAGTCTCTGATGTGGGTCGAGGACAAAATGGACCTGACACTCAGGCTAAAGTAGAGGCAGGAATCCCTTGGGGGTGAGATTGTGGTGTCAGCCAGTGGCTGCTGTCCCTGGGCCAGGACGTCTCTGCCACCCTCCACCTGATTTCTATAGAGCAGAGTTGCTGGGCTGGTTATTATTGTCTCCAGCTCGAGTTCCTCCTCAGGATCTGCTTTCTGGTGCTGGCCTGGCTTGGGCCACCCTTGGTCTGCCCACAGAGGCCCCACTGGAAGGCTGTGAGGCTGGAGGCATAGGTCCTGCCCTGCCTGTTTCTCTACCTCCCAGCAGCAGTTCCTTCTTGTAGCAGTCAGCACCCCTAGTTTTGCATATTTTCCAACCCGGAATCAGCATCAACATGAAGTAGACCTGTATGATGAGGGAGTGACACCGGAGGGTTCTGCCCGCAGCTCTTCCTGCCCCTCGGTGGGTTGCAAACGCAGAAATTATAATTTACACCCAGGTATTGAGTTTGCTGAATCCACTCCCTCTTCGGGCAGTGTGCATAGACGCTGTACTGCAGTAGGGCTGCACCAGACGCTGAGACACTGTTGGGTTGCTCTGGCCTGAGAGGTGGAGGGAAACTCAGGTGTGTGTGTAGACAGAGAATGCTTGAGAGGTTTTGGGGGCTTAAGAAGAGAACTGTCACCCTAACATAATCAAGAGGGTCAGATCTAGTGTAAAGAGAACTATTCAGGCACAAAGTGAAAGACGGCTGGCCAGGGAAGCATGGATTTAAAAGAATGAAAGTTAGTTCCAAAGTGTAGACATTTAGGGATTGCTTAAATAGACCGACCTTAGGACATTTTAACAGAATTTCAGCATCTGTCTATGTAAGGGTTAAAACTCAGTTACAAAGATCTAATAAGTGTGGATGGTCCTCTCCTTTCGGGATGGGTGTAGCTAACCTGCCACACCAGGGATGTAACTGTCCTGGGGTCCTGGCCAGTGCACCCTCTTGTCTGAGTTAGATGTAGGACAATGAAGGGGCAATTAATCTGGAACAGAGATTCTGATTGGAAGGGGATGTCTGGTCTCTGGAATCTTCTAGTCTTTACAGAACAAGAGCAATGAGGAAGAGAGTCAAGCTGTGATCTGAGAAGCAGAATTTACAGCTCCATGTTCTGTGTGAGATTGCTCTCTGTCCTTGAGATTCCTCTCTCAAGGCTGAAAGTGTTTTGGGATTCCAACAGCTTTTAAATTTTATTTAGTTTCACAAATGCAAACAAATATTTGAATATTTGTGCTAGGAAAGGTCCAGGAATGCCTGGTACATATATGGAGGGTGCCAAAAATGTATACACATTTTAAGAAAGGAAAAAAACTAGTAAAATTATAATATTAAAGTCACATTTGGCTTCTATAATTACAAGATATACAGGATATAATGTACAATATAACACGTTATCAGTATATGTTGACTATTACAATTTTAATACAGTTTTTTCCTTTCTTAAAATGTGTATGTATTTTGGCACCTTCTGTATTTTTTTTTTTTTGAGACAGAGTCTCACTATGTGGCCCTTGGTAGAGTGCTGTGGTATCACAGCTCACAGCAATCTCAATCTCTTGGGCTTTAGTGATTCTTTTGCCTCAGCCTCCCAAGTAGCTGGGACTACAGGTGCCCACCACAATGCCTGGCTATTTTTTGTTGTAGCTGTCATTGTTGTTTAGCAGGCCCAGGCCAGGTTCGAACCCCTCAGCCTCAGTGTATGTGGCTGGCGCCATAACCACTGTACTACGGGAGCCGAGACACCTTCTGTATTTTAGAGGACTCTATCAGACTAACAGAGGAAAATATATGCAGAAAGGATTCCTGTCTACTGGTGGGAGCAGGGAGTCCAGGCCCTGCGTGGAAGGAGACTGACAGCTGGAACGATGCCTGGGAGAGCCTCAAGGGGGAGGAAGCTTTTACTCCACACCCCACATAAGTTACCCAGGAAGGAAGCAGCTGAAAAGGGATATGAGATTTGCTCAATTTAAGCCACCAAAGTTAAGCTTTGCCCAGGTGGGCCCCCTAGTGAGGCCACAGTGAAGCCACAGTGATCATCTGTCCCCAAGGCTCCTGCCTGGGAAGTATGGCAGGGAGATGTATATTTAAAGGTACCCTGTTTTCCCAAAAATAAGACAATGTCTTATTTTAAGGTGTGCTCCCAAAGATGCGCTAGGTCTTATTTTCAGGGGACATCTTATCTTTCCTGTAAGTAGGTCTTATTTTCGGAGGATGTCTTATTTTCGGGGAAACAGGGTAGGAGGTTAGCATATTCAGCCTGGTGTCAGCCACTACAGCAAAGCCAGGCAGAAGTTTAGCATATTTACCTTTGCCATGTGTGTTTCCAAACCAAGTCTATCACGCCCATTAAAGTGACATCGGGAACTTTAGCGAGACTGCCCCTGCCAGGTGTGGGGTGGGGAAGGGCGGAGCCACCGTGGAGCGCTGAGGGCGAGCAGGTTCCACCAGGTGGCTGTAGAGGCAGCAGAAAGAGCTGTCTTTAGAGTCCCTTTTAGGTAACTTGTTACCTGCTGGGAAAAGATTAGTCACATCAGACATGACTTATCCTAGGAACAAATGATTCCAGCAAGTGTCCCCATGTGTTTTTGTGGTTTTAGGAAGAGCAAAACAAAACTAAAGCGCAGTAAACAGAAGCAGACATGGAAATCCAATAAAACAAGATCCTTTACCTACCTTCTGTCTACTCTCCTGGGGTCGAGTGAGTCAGAACTCTGGCCAGCTGGGGAGAGGGTCCTGCGTGGGCTTGCCTTCCTGGGGGCAAAAATAGAAGTACGTGCTTTTTGAAGGGGTGTGCTAAGGTCAGCTGGCTGTGGGATGTGCTTTCAGGAATGGGTCACCCAGCTCCCAGGGTAGTGAGCAAGATCCAGGGAAGGGAGAAAACAAAGAGAGGCAGGTCAGTTCCCAGCCCCATGGTGAATACCTGGTTCCACCTGCACCTTCAAAAGCTAGAGACCTTGCCTGCCTCCTACCCTGTCATGGGGACACTGCCTTCCTCCACCCTGTCATGGGGACACTGCCTTCCTCCTACCCTGTCATGGGGACACTGCCTTCCTCCTACCCTGTCATGGGGACACTGCCTGCCTCCTACCCTGTCATGGGGACACTGCCTGCCTCCTACCCTGTCATGGGGACACTGCCTGCCTCCTACCCTGTCATGGGGACACTGCCTGCCTCCTACCCTGTCATGGGGACCTTGCCTGCCTCCTACCCTGTCATGGGGACCTTGCCTGCCTCCTACCCTGTCACTGGGGACATTGACTGCCTCCTACCTTGCCATGGGGACCCTGCCTGCCTCCTACCCTGTCATGGGGATACTGACTGCCTCTTACCTGGTCATGGGGACAATGCCTGCCTCCTACCCTGTCATGGGGACACTGCCTGTCTCCTTTTCCTCTTCAGGGTCCCGTAGGCATTGACCACTAGAGTGGCCCCCAGGCTAGCACTGATGTATTTACCTGTCATCAGGGAATGTGCACCAGTGAATCAATTCCTGCATGGTTCACTGAGAGGGAAGGTCAGGCTGGATGAGTCAAGGAAAGCTGGTGTGTGCTTGTGAAGACCATAGGGGCATGGGGTGATCAGTCTACACTTAGTTAGTTAAAAGTCGGTCCATCCTTCAGGAAGGAGTCACGTGGCGCACTCTGAGTCCTTAGTCATTGTTCAGTGTTTGGCGGAAGCAGTTAACTCATAGTTGTTCTGGGCAAGGCCTCCTGTAAATGGAAACCTTTTCATTCACCTTCTGGATTCAGCAGCCCTTCCTTATATAGGTCATGTCCGCGCATCTCCTGAGGCTGTTCCAATAAACCTCGCTGTGGATCATAAAGGGCCATGTTAGGAGAGCAAGTTTGGGGCTCCTCTACCTGAAGCCAAGTGCATTCAACAGAGGGTGAAAGGGGGGATTCAGGTCACCCCCATGGTGATTGTGCTGGGCCCAGCATAGTGGGGTACACAGAGCCATCTGGGAAATAGTGGCTGTAGCCGGCATCAAAACTGCATGTACCTGGGGAGTGCAGTTCTGACAGATGGGTGCACTTGCCATTCAGGATGAGAGGTGTCAGCAAAAACAGGTGGAAGAAGACTTGATTGGAAAAATAGTACTTTGAGCAGTTTCATTTTATTACTGTTTTGTATTTTGGTTGATTGTGACAAGTGCATGTTTTTCCATTTGTCCTTGTGGATTCTCAGGCTTTGGTGGGAACAAAACATCCTTGATGAAAATGTTTATGGTACAAGAACTTAGTTAATCAGCTCTTGGACTTGTTCAGAGCAGAGCAAATGTGTCCTCAAGCTCACTAACCTTCTTTTAAAAACTTGTTTTATTCCAAGGTTTTGAACTTCTAATAAGGAAGCCCTGGCTAATGTTGCTGATGTTATGAATGAAGTTCATAAATCCTAATTAATCTGTGATCTAACACAGGAAATAAATGCAGGGGAGACAGGTATTCCTCTCAAGCTTTCCTGTTATTATGATTACAAAAGTTTTACTACTGTCTTTCAATATTTTGTATACTTCGTGTATTTTCAGAAGAAAGCAGCCGTGATAAAGCCGTATGTGCATTGAGTGTTTACTTGAATTGTTCATTTCTATGTAGGTTCTAAACATTGGACAGAGTCAGCTCAGTTCCCTAAACCAAAAGTTGGAAAACTATGACCCTTGACCAAATCTGGCTGTCTGCCTGTTCCTGTAAATACAGTTTTATTGAAACATGGCCACCCCTATTCCCTTAGGATTCTTTCACTCCACAGTGGCAAAGTTGAGTAGTTGTGACAGATGCTGTATGACTCACAAAACTGATAATATTTGTTATCTGGCCCCTTAGAGAAAAAAGTCAACCCCTGAACAGCTAAACCATTGCTGTCATCACTCAATCCCATATGGTGACCACTGGTGAGTCTCAGGTTTAAACCACTCTTGGTCTTCAACAGACATGTAATCAGAGTGCATTGATATGGGAAGACTGTTTAACACAAGAGCCAAAGAAGGGCAGTCCTGGATTGTTTTATCTCTCTTCTCTCCTTTTTTCTCATGCCATGGGTGTCTTAGAGAAACTATGTCATTTTTCCTATAGAATGTTTTACATAGTGGGTTTGACTGATTGCTTCCTAATGCTGTTGTTTTACTTGTTCCTCTAACTTACGTGTTTCCTGTGAACTAATAGAGGTAGAAACTCAATTAGTTTCAGGTTCAATGTCTTTGGCAAGAATATTTCATAGATGGCACTGTGTACTTCTTTCATCTCTACAGGGGCTGATTTCCAGAAGGATAACTTGGTGCCTCAACAAACTACAAAAGTGCTTTTTCAGTATCATTATGAACTCATGGATTTTTATCTATTGGTGGGCTCCAATCATTATTCATTATTCATTGTAATTATAAAAAATGTCTCACATTTGGCCGTGGGACTGCCCTCAATTTGGAGACTATCTATTATCCTATGAAAGATGATAATTTAGTCAATTCCACCTGAATCTTCATGTCTTTCCCAATATTTCCGTTGAAACCCAATTCCCCAATATGCTGGTATTTAGAGGTGGGGACTTAGAGAGATGAGTGGGGTGTGAGTGGGATTGACGCCCTGATAAGAGGTGCACAGAGCTCCCTCACCCTCCGTGAACCAGGAACAGGCCCACACTAGACAGAGACTTGCACAGCTGGGCCTCCAGGTGGCAAAAATAATTGTTTGCCTAAAAAGATATCCAGTCCATAGAATTTTGTTACAGTGGCCCAAATGTGTTAAGAACCTACCCAATCCACTTTCCCTTTACTTCCAAACTTTGATAGGTGTGTTATCACTTTTAGTTCTTTTATTGGTTTTGTTCATACCTTTATCTAATATGCTTATACACACATTTCTTATGCAACAACTTGAGAAAACATCCCTGATTGCTCACCAATCTATGATGTTACTGTCTCTTCCCTGTTTACCTTCCAACTGCTGCAAAATCAGCAGCGATCACAGCGATCCAAAAGTCTTGTGCTTTGTCTATGGTTGATTCTAAAGGTTGAAAAGTAAGAAATTTTTTTATATTTGCATCACAATTTGTTGTTGAGATGCTCTCTGGAGATTTTTTCTGTCCCTTTTTTTTTTTTTTTGTATTGAAACAGAGTCTCACTCTGTCGCCCTCTGTAGAGTGCTGGGGTATCATAGTTCACAGCAACCTCAAATTCTTGGGCTCAAGCAATTCTCTTGCCTCAGCCTCCCTAGGAGCTGGGACTACAGGCACCCTCTAAAACGCATGGCTATATTTTTTGTTTAGCAGGCTGGGGCTGGTTTCAAACCCACCAGCTCTGGTGCATGTGGCTGCTGCCCTAACCACTGAACTACTTGTTCCTGTACTTTTTTTTTTTTTTTGAGACAGAGTCTCAAGCTGTCACCCTGGTTGTAGTGCTGTAGCCTCACAGCTCACAGCAACCTCCAACTCCTGGGCTTAAGTGATTCTCTTACCTCAGCCTCCCAAGTAGCTGAGACTACAGGTGCCTGCCACAATGCCCGGCTATCTTTTGCTTGTAGTTGTCATTGTTGTTTGGCAGGTCTGGGCTGGATTGGAACCCGCCAGCTCTGGTGTATGTGGCTGGTGCCTTAGCAGCTTGAGCTATAGGCACTGAGCCTCCTGTCCTTTTTTGGTATTACATTATCATTTTGTGGTATTTTTCTAGGTGTTGTGTCATATAATCCAATGCGTGGGGGCCTGCCAACACTAACTGGCTCAGTGTGGGATCCTGATCTCTTACTCCAGTTTGTCCCCCTTCTTCCCTAGGTCTACACGGTTATCAGTGGTGGATTTCACCTTTCGTCAGTCCCGGTTTGGAGACTATTTACGGGGCCTTTATCTAAAAGTTAGGGTACTTTAGCCATGGTAACAAATAAGCCATCAAAATCTAATGACTGAACAGAGAACTTTTTCCTTATTCCTATATACTAAGGTTACTTTTGGACAGCCAGTGACTTCTTTTCATGTCACTGTCGAGTCCTCAGGCTTTGCCCATCTGAGGGTCTGCCTGCCTCATCACGTGTCCTTGCTCTTGGGTGGCCTCTCTTCATTGCTCATGTCCTGGTTTGGTGATGGAATAAAGTGGATACAAGACTGTTCAAGCCTTGACTCACTTCCCTGTCCCAGGCATGCTTTGGGGGCTGGCATGTCTCACGTTCTACCCCCCATGCCCTAATCCTCTACTTTCTTAACTTTTTCCAATTGAGACACAAAATTCACTTTGCTCCGAAGGAGGTATACTCCAAAAAAGTCTTCCTTTATTAAAACAGTGGTTACAGGGCGGTGCCTGTGGCTCAAGGAGTAGGGCACCGGTCCCATATGCCGGAGGTGGCGGGTTCAAACCTAGCCCTGGCCAAAAACCAAACAAACAAACAAACAAAAAAAACAACCAGTGGTTACAAATAGTATGCTGGGCATCCTTGTTCTTTCTCCTGGCCGTTCCAGCTCACCCGCAGCACTTGGCCTTCCCGCCATAACAGGTGCCGATGACTTTGGTGTAAAGTGGGCATGCAGAGTAGAGACAGCTCCCTTTATTCTTGATGCACATGTAATGGTCAGATCTGTGGCCAAGAGTGATACCTATAAGGAGGGAACAAAAACACTTCAGACCCATGGCTTATACCCACAATGTGAGAACATTTGGTGAAAATAGGAAAAACAATTCTCCAGGGCATGTAAAAGTAAGACAGCTTTCTCTTCCAACAAATTTTCTTGTGATTAATCTCAGGGGCTGGTTAGTGTTGCTATTCCTTCTGCCTTGAATCCTGGACCTCCCATTTCCCTCATCACCATGTCTGCTGAAGTCTAATGCAGAAATTAGGGCTACCTTCCAGAGCTTTCACTTACTTTCTGGGAATTCATTTTTCCCTCCTCCCCATGTCCCAGAATTTCATAATTAGAAAGGGCCCTGGGCCAGTCTTCTGTGGTGCCCTATGGAGAACAAAGTCATTCTGAGATGTCCTTGAAAGTGACTGTCGAGCTGTTGTTTTGTGACTCCATTGGTAGGTATTTTGGACTGAATTTTGTCCCCTCAAAATTCCTATGTTGAAGGCCACCCCCCCAGCATCTCAGAATGTGACTGTTTTTGGACATAGGGACCTTAGAGAGGTGACTGAGGCTAAATGAGATCATTAGGGTGGGCTGTCATCCAGTAAGACCCACGCTCCTCTAAGGAGAGATTAGGACACACACACACACCACGTGAAGGCAGCGAGAAGCTGGTAGAGCCTACTGTGTGACACCTTGATCTCAGACTTCCAGCCTCCAGAACTGTGAGAAAGTAAGTGTAGGTTATATACGCCACCAGTGTGTGGTACTCAGCTGCAGCACCATGAGAACCCCCAACCCTGCAGGAGCAGTGTGTTCTAATGCCAAGGGTCTCTTTTTACTGGAAAGGTGGTTTCTATACTGACAGAAGTTGTTCTCTCAGTAAATTCTCTCTAGTGGCTTTTTTCCTGCTTTTTATAGTTAACGTAAACCACTCTTTCAGAAAACATTTTTAGTCTTTTTACTTTTTAAAAATTCTTCTAGTTCTCATTTTCTCAAGGTCTAGTTTCCAGGGACTTCCTAGTACCATTCATTCTTCTCCAGATGTGGTCAAGTTTCTCAACAGACTTCCTAAAGTTTGAGGCCCGCAATAAATACCAAGTTCTTTCTGTGTGTCCCACCAATAAGAACAAAAGAGGTATCAATTCTGTAGTCTTTTTTTCCCCTTTAAAGTTATTTTAATTAATGCAGCCATATGTTTTGAAAACCACGACATGAACCAATGAAATGAAATCTTTGATAAAATTGGGAAAATAATTTTTTTTTGCAGTTTTTTTTTTTTGGCCGGGGCTGGGTTTGAACCCACTACCTCCAGTATATGGGGCCGGTGCCCTACTACTTCAATTCTGTAGTCTTATTCACTGTAAAACTGAGCTGGCAGCCACCAGCTACATGTCTTTATTCACATTTAAGTTAACTGGAGTTGCACCAACCACCCCACCAGGGCTTAACGGCCTCATGCAGCTAGTGGTTACTGTGTTTGTTGAGGAAGGCAAGTGCAGGACATTCCCACCACTACAGCACAGTCTGCTGGACTGTTGTGATGGAGATAAAAGAGTGTTGAGAGACATTCTGGTCCCACCAACCCCTTATTCAGGGAAGCTTTTTGGGCCAAGGCTACTCAGTTGCTCATACAAAACACAGTCTCCTAATTCCCGGCCGGTATATCTTTGTTTACATCATATTGATTCTTACTGATGCCGTCCAAGACTGAACTAGGTTTTAGTAACTTCCTCACAGGATTGACCTCAAGTAAGATCAGGGTCAATTAGACTCTCCAAAAGTCTCCAGTTTCAGCTTTTATATCCCTCCCCTGAAGTCCTCGGTGGTGAAGAATATTTAGAGGATGATTAGTTTAGATCACCCCTGCTGCAAAGTGAAGTTTCTCCAAGTGATTATCTATTATGAGAAAGATCCATTGAGCACTAATAAGTTTGAGCACTTTGAAATCACGAAGGGCTACACAGTCTTCTTTTTTTTTTGGAGACAGAGTCTCACTTTGTCGCCCTTGGTAGAGTGCCATGGCGTCATAGCTCATAGCAACCTCAAACTCTTGGGCTCAAGTGACTCTTGCCTAAGCCTCCCAAGTAGCTGGGACTACAGGCGCCCACCACAACACTGGGCTATTTTTTTATTTTTTTTTATTTTTTTTTTTTTTGTAGAGACAGAGTCTCACCTTATCGCCCTTGGTAGAGTGCCGTGGCGTCACACAGCTCACAGCAACCTCCAAATCCCTGGGCTTAGGTGATTCTCTTGCCTCAGCCTCCCAAGTAGCTAGGACTACAGGCGCCCGCCACAACGCCCGGCTATTTTTTTGTTGCAGTTTGGCCGGGGCTGGGTTTGAACCCGCCACCCTCGGCATATGGGGCCGGCGCCCTACCCGCTGAGCCACAGGCGCCGCCCAACACTGGGCTATTTTTTAGAGATGGGGGTCTTACTCTTGCTCCGGCTTGTCTCGAACTTGTGAGCTCAATCAATCCACCCTCTTCGGCCTCCCAAAGTGCTGGGATTATAGGCATGAACCACCATGCCTATCCCACATTCTTTTTCTTGATTGTTTTTGTCAATAGTCAAATTGTTGGTATGTGTGTGTGAGATATGTGTTTATGTGTGTATATAAATATATATTTTTTCTCCTTTCCTTCTTCGTTCTGGGTAAGCAGAGAAGGCCCAAATTCAATATAGGTATAGCTGTTTAGATCCAAGATGGGCCTCAGAACTCAACTAATTCAACCTCTTTGTGACCCTCTCCCCAGATGCAGAGGACGGTCCAGCCATGTCCCCAGAGCCTGCAGCCAGTCACAGGCAGAACCAAGACCAGAATGGCCTCCGGACCCCATCTTAGTTCTCATTCCACCTCACCACACTGCTGGTAGCTTATACTGTCATGGGACTTAACAAGAACTGAGTTCTGGCATTAGCTCCATGGATAGTACATTTATTACAGGACAGAAAAGAAACAGTAGCATACCTGTTATCAGGGCACTTGATTTATATCCTGTGTCTTGTGGTTAATCTACTGTGTGATCTTTGGCAAAACAATCAACCTTTCTGCACCCTAGCTTCTGAAATTTAAAATTGAGGAGACTAGATTATACAATCTCATCCGCTCTTTTTTTTTTTTTTTTTATTGTTGGAGATTCATTGAGGGTACAATAAGCCAGGTTACACTGATTGCATTTGTTAGGTAAAGTCCCTCTTGCAATCGTGTCTTGCCCCTAGAAGGTGTGGCACACACCAAGGCCCCAGCCCCCTCCCTCCTTCCTTCTGGCTGCTTTTCCTTCCCCCCCATGACCTTAATTGTCGTTAATTGTCCTATATCAAAATTGAGTACATAGGATTCTTCTTTTTTTGCAGTTTTTGACTGGGGCTGGGTTTGAACCCACCACCTCCGGTATATGGGGCCGGCACCCTACTCCTTTGAGCCACAGGCGCTGCCCCAATCTCATCCATTCTTAATATTCTAAAGATGATTTTTTTGGTGAATAACTAACATAGTTACAGTTGCATGTAATCCTCCAAGGAATGCATTGCTTTGCCCCTAATTTATAGATAAACAAAGAGTTTGATTGAATTGCCCGTTATCCTGTAACAACCAGATCATGTTCTACCTAGCAAGGTGGGTTGGCTTCTTAAAATAGGTGGTCTCTCTTAATGGCTCTAAATGGGCTTCTATGCCAACAATTTGGGGTGAAGGAGAAGACAATATGGTCTGCTTTGCTATTTGTAAATGGGGAGACATTTACAGTTCTATATTAAGAGTATCCCTTTACAAATCTCTATTCCCACTCCATTCCTCCCCTGTTCCCATCCAAGGGAATTAAGGGAGGGAAAAAGGATTACACAGTTTATTTACCGCATAGTCCTGTTGGCAGCCACCCCCTTTGATCCAGGTGTGTGGGTATCTATGGCAACTAGATATTTGGCAATGTTTGGAGATATTGTAGGTAGTCATGACCAGACAGGGGTATTGTAGGGATCTAGTGAGTAGAGAGGCCAGGGATGTTGCTAGACATTCTACAAAGTGCAGAGCAGCCCCATAACAGAGAATCATCTGTCCCAAAATGTCAGTTGTGCCACGATTGACAAGTCTTTGTCTACAGCTCTTATCTCCACACTGTGCACATTAGCATCACCTGGGGTGTTCCTAGAAGTACTGACTTAATTGTTAAGGGGGGGGTCTCTGTGTTTATATTTTAAACGTCAGATGAATCTAATGTGCAGTAAAGAATTGAGAACTGCTTCATGGTTTTCAAATTTTAGCATATATTTAGATCACCTAGGAGTGTTATTGAACCACAACTTCTCTCCACCCCCCAATTGAGTTTCTGATTCAGTAGGTTTGAATCAGGGCTGATCATTTGCATTCTTAACAGGCCCCCAGGTGATGCTAAAGCTTTTGGTCCAGAGACCACACTTTTTGAAGATCTTTGGTCTAGAACACTGAGGTTCTTCCTGCTTGAGCAGTAGAGACTTCTCACAGTCTACTGACCTTTCACATAGCACTTGTCTTCTTGTACAATTCGTCTTTCCCCTGGTGTTAGATTTGACCGCACACATGTCTGTTTCTCCTAACAGCTGCCATGCTTCTCAAGAGAAGAAATGACTCTAACTTGGAACAGGGCCTGTGGATGTTTGTGGAATTTAAGTACTTCTGAAGGCCTTTGGATTCTGGTAATAGCGGACCAGGCAGCCCAACAAGAACATCTGCACACACGTAGCCACATATACCTTCTGGTGTCAGAGAACCAACAGTGAAGAATTACTGGGTTGAGATTTGGGAGAAGACAGAGATGAAAGCAGGGATATTATATCCTACTAATATAAAAAAGAAGATTATTATAAATTTATGGTAATAAACTTGAAAATTTTAAAAAGTTGAAATAGAAGAAATTCTAGGAAAAAACTTATAAAAATAAACACAATGAGAATTAGAAAATCTAAATAGTCCCATAGCTATCAGGATACTAAGTCCACAAAGAAAACTCAAGGACAAGATGGTTTCATCAGCAAATTCTATCAAGTAATAAATAAGATACAGTGTGTATACTGTATAAAAAAATATATTGTTAGCAAATAAAATAAAACCAGGTCCCGTTTATTTCACAAATACAAGGTTCCATTTAACACTTGAGATCAATGCTATGAACAATAAAGGAGAAAAACGCTAAGATAATTTAAGATAATTTCAACTGATGCAGAGAAGAAGTTTGAAAAATTTGAGATCATCAAATTTGAGATAAAAACTCTTTTTTTTTTTTTTTTTGTAGAGAGAGTCTCACTTTATAGCCCTCGGTAGAGTGCCATGGCATCACACAGCTCACAGCAACCTCCAACTCCTGGGCTTAAGCGATTCTCTTGCCTCAGCCTCCCGAGTAGCTGGGACTACCGGCGCCCACCACAACGCCCGGCTATTTTTGGTTGCAGTTCAGCTGGGGCCGGGTTTGAACCCGCCACCCTCGGTATATGGGGCCGGTGCCTTACCGACTGAGCCACAGGCACCGCCCAAAGAGAAACTTATTTATTTATTTATTTATTTTTGTAGAGACAGAGTCTCACTTTATGGCCCTCAGTAGAGTGCCGTGGCCTCACCCAGCTCACAGAAACCTCCAACTCCTGGGCTTAAGCGATTCTCTTGCCTCAGCCTCCTGAGTAGCTGGGACTACAGGCGCCCACCACAACGCCCTGCTATTTTTTGGTTGCAGTTTGGCCGGGGCTGGGCTTGAACCTGTCACCCTCGGTATATGGGGCCGGCGCCTTACCGACTGAGCCACAGGCGCCACCCGAGATAAAAACTCTTAACAAATTTAGGACCTGGAGAAAACTTACTTAATCTGATAAAGAATATCAGATATTCTTTTTTTATATTTTTAAAAGCCTTTAAAAAATAGTATTTTTTTTTTTTTGAGGCAGAGTCTCACTTTGTTGCCCTTGGTAGAGTGCTGTGGCATCATAGCTCACAGCAACCTCAAACTCTTGGGCTCAAGCGATCCTCTTGCCTCAGCCTCCCGAGTAGCTGGGAATACAGGTGCCTGCCACAACATCTGGCTATTTTTAGAGATGGGGTCTTGTTCTCTCAGGCTGGTCTTGAACCTGTGAGCTCAGGGCAATCCACTTGCCTCAGTCTCCCAGAGTGCTAGGATTACAGGCCTGAGACACTGTGCCTGGCCAAAAAATAGTACTTTTAATGGTCAGAAATAGAAAGCTTTGCATTTGACATTAGTAACAAGATGAGGACAATGGCTGTCACCATTTCCACTTGACATTGTATTTGAGGTACTAGCCAAAGAAAAAAACAAAAGGACTGGAAAGATAGAAATAATATTGGCGCTATTTGCAGACATTATGGTTTTTTTTTTTTTTTTTTTTAATTTGGCCGGGGCTGGGTTTGAACCCGCCACCTCCGGCATATGGGACTGGCGCCCTACCCGCTGAGCCACAGGGACTGCCCATTTTTTTTTTTTTTTTTTTTGTAGAGACAGAGTTTCACTTTATTGCCCTTGGTAGAGTGCCGTGGCATCACACAGCTCACGCAACCTCCAACTCCTGGGCTTAGGCGATTCTCGGGCCTCAGCCTCCCGAGTAGCTGGGACTACAGGCGCCCGCCACAACGCCCGGCTAACAGACATTATGGTTATATGTAGACAGTTCAATAGGAATTAAGCAAGCCAGTTTAGCAAATTTCCTTCATATGAAATAAATACAAAAGAAAGTAAACTATAATCAATTTTACTTCTGTATATGAGCAACCAACAGCAAAAATGATATTAAAATACATCATACCATGTGAAAGAGCAAAAAATATCCAATGCTTAGATAAATATAAGAAAATGTGGGTAGGCCAGTCACATACACCCAGGCTGGCAGGTTCGAACCTGGCCAGGGTCAGCTAAAAAACAACAATGACAACTGCAACAACAACAAAAAAATAGCTGGGCGTTGTGGTGGGTGCAGGTAGTCCCAGCTACTTGGGAGGCTGAGGCAAGAGGATCACTTAATCCCAAGAGTTTGAGGTTGCTGTGAGCTTGACGCCACAGCACACTACCGAGGGCAACAAAGTGAGACTCTGTCTCAAGAAAAAAAAAAAACCAAGACACTCTTGGGGAGGAAGGAGAGGAGACTGGCTTGACTAGATTTCAAGACTAATTGTAGAGCCACTGGGATTAGGAGTGTGGCTATGACATGAACAGATAAACATACACATGGAACAGAACAGAGTGTAGGAAAAGATTCATGTGTATGTCGAGAGAAATAGGACAGCAATGACTCAGCAGAACAGTGGAGAAAAAATAGTCTTCTCAGCAGTTGATTCTGGAACAATTGGACGTTCATGCCAGAACAAAAAAAGCTGATGCTTACTTATCACCACACGCAACACACCCCATTACCAGATGGATTTTAAGCCTAAATGTAAAAGGCAAAACAATATGCTTTTAGAAGACAGTATTTGAGACTGTCTTTATGTCTTTGGGGTAAAGAGAGATTCCTTAAACAAGACATAAACAGCACTAATTCTAAGAGAAAAGATATGACACATGTGACTATATTAAAATCATGGTATAAACCTCTATGAAAAGAAAGTTTCCACTAAGAGAGTGAAAAAAATCAAGACACAAGACAAGATATTTGTAATATGTATAACTGACAGAAAGCTTGCGTACAGAATACATAAAGAACGATTACAATTCTATATTAAAGTCCCCAAACAGATGCTGGTGTGGATGCTGAGAGAGGGAAACACTCTCACACTGCTGGTGGGGCTGCAAACTAGCACAGCCGCTGTGGAAAGCGCGTGGAGACACTGCAGAGAACTAAAGGCAGATCTACCATTTTAGCCAGCAATACCACGGTTGGGTATTTACCCAAAGGAAGAAAGGTCATTTTATCAAAAAGACCTGTGCATTTGAATGTTTATCGCAGCACAACTCAAAATTGCAAAGATGTGTAAACAACCCATGCGCCCTCAATTCGTGAGTGGATTAATAAAACGTAGTGTACGTTTATGGTATATGTACATGGTAGTACTACTCAACCATAAAAAGGTGAACTAAAGCCTTTTGTAACAACCTGGATGGAACTGGAGACCCTTATTCAACCTAAGTGAAGTATCACAAAAATGGAAAACAAATACCACATGTACTTGCTTTTAAATTGGAACTGACCCATCAACACTCACATGCGTATTTGGTAGTGAAACTCCACGGAAGCCAGCAGGCGGGAGGGAGTTCACTGATGGATGGAAAGCACCCTGTCTTCATGATGGGCACACTTGTCACTTTGACTCAAAATACACAAAAGCAATCAATGTAACCAAAACGTTCGTGCCCCAATAATATCTAAATTAAAAAAAAAAAAGGAACCTCTACAATTCAATAAGACAGATAATCTGGCAAACAACAAACAGGCATTTTACAAAAAGTTCCAGGTGGTCATTAATTATACACAAAAGCATTCAATTTGTTATTTATCAGGGAAATGCAAATTAAAATTCCATTAAGATACCATTACTCTCTTGAGATAGTTAAAATTTAAAAATGATCGATGTTATCAAGTGTTGACAAGTATATGGAGGAAGGGAAGCTCTCACTCACTGATGGCGGGAGTGCAAATCCGTGTAAACAATTGTGCAAGCTAGTTTGGCAATATCCATTACAACTGGGTATGTGCACATCCCACAGTCCAGCAAGGCCACCTTTCAGCACTTAGAAATAGGAGCATATGGGGACCTCTTGGCCAGCGGAAATGCACGCACAAACCAAGCTATGTTATTCATTTTGAATATTAATGCAGTAAAAGTATAAGAAATATAGAAATTCACTGCTGTAAAAGCCAAGTGAGTGATTACCTTTGGGGGAAGAGAAGGTTTTGATGGAGAAGGCACAAGAAGGGCTTCCTAGGTACCAGCCAATCCTCTTGCTTACGGTTACAGGGGTGCTTGCTTAATATTTTATGTACTTTTCTGGATAAAGATTATGTTTTGCTATTTTAAAAGTATGGATTAAAACACAGTTGCTTCTGAAAAGTCTTCTTCATGTTCCCCGAGCTGGGGACCTCCTGTGCTGTGTGAGGCTCTGGCCTCCTCCCTCTCATCACTGCGTTGGGCCATTTCTGTCCACTGCCTGGGCACATGGGCTCCTGTCTAACTCCCAGCCCCATTCTTCTCCTCACCCTCCCAAGGAGGATGACATACCCTCTGAACTTGAACTTGGCACTCACTCTCGTCGTGGTCCTTACTAAGCTGGACTGAGGAGTACAAACTGACACATCATTAGGCAGCCTCTGGTGTTCCATGACCCAGAAGGACACAGAAAAGAGACAACTCACAGGTAAGAACAAAGGATGAAAAGATGTGTGCACAGGGCAGGTCTGCGGGGAAAATAGGATTGTGCCAGTTGTTAGGCTGGTGGCTAAAAATGTGACTCCATAAAACATACATTTACTAGGCCATTTACAGCTGGATGGGCAATAATCTTACCTAGGTGCACCTGAAACACCACCTGTTTTTCTAACCAGGTGTAACAATGGGTGTTGTTTCAATGAAGGGCAATTGTGATTATGTAACAGGAAACTAACTTAGGAACTATGTGGCAGTGGGTCACTGTGGAAGAAAATAAGAGGGGCAAAGGATGGTTTCTAGCTGTGAGCTCACGGTAAGCTTGTTGTTCACAGTGTCAGAAAATACTTCTGTGTGAAAGAAGAAAGGATGATGCTGCTGAGAGCAAATCAGAGCCAGGAAGGTCATGTGGTGGTGGTTCCAGGAAGAAAGACTATGAAGACCACGATGAAGAAGATACATCGGAAACACAGAGAAGAATCTTTGGGACTTTGTATTTTAAAAATCCATAAATGGTTTGGCACCCGTAGCTCAGTGAGTAGGGCTCCAGCCACATACACCGAGGCTGGCAGGTTTGAGCCTGGCCTGGGCCTGCTAAACAATGACAAATCCAACAAAAAAATATCCAGGCACTGTGGCAGGCACCTGTAGTCCCAGCTACTCGGGAGGCTGAGGCAAGAGAATTGCTTAAGCCCAAGAGTTTGAGGTTGCTGTGAGCTGTGACGGCACAGCACTCTACCCAGGGCGACATAGTAAGACTCTGTCTCAGAAAGAAAACAAAAAAGCCATGAAAATAACATATCTTGAAAAGACTTTTGGAGAAAGAGAGATGGGGAAGGAAGAGAGACTGTTGATGATGGGACTTCTTGTGCTTGGTCCCTGCACTCTAAACTCACCCCCCAACTCACGTGTGGGGCCCTAAGAGTGGCCTTGTATTGTACGATCAGAGCTACGAGTCAAGTTTTGGAAGATCAGAAGAAGGAAAAACTGGAGAACTGTGAACTAAAACACAAATTTCTTGTACTGAAAGACCATCAGGCTGAGGTGGGAGGGAAGTGCCAAAATGACAAGCATTTGGGGGAAATGAGGCCAGAACTCTGTCCCTCTCTCTCTCCCTGGGACTGCATCAGCATGTAAGCACAGACTTGCAGAAGGTCAGGAGAGCCCTGGAGGGGTCCAAGTGACTGATGGATCTGGGCCTGTGAGGTGCAGGTACACAATCTAGACTTTGCAGTTGCCACAGACTCCAACACCTGTGACAAATAAATGACCCAGCAGTGGGAATCGACTTGAGATGGTCGCTGTTGAGGGATTAGCTTATTGGACCGCCTGGGCCTTGGTAAGTTAACAAAGACTTTTTCCTGGTCAGAAGGAGGTGACTGTAGGCAGGGACGCGAGGGGCAGGGCAGGGCATCAGGTGTGTTGTCAGGGGTGCTAATATTCGGGCTGTTGTACATGTAGGCTCCGCGGTAGCGTGATGGAGCATCAGGGGGTGCTGGAGAGAACTAGACTTGACTTCTATGTGTCTTTTTAGGGTTTCTGGGGGGATAAAATCAAATACACAAGTTACCTCTCTAAAACAACACAATTCCAAGTCAAATTGGAATACAACAAAAACGATCCAAGGCTCTCTCTGCATCTAGGCATCAGTCATGCCCCTGTCCCTGAGAAACTGACGCCGGCTGCTGACAATTGGCACCACTTCTTTTTTTTTTTTGTAGAGACAGAGTCTCACTTTATGGCCCTCGGTAGAGTGCCGTGGCCTCACACAGCTCACAGCAACCTCCAACTCCTGGGCCGGCACCACTTCTTACTAAGGTCATGAATGTTTTCTATGCAGTTCCTAGACTATTCTTGAGATAAATCCCTGTGACAGATCCTGTGATCTTTGGGAAGTGGGAGGAACAGATATGGGATTTGGACTCAGAGCTGGATTTGAGTCCTTGTCATTTGCTGGAGTGAGTATTTGAAAAGTCAGACTCTCTGAGAGTCACTATAAGAAGATCTATATATAGCTGGGCGTTGTGGCAGGCGCCTGTAGTCCCAGCTACTCGGGAGGCTGAGGCAAGAGAATCGCTTAAGCCCAGGAGTTGGAGGTTGCTGTGAGCTGTGTGAGGCCACGGCACTCTACCGAGGGCCATAAAGTGAGACTCTGTCTCTACAAAAAAAAAAAAAAAAAAAAAGAAGATCTATATAAAGACTCTATTCTCTGCGAAATACAGATCCTGGGGGCATTTAGTGGGTGGATGTGTGTAAAGCCACTTTCTTCAGCTGCAAAGTATCACCTACGGTTTTTATGACTGGGGTTTTGGGGAGCATCTGTGGCTTCTCATGGGCTGCCCTCCAGGTGCCTCTGTTAGGCCTGGGCTGGGAGCCACAGGGCTGTGTCTGAGAAGCCGGAGTGTGTCTTTTTGGATGGGATCCAGCAGCCAGAGAAGGCACATTCCTAGGAGCTGTTGCCAGAGGTCAGGAGGGAACTACAGCAAGCGTGTTGGGTGGAGATTGCAGGGTGAGACACCAGGTGGTGGCCAGGGAGGGTGGAGGGTGAGACTGCAGAGGTGGGGGCGGAGGGGGGGAGAGTAAGGCTCCAGAGGTGGGGGGGTCAGGGAGGGTGGAGGGTGAGGCTGCAGAGGTGGGGGGGCCAGGGAGGGTGAAGAGTGAGGCTGCAGAGGTGAGGGTCAGGGAGGGTGGAGAGTGAGGCTGCAGAGGTGGGGGGCCAGGGAGGGTGAAGAGTCAGGCTGCAGAGGTGGGGGCCGGGGGGTGGGAGGGTGAGGCTGCAGAGGTGGGGGTCAGGGAGGGTGGAGAGTGAGACTGCAGAGGTGAGGGTCAGGGAGGGTGGAGAGTGAGGCTGCAGAGGTGGGGGCGGAGGGGGGGAGAGTAAGGCTCCAGAGGTGGGGGGGTCAGGGAGGGTGGAGGGTGAGGCTGCAGAGGTGGGGGGGCCAGGGAGGGTGAAGAGTGAGGCTGCAGAGGTGAGGGTCAGGGAGGGTGGAGAGTGAGGCTGCAGAGGTGAGGGTCAGGGAGGGTGGAGAGTGAGGCTGCAGAGGTGAGGGTTAGGGAAGGTGGAGAGTGAGGCTGTAGAGGTGGGGGTCAGGGAGGGTGGAGAGTGAGGCTGCAGAGGTGGGGGTCAGGGAGGGTGAGGAGTGAGGCTGCAGAGGTGGGGGTCAGGGAGGGTGGAGAGTGAGGCTACAGAGGTGGGGGTCAGGGAGGGTGGAGAGTGAGGCTGCAGAGGTGGGGGGCCAGGGTGGGTGAAGAGTCAGGCCTCAGAGGTGGGGGCCGGGGGGTGGGAGGGTGAGGCTGCAGAGGTGGGGGTCAGGGAGGGTGGAGAGTGAGACTGCAGAGGTGAGGGTCAGGGAGGGTGGAGAGTGAGGCTGCAGAGGTGGGGGGCCAGGGAGGGTGAAGAGTCAGGCTGCAGAGGTGGGGGCCGGGGGGTGGGAGGGTGAGGCTGCAGAGGTGGGGGTCAGGGAGGGTGGAGAGTGAGACTGCAGAGGTGAGGGTCAGGGAGGGTGAAGAGTGAGGCTACAGAGGTGGGGGTCAGGGAGGGTGAAGAGTGAGGCTGCAGAAGTGGTGGGTCAGAGAGGGTGGAGAGTGAGGCTGCAGAGGTGAGGGTCAGGGAGGGTGGAGAGTGAGGCTGCAGAGGTGGGGGTCAGGGTTGGTGGAGAGTGAGGCTGCAGAGGTGGGGGTCAGGGAGGGTGGAGAGTGAGGCTACAGAGGTGGGGGTCAGGGAGGGTGAAGAGTGAGGCTGCAGAGGTGGGGGTCAGGGAGGGTGGAGAGTGAGACTGCAGAGGTGAGGGTCAGGGAGGGTGGAGAGTGAGGCTGCAGAGGTGGGGGTCAGGGAGAGTGGAGAGTGAGGCTGCAGAGGTGGGGGTCAGGGAGGGTGAAGAGTGAGGCTGCAGAGGTGGTGGGTCAGGAAGTGTGGAGAGTGAGGCTGCAGAGGTGGTGGGTCAGGGAGGGTGGAGAATGATGCTGCAGAGGTGGTGGGTCAGGAAGGGTGGAGAGTGAGGCTGCAGAGGTGGGGGGCCAGGGAGGGTGAAGAGTGAGGCTGCAGAGGTGGGGGCGGGGGGGGAGAGTGAGGCTGCAAAGGTGAGGGGTCAGGGAGGGTGGAGAGTGAGGCTGCAGAGGTGGGGGGCCAGGGAGTGTGGAGAGTGAGGCTGCAGAGGTGGGGATCAGGGAGTGTGGAGAGTGAGGCTGCAGAGGTGGGGGCCGGGGGGCGGAGAGTGAGGCTGCAGAGGTGGGGGTCAGGGAGGGTGGAGAGTGAGACTGCAGAGGTGAGGGTCAGGGAGGGTGGAGAGTGAGGCTGCAGAGGTGGGGGCCGGGGGGCGGAGAGTGAGGCTGCAGAGGTGGGGGTCAGGGAGGGTGGAGAGTGAGACTGCAGAGGTGAGGGTCAGGGAGGGTGGAGAGTGAGGCTGCAGAGGTGGGGGTCAGGGAGGGTGAAGAATGATGCTGCAGAGGTGGTGGGTCAGGAAGGGTGGAGAGTGAGGCTGCAGAGGTGGGGGGCCAGGGAGGGTGAAGAGTGAGGCTGCAGAGGTGGGGGCGGGGGGGGAGAGTGAGGCTGCAAAGGTGAGGGGTCAGGGAGGGTGGAGAGTGAGGCTGCAGAGGTGGGGGGCCAGGGAGTGTGGAGAGTGAGGCTGCAGAGGTGGGGATCAGGGAGTGTGGAGAGTGAGGCTGCAGCGGTGGGGGGCCAAGGAGGGTGGAGAGTGAGGCTGCAGAGGTGGGGGGCCAGGGAGTGTGGAGAGTGAGGCTGCAGAGGTGGGGGTCAGGGAGGGTGGAGAGTGAGGCTGCAGAGGTGGGGTTCAGGGAGGGTGAGGAGTGAGGCTGCAGAGGTGGGGTTGGGGGGGCAAGTGAGGCTGCAGAAGTTGGGGCAGAGGGAGGGAGAGTGAGGCTGCAGAGGTGGGGGTCAGGGAGGGTGGAGAGTGAGGCTGCAGAGGTAGGGGTCAGGGAGGGTGAAGAGTGAGGCTGCAGAGGTGGGGGGACCAGGGAGGATGGAGAGTGAGGCTGCAGAGGTGGGGGGGGCAGGGAGGATGGAGAGTGAGGCTGCAGAGGTGGGGGGTCCAGGGAGTGTGGAGAGTGAGGCTGCAGAGGTGGGGGGGCCAGGGAGTGTGGAGAGTGAGGCTGCAGAGGTGGGGGTTAGGGAGGGTGGAGAGTGAGGCTGTAGAGGTGGGGGTCAGGGAGGGTGGAGAGTGAGGCTGCAGAGGTGGGGGTCAGGGAGGGTGAGGAGTGAGGCGCAGAGGTGGGGACCAGGGAAGGTGGAGAGTGAGGCTGCAGAGGTGGGGGTCAGGGAGGGTGGAGAGTGAGGCTGCAGAGGTGGGGGTCAGGGAGGGTGGAGAGTGAGGCTGCAGAGGTGGGGGCCTGGGGGATAGAGAGTGAAGCTGCAGAAGTGGAGGCTGGGGTCGTTTGCCTCATGTTCATGGGGAGGAGCTGGGCCCAGCCTTGTGACCATGGAGGGCTGGGGAGGGAGGCAGGGGCATGCTGAAGAATGACCATGTCCAAATTAGGCTAATTTTGCTACTTTGAAGTGTTGGTGGTCTGGGGGAAAGTGCAGTTGGAGAGAAATGACTGTGTGGCCAGGCAATGCCCCAGCCACTGTCCCAGAGCTGCTCTTCTTCCCCCTAATTAGTCTGTACACTCCAGTATCTGGGAATAGCCATTTCTGATTCTGTCACTCTCTCACTTTGAAAACCTTTGGGACTCGCCCAAACCTGAACACCTATCCTACCCCACCGGGCCTCACTTGATCTGGCCACAGACCATCCCAGGGCCACTCCTGGTGTGATTTCTTGTCCCTTGACCCCTGTCAGTGCCCCGGGCACAGCCTGGACCTCGAGAGGCAGCACAGTGGCCACCTCAGAGCTGATGGCGGGTCCTTGTGCTGCCTAAGGCCAGTCATGTCACTTATACTCTCAAAGTGGCGGCAATGACTTTCACTTTCATTCCTCCACCTCTGGGCTTTTACAGGTGCTGTTCTTGCTGTCTACCTGCCACTCCCCTCCACCAGTTTATGGAATTCAGGGCCACAAATTCAGGTGCCCAGAACAAGCAGGTGTGTCACGCAAATGCACAGAGCGGACTGAGGGAGGTGACAGAGCAGGGGGCCTGCGGCAGCCTGATGTCACACCATCTGGAGCATGGGCCACGACTCCCTGCAGCTCACTGCACAGCTTTTGCATTTTAAAGAAAAGAATCAAAATTATATGTGACATATCTATATTTTTAAGTGTTGAAAAGGAATTAAAGTTTTTTAAAAAACCACCCACACCAAAATGATGCCCATTTTTCATTCACTTCTCAGCCTTCTCAAGAAAGCCTTCCTGAGCCCTGCAGGCTAGGTCAGCTCTGGGGCACCCTGTGTTCACCAGCATCTCACACAGCGATCGTCTTCAGGTGGGAAATTATGTATGGACTGCTCACATGGCGCTCTGCTTCTGGAGTGGCCAGTCAGCAGAGTGGTGCTTGTGTTTTCCTGGCTGTTGCCCCATTCCCAGGGCAACCCCCACATAGTACCTGCTAACTAAATTTTTGCTGAATTGGTGAAAGAACAACCTCAAACTACCTTGATTCCCAAAGACTTTGGCTGGGTTTTTTCTGGCTGATGCAAGGTCTAGAGTCACCTTGTCATTTTGAGATCATTATTCTGTGTTCACAGAAAGACCATTTGTGTGATGTAAGAGCAGGCAACCCATTCTTTTTTTTCTGACAGTAGAAAACTGGCAAAACAGAACAATAAGTCTTGGGACTTTCATTCCCCGTGGGTTGCAGGGGCTCAATTTCCCCTCATGTGAAACAGTGAGGTGTGAATAGATGAATTCTAACAGCTCTACAGAGATGGGAATACACTGGTGCTGTGTGAGGGCTTAGGGTGGGCAGGGCTTCTGACCAGGGCCCCAGCACCACCATCAAGGGGCCGCCTCCAGCTTCCTCCCTGCCCTGACTTCCCGGCTGGGTGGACAGTGGGACAACTAGGGCTGCAGCAGCAACAGCAGGAACACAACACCACTACCAACAGAAACCGTGCCTGAGAGGGAAGCAGTTGTACGTGGGGGCTGCCTGCAGCACGGCCCAAGCATGTGGGGAGCCCACACAATGTCATGCAGAGGACACCCCCCTCAGACCAACACATAAAATCCCAACGTAAGGAACTCATATTGAGCAGTGCCCTTCCCTGCTGCCTTCACTGTGTGAATGTTTCAGGGCAGTTTTTCCCTTTAGGTGGTGCTGGGCCTGCTTGGAGCTGCCACAGCTTGCACCTCGGAGGTGAAGTGGATCTGCTTTTTTTTTTTTGTTGCCCTCAGTAGAGTGCCATGGTGTCACAGCTCACAGCAACCTTCAACTCTTGGACTTAAGAGATTCTCCTGCCTCGGTCTCCTGAGTAGCTGGGACTACTGGCGCCCGCCACAATGCCCGGCTATTTTTTGTGGCAGTTCTCATTGCTGTTTTAGCTGGCTGGGGCAGGGTTCAAACCTGCCACCCTCGGTATACGGGGCCAGCGCCTTACTGGAGTAGGTCTGCTCTTCACCCTTTCCAGGAGTAGTTGGTGTTGAGCACCTCCCAGGGGAGAGCGTGACCCTGGATGAAGCATTCACGTCCTGGCAGGTTGGTGCAGATAGGGTTTGAATGTCAGCAAAGGACAGAGGGAAGCAGAGCCCAGGAGGCAAAACTAGGTGACCTGGACATGTGACCATGCCAGGTGCTGGGTTCAGAAGGAACAATTAGTAAGTGTGGTCCTCCCTCCAGATCCTTGGAAAAACGGTTTATTTCCTGTTCTTTGAACAAGTTACTCATAATCCTATTTAAATGTTACAGACTGAAAATAAAAACTCTTCATGTTACCAATGTGGCTTTCAAACACTTTTGAGTTTGCCTCAAACTGACATAAGAAAGAAATATCTTGTCGTTCAGTAAAAACAAGTGCACACACCCTGAAGTGAAATATAGGTGTCGTAAAACAGTGTGCACCTTCACTCTGTGGCATGCGCTGGGGTTTTCTAGTCTTTAAGAGCATGCATGCAACTCTGAATTGATTTAGCTACCTCCCTATGGGTCTCAACGGGCAACATAAAACCACTCTGCTTTTAGAATGCTTTTGTATCCAGTTTTCAGATGGGAAAACTGAGACATAACTGGAGTAAACTAGGCCTAGGATCTGTAGGATGAAACCCACAGGATTGTGCGGAGGGTTCCTGAGCTGAAGTGCTTTTGGATTCATCTGCCTCAGTCCTTCATATTGCAGACAAGGAAACTGAGGCTCAGGCGTATGTGACTTGCTCAAGGTCACGCTGTGACAGGACAGGGCTGGGGTGAATTCATTCCCAGTTCCTCCTACAGGGTCTCAGCACCACATCAGGGACTTGGCTGCTTTGGCCCAGAGAAGCTGGCATCCTGTTGCCTGGGGAAAGCCCTATCCTGGCAGGAAGGCAGGAGATGCCTGTGCACCTGGCCTGCTGCACACAGAGTGAGTCCCAGGCACGGCTGAGCTGGGCTACTGGGAGGGACAGCACCTGCCTATAGCAGGGCGCCTGGGAGTTGCACCCAGTGACCTGGAGAGGACAGGGCGGCACCTCTCTCTGGGTAGGAAGCTGGCTTCCCAGCTTTAGGAGCTGTGTACATAAGATGTGTTCTAGATGTCCAGGATGAACATAGGGGCTGGAGATGCATGGAGCTGCCTGAGACTGGCACATCCCTGCCAGGCTCATTCTCATGCTGTGCAAGGGGACAGCTCACAGACCCCTAGGGCTGGCCTGCCACTCAACCCAGGACATTCTCCAGCAGCTGTCCTCAGCTCTCGTCAGCCCCAGCCCTGGGAGGGGCTCTCTAGCGAGTTGCACAGCTTACCTGGGGCCACCTGGGAGAACAGCAAGCAGAGCATCAGCAGAAAAAGGCAGGTCCTCATGGTGGCTGGCAGGCTGTACCAGGGCCTCAGAGGTGGAGCTGGCAGAGGTGTCCAGAGGCCAGAGTGTCGCTGTATTTATAAGGCTGGAGGATTGCACAACCTCATAGACAGAGCTGGAGGGAGGTGTCGCAATCCAGAGTAAGCTTCTAGTAACTACCTCCCTGTCATTCGCCCTGAGTAGCCTGCACGTCATGTGGCACATAGTCTCTATCTGGCTACGGCTGGATTTAGTTTTCAGCCTGGAGACCTGGGGCTGGCCCCTCCTGCCAGGTCTGTTTGTTTTTCTAGGCTGGGCAGTTCTGAACGGGGCTCACCCCACAGTTGCTCCCTGGAGGAGAGGATGTGGGGAGGGGGGTCAGCAGGGGCTGCCAGCTGTCTCTTTGATTTGTGTTCCTGCAAGACAACCCCAGCCTCACCCTTTCCCTTATAAAGACACCCTGGTTTACTTCAGATAATGTCAAGGATGAGGCTTGCTCCTGAGGTCATGCTGCCTTCTCATGCCTTTCCTGGGGCAGAACTTTCCCTCTGACTGACTAGTCTTTCCTTCCTCTTTCCCCCAACAAGACATGTGCTTTGGGAAGTGTGCACCTTTGGCTCCCGAGAAAGTGAGTCCCTTGTGTGCCCCTGGAGGATTGGGGCTCTGGGCTCCAGACAGGCTGAGCTCCCAGCGACACATAGGCAAGACGCAGTATTCCCGTTAGTGCAGACCTGCAGCTCTGAGTGAGATTGGCTGTAGTCCTGCGTGTCACTCACGGTCACAAAGGCAGAACCCCGGCCATTAGGACTTGCCCTGCTGGTGGGACCTGACGGGGGAGAACAACGGATGCTTTGCTGTCTCAGCCATGCCTGGTACTCACCCCACATGGCCCTGACCCACCTGGGAGGATGACTGCACCTGTGTGCGGGCTGAGGACAGAGAAGGTAGGCAAGGAGAACAGTGGGAAGACATTTCAGGTGCCGCAAGGGCCAGGGTGTCTGAGGTGTGCACCAAGTGTGTGCATTCAGGCTTCTGTGTGTCATGTCGCACGTTGGGGTTTTCTTTTTAGACAAGTGATATCCCCTCTCCAGGTTACAACTAATAGCAGCTCCTGTTCTGCTCCACTATGTCTGAAAGCAGACAAAAGGCCCCTGTTCTTCATATTTATACTGTTTGAGGTCACATCTGAAAGGTCAACTCTGTATTCCTTATTGCTTTTTGGAAAGTAGAAATCATTAAAAATTTGTATGGTACCCAAGCAATGTGTTCATTCCTCTCTGGAGAGGAACTTTGAGTTTTTAAGTTCTAAATGTTTCCTTTTGTTTCAAGGGCACTGTACATGCCCTGTAAACAGTGGGCACAATTTCTAACACTTCCTTGTTTCCTTACCCTTGGTAGACTTTGATTAAGGTCTGTCAAGGTCACATCCTTGGCCACTGCAGGAACTGTTTATGTCACATCTCACAGGCCACACTGCAGGAACTGTTTGTGTCAGGTGTTTGTCACACTCTGGAGGGTGAGGTGTGCAGGTGGGGGTCGGATGGGTGGGGAAGGAACCATGTGGGGCTGTGGCTACTTTGGGCCCCCCTGAGAAAAGTCAAACAGGACACAGCCCTCGTCTAGTGGGGTGGAGCCGATTGTAGTCCTCATTCAGGCACTCCCCAGAAAGTCTGTTTCAGTGACATAGGTTGGAGCGGCTCCTTTCTGCCAGAATGAGAGAAAGTGAAGGGCACAGCCTAACTGGCCCCTCTTGTGCCAAGTGTGATGCCACCTTGTGCACATTTAGACCACTGAACTGCGAGGCTGGGTCTGCAGACTGGCTCAGGGCTGTGGCTCCCCACAAGGGCAGGGCCACCTGGGCACGGCACTCACCCACCCACTGTTAGGTAGGAATGATGAACTGTCATAGTACCAGAGGTCTGTAAAGATTTTAAATGTTCATGCCAGCTGGTTGAAGTGGCTCACACCTGTAATCCTAGCACTTTGGGAGGCCAAGGTGGGAAACTCCCTTGAGGTCAGTAGTTTGAGACCAGCTGAGCAAGAGTGAGACCCCTGTCTCTACTAAAAATAGAAAAATTAGCCAGGAGTTGTGTCGGGTGCCTATAAGTCCCAGCTACTCAGGAAGCTGAGACAGGAGGATTGCTACTCTAGCCTGGGTGATAGAATGAAACTGTATCTCAAAAAGATCTGTTTATGTTAACAGAGGAATAGTGTCCAGTAAGTGCTAGTTCTTATGAGGCTTATTTCTATCCTGTTTCATATCATGCAGTCAATAATATCCCATCTTCCGAGGTGGTCCACCTACGCTGGCAGAGAGTAATAAACTGTTAATGCATGTTATGTCAGAACTGAACCATACAGAGTGGTGAGAGTCGTCTTTGCTTTTGCAGACAGGATACCCAAGAGTGAAGGAAAGCAACCACAGACACCCTGGAGAGCACAGCACAGGCAGGAGCCCACCGCACCAAGGACCCTGGTCTTAGAACTCTGCTCTGTTATCTCACTGATACATGTGAGCAGAAATGAAAGTTGCCTTGATTTCTGTTTCCCACACATACAAATTGCTAACCATTTAATTTCGCCAACTCCCAGACATTTCCTCTGCACACACAAAGGTAACCATTCTTGTCTGCCTCTATACATAACATAGTTTAATAAGGAAAACATTGTAATAGTGATCTGAAGCCTGCCTTTTTCCTTCTACTTGGCAATTGTACATCTTTCAATATTGTCAGATCAGATCAGCTTCATTTTTATAAGGCATTTGCAAAACATCAGTATTTCATCCCTAGTGGAACACTAAAAAATATTTATTTTTAAAAATTGTGGTAAGATGTCCATAACATACAATTTATCATTTTAACCATTTTAAAGTGTACAGTGCAGAGGTGTTAAGTACATCCCCATGGTCTTTCCTCATCTTGCAAAAGTGAAACTTCATTAAATGATAACCTCACATTCTCCCCAACTGCTGGCAACCACCATTCTACTTTTTTTTTTTATTGTTGGGGATTCATTGAGGGTACACAGAACCAGGTTACACTGATTGCTTTTGTTAGATAAGGACCCTCTTATATTTGTGTCCCATCCCCCAAAGGTGTGTCACACCCCTTGACCCCCACCACCTCCCTCCTTCCTGTTCTCAGCTCTCCCCAACCCCCAACTATATACTAGGACCCTAATTGTCCTCATATCAGAATTGAGTACATAGGATTCTTATTTCTCCATTCTTATGATGCTTTACTAAGAATAATATGTTCCACTTCCATCCAGGTTAATACAAAGGATGTAAAGTCCCCATCCTTTTTAGTGGCTGAATAGTATTCCATGGTATACATATACCACAGCTGGTTAATCCATTCCTGGGTTGGCACACATTTAGGCTGTTTCCACATTTTGGTGATTGTAAATTGAGCTGCAAGTGTCCTTATGATAAAAGGATTTTTTTCCTTCTGGGTAGTTGCCCAGAAATGGGATTGCAGGATTAAATGGGAGGTCTAGTTTGGGTTCTTTGAGGGTTCTCCACACTACATTCTAAAGGTTGTATTAGTTTGCAGTCCCACCAGCCATGTAAAAGTGTTCCCTTCTCTTCACATCCACACCAGCATCTGAAGTTTTGAGATTTTGTGATGTGGGCCATTCTCGCTGGGGTTAGATGACATCTGAGGGTGGTTTTGAATTGCATTTCTCTAATAATTAGGGAGATGAGTATTTTTTCATACGTTTCTTAGCCATTTGTCGATCTTCTTTGTAGAAGGTTCTATTCATTTCTCTTGCCCAGTGATCTAAGGGATTGTTGGCTCTTTTTATGTTTATTAATTTGAGTTCTCTGTAAATCCTAGTTATCAAGCTTTTGTCTGAATCAAATATGCAAATATCCTTTCCCATTGTGTAGGTTGTCTGTTTGCTTTGGTTGTTGTCGCCTTAGCTGTACAGAAGCTTTTCAGTCCCATTTGTTTATTTTTCTTGTTGTGATTGCCATGGAGGTCTTCCTCATAAAGGCTGATAGCTTTCAGTGTTTTTTCCCCAGGCTGATAGCTTTCAGTGTTTTTTCCACACTTTCTTTGAGGATTTTAATTGTTTCATGCCTTAGACTAAGGTCTTTTATCCATCTTGAATCAATTTTTGTGAGTGGAGAAAGGTGCGGGTCCAGTTTCAGTCTTTCACATGTGGATATCCAATTCTTACAGCACCAATTATTGAATAGGGATTTTTTTCCCCCAGTGTATGTTCTTGTTTGGTTTATCAAAGATTAGATGGCTGTAAGAGGTTCGTTTCATCTCATGGTTTTCTGTTTGGTTCCAAATGTTTGTGTCTCTATTTTTGTGCCAATACCATGCAGTTTTCATCACTATGGCCTTGTAGCACAGCCTAAGGTCTGGTAGGCTATGTCCCCGGCTTTGTTTTTATTACTAGGAATTGCCTTGGCTACACAGGTTTTTTTTTTTGGTTCTATACAAAATGAAGAATTATTTTTCCAGGTCTTGAAAGTATGATGTTGGTATTTTAATAGGAATAGCATTAAATTTGTACATTGCTTTGGGAAGTATAGACATTTTAACTATGTTGATTCTTCCCAGCCATGAGCATGGTACATTCTTCCATTTGTTAATATCTTCTACTATTTCTTTTCTTAGGAATTCATACCTTTCTTAAATAAAGGTCCTTCACCTCTTTTGTGAAGTGTATTCCTAGGTATTTCATTTTCTTTGAAGCTACTGAGAAGGGTATAGTGTCCTTGATTTCCTTCTCATCTTGACTGTTCTTGGCATATACAAAGGCTACTGATTTGTGGACATTGATTTTATGTCCTGAGATATTGCTATATTTTTTGAATACTTCCAGGAGTCTTGTGGTTGAGTCTTTGGGGTTCTCTAAGTAAAAAATCATGTCATCAACAAAGAGGGAGAATTTCACTTCCTCTGTCCCTATTTGGATGCCTTTAATTTCCTTTTCTTGCCTGATTGTATTGACTAGAACTTCCAGCACTATGTTGAATAGCAGTGGCGATAGAGGACACCCTGGTCTTGTCCCAGTCCTGAGTGGAAAAGCTTTCAGTTTTACTCCATTCAGTATAATATTAGCTGTGGGTTTGTCATAGATGGCTTTCATCAGTTTAAGGAATGAGCCGCCAATGCCTATATACTTCAGCATTCCAATTAGGAAAGGATGTTGAATTTTATTGAGTAATTTTTTTGCATCTATTGAGAAGATTATATGGTCTTTGTTTCTGCTCCTGTTGATATGGTGAATTATGTTTATCGATTTGCCTATGTTAAACAAGTCTTGCATCCCTGGGATGAATCCTACTTGATCATGATGTTTGACTTTTTAAATGATAAGCTGGAATCTATTAGCTAGGATTTTATTGAGAATTTTTTGTATCTCTATTCATTAGTGAAATTGGTCTGTAGTTCTTTTTTTTGGCTGGGTCTTTTCCTGGTTTTGGTATCAGGGTGATGTTTGCTTCATAGAACATGTTGGGGAAGATTTCGTCCTCCTCAATTTTTTGGAATAATTCCTGCAGTCTGAGTATAAGCTCTTCTTGGAAGGTTTGATAGAATTCTGGTTTGAAGCCATCTGGGGCAGGGCATTTTTTTCTTGGGAGAATTTTTATTGTTTCTTTAATTTCAGTGCTTGAAATTGGTCTATTCAGAAGGTCAATTTCATCTTGATTAAGTCTAGGGAGGGGGTGTGATTCAAGTATTGATCCATTTCCTCTACATTGTCAAATTTCTGGGCATAGAGTTTCTTGTAGTATTCAGAGATAATCTCTTGTATCTCTGGCATCTGTTGTTATTTCCCCTTTATCATTCCTGATTGAGGTTACAAGAGATTTTACTTTTCTTTTTTTAGTAAGTCTGGCCAAGGGTTTATTTTATTTACTTTTTCAAAAAACCAACTTTTTGTTTTGTTAATTTTTTGAATTTTTTTTTTTCAATTTCATTAATCTCTGACTCAATTTTGGCTATTTATTTTCTTCTATTTGGTTTAGGGTTAGATTGTTCTTTTTCCACTTCCAGAAGGTGGTTTATGAATGTGCTGATGCATTTGCTTTCTGATTTTCAAAGGTAGGCATCTAGTGCGATAATAATTTTCCTCTCAGGACTGCTTTTGCTGTATCCTGGAGGTTTTGGTAACTTGTGTCTTCATTGTTGTTGTGTTTGAGGAAATCACCACTCTACTTTCTGTCCAATGCTCTTTGAGTGCTCTATGCACCTCATCTGAGTGGAGCCTACACTATTTGTCATTTGTCATATATGTTAATATTTTCTCTGGTTTCTCTTTTAACCTCTTTCATGTTGTTTGCTCTGTAGGACAGAATTGCTTAATGTAATAAAAATATTTTAGTCTCTTCCTTTTTGGCTTTTCTTCTTCTTTTGGTACTTAGAAGGAAAGGATTTTTTTTCTCTGATTAAAGCAATATTCACCCACTTTCTATGGTAGCACTTATGGTTTAATGTTTTTTATTAATTTTTTAAATACACCTGAATTTTTAAAACATTTTTGTAAATAGTGAAGCATGAATCCAGCATTATTATTATTTTAGAAGTAGGCATTAGTTTTCTCAACACTTTTTGCATAATCCTTCCATGGCTCACTATTTTAAGGTGCTGTTTTTTCCTTCACCAAAATCTTGTATGTATTTCTAGAGTTTCTGTTTTGTTCCAGGTGTGTACCACATTGTAGATTTATTTCTGCTCTTCCTCTTATCAGATGGAACCATCTGTACTTCGATATTTATTCATCCATATTCATCCATCTCCTATCCTGATTGGATTTCCATCTTGCCATTACTGAGTACATAAAATAGTAGGAATGTCTGCAATGCCAAAGACATCAATCTGGGCTAAGATTTTCCTCCAAGAACTTTTCAGAAAAATCATTCACTCAACAAATATTTCCTGGGCACCCCTGATGTCTGGGTGTGAATACAGGCTAGTGTCTCTGCTCAGCCCCCTAGAGAGGAATAGTGCAGCCCACGTGTCCTGGTCTTTTCTTTCCCTGCTACCCACCTGATGCCCATCCTCCCCAGTCCTGACTGGGAGCAGAAACAGGCTCCCAGTGATGGAATGTCAAGGGAAATCTACTTCCATTGGAAGGCCATGTGCATGCCACACTGCCATACTGCATCCCATGAGTGGTAAAACTTGATGGCTTTTTGAAGTCAATGATGAGTCTTGATGTATAAATCCAGAGTAGAGTTGAGGGGCACCTTCCCTATTACCTCTGCCACTTTCAGCTGAGATTTCTGCCCCTGCACATCTGCTGTGAGGGGGTCGGAGGATTCCTGGGATGCACTTGACTCCCAAAATAACATTGTCAGAAGTTCTGCAATGGAGGGACCCTCCCATAGGCTGCCAGCTCTAGCCAAGTTTCTGCATGGGTGGTCCACATCTGTGATCTTTTTTAGGTCAAAGTTCTTGCTCTGGCCCAACTTACAGACCACTTGATGTGCCAAAAGTGACCTGAGACAGGAATTCTAGTGCAGCCTGTGGTGCTCCTTGCACTCACCAACAAAGTGTGTCCCTGAGCCCCAAAGTTCTGAACCAAGAGCCTCATTGGAGGCAAAGTTGCTCCTCCCACACAGCAAGCTACAGAGAGTAGGTGGCAACAGCTCTGTGCAACTGGCTCTCCCCTGGGCCTCAGCCCAAAGGGGGCGATGGTGGGCACCCCTGGGTGAGGGCCTGACAGAACCCCACCCTGAAGAGGATGGTCATGTGGTAGCTCCCCCAAATCAGTCTTTCACTTTAAGTATCATGTTAGTAGTAGGGTTTTTGTAGATCTCCTTTGTTAGGTTGAGAAATTTCCCTTCTATTCCGAGTTTCTGAGGATTTTTTGGTCAGGAGTGAATGTTGGATTTTGACAAATACTGTTTTTACGCCTATGGAAGTAATCACATGGTTTTCTCTTTTTTAGTTTGTTGCTATGGTGGATTATATTGATTTGCAAATTCTGAATCAACATTATGATCCTGAGATAAACCCCATTTGGTAACAATTTGCTAAAATTTTGGAAAATTTGCATCTATGTTCATAAGAGATATTAAACTATGGTTTTCTTTTCTTATAATTTAAAAAATCTATTTTTGATAAAACAGGAAAATACTGTCATCATAAAATCAGTTGCAAATTGTTCTTTCCATTTTAATTATTATTATTATATCTACTATTATTATTATTTTTTGAGACAAGAGTCTCACTCTATTGCCCTTGGTAGGGTGCTGTGACATCATAGCTCACAGCAACCTCAAACTTCTGGTCTCAAGTGATCCTCTTTGCCTCAGCCTCCCAAGTAGTTGAGACTACAGGCATGCACCACAATGCCTGGCTAATTTTTCTAATTTTAGTAGAGACTGGGTCTTGCTCTTCCTCAGGCAGGTCTTGACTCCTCAGCTCAGGTGATCCACCTGCCTTGGCTTCCCAGAGTGCTAGGATTATAGGCATTGAGCCACTGGGCTGGCTTCCATTTCAATTTCTTAATAGTGCTTCTGTGGAATTAGTGTTATTCCTTCCTAAAGTATTTGGTAGCATCACCAGTAAAGCCATTCAGGTCTGGCATTTTCTCTGAGGAAAGATTTTGACAACAAATTAAGTTGTCAAATTCTTTAATTACAGCTATTCGGGTTATCTGTCTCTTTTTGAGTGGGCTTTAAGTAGTTTGTGTCTTTTGGGGAATTTATGTATTTCACCTAATACAATATTACTATTGTAATAATAATAATATAATCATACAATAATATTGTATTGTTATTTATCAAACTTATTGCCCTAAAGTTGTTCATAACATTCCCTTATTATCCCTTTACATTTATAACATCTGTGGTCATGTTTTCCTTCTCATTACTGATATTCCCAGTATGTTCTGTTTTTCTTTCTTGATTGATCTGGAAGGAGGAGGTTGTCAATATTAGTCATCTCAATGAAACAGCTTTTTATTTCACTAATTTTCCTTTATTGGTCTTGTGTTTCTATATTATTGATTTCTAATAATCAATGAAATTGCTCTGATTTTTATTATTTATGTTCTTATACTTACTCTGAGTTTAATATGCTTTTCTTTTCTAGTTTTTAGAAGCTATGTAGTTTGCTATAACAGAAAACCTGAGATTGGGTAATTTATAAAGAAAAATTTATTTCTTACAGTTCTGGAGGCTGGGAAGCCCAAGGTCAAGGGTCTTCATGCTGCATTACCTTATGGTGGCAGAGGAAAGGGCAGGAGAGCAGGTGCATGGGAGAGCAGAAAAGAACAAAACTCAACCTTCTAACAGGAACCTCCTCCCCAGGTGACAAACCCACTCCCGTGATAACTGACCCACTCCCACAGTAATAGCATAAACCTGTGAGTGGAGCAGAGCCCTCATGACTACTCCCCTCTTAAAGTTCTCAGCTTCCAACATGATGGCATTAAGGATTAATTTTACAATACATAGACTTTGGAGGACACAGTCAAGCATTGCAGAAAGTTTTTCATTTGAGATCATTCAGATTCACTGACACTGTTTTATGTTCCATCAAAGGGCTTGGAAGGGTCAGAAGGCTTCTGAGAGAGATGATGAGACACACTCCTCATTCCAGTCACGGAAGGGCATAGAACAGTAGGGACAAAGTGACCCTGCAGCTATGAGTGTGTTAACTAAGCACATGAAACCAAGTCCAAGGCAAATATGTGCTTTTATTCTTTAAGAGAACCATCTATATTCTAGATTCAGAAGTGTCCTATTAGGTACCCTGAGATTACACCCTAGTGACTCTGCCAAGGGAGCAGGCTGTATGTTTTAAACTGACATAGGTTGTTTTTCCTCAGCGTCCTTTCCCATTTGGTTTTCAAACCAGGTTAGGGTTTGTGCCTAACAAATCTCAGACAGCCAGGGAAGATTATCAAGCCAGACGCTTGCATAGTTATTGTCACTGTGAATTCCTCAAATAGCTCTATGATCTGGGTATTGCTAATCCCATTTAACACAGGGTGATACCTGGGTTTCAGAGAGAGAAACCCAGGTATATACTAGATTTATACTGTTTATACTGGATAGCAGCAAGATATGTTTGGGCAGGAATTATTTAGATAGTAACTGATTACCTGTGCTTCTGAGAAAGAAATTAGCTGAGCAGGCCAATGCCTGAAAGAAACTCAGATACTCTTTCCTGTCTTAAGAGTAAATCTGGCTTGGCACCCTAGCTCAGTGGTTAGGGTGCCTGCCACATACACTGGGGCTGGCAGGTTGGAGCTCAGACCAGGCCTGCTAACCAACAATAACAAAAACAGAAAAATAGCTGTGTGCTGTGGCGGGTGCCTGTAGTCCCAGCTACTTGGGAGGCTGAGGTAAGAGAATTGCTTAAGCCCAAGAGTTTGAGGTTGCTGTGAGCTGTGACTCTACGGCACTTTACCGTGGGTGACCTAGTGAGACTCTGTCTCAAAAAAAAAAAAAAAAATAGAGTAAATCTAAAATCCTCAGCTGGTATTTGGATACATCCATTCTTTGGATCTAATCTAATTTTCCTGATTTGGCTTTCACGTTTCTCATTTATGTTGATACTTAGTCTTACTGACCCCTTCCAAATCCCTTGTATCCCTGGGAAGGCTCTCCCCTGGGCCTGGGAGACACTTTCCTCATGATGCAGGTTGAAATTCTGTTTGTCCTTCAAGGCCTGTGACTTCCTGAATGTTGTAATATTTCCCTCCCTTTTTAATTTTCATTGGATTTTTTACTTCTCTCCTGGTACTTCTGAATTATAGTTATAGGTGTCTTTGTCACCTTCATATTAGAACATGAAGGCAATCTAGTCTTCGAATTTCATACCAACTAAACCTGTGACAATAGTTGGCACAAACGAAAGCTCAGAGATGACCTGTTGAACTCAAACAGAATTTTTGCTTAGCTACCTGAACTTATTCATGCATTCTCTGGTTGAGCAGTTAGGGTCTGTCTGTTTCACTGTTGTAATAGTACAGTGATGAAAAGGATGTTTTACCTGCTCCAGCTTGGACAAAAGCATCCTGGGAAGGGGGTGCATGTTGTTTCAGGGGAGCACCCCCTTACCTCCATCTCTGCTGGGGTCTCTTGGTCTGGTGTGTCCCTGCGTGTGACCGCCACCTCAGCCTGTGAGATGAGCACAGCAGATCCGTTGTCTCCAGGTGCCTGTGAGCAAACTGAGGCTGGACAAGGTGGAAGGACCCGCCTTCTGTCTTGCAGTCCCTGTGCCTATAGATGCTGAGTCTTCTGGTTTCCGTCCCACTGATGCTGCCGTAAGTCCAGGAAGGACAGGAAGAAAAGAACCAAGTAGAGAGGCAAGGAAAAGATACCAGAAACCCATGGGGAAGAGAAGAAGGAGTCCAACAATTAGAATCGACAACATTTGTGCACAACACAATGTTTTAAAATATGTATAAGTTGTGAAATGGCTAAGTCAAACTAATTAACAGGTCTAGATACTTCTTTCTTTTTTTGCCACTTACAATCTACAATGTTAGCAATTTTCTAGTATGCAGTGTGCAGTATCGACTGTAGTCATCACGCAGTACATCTCTTGAACTTATTCCTCCTGTCTACTGAAATCTTATCTTTTCCTTTTCTTTTTTTTTTGGGGGGGATTAAAGTTCAATATACAAATATTCATTGTACACCATTAACAATTAGAGGATTAAAGTTAATAAGACAACACAAAATATGAAATACATAGAAATAATTATTCAGGAACTTGTCCAATATCTCCCCAATCCACCCCCACCCACACCCCCTTCTTATGTCGAGTTGGAACAGCGCTTTTCACTTGGGGACATCGTTTTCCGGGGGACATGTGGAAATGTCTGGAGAGATTTTTGGTTGTCTCAACCTCAAGGAAGATATTCTTGGCATCTAGCAGGTGGCAAGTAAGGATCCCTCCATGCCCAGGACAGCTTGTGGGGACCAAAGCGTCAAGAGTACCAAGGTTGAGAAGCCCTGGGTGAGAAGGTAGATTGTACCTTTTGGCTTGATACAATTGACTATCCTATTTCTACAAGTGTGATGACCACAGAACCTGCTCATGGCACAGAGCAGCTCATGATATGTCACAGAGCAGGAGTGTGAGCTGAGTGTGTAATTAGTAGAAACAATGGGATCTGTGGAGGCTTAATCTTATCAGAGTTGGTTAACAATGGAGCACACCATGTGCAGATTGCTTTCCTTTTAGTCATTCAGGAAAGAGTTTACTGAGCTTATTTTGTGCCAGACTGTGCGTGGGGTTGGGATTTTAGACACGAGAAAGCTTGGCCCCACCTGCATGCAGCTAAGACCCAGGTGGCCAAGAAAAGTTGGTAAACAAGGCCCTGGCTAAGGTTACATGTGAGATGTTTCTGCTCTAATGTTTTTTTTTTTTTGAGACAGTCTCACTGTGTTGTCCTGGGTAGAGTGCTGTGGTGTCACAGCTCACAGCAACCTCAAACTCTTGGGCTTAAGCAATTCTCTTGCCTCAGCCACCCAAGGAGCTGGGACTACAGGTGCCCACCACAATGCCCTGCTTTTTTGTTGTTGCAGTTGTCATTGTTGATTTTTATTTTATTATTTTTTTTTTCATTGTTGATTTTTAGCTGGCCCGGGCTAGGCTTGAACCTGCCAGCCTTAGTGTATGTGGCCGGCACCCTACCCACTGAGTACGGGCGTGACCTCTGCTTTCCTTTTGAAGTTAGGAACAGCAACAAGGTTTCACAAATAAAGCTGATGACAAATCCTCTGTGTGTAAATGTATTGGCTTCTGGGAAATTGTGCAAACTGTTAACAAATGAGATTTTCCTTTAAATGTTAATAAAAATGCCATGAATACTTCTGAATAACTACACAAAATTACTTGTGGTTGAAAATCATATTCTTTGAATTTTCTAGTGGATTTTAATCAAATATCAAGGGCTCCTTATTAGTTTGCCCACTTATTTATGGGCACTAGTGCAGATGTGTGTCTCGGGGGACTCTGACTCATGGATCTGCTGGGCAGCAGTGTCCCCAGCACCAACACTCCTGTCCTTTCCACAGTGGGTCTGAGTCATGTGTGCCATGGTGGGGGCTTCTGAGACATTGGAGAGTGCTAGGGAAGTGCAGGCCACAACCCCTGCGGGTTCCTCAGCATTCTGGGGAGCAGATCTCAGTAGTGGGGGTGCTTCTGTCACTTTGGAATGTGGCCTGGAGGACAATACTCCCCAGACTCCCCGCTCTATTGGTAGTGGCTGAGATGAATTCACAGGGCAAGGTCCCTTCCCTTCTAGAACTTTCATTCTATTGGAAGAGGTTAGCTGAGTGAGAGAGTTGGGCCAAAAAACCTGTAAACCATGGACACATGTGCAAGTGTGTGTGTGAAATGTGGTGCCAGGCAGGGAGAAGTGTGTGAAAAAACTAATCATGACAGGAGGATGGGGGAGCAGTTAGGCTAGAGTGGTGGTCAGAACAGGTGTCTTTTGGGGGGGAATGTTTGAGCAGAGACCTGAGAACTCTGTGGAGGGTTGAGGGAGAGTGGTCTGATCAGCCATCGGGTGAGCTGTAAACACACACACACACATGCACACACCAAGCTGGCCAGTGTTCTCTCTCTTCCTCTGTTTTGCCCAAGCACTCAGGAGTCACTGTGTTTTCCTGGCCACTGTCCTCCACCCGGGGGGCCCCTAATGTAGAGCCTGGAGGGTGGGAGGCAATGAGGCCTGGGGCAGTTGCTTCATATTGGCTCCAAGGACACATCCCAGATGAAAGGCAGGCTTAGGAGTCAGGGTAGCAGGGTGGTGGGGGTGAGAAACACAGCTGGTTGGAGTTCTTGGCCCTGTTGCAGGGCCTCAAAACACTGTTGTGAGTTATGGGCTAGAGGTGTAGTCCTGGGGACCCTGCCTGCCACAGGCCCACTCAGCCTTCCAGGTGCACTCAACACTGGCTGCAATCCCTGTATATGGAAGCTGTAAGTGCACAGAGGACGCCTTCCACCCTTCCTGGTGGTGCGATAGCAGAGCTCTCAGAGGAATTCCAGCCCTCGGGGTGTCCATAACTACAGGCCGGTGGAATCTGGAAACTTTGTCTCTGATCTCTGCCTCTGCCCAGGTGGCTGAGGGTAAGTGTGCCCTCAGTGGGGGCTGTCATGAAGACTGAATGAGCTAGGACCTAGCCTGTCTGGTGTATCCTAATGTCTGGGGTAGTGATGTCACAGTGCCTCCCGAGTGCTTGGCCAGGCTTGTGGTTGTAGCAGCACAAGAATTTCAGGCTTCAATGTCTGGGATAGTGAATTCCAGACCCCACGTGGCTAATTATTAGGTGTGTGACCTTAAGCACATAACTGAACTGCCCTTGTGGTATTTTCATTAACAGTAAAACAACACCTGCTCTGCCTGAGACCAGACGGTAACATCTGGGAAGATTCCATAACCTGGGCACTGCAGACCTCCAAGGTGGAGATGGGTCATCTGGAATCTCCCTGCTTAGACTACGAAGATCTACTGGTAATACTAGAATGTTACCTGGAAGGATGACTTTGTGCATGTGTTTCCCACTTTGGGGGAAGGAAGAATATCTAGGAAGAGCACTTCATCCCTTGTTCAGCTCTGGGAATTGAAGTCAACAGATTTTGAGCAGGTTGCACCCCAGCTAGGCTGTGTTACAGAGCTGTCACAGGCAACTTAACCTTTCTATGAAGTCAGTTTTCTTTCATCTATAATCATCCCAGTGCCTGTATCACAGAATTGTTCTGAGGAATCAATGGGATAGCATGTGTAATGCATTAACTTAAACCTGCACAAGCACTTTCTGAATGTAAGGGATCATTACTTCTACTATCATCAAAACAGAAAGAGGAAAGAGTAAAAACACCTGCCAGAGCTGGGTGTTTTGTGCTAGGAGTTGTGGGCTGGCCAATTCTCCCTGGGTGGCTCATTCTCTTGTGCTGATGGTTTAGTCTGCAATGTCTGCTGGCCACAGTGGGAATAGAACCATAGCTATGTTGGAAGAAAATCCAGGGACCAGCTCTAGGTGAGAGGTGTGAAAGTTGACCATATTTGAAAGCTGTCATTTGGCCTGGGTGAGGAGTTAAGGGATAAGGCAGGAATATCTTTAAGTTAAGCCCTTTTTGCCTTGGAGTAACTGTATGTTATAGGGCACCAGAGAAGTAGCTGTCAGAAGCCATATAAGGCACAGCTCGGTCTTACTTCCTCTTTAAGTAAAAAACAGTTTTACCTTTACCCGGTAACTTTACCCGGCAACTAGCCAACCAATCACTTTATGCCCCATCTTGCTTATTCTAGTCAATCCCCAGTTGGCAACTCCTCTGAACCTCCCAACAAGACACATTCTCCTTCCCCGTAATGCTTATAAGGCACAAGTTTTTCAATAAAGTTTGAGACTTGATCAGAAAACTGTCTTGTCTCCCTTTCTCGCACCCCTTGTTTGTTTTTCTCCTTTAGGTGGTTCCTGCGTTCCCCGTTGCTGTCCCGCGGGTCGGGACAAGTAGCCTTCACCTTGGTCTGTGGTGGAGGCTGGGTGGGTAGTGGAGAGCTTGAGTGGCCACACGTGTGGGCCGAGGGTGGTGAATTGGTATGGGGATGTCGGGCTGGTGCTCAGCCCCTGCTTGGTCGCTCTTTTCTGCACGGAGCTGCCAGCCTGAACGCTCTGCCTGATGGGATCTGTGCTCCCCCCCACCCCCCGAAGGAGTTAGAGTCCCACATGGAGAAGGTGAGTAGCTGAAATTCCATAAGCAGCTTGGGGCAGCTCTGAGGTAAAAACTGCACCAGTGTGGAAGGCTCCACCAATGTGTCTCCTGGACAGGGAGTGAGCTTTGCTACCTGGGGAGATGAACTTGTTCCTTGCTTACATGGTTTTGCATCCAGTAAAATGTCAGCCTGATGCACACAGGGTCTTTCATCTGGTTCATTTGTTGCTGTGTTTCCCACTCTAAGAAACTGGCCCAGCTCAAGAAATATTTGTTAGCTAGGTAGGGTGGCTCATGCTGGTAATTCCTAACACTTTCATAAGCAGAGGTGGGACCCTTCTGTTCATCCTATATCCCCCATTGCTAAGGGAGTGCCTGGTACATAACAGACCCTCAATATTTTCTTTTATAAATGAGTGGGGGAGGGGGGAAAGGCAGGGCTTTGAATTGCAATAGAGAGCACAGAGGTTTCAACCTCTGACCCTAGCCTCGGACAGAGATGTTTAGGTCCCTAATTTATTTGCATGGTGTGAAATAAGCATCTAATTTTATGTTTTCTCAATGACTACTTCATTGTCCCTGCATCACTGTCCCCATGTATCAAAAGTTCATCTTTACCCTGGTAATTTGAGATGCTACTGTTACCAGCCACTGTTAACACATTTCATGCAGGGTGCTGATGGTGAGGCCCTAACAAGGCCGGATTAGCCTATGTGGAGATTGTTTCTTCACTGCCAAGGCTTACTGTCATAGATAAGTTGGAGAACTGGACTCCATGATGCTGGTCAGGGACCCATGGTACTGTGCACCCAGTGAAGTGTTGACTAGCTATAAATTTAGTCTAGAGCAAAAATGCTTTGAAGATATAGCCTAAGATATTGGACCAGGTGCAGTGGCTCACGCCTGTAATCCCAGCACTCTGGGAGGCCGAGGTGGGCAGATCACCTAAGCTCATGAGTTTGAGACCAGCCTGAGCTAGAGCAAGACTCCAGTCTCTAAAATAGCGGAGCACCTGTAGTCCCAGGTAGTCAGGAGGCTGAGGCAAGAGAATCCCTTAAGCCCAAGAGTTTGAGGTTGCTGTGAGCTATAATGCCACAGCACTCTATTGTGGGCTACATAGAGAGACTCTGTCTCAAGAATAAAAAAAGTAGGAAGATATTGTGTAACCTTGTAACCTATGAGTAGGAATCTGTTTAATGTATACTGTGATGAGTAATAATATTGATGAAGTTTACTTTTACTGTGAGGGTAAAAAGTAACAAAGGGAAAGAGGAGGGCAGAGGAGTTCTTTGGGGAGATAGATAACCCTGCTGCTCTCCAGAATTGCTGGCTTTTCTGTAAATAGAAGTGAAACTGTCCTCCACTTCTTCCTTGAGTGGCTTGGGTGACGGGTGGACACACTCCTTGTTCACCACACTGTCTTTGTTATATTCTTGAATTCCCATCTGTATGTGGGTTTACTTCTAGAGTTTCTATATTTCTGTACTGTTGTTTTAATCATACAGATTTTATATTGCGCTTTAATGCCTGGTAAGAGTCATATTCCTTTGTGTTTCCCCCCATTAATTTTATTACCTGTCCTTGTATGTTTAATTTTTATCTGAATTTTGGTATTAGTTTGTCTAATTTCATAAAACTGCTTACTGGTATTTTATTGTGATGTATCAGATTTCTAGATTGATTTAGAGAGATCAATGTCTTTATACTGTTCAGCCACCTTGCCCAAGAATTAAGACTATTGTTCTATTTGTGAAATTCTCATCTACTGCCTGTGGGGACACTGAAAGTTTTCTTCATTTAGTGGACACGGTGGGGACAAAAAACTACCCCTCTCTGCAGCACCCTCACTCTGACTGGGCTGCACACTCCTCACAGTGCAACTAAGTGTCACTTCTCAGGGCCAGAGGCCTGTGCACATCTCTTTTAAGCACTCACCTGTTACGTTTGTAGCCATAGACTTCTCTGTTGTCACCCCAGCTTCAGCTCCAGGCAGGCCTCGCCTCTCCCTCTCAGGAGCCCCTGCAATTGTTCTGGACATCACAGGGATTCAACAAACATCTGGTAAACAATGAGGAAAATGGACAAGCAACTAGGGAAGCCTTTTTAGGCCCAAAGTCAACAAAATGACGCCAGATAGAAAAGTAAAAGAAGGTTTCTTCAGTGACTCCCATTGGAAGCATTTAGCAGATGAAGTGATTTTACTTAGATTCTGTTGATTACATTTTCTTATTCTCTGAATTCTTGATGTTCTGGATGTTGGGGCCTGATGCTGGAAGGATTGCGTCTCCCAAGGCCAGCTAATTGCTAGAGACAGCAGACATCTCCCTGTGTCAACACACCTCTGCTGTACCAATCTAGAGCTCATACCCCCAACCACCTTCTCTATCAAACTCACACACCGAGTGGTACGCCCTGCCCTAAATCCCCCCAGAGCCAGGCATTGGAAAATTAGGGAACAACCCTATAGTCCAGAACCTGCCTAAATTATCCAACCTCTCCAATCCCAAGCTTACTTAGGGATTACCTTGCCTGTTTCTTCCTCTGAGAACCCCAGCACGGTCTCTGGGCCGGGGCGGGGGGGCTCTTCCTCTCCTGCCTTCTCCCCACCTCGTGGTTCTCATGGGATCTGTGAAGATGAACTGCTAAATTCAGTGTAGTCCTTCCTGCCTGTGTGTCCTACTATGCCTGACTGAAATGAACCCAAAGACATTTTTAGAACACAGACTTTGTTCTGAAGCTTTTTGGATCTTAAAAAAAAACAAAACAAAACAGTGAGGCCACATATTTGATATACTCAATGGACATCTTTCTGTGCAAATAAGCATAAGAATGATTTAGGTATCTTTGATTAGCCAAAAAAAACAAAAACAAAAACAAACAAACAAGAAAACATGTGTCTGATGGATTTCAGGCTGGATGATGAAAAAGCAAAATGATGATTATGGTTCAAACCTTTCTTGCTGCAGAAGGAAAAAAGATATTCATAAGGTTTATAGGCATTTAATATGGGTAATTTTTGTTTAATTACAAAGAACAGCAAGCTACAAATGGAGTAGTAATTCTCCAAGTTTAATACCTATCAGCACAACCTCTCATGAGCAACAAGTGCAGAGATCTTTTTTTCCTATATTATTATGTTTTTTCTGATTTATTTGTTGAAATGTAATTTACTGTTTGTTAGATCTAATAATAAAAATAAAACTGGGAGACTGGTTTTGGCACACTGGTCCACAGGCACAGCAATTTAAAGAGCAAGAGGAAGTGAAAGGAAAATTAGGGCAAGGAATCAGATAAAAGAAATCACTCATGAAGAAGAATCAACAGAAAGCTCCTGGCAACATGAAGAACCAGCCCAGAGCAACCCCTCCAAAGGACCATGAGGTAGCTACTACAGAGGATTCCACCTATAAAGAAATTTTAGGAATGACAGAAAGGGAATTTATTTATTTATTTCAATTTGAAAGCAGTCACTGTTTATTAACTGACCAGGTTACAAAAACAATCAGGGCAGATACCTTAGTTCATTCTTCTAATAAGCCTATTGATTTGATCTTCCCTGTTACCAGCATCTCCACCATCTACAAAGCGGGTTGTTTTTTCCTTCATCCCTCCCCATGGAGATGATAACTTAAAGGGCCACAAGAAGTTATTTGCTTCTTTGAAGCATTTTCGAACAGTATAGATCTCATGAATCAGATCCTCCATGCAGATGATGCCATATTTACCAAGAGACTGCGCAATCAAACTGTTATCAGTCAACGCAATTCGTTTCTTATTGATTTTGCCATAACCACACTTGTAGATTAGCTCATTTACTGACTTCAGATTTGGGTGCCCCCATGCAATATATGGTTCTACAATCCTCAGCATGTTGATGGAAGCCTTGTTGAGCTTAACAAAAGTTCCATTGAAGATCTGGTGAAGGCGAAGAAGCTACCACACCTTACGGACCTTTGGACTCACACCATCGATACCTCTGATCCTGATGACAAATGCCAATTTTGGTTCTGCAGGTACATAGAAGTTGCCAGCTTTTCTTGCCATCCAAGCCATCCGAATCTCAGTTCTGTACATCTGCCTATATTCTTTATAATAATGCTTAGCTTTTTCATAGATAAGCTTCCTCCTTGCCTTTTGAAGCATCTTTTGGGCACACTTCTTTCTCAGAGGCTTGATCTTCAGCTCTGTGAAATTCTTTTGCTTTTTCTTAAGGGTTTCTGGCACAGTAGGAACCTTCTTTTTCTTCTCTTCAACAGCTGTCATGGTTCCAGTTGGAAAAAGAGGAAGCTCAGAAAGGGAATTTAGAATACACATGATGAAAACAATGAAAGAAATGATGGAAACAATGAAAGAAATTGCTGCTAAAGTGGAAAATAACCAAAAGGAAATCCAAAAACATAATTAAATAAGAGATGAATGCTATGAAGAATATAGAAAGGATATAGTGGAGCTGAAGGAACTGAAGCAGTCAATTAGGGAACTTAAAGATGCAATAGAAAGTATCAGCAACAGATTAGACCATGCAGAAGAAAGAATTTCAGAGGTAGAAGACAAAGTTGTTGAGATAACTCAGATAGTTAAAGAGGCAGAAAAGAAGAGAGAGAAAGCAGAACATTCACTGACAGAATTATGGGACTTTATGAAGCATTCTAACATACGAGTTATAGGAATCCCAGAAAAGGAAGAAGAATGCCCCAGAGGAATGGAAGCCATACTAGAGAATTTCATAAAGGAAAATTTCCCAAATATCACTAAAGATTCTGACACACTGTTTTCAGAGGGATATCGGACCTCAGGTCACCTCAACTCTAACCGAGCTTCTCCAAGACACATTGTGATGAACCTGTCCAAAGTCAAGATAAAAGAAAAGATTCTGCAAGCTGCCAGGATTAAGTGCCAGTTGACCTACAGGGGCAAATCCATCAGAGTGACTGCAGACTTCTCTAATGAAACTTTCCAAGCAAGAAGACAATGGTCATCTACCTTTAATTTACTTAAACAGAACAATTTCCAGCCCAGGATTCTATATCCTGCTAAGCTCTAAAATTGATGAACAAATCAAATCATTTACTGATATACAAACATTGAGGAAATTTGCTACAAGACCAGCTCTACAGGAAATACTTCAACCTGTTCTACTCACTCACCATCACAATGGATCAGCAGCAAAGTATGAATTCAGAAATTAAAGGACAGAACCTAACTTCCACATTGATGCAAAATATAAAACTAAGCAATGGACTCTCACAAAATAAGATGAATAGAACACTACCACACTTATCAATTATCTCAATAAATGTAAAGGCTTAAATTCCCCACTGAAGAGGCATAGATTGGCTGACTGGATTAAAAAACACAAGCCATGCATTTGCAAGAAACACACCTGGCTTCAAAAGACAAATTAAAACTCCGAGTTAAGGGTTGGAAGACAATTCTTCAGGCAAATGGAATTTAGAAGAAAAGAGGAGTTGCAATCTTATTTTCAGATAATTTGGATTTAAAGCAACTAAAGTAAAAAAAGACAAAGGTGGTCACTTGATATTGGTTGAGGAAAAAATACAAGAAGACGTTTCAATTCTAAATATTTACGCACCAATTTAAATGCTCCTAGATTCTTGAAACAGACCTTACTCAGTCTGAGCAGTATGATAATAACAGGGGATTTTAACACTCCTCTTACAGAGCTGGACAGATCCTCTAAACAGAAATTAAACAAAGATATAAGAGATTTAAAAGAGACCCTAGAGCAACTGTGCTTGATAGATGCATATAGAACACTCCATCCCAAAGATAAAGAATATACATTCTTCTCATCACCCCATGGAACGTTCACCAAAGTTGATCATATCCTAGGCCATAAAACAAACCTCACCAGAATCAAAAGAATTGAAATTTTACCGTGTGTCTTCTCAGACCACAAGGCACTAAAGGTGGAACTCAACTCTAACAAAAACGTTCAACTCCACACAAAGGCATGGAAACTAAACAACCTTCTGTTGAATGACAGTTAGGTGCAGGAAGAAATAAAACAGAAAATCATTAACTTCCTTGAGCATAACAGCAATGACAACACAAGCTACCAAAACCTGTGGGATACTGCAAAAGCAGTTTTGAGAGGAAAATTTATCGCTTTAGATGCCTAAATTTGAAAAACAGAAAGAGAACACATCAACAAACTCACAAGCCATCTTATGGAATTGGAAAAAAGAAGAACAATTTAAGCCTAAACCCAGAAAAGAAATCTCCAAAATTAAATCAGAGATCAATGAAATTGAAAACAAAAGAATCATTCAGAATATTAATGAAACGAGGAGTTGGTTTTTTGAAAAAAAAAAAAAATAAATAAAATAGATAAACCTTTGGCCAGAATAACTTGAAATAGAAAAGTAAAATCTCTAGTAACCTCAATAAGAAATGATAAAGGGGAAATAACAACTGATGCCACAGAGATACAAGAGATAATCTCTGAATACTACTGGAAACTCTATGCCCAGAAATTTGACAATGTGAAGGAAATGGATCAATATGTGGAATCACACTCTCTCCCTAGACTTAGCCAGGAAGAAATAGAGCTCCTGAACAGACCAATGTCAAGCACTGAGATCCAAAAAACAATAAAAAAGCTTCCAACAAAAAAATGCCCTGGTCCAGATGGCTTCACACCAGAATTCTATCAAACCTTCAAGGAAGAGCTTATTCCTGTACTGCAGAAATTATTCCAAAAAATTGAGAAGGAAGGAATATTCCCCAACACTTTCTATGAAGCAAAAATCACCCTGATACCAAAACCAGGAAAAGACCCAACTAAAAAGGAGAATTTCAGACCACTTTCACTCATGAATATAGATGCAAAAATTCTCAAAAAATCCTAGCCAATAAATTACAGCTTATCATCGCAAAGTCATACATCATGATCAAGTAGGTTTCATCTCAGGGATGCAAGGCTGGTTTGACATACTCAAGTCCATAAACATTATTCACCATATGACCCTCTCAATAGATGCAGAAAAAGCATTTGATAAAATCCAGCATCATTTTCTAATTAGAACACCGAAGAGTATAGGCATAGGTGGCACATTTCTGAAACTAATCAAAGCTATCTATGACAAACCCACAGCTAATATTTTACTGAATGGAGTAAAACTGAAAGCTTTTCCTCTTAGAATTGGAACCAGACAAGGTTGTCCTCTGTCACCTTTACTATTCAACATAGTGCTGGAAGTTCTAGCTATTACAATTAGGCAAGACAAGGAAATAGAGTGAATCCAAATGGGAGCAGAGGAGGTCAAACTCTCCCTCTTTGCTGATGACATCTTATACTTAGAGAATCCCAAAGACTCAACCACAAGACTCCTGGAAGTCATAAAAACAAAACAAAACAAACAAACAAACAAAAAACACCCCTGATTATTTGTATGACTTTTTAAAAAGTTGACAGCTTGGTACACACACAGAAAAAAAAAAAAAAGGAGAAGGAAAGAAGGAAAGAAAAAAGATTTTTCACTTGGGAATATTTGAGAAGTATTGCTCTGAAGGATGGATGTGGCCACCAGAAGGGAGGTGGCAGCACCAGACGGGGGCACTGGCAGGTGCAGATGGTGGTACCTCTGTGGGGCTAGTTTCCCTAGGACTCGGATCCCTTGGTTCTCTCTGACAGTGCTTACTCTTTAGTGGGGCTCTAGTGGAATGAAGGGGTTCCCTGTGCATGGAAAGGCCATGGCCGGACACAAGCAGCCCTGGCCTCCTGGGGCCTGGGGCCATACTGGGCCACACTGCTGCCCTATAGCACTGGGCTCAAGATAAGCCCTCCTCTGTCTCAGGGGAGAAGAGTGTCTCCTTCTTCTGTCACCATCTTCCAGCCTTAAAAACCCACATCACTTTGGAATAAAATGAAAACCTTACCCATAGTTCTTAGGGGAATCTGTTTGAGAATTATTTAATACACTGCAAAATTTTGTCAGCACAAGACAAGATTCCAATCTTTCTGGAAGCTTGTGATAAAAAGCAATTTTTTTCTTTCACTTGTCAAATATAGAGAATATGCTTATGTATGTTCAACAGTCTCCCTCCCTGCAGTGCACATGCTCCTGGTTGCTGTCATTGCTTTAGCCCGTGCTGGAGAGCCCAGTGCCTTGATGTTTTCCTGCGATTTTGACTGTGTGTCTCTGGAGGGCAGCAAGCTGGGTTCTAGGGAGGTGGTTTTAAAGCTCATGCTTCCACACTTCCCTGGTGCCCTGTCTGCTTCTTGATCACCTCTTTTCTGTTTCTTCTCCTTAGCCTTTCTTATCTCATGGAAAGTGGCTCTAGTAAGGATAGTGACACACCAGCCAAGGCAGGAGATCTAGGTCCCTGAAAGCTGGGGAGGGAAGTGCTGAGAGGGCCAGTGCACTGCTCTGCCTGGCGGAGCTAGGTGAGGGATATGGGGAGGGATGCTGGGGCCACCACCCAGCACTGGCCAGCCAGGCTGCAGGGAGAACTGACCCCGTGTCCTGTGGTCCCCTGAGAAGTAGAGGCTGGGCTCTCCTTGAGTCCCTGCAACTCTCCACTTTCACTGGCCCTGGTGGGCCCCTTGACCTAGCACTGTGGCCTGGCCATGTGCTCCTCAGTGTCTGCCCCTGTCTCCTGCCCACCCTGTCTCTGTGTGTCTGTGGTTCAGTCTGTCTTGTGCAGGCCTTCAGGGCCACGTGGTCCAGGTTGCACTGACCCATCTTCAGTCACAGCCTGTGGCCAATTCACAGGGAAGGGACTGGATTGAGGGGTTTGAAGAATTTCCAGTTCTTCTTACATGAGGGCCCATTATGAAGGTTTGGAGCTTGGACAGAGAAAGTCTAAGCCCTGCAGAACCTGGACAGCTGCCACCTGCCCTCGGGGTGACCTGCGGCCCTGCCACGGTCTCCTCCTACCATGTACTCGGGCTTGGATGTGTCTCAGTCAGGGTTCTCCGGAGAAACAGGAGTACTAGGAGGCTGGATACAAGGAAAGAGTTGCAGTTGGAGTCTGAGGACTGCCTGCTGGCAGGACTTCCTGCTGCTCTGGGGAGGTCAGTCTTTGCTCTATTCAGGCATTCATCTGCTTGGATGTGCCCCATCCAAATTACAGACGGCAATCTGTTTTTCTCAGAGTACACTGATTTAAATGTTAATTTTATCCAAAAAATACCCTCATATAAACACTCGGAATAGTGTTTAGCCAGGTATCTGGGGACTATGGCCCAGGCATGATTGACACATGAAATCAATCACCATGAGGTGTTTCTCAGGTTCAGGTGGTCTCTGCCATCTGTACCCCAAGGCCACATTGTCCTTTGCCTGAAAGGGTGAGTTCCCAGCAATTAGCAGCTTTGAGACACATGCTGTGTGAAGATGCCTCAGAAACCTTACAGCATGCCCTCGTTCTCCGTGTCCTAGGTCCCCGGTGTTGAGCTTTGGACACCAGGCCAGTTCACCCTCAGTGGCTTTGGTGCCCTCACAAGCCTCACACTTGTCATCCCAGCACTCTGGGAGGCTGATGCAGGAGGATCACTTGAGCTGAGGAGTTTGAGACCAGCTTCAGCAACAGTGAGATCCCGTCTCTACTAAAAATAGAAAAACTAGCCAGATGTGGTGGAAATAGGTAGGTCCGTATCATGACATACTGTTGATTTTCTCTTTTATTTCTCTTCTATGTTTGGTGGAGGTGGGGTCTTGCTTTTTCCCAGACTGGTAAGGAGCTCCTGACTTCAAGGTTCCCACCCAGCCCAGCCCCACAAAGGCCTAGACTTACGGATGTGGTCACAGCACCCTGCCAATCACCATCATTTCTCTTATCACTCTCTTTCTCTTTTTCTACCCTTGTCTTCTCTTAAATTCTTTTCTTTCACCACCCCATTTTCTTTTCTTTATCATTCTCATATTATCTTTTCTTTTCTTTCTCCCTTCTCACTTTTTACCCTTCCTTTTGGCCTATAACAAAAGGCCAATTCAACACGTAAGCTCTGAGAAAAGGTAATTTAAAGTGAAGGAGGTAGTGAGAAGGAAAAAGTAGGGGAAGGAAGTGAGCAAGAAGAAAACACACATGAGGAAGAACCAACAGAAAAATTCTGGCAACATGAAAACCAAATCTGAGCAACCCCCTGAGGGACCATGAGGCAGCTACCACAGACTATTCAACCCATAAAAAATTAATGGAAATGATAGAAAGTGAAGTTAAAATGTAGATGGCAAAGGCAATAAAGGGAATTGATGAGAAAATTAAAAAGCAGAGCCAAAAAAGTGGATGAGAGGAGGAATATAGAAAGAATACACCAGAGCTTAAGGAATTGAAGAAGTTAATTGGGGAACTCAAAGATACAGTAACAGATTAGACCATGGAGAAGAAAGAATCTCAGAGCTATAAGATAAACCTCTTGAGCTAACTCAGGTAATTAAAGAGGCAGAAAAGAAGAGAGAGAAATCAGAACATTCACTCAAAGAATTATGGGACTTCATGAAGTGTTCAAATATATGAATTATAGGGATCACTAAAGGGGAAGACGAACATCCCAAAGGAATAGAAGCCATACTGGAGGACATCACAAGTGAAAATTTCCCAACTTTAACTAATGATTCCATACACTCCTTTTGGAGAAATATCAATCCCTGGGTTTTCTAAACACAAATATAACATTTCCAAGACACATTTTAATGAACCTGCCCAAAGTCAAGACAAAAGAGAAAACTTTGCAAGCAGCCAGGAATAATCACCAATTGACCTACAGAAGCACATCCATCAGGGTCACAGGAGGTTTTTCAGCTGAAACTTTGCAAGCCAGATGAGAATGGTCATGTACCTTTAACTTTCTTAAACAAAACAATTTTATTTTTATGCCAGAATTTTGTATTCTGCTAAGCTAAGTTTTAAAATTGATGAAGAAGTCAAATCTTGTACTGACATGCAAAGACTGAGGAAATTTGACACAAGATCAGCTCTGTAGGAAATACTTAGACCTATGCTTCACACTGACCACCACGATGGATGACCAGCAAAGTAAACATACAGACACTAAAGGACAAAACCGAGCTTCCACAATGGTACAAAGGACAAAACTAAGCAACAGACTTTTACAAAACATCAAAGCTCTAACAATAACTGAACATCTTGGAGATGCCCTCGGAATGCAGCCTGCTTGGGCCAAGGGCTGTCTCTGTTCTCTCCTCAGTAGCTCCAGTATGTTTCCACTGAAACATCCTCAGTCATCAGAGGGTGACCTGCTGCTCATGCTGTATTTATTCCCTGTCAAGTGGGACCTGCCCCTGCAGGGAAATGGGCAGACAGCAATGCAGTAGCATTTCCTGGCCAGTGGGAGGCAAGCGTGACTTAAAAACAAGTATTTATCCCAGAGACCTTTCAACTGGGAGCCCTGCAAGGTGGTGTTCAGCAAACAGGCTTTTCCTCTGAACCCCAGAGTGTAAATATCACCATGTTAGTTCCCAAGCAGGTGTTCCAAGGAAACACAAAGGAAATTCCATAAAAGATGCTTGAATTTAGCAGTTGATGATGGTCTAATGACCTCCCGTGAGGCCCTGAGTTCACAAAAATAAGCATGATCCTCTGTGACTACTTCAGAATGTAGAAAACTTAGAAGGCTTGGCTTCTGATCAGATGTGGGGCCTTAGGAAAGTAAATATGCTGTCTAAGGTTCAGCATCCTCACCCATAGAATATGCATCATATGCTTCACTTCTAGTGCCATTGTATGGATCAGTTGGGATAATCAATGCACAGTTTTGTATTGTTCTTAGTGCATTGAAAGAAATCAGTATTGCTCTTTGCATATTTCAAGAATAGTATGTTGGTACTTTCTAATACAAAAATGTATCTGCACTTAAAGCACAGCAAAACATACCTATGCCTATTTTACAGGTGAGAAAGTTTATTGATCGGAGAGTATACATCTAGCATGTGTTGGAATCAGCACTGAAATCCAACAATTCTGGAAGCTCAGTCTTTAACAATATAAGAGGTGGTCGAAGAAGGTTCAGAGTTATTATTTTTTTTTTTTTTGTAGAGACAGAGTCTCACTGTACCGCCCTCGGGTAGAGTGCCGTGGCGTTACACAGCTCACAGCAACCTCTAACTCTTAGGCTTACTCGATTCTCTTGCCTCAGCCTCCCGAGCAGCTGGGACTACAGGCGCCTGCCACAACGCCCGGCTATTTTTTGTTGCAGTTTGGCCGGGGCTGGGTTTGAACCCGCCACCCTCGGTATATGGGGCCGGCGCCCTACTCACTGAGCCACAGGTGCCGCCCAGAGTTATTTTAATTATGCCATTGTCCATGTTAAAAGGAATTTGAGATGACCAAGGCTATGGCCAAAATACCAAAAATATTAAGAAGTAAGGCCGAATCTTGGCCTTCAAGGTTGGAAGAACAAAGCTAAGGCCGGAGAAGAGTCTCCCTCAGAAGGAAGGATAAATGTCTGTGGCTTCTTGACGATAAAAGACCAGAACTGAATTCATTTACTGATGGGATTTAACCCCTTCCCTCCCCTGATCAATGGAGCAGTTGGGACTAAAATGTTTCACCATCTCCAGCTTTTGCAGTTGTAATGGAGGGAACAGCAACAAGCCAACAACATTTTTTTTTTCACTTTTCAGTGTCCACAGTATTTCAAACAACAAAGGAACACACATTGCTCTCTTGCACATGTATGAGGATGCAGTGATTTGGAGACAGGCTAGTGTCTTGATGAATAAAAGCATTTTCTCTTCTCCATATTAGGATTTTTTTTGTGAAGGGATTTGTTATATAAAAAGAAAGTTAATACCTGTTTTGGGGAATGTGGCCATTTTTACTTTAGTTGAACAATCACTGGTGGTCAGAATTCACTGGCCTATAGATCCCTCTGGTGGAAATATAGAGCAGAAAAATCTACTCTCCACATTCAAACTCACCCATAAACCATGCCAGAGTGACTGCCTGAGTCAGGTTACTAGCTTGAGATATGGGGAAAGAGAAGGATCTCGGCAGGTGCTCAGATGGGAACAGAGGTGCTTAAAGAAGGCGGCATTTGGAGACGGGTTCATGGCTATGAAGCTGGGGTAGGAGAGAGATGCAGGTTTGGAGGGTGCATGTTGAAAATTTTTTCGGGGGGACATTCTTCTCATGCATGTCTAGATCGTATTTCATATCCTTTCCTTTTTGAAATTCAGTGACAAGACTGTTTTGCTGATAAATTTATTCTTGTCTGCCCTATGTTGTAATTCTGTTCTGTAATTCTCTCAATCATCAGTAAAAATCATTTTGGGTATTCAGGGACAGCACTTCTTAAGTTGAAGATTCTAACTAGTTCCTGCTTAGTGCCAAGCCTCTTGAGTGGCAAGGTCATAGTCTAGTTAGAAATTGAAAAAGAAAGTTTTTTTGTATGTTTTTATCTTTTAAGTGAGGAATAAGTGTTCCATGTCCTGTTTCATTGGTTATCAAAATATCAACTTGACATTTGGGCCAGGTGCAGTGGTGTTATCCCGGCACTTTGGATGGCTGAGGCAGGGGATCTTCTGAGGACAGGAGTTTGAGATCAGCCTGGGCAACATAGTGAAACCTCATCTATAAGAAACAAGAAAAAATTAGCTGGGCATGGTGTCACATGCCTGTAGGCCCAGCTGCTTGGGAGGCTGAGGCAGGAGGAGTGCTTGAGTACAGGAGTTTGAGGTTGCAGAGAGCTATGAAGACAGCACTGCACTCTAGTCTGGGTGACAGAGTGATACCCTGTTTAAAAAAAAAAAAAATTTCAACAGTGAGTATTAGCTCAGCTGCCTGTCAAGTGGTAAAAATGGTGTTTCTCAGCCATGCAGTTTGATTACCAGGGGAATATTCTGGGGTGGGCTTAGCCAGAGAGATGACCAAAGTCAGTGTTCCTTTTAGTCTTTGGATCCAGTATTTTTCTTTTTTTTTTTTTAAACCTCTGCAATTATTAGTTTATTAGTATAATCCAGGACTCAGATGTTCAGTATTCCTCCTGAAATTATATAAACAAATGCAAATAGAAAGAATCCAAGTCAAAATTATATAACAAAATAGCACTCCATCACAAAAGCGTGTAAAATTACAAGAATGCTATTTTAAAATACTGGCACTTTAAGAGAATGATAATCTCAAAAACCACAAAATTGCCAAATTGTTCCCTAAACTGCTAAGTAGATAAACATGACTCTAATGAATGAGTGTGGGTTTTGTAAGGAAAAATGAAATTCAAATAAATTGAGTAACTTGTATTAAGATGCAAAGTTTAAGCGTCTTCTTTCCTATCAATTTGATTTAAAAAGGGGCAAACCACAATACATGAAAATATAACCGATTTTAAATGTGGCATTATTTTAAAGGGTGGCCCAATTAATTAAAGATACTCTAAATGGAGAATCTGAAGTTTCCTGAGCAGTTCATATTTAGGTAAATGGGAAATAGACATTTACAGCCAGCACTTTCTTAGTCTTTGCCAGGACTAACATCAGCAAAAAATGCAATATGGCCGAGTTGTATTTTAAGCTCACACTTTTGGGGCTACATTCTCAGGTCTTCTTTAATGTGGGAACTGCAAAATATAACTGCCATTACATGGTAATGGGAGTTAAAGAATAGAGTCCTCATGTAAAGATTGGAACATACTTTTCTATTAGTCCTTCAAGGACAGACTTTCAAAACGTTTGATTCTAATAATCCCATGCTGTGAGTAGATTGCTTACTCTTCACTTTGTAAAATATAAATGGGCTATGTGAAATTTGTCATCACCTTTGGAGTTTCAGTTATAGATGAAAACTATCTCAATTTAACTTTTATTACCCCCATCATGATATGCAGGGCGCGTAGACAAAAAGCTTTTTATCAGCTAATTATATAAAAAGATAAACAATGTAATAATTCATGTGATCCATTATGGGCAAAAAGCAAAAGACTAGCTTCCCCTCAAGAAGAAAAGTTTCAGACCTATGAAAAGGACAACAGAACTAATAAAAAAAAATTGTATTTACTTAGAAGCATTCAGAATGTCAACAAAACAGCTGCAACTTTTTTTTTTTTTTTTTGCAATTACAGAATGGTATTCAGTTAACAGAACAATAACTATTTCATATAAGCTGCATCAGAGACAACTGAAGATGAAAAAACTACCATCCCCATCTATAACAAATTTGTGCTGTGCACCGACAAGAACCTGCTTTAAATTTCCATGCCAATTTACAACCCCCATATTGTGCCAGGCAAGGTTAGTGGCTACTGAAAATACCACCAGGACAGGGCTATCTAAAGACACATTCAGTAGTGTGTTAACTATACAAAAAAAGACCCTGTACAGTTTAAAAACAAATCTTACACAGCCTTACATTTCAATTTTTTTCTTTAAAAGGAGTGAGTTGTGTACAGGGGGGTTAAATGCTTTATAGACAAGAAACAAAACTGCGCTAGAACCAACGTATTCATCATCATCATCTTCTTCTTCTTTATCTTCATCCTCTTCATCCTCCTCATCTTCCTCCTCTTCCTTCTTTTTCTTGCTTTTTTCAGCCTTGATGACTCCCTTTTTCACTGCATCAGGCTTTCCTTTAGCTCGGTCTGCAGCAATATCCTTTTCGTATTTTTTCCTTCAGCTTTGCAGGCTTCTTTTCAACAAGGCTGCTTGTCATCCGCAGCAGTGTTATTCCACATCTCTCCCAGCTTCTTTGCAACATCACCAATGGACAGCTTTCTGGGATGTCTCCTTTGATTTTTGGGTGATACTCAGAACAGAACAAGAAAAAGGCCGAAGGAGGGCTCTTGGGTGCATTGGGATCCTTGAACTTCTTTCTTGTTTCCCCTTTAGGGGGTATATAGGTTTTCATTTCTTTTTCATAATGGGCCTTGTCTGGCTCTGCCATATCTTCAAATTTTCCTTTCTCTTTAGCAGACATGGTCTTCCACCTCTCTGAGCACTTAGAAAACTCTGAGAAGTGGACTGAAGCATCTGGGTGCTTCTTCTTGTGCTCCTCCTGACAAGTTTGCACAAAGAATGCCTATGATGACATTTTGCCTCTCGGCTTCTTAGGATCTCCTTTGCCCATGTTTAGTTATTTTTCCTCAGCGGGGCACAGAGTCGCCCAGTGCCCATCTGGCTCTCACTTGCCCCAGTGCTGTCTCTATGGAGCTCAATGTACTGCAATGGCTGTCTGGATCCAGTATTTTCTGAAACCAGAGTTTCACCTTAAAAGTCTCAGGTGTTACCAGGGAGTTACCAGGTTGACACTGCTTCATGTGGTTTCTGCACTTTGAATCCAAGACTTCAGCATGGCCCACAGGAAATGTGCCAATCTCAGAGGACTCTGTGCAAAGGAATCGCAGTCCACAAGGGCAGGATGTGAAAAGCAGACCCAGCTGTTCTGAGTGCTGCCTGGACATCAGTTCCCCACGGGGTCCTGACCCTCAGCCCTGTGAGAACTTCCTGTTGGTGCTGCTGCCCAGAGAAGGAAGGAAGCTGAGTGAGAGGCTGAGAGAACAGTGGGTGAGGTCAGGGCCCAGGAGTTTTGTCCCTGATGCTCAGGGACTGAGGAATTCTGGCTCATGGCAGGAGTGAGGGGTGAATGCAGGGTAGAGGGTTGGGACAGAGTTGTAGGGTCTCTTCTTTAGGAAGTCATAATTCTGAAAGGCTGGGAGGGGGAGCTTCCAGGCCATGTTAGAGTGCAGACCCTTCCCCTTTGATCGTAAGTGTCTTGGTGGGGCATGGGGCTTTGAGTAGCAAAGAAAAAATGCAGACTAGATAAAAGAGAACAAGCACTTTTCTCATCCTTATGTTCTGGTAAGGTTGAAACAGAGTTTAGAACATCCACCAAACAAAAAGAAATAATAATAGCAACAATAAACAATAAGCCAATGTTCCTTATTTTAAAAGAAAAATTGCACCAGAAGCGTTGTAAGAATTGCTCATTGGAGACTGACCGTGCAGCAGGGAGAGGGGTGGAGTCAGGTGTCTTGAAGCCAGAGCAGGAGAAGCTGGGCATGAGGGCTGGTGGGACAACAGTGGAGGGCATTGTGTGTATGTGTGCGTGGGGTGGGGTGTGGAGAGTGTGATTAGCCCACTTGTGTTTCTCAATTTATGCTCTTATATAGGGTATAGAATTAGGCTCTTATATTTTCACAGAGACAAGGGTGCTGTATGCTCGGATTATTGCATTTCACGGGAGTTGCACAATATTTAATTTATTCTTTATTTCCTTATCGTACACCATGACTGGCTACTTTAAGATAGAAAATGTTCAGTACGTAGTCGGTAAACATATAGCCTGTACATATCTAAATACAGTAGAACCTCTACATTTGACCATGTCCCTACACTCACCACCTCTTTAAGTTGACCTAAGTTTCATGGACTGGACATGCACCACATGTATGTATCATGTATCAGTACAGTAGGCCTAGTTTCTTATATATTTTTTATTTTATTATTATTTTTTGTTTGTATTAAATCATAACTGTGTACATTGATGCATTTATGGTGTTCAGTGTACTGATTTGATATACAATGTGAAATGCTTACATTGAACTGATTACCACACCATCACAATTATACTCTTTTCTTAATAGTTTTGAAATGTACCATTACATCATGCATATTAGGTGAGGTTTCCCCCAAATACCCTCCCTCTTCCCCCCCTCCCCTCCCCTCTATCTCTTCTTCCCTTCTACTTTCTGGACTATAGTTGTGTTTTATCATTCATATGAATGTGTAAGTGATTATACATTGATTTCATAGTAGTATTGAGCACATTAGATACTTTCCCCCCCCATTCTTGAGATACTTTACTAGGAAGAATATGTTCCAGCTCCATCCAGGTAAACATAAAAAATGTGAAGTCTCCATCTTTTTTATGGCTGTATAGTATTCCCTGGTGTACATATACCACAATTTGTTATTCCGTTCATGGGCATTTGGGCTGTTTCCAGGACTTGGCAATTATGAGTTGGGGTGCAATAAACATTCTGTTGCAAATGTCTTTGTTGTAAAATGATTTTTGATCTTCTGGGTATATACCTAGTAGAGGAATTGCAGGATCGAATGGGAGGTCTACTGTTAGTTCCTTGAGTATTCTCCAAACTTCTTTCCAAAAAGGTTGTATTAGCTTGCATTCCCACCAGCAGTGAAGAAGTGTTTCTTTCTCTCCACATCCATGCCAACATCTGTAGTTTTGGGATTTTGTGATATGGGCTAATCTTACTGGAGTTAGATGATATCTCAAAGTGGTTTTGATTTGAATTTCTCTGATGATTAAAGATGATGAACATTTTTTCATGTGTTTGCAGGCCATGAAACTGTTTTCATCAGGGAAGTTTCTGTTCAAGTTTCTTGCCTACATAGAAATGGGGTTATTTGTTCTTTTCTTATTGATTAGTTTGAGTTCTCTATGGATTCTGGTTATCAGACCTTTGTTGGAAGTATAACCTGCAAAAATCTTCTCCCATTCTGAAGGTTGTCTGTTTGCTTTACTTATTGTGCTCTTGGCTGTGCAAAAGCTTTTTAGTTTGATCAGATCCCAGTAAGGTAATTTTGGTGTTGCTTCAATTCCCCAGGGAGTCCTCCTCATAAAATATTTTCCCAGGCCAATTTCTTCAAGTGTTTTCCTTGTACTCTCTTCTAGTATTTTTAGTTTCATGTCTTAATTTTAAATTTTTGATCCAGTGAGAATCAATTTTTGTTAATGGTGAAAGGTGGGGGTCCAGTTTCATTCTTCTACAGGTTGCCAGCTAGTTCACCCAGAATCATTTGTTAAAGAGGGAGTCTTTCCCCCACGGAATATTTTTGATAGGTTTATCAAAGATCAAATGGCAATAAGTAGCTGGGTTCATCTCTCCATTCTCTATTCTGTTCCATAAATCTACCTTTCTGTTTTTGTGCCAGTACCATGCTGTTTTGATAACTATAGATTTATAGTATAGCCTGAAGTCTGGTAACATGATACCTCCTGATTTGTTTTTATTTCTGAGTAATGTATTGGCTATTTGAGTTTTTTATGATTCCATATAAAATGAAACACTATTTTTAAAAGATCTTTAAAGTATGATAATGGTGCTTTAATAGGGATTGCATTAAATCTGTAGATTGCTTTGGGTAGTATGGACATTGATTCTTCCCAGCCATAAGCATGATATGTTTTTCCTTTTGTTAACATCTTCAGTTATTTTTTTCTCAAGGTTTCACATGATTCTCCTTATAGGCATCTTTCACACCCTTTGTTAGGTAAATTCCCAGATATTTCATCTTCTTTGGCACTACTATAAAAGGAATAGAGTCCTTGACTATATTTTCAGCTTGACTATTGTTGGAATATATAAAAGCTACTGATTTGTAAGTATTGATTTTGTATACTGAGACGCTGCTGTATTCCTTGATCACTTCTAAGAGTTTTGTGGTTGAGTCCCTGAGATTTTCCAGGTATAGGATCATATCATCTGAGAAGAATGAGAGTTTGATCTCCTCTGACCCTATTTGGATACTCTTGATCACCTTCTCTTGCCTGACTGTGATGGCTAAGACTTCCATTACTATGTTGAGTAACAGTGGAGACAGTGAGCATCCTTGTCTAGTTCCAGATCTGAGTGGACATGTTTTCTATTTTGTTCCATTCAATATGATAGGGCTGTGGGTTTGCTGTAGATGGCCTCTATTAGTTTAAGAAATGTCCCTTCTGTGCCTATTTTCTTAAGTGTTCTGATCATGAAAGGATTCTGGATATTATCAAAAGCTTTTTCTGCATCAATTGAGAGAATCATATGATCTTTGTTTTTTATTTTATTTATGTGATGTATTATATTTATAGATTTGTGTATGTTGAACCAGCCTTGTAACCCTGGAATAAAGCCAGCTTGATCTATCCAAGATTGTGAAAGGGGTGTTAAAATCTCCAACTATTGTAGTGCAGGAAGATATCAAGTTGTTCATCTCCATTGGGGTTTGCTTTATAAATTGAGGGGCATTCTGGTTGGGTGCATAATGTTAATTATCAAAATCTCTTCATGTTGGGTGTTTCCCTTGACAAATATGTAGTGACCATATTATCCTTATTTTTTTTTTTTTTATCTTTGTTGGTTTAAAGCCAATTGTATCTGCAAATAAAATTGCAACCCCTACTTTTTTCTGGTTTCCATTTGCCTGTATTACAGAAGTCCATTCTTTCACCATGTGTCTATTTTTATCCTTCAAGGTAAGATGAGATTCTTGTATGCAGCAGATATCTGGTCTGCATTTATGTATCCAGTCAGCCAGTCTGTGCCTCTTTAGAGGACAATTTAAACTATTCACATGAATTGAGAGAATTGATAAGGCTGGTAGTGTTTTGGGTGTCATGTTTTTCAAATGTCCAGTGGACATTTTTAATTGTTTCACCACTGTGGAAGTTGGGTTTTGTTCAAAAATTTCTGAGAGAGTTTACTTTGGTGGTAGAGCATTGTGCTGGTCATTATGGAAAATGGGTCTGAGAATATCCTGGAGAGCTGGTTTAGTTATGGCAAATTTTTTCAACATGTGTATGTCATTAAAGTTTTTGATTTCTGCATCATAAATGAAACTCAGTTTAGCTGGATATAGGATCCTGGGCTGAAAGGTGTTTTGTTTCAGGAGATTGAAGGTCAATGATCATCCTCTTCTGGCTTGAAATGTTTTGGTTGAGGGATCTGCAGTCATTCTGATATTTCTCCCTTTGCAGGTTATGCTTTTCTTATGCCTGGCTGCTTGCAGAATTTTCTCCTTCATCTTAAGTTTGGCAAAGTTAATCACAATGTGCCTAGGAGATGCTTTATTTGGATTGAGTCTTGCTTGAGTCCTGAAACTGTCTACTATCTGAATTTCTGTATCTCTTGCAATGCTTGGGAAATTTTCCTCCATAAACTCTTGGAGTAGAGCTTCTGTAGCTTTAGGAACATCCTCTTCTCCTTTAGGAATTCCTATAAGAAAAATGTTTGATCTTTTGGAGTGATCCCACAAGTCTCTCAGGGAATGATCCGTTTTTGCTCTCCATTTGTCTGCCTCTTTGAGTGTTTGGGAATGTTTAAAAGCTTTGTCTTCAATTTCAGAGATCCTTTCTTCTGCCTGGTCAACTCTATTACTAAGGGATTCTACTGTATTTTGGAGCTCCTTAACTGACTTTTTTATTTCCTTGAGCTCTGCTTTCTCTTTTCTAATTATGTGCATATCTTTGGTGACTTTGTCTTTGAAATCATTAATTTCTTGAGACAACTTTAGAACTACTCTTTGGGTTTAAATTTCTAACTTTTCTTCCATTCTATTCATCTTATTTGCCATCCATATTCTATATTCTATTTCTAACAGTTCAGCCATCTGTTTATTCATGGCATCTTCAGTTGTATCTCTTTTGTCATTCCTTGTGTGTGTGTGGGGGGGTTGATCTACTTTGGTTGTTCATGTTGCCAGAAATCTTCTGTTGGTTCCACGCCATGTTTATTTTCCACCATTTGTTATTAGAACTGGTAGGGTGAGATTGAATTGGGGTTCCCAGGTAGTAGAGTTAATCATCTCCTTACCAAAGTGCCTGGCTTTGTAATTGTGGCTTATCCCCTACAACCTTAAAAAGGCCCCTTTCAGAATTTTGGTCAGAGACTCTGAGGACCTACTTGATAAGCTAGCTCAAGCTGGCTCTGTTTTGATATCAGCCAATCTCTACCCTATCCTAAGAAGCCACTGTATTGGGTTTAAACCTTGGCTGTGGAGAGATACAGACAGCTGTGGCACCCTGCCCCCACTACTCAGTTCTTTTCACTACAGAATTTCCAAGGTCAACCTCAGATTGTCCCCAGGTGGACTGCCCCAGACACAAGTTCCAATCAAATTGTTTTGGGCAGTATAAACACTGCTCAATGGAGAGGGATTCAAGAGTCTCCAACAATTGGAGCAGGGGTCCACACCCCTATGACCAGACTCAGTCCACACTGGTGTCTGCTTCTGTGCTCACTGGCCCAGTTGGAGACGGGGACCATGCCCCTGCTGGTCTCAGTCCACACTCAGAGGCTTCTTGGCTCTGATGGAGTCAGGAGACCACACTGTTGCCTTCAGGTCTTGGCTCACATCCGGCAAGCCTTTGCTCACTGGCCCAGTAGAAGCTAGGGACAAGCCCTGCCCACTGAGCACAGTCCACACTGGGCAACCACTCTCCTGCTTGCAGGCACCATTAGAACTAGGGGTTCTGCACCCACTCCTGCCAGACACAGCCCTAACTGAGGGTCAACACCACCATTGTGGCTGGGCAAAGTCATAACCGGGGACTGCTTCTCCTTCTGCCAAGTGTCTCTTTCTTCCCATGCTCTTTATTCCCCACTAGTCACAGATTCCATCCTAATGTTCAGTGGCTCACACTCTGCCCAGATCTCTCAGGAAAAGACCAAACACTCTGCACTCTGCAGGAAGCAGAACTTCAGACTGCCGTGAGAGGGGGAAAGGGTGGACTGGGAGTCTGGAATTGTGGGGGAAAATATTTGTTCAATTTTATGCCCAGCAAGGTGGTATCTAGGTTCACAAGTGGAACCTGGAGAAAGAGACCTGATGTTTAGTGGCTGTCTCCAGTGAGGTAGAATGAGACATCTTTTGTTCCCTGCTCACTCTCAGAGAGCAGCAGTGGGTCTCCCACTTGGTGGGCCTCCCACTTTGCACCAGGTACAAAGCCTATCATCCACTAGTCGATAGGCTTTGTACCTGTAATTTGTTTTCTTGAATGTTCTTCCTTGAAGTCACAGCTTGCCGAACTTCTTTCTTGGCTCAACTCCCCACCTTTGGCTTCAGCTTTCCCACTTTTGATTCTGTCCAATTTTTCTCCCTCTGGTCAGGAGCCTCTGCGGAGGGTTGTTACTAGTCACCCATCTTCCCAGAATTCCTCCCTAGTTTCTTATGTTGACCACCCTATGTTGACCAGTTTGTTACAGTACCTTGGGGCATCAACTTACAGAGGTTGTACTACAATTAGTTTTGGCTTTTACTTGAGCCTGGGCAAGTTGCCCTTATTGTCTGGAGGCCCTCACACATCCCTGCACCATCTCTGTCTTTAGAGTCTGCATCTCTCATTACCCAGTATAGATGAGGTAGCAGCAGACAGGGGGGGGGTCCCCAGTGTGCCTGCATCAGCTTGGAGTAGACAGGCATGTTCCATCCTGCACCTGCCCTTCCCTTGAATGGGGAGCTATCTCTGAGCATGTCAGCTTGAATTTTCTTCTATCCTTTTCTTTTGCAACATCAATTCCTCTTGAAATTTCCAGTTTTTCTACTTAAAATGTTGCTTCTACTTGTTCTTTAAATCTAACCATGCTTTAAACATACCTGTTTCAGTTTAAGATTCACCATGAAGGGCGGTGGCTGTGGCTCAGTCGGTAAGGCGCCGGCCCCATATACCGAGGGTGGCGGGTTCAAACCCGGCCCCGGCCAAACTGCAAAACCAAAAAATAGCCGGGCGTTGTGGCAGGTGCCTGTAGTCCCAGCTACTTGGGAGGCTGAGGCAAGAGAATCACTTAAGCCCAGGAGTTGGAGGTTGCTGTGAGCTGTGTGAGGCCACGGCACTCTACCGAGGGCCATAAAGTGAGACTCTGTCTCCACAAAAAAAAAAAAAAAAAAAAAAAGATTCACCATGAAGTATTTCCTTGCCACTTGAATCATTATGGTTTCTTCTTCCTGAAATCCCAAGGCTTCCTAATGCCACATTTTTGTGTGTGTTTTTGGAAAACTATCTCTTTATTTGGATTTTTTAAAATTAAAACCTAGCTGTGTACATTAATGCAATCATGGGACACCATGCACTGGTTTTATATACAATTTGAGATATTTTCATCAAACTGGTTAACATAGCCTTCCTGGCATTTTCTTACTTATTATGTTAAGACATTTATATTCTACATTTAGTATGTTTCACATGTACCCTTGTAAGATGCACCGTAGGTGTGGTCCCACCAAATACCCTCCCTCCACTCATCCTAGTCCCCTCCCTTTCCCCTTTTACCGATGATATTCTCCTAAAACATAGTCTTCAATGATTTTTGTAAGCTTTATAAAGGTGACTGTCCCATGTGCTATACACATGGACTTCTTAACCTCTGTAGGTGTCACATGTTTTCTATGTAATTTAGTAATAATAATATACCTTTCTGTCAATATTTGATGTTGGGTCCAATTAAAATTAAAACTACTGATCACTAGCTATGCTTTAAGCAGTCATCTGGGCACTATGGTAGAGAGACAAGCGGAACCTGGAGCTCTTTCCTTGTACAAGGAGACACATGTTACAGAAAGGAGCTGGTGAAATGTGTAAAATGAGATGAGCTGAAAATTTTCAGTTAAAAATAAAGGGAAGAAGGGAGATTGAGGTTCCCAGGGGAAACTTGTTGCAATTTAGCATTGAGAAATCAGGAAAGACCTCAGGGACAAACTGAATTTGTAGCAGAGACCCCAGGAGCTGGGGGAGGGAGGCAGCTGTCTTTCTGGGTGGAGTGAAGATGCCCTGAGAAGGGGTCAGCCTGGCCCAGGACACGTTTAGGAACAAGATGGAGAGCTAGTTCAAGGATTCGTGACATTAACTCAGTGAGGGGAAGAAGAACCCATGGAAGGCTGTCCAGCCTTCACACCCTGAACCCCAATGTGACCTTCACTTTCTACACAAGGTGGAAAAGTGGAGACCATTTCTTGGTCAGACACAGGCCCACTCTGTCTTCCCTGAGGGGTGTGTTATGTCTCCCTAGCTGTATGGGGTCTCAGTGGGGTGCATGGAGCCTGGGCTGTCCTCAGCCAGGTAGACCCTGTGCCTGGGACTGAGACCTGCTCTGAGTCAGCATGGAGTGGGTGTGGAGAATACCTACTCCCAGGTGGTATTTTTTAACTGAAAAATTTCAGCCCTTGCAGTTGATGTTGGTGGTCATAGCAACCGCCATGGGTCCTTAAATTGTTGTAAGTCAAGAATGGCAAATATTCCTACTTGAAGTGCTGTCCCTTTCTTTCTCATCCAAGTACCAACTAGGCCCAATCCTGCTTAGCTCTGAGATCAGACGTGAAAGGGTGCATTCAGGGTGGTATTGTGGTCATAGACACACTGTCCCTTTCTTCACAGTGTTCTCTCTGTCACCCATTGGTCAGTGAGTGCTCTGTTGAGGGTATCAACATGACATGAACAGATGTAGTTTTTGTTGCAATATCTGTTGTGGAATCACAACAAGAACTACAGGGTCACAGGGAATGTTGAGGCCCACACTGGACTACTGCCCAGGGCTCTGCGGTCAGGGCCTGATAGGCCTTTTTCAGGATACCTTGGATGATTGTTCAAGGAACATGGAGTGTCTGGGACACAGAGAGAAACAAGGGACAAGAGGAAGAGTCACATCACAGCCCACCTAGATGTCACGCTGGCCCCACAGGACACCAGGTGTAGGCAGTGAGCAGGTCCCCTTGGAGGACAGGAGGAAGGCAAGCTCACAGGACACAGACCCCAAATATGGTGTGCTCATCGGGCTGGGCAGTTGCACACAGAGCAGCAAGAGAGCTGCGGCTGTCCCAGCACATACTCTGAGGACCCGAGAGGCCCGGCTGCCATCTCTTCTCCACACCCATTTTCCTGCTTCATTTTCAGATGAACGTGACATTCTGGGGTCAGAACCTCAGCACCCACAGCATCAGCAGGGACTCAGGCTCCTGGTGAGATGCTGCCCTCAGGGCTCTTTTCCCTGCAACCCTGGGAAGCTGCATTTCACAGGAAGAATCAAATCTATTCTCTGTAGATTTAAGGCAAATAGAGTGTGTGTGGCAAAGAAGAGCTGAGGACTTACATGAGTGCATTGTGTGTGGGTGTCTGTGCAAACCCACTTCATGGATATAAAACCCCGATTTACTAGGTATCACTGTGTGATATTGATAGTGAGTGAATTGCTAGTGTGGTGTTCCTAGGCTTTTTGTTCTACTTATGACATGTTTATTAGTTATATTCTGATCTTAATTAAAATTATTTCATGGAGCTGATACAACCCCAAGTCTTAGAGGGCAAATGTGTGATGAAGAACTATTGAGTAAAACTGCAACACTTTGGAAAAGAGGATGGTGGTCTTTCCTGAGAAGTGGGGACATTGTGACTGTGTGAACGAGAGACTGATGTTTGTGTGGCATGTGGAGCTGTCATGAGGAGCAATTCCAATTAAATGAGGCTCAGTGAGAAGAGGCAGGGGTCGAGGCAGAGATCAGCATGATTTGTACACCCTTTCATGGCAGTTTGTGACTGAAGCCTTTGCTCAACATGATGTTCCTAAAATGTAGAATGGTATTATCCTCCAAACGCTGGATTTACGTTTCCAATACTTGCACCTCAAACAGTCTCCAAAAAGACACATTTCAAATGTGAAAAGGTGCAACCACACAGAAATTGCTACAAGGACTTTATTTGGGATGAGGGAAGAAATTGACAAGGAATAGAAGGAATGAAAGTTCCCTTCTAGGTCTCAAAGCCCATAGCTCTGTGTCCTTGATGCTCAGCGGCAGCATAAGGTGTAGCGGCGGCCCCCGGAGGTGCAGGTCCCATAGGCGCGCTCTGGCCGAGTACAGCCTCGGCTTCTGCAGTAGCAGTTCAAACCCCTAGTTGAGCCTGAGGACACAGAGAGAATCAGGCTTTAGGACTGGGGTCGGAGGTGGGAGGGAGAGGCAATCCCTTTGCAGCTACATTCTGGGTTGAGTGGGTTTGTTTTATTGGCAACATCACAGCTGGCAGCGCCATCAGCCCAGATGAATAGGAATAAAAGTAGGCGGCAATGCTGGTCCCACAGGGGGTTAGAGGCCCACTCCTGTTGTATCACTTTTTTGGCTTCCACCTAAAATACACATCCTTGGGCTAGTCTCCACTTTCTTAGGCTCCTCTCACAGACAATGTGAAATACATTTCTTTAATGGTGGAATCTTATCTATGACACAGTACATACCCCTAGTACGATTCCCCATAGTATAAAGGTAGTGAACATCACAGCATTGTCATAGAAAAATCACTGGAGAAAGAAAGGCCCCTCAAAATCATTTAGTTATTACCTTTCAGTATATACAAGAGGAAACTGAGGCCCAGTATAGTAATCACCTAAAGAGGTAGAGCCAGTTTCTGGGACTGATTCTAGAGGCATATGGTTCTCCTCTCTAGACACCCCAGCTCTGCAGTGTTGGGGTCTCTCACCTGCAGCTCTGAGACCTGAGCTTTCATCCTCTGCAAAGGAGATGGCCACATCCTGGTCCTGTGCCCCAGGCTGCTCCTCGGCTGGGGCCTCCTCAGCTCTCTCTTGCAGTGGTCCACCCTGGGCCTGAAGGGCCACCAGGAGAAGGGCAGCGAGGATGGCCAGGGTCCTCATGCTGGGGTCTCCTGGAGCACAGAGAGCAGAAGCCCGAGTGTGTGGCAGTGAGGAGTCAGCCTGTGTTTATATGTCAGCAGGAGGAGGCTCAGAGACAAAGGCTACAGTGAGGACGGTGAGCACCTGCTTGGGAGGGTGAGGGTGCCCTTGGCCTGAAGGGCCCTTTGATGCTCCTCTGTTCTTGCGGCTTCATCGTACTGAGTCTGTGTGTTTAGTGTATGTTCTGGGTCCAAGCTGCTAGTGACGGTAAGGACCCTGCTCTGTTTCCTGTTTCCCATCTGCTGGAAATATTTACTTTTTAATATTCAAAAGGAAAGGGAACATGCCTTCATTCAGTAAGCTCAGTGAACAAATGTCTCTTATTTTCTGAAGATGGGCCCTACTGTTCTCCAGAGGTCTGGACCCTGGGGCAGACCTGGACCCCAGTGAAGCGGAGAGTTCATCATTGCAGGGTTCAGGGGCATCCCTACCCTCACAAACGAGGCTTTTGATGTTCTGGGGTAAGTCATCTTCGGTAGGGGCCAGTGTGCAGGGGACAAAATGACACCATCTGGCTATCGATGAAATGAACTCAACAGGATCTAGGCAGAGTGTGGGTCAGACTAAAGCCACAGGGAAGATTTATTTCAACATACCAATGTGATGGGAACATGGCATATAGAATGTGTACGCATTATGTCTCTGGATTCTGAGAAGCAGCAAAACCATTGAGGTACCCTCAGCCCCTACTGAGATCTTTGATTTTAATTTTAGAAAATTTTAAATCATGCACAAGAAAGGCCATGTAAAAGGTAGAAAGTGTAATGAGCTCCTACCATCCCCACCTAAGCCCTTCAGCTCTGCTCCAAGAACCCTCCATTAGCAATTGTACACATTGTTTCACACTTTAGTTTTCCAAATAATGCTGTATAGTGTAATCACTTTGTATACCAAAACCAACAGACCTGTATCTTTATTTTTCTAGGGTTTATGGATGCCATCACATAGCATCTTTTGCTGCAATGTTGTTAAATTGTAGCAATTTGATATTTCTAAAATTTTGTAAGAACAAGTAAAACAGTGACAGCTGTCATTTTATAGATTAAAAAAATCTATAAAATTTTATTTTATAAAAAAAAAAAAAAATAAAAAAAAAAAAAATTTTATTTTATAGATATATTCTTGCCCAGTAGTGACAATAACTTTTAGATAAATAACTAGAAGTAAGAATTACTGGTGGAAAGAACATGACTGATAATGTTTTGAAGATATAGAGATTGTCATTGCTGCTTTGTCCTTCATAGAGGTTGTCGTTGGTACATTGTCCTTCATAGAGGTTGTTGATACGTTGCCCTTCAAAGAGGTTGTCCCTGGTACATTGTCCTTCATATAGGTTGTTGCTGGTACATTGTACTTTATAGAGGTTGTTGTTGCTCCACTGTGCTTCATAGAGGTTGTCGTGGGTAGATTGTCCTTCATAGAGGTTGTCGCTGGTACATTGTCCTTCATAGAGGTTGTTGTTGGTACACTGTCCTTCATAGAGGTTGTCGCTGGTACACTGTCCTTCACAGAGGTTGTCATTGTACATTGTCCTTCATATAGGTTGTTGCTGGTACATTATACTTCATAGAGGTTGTTGTTGCTCCACTGTGCTTCATAGAGGTTGTCACTGGTACATTGTCCTTCATAGAGGTTGTTGTTGGTACATTGTCCTTCATATAGGTTGCTGCTGGTACATTGTCCTTCATAGAGGTTGTCATTGTACATTGTCCTTCATAGAGGTTGTCGCTGGTACATTGTCCTTCATAGAGGTTGTTGTTAGTATATTGTCCTTCATAGAGGTTGTTGTTAGTACATTGTCCTTCATAGAGGTTGTTGTTAGTACATTGTCCTTCATAGAGGTTGTTGTTAGTACATTGTCCTTCATATAGGTTGTTGCTGGTACATTATACTTCATATAGGTTGTTGTTGCTCCACTGTGCTTCATAGAGGTTGTCACTGGTACATTGTTCTTCATAGAGGTTGTTGTTGATACATTGTCCTTCATATAGGTTGCTGCTGGTACATTGTCCTTCATAGAGGTTGTTGTTGCTCCACTGTGCTTCATAGAGGTTGTCACTGGTACATTGTCCTTCATAGAGGTTGTCATTGTACATTGTCCTTCATAGAGGTTGTCGCTGGTACATTGTCCTTCATAGAGGTTGTTGTTAGTACATTGTCCTTCATAGAGGTTGTTGTTGGTACATTGTCCTTCATAGAGGTTGTTATTAGTACATTGTCCTTCATAGAGGTTGTCACTGGTACATGGTCCTTCATAGAGGTTGTCCCTGGTACATTGTCCTTCATAGAGGATGCTGTTGGTACATTGTCCTTCATAGAGGTTCTCACTGGTACATTGTCCTTCACAGAGGTTGTTGCTGGGACATTGTCCTTCACAGAGGTTGTTGCTGGGACATTGTCCTTCAAGGAGGTTGTTATTGCTACTCTGTCCTTCATAGAGGTTGTTGATTGTATATTGTCCTTTTTAGAGGTTGTTGCTGCTGTATTGTCTTTCATAGAGGTTGTTGTTGCTAGGTTATCTTTAAAGAACTATAACAACCTTCATAAAAGTTGTCTTCATGCACTTTCAAGAAAAGTGTTGGCCAAACTGCTTCTGTGCCCAAAGGAGTGTTTTCATTTAGTTTTTATTCTGAAGTACAATTTTTTAGTCTTTGTGTGTAAGCACGCCCTGTTATTTCTCAGTTCCATTGTCCTTTCTGCCTGCTTATGTTCGGGGCAGCAGTGTTCTCTACCACACGAACTGATGTCCCAGACTCCCAAAGTGATTAGTAGACTGTGTTCTCACCAATAAAATGTGTTCCCTAACAGGGGTAAGCATTTTAAATAATAAAATAATTTTTTTGTCTTTCCTTTATATTTTTCTTCTTTATTGTTTTAAGCATTCATTCTTATTTCTTCTTTGATCATGGAAGCCCTCTGACTTGCAGCTACTGTCTGCAAGTAGTAGATGGTGGATCAGGAGGTAGAGTATGCCTTGATTTTTGAGGCTATAGCAGAGACACTGCACCTACTCCTGCCTTGCCCACATCTGAATTTGTTGTGACTTGAAATAAATACTTTTGAAATCCACTTCTTCTTAGGTTTTCTGGTGTTTAGGGCTGGAAGCAGTCTGCTACATGTATCATGAAGCCACAGATGTGTCCCTAGCCCCCTTCTGAGATAACTGATTTTTTTTTTTTGTTAAAAGATGTTAAATCATTCACAAAAGGCAGGATTCAAAAGAAGAAATAAGAATGAATATATAAAACAATTACAGAGGAAAAATATAAAGAAAAGACGCTTATTATGTGAAAGGCTTACCCCCTTAGGGAATATATTAATATTTTACTGGTCAGAACACTATTGGACACTCTGAGCTATAGGGAAACACATTGCTGCCTAAACATAGGCAGGAAGAAAGGACAGTGGTAGTCGGGAAATAACAGAGCCTTCTAAAACAAATTCCACTGGGCACTAGAGCAGTATGTCTGACATTTTTTGTGAGTACATTGGTACAACTTCCATGGTGGACAATGTAGCAATATCTCCAAAATGTATCATCCATTGTTTTTCACCCAACAGTTCAGTTTCTAAAACTTTATTCAAAAGATATTGTCACTAATGAGCAAGCAAATATATATAAAATAGTATTTATTGTTACGTTACTAGTTATGATAAAAGTTTAGGAATACCTGAATTGTAACCATTTGACAATTTTTTACATAAAAACAAGTTGCAAAGTGGTGGCATATACAAACACTGCAAAGAATAAGGGTATAAAAATAAGGTCACAGGTCTGTGTTTTCCCACAAAGTACTCAAGGTAAAAACAGCACAGTGCACAATAATGTTACAATTGCTCAGGGGGTAGGGGGCGGGGGGGAGTGGGGAGGAGTTCTGGAGCAGAACTGAAGGCCTGAGGCAGTTTAAATTTTCTAAAATTAAAATCAAAAATCTCAGTAGGGGCTGAGGGTACCTCAATGGTTTTGCTGCTTCTCAGAATCCAGACACATTCTACATGCCATGTTCCCATCACATTGGTATGTCGAAATAAATCTTCCCTGTGGCTTTAGTCTGACCCACACTCTGCCTAGATCCTGTTGAGTTCATTTCATCGATAGCCAGATGGTGTCATTTTGTCCCCTGCACACTGGCCCCTACCGAAGATGACTTACCCCAGAACATCAAAAGCCTCGTTTGTGAGGGTAGGGATGCCCCTGAACCCTGCAATGATGAACTCTCCGCTTCACTGGGGTCCAGGTCTGCCCCAGGGTCCAGACCTCTGGAGAACAGTAGGGCCCATCTTCAGAAAATAAGAGACATTTGTTCACTGAGCTTACTGAATGAAGGCATGTTCCCTTTCCTTTTGAATATTAAAAAGTAAATATTTCCAGCAGATGGGAAACAGGAAACAGAGCAGGGTCCTTACCGTCACTAGCAGCTTGGACCCAGAACATACACTAAACACACAGACTCAGTACGATGAAGCCGCAAGAACAGAGGAGCATCAAAGGGCCCTTCAGGCCAAGGGCACCCTCACCCTCCCAAGCAGGTGCTCACCGTCCTCACTGTAGCCTTTGTCTCTGAGCCTCCTCCTGCTGACATATAAACACAGGCTGACTCCTCACTGCCACACACTCGGGCTTCTGCTCTCTGTGCTCCAGGAGACCCCAGCATGAGGACCCTGGCCATCCTCGCTGCCCTTCTCCTGGTGGCCCTTCAGGCCCAGGGTGGACCACTGCAAGAGAGAGCTGAGGAGGCCCCAGCCGAGGAGCAGCCTGGGGCACAGGACCAGGATGTGGCCATCTCCTTTGCAGAGGATGAAAGCTCAGGTCTCAGAGCTGCAGGTGAGAGACCCCAACATTGCAGAGCTGGGGTGTCTAGAGAGAGAACCAGATGCCTCTAGAATCAGTCCCAGAAACTGTCTCTTTAGGTGATTACCATACTGGGCTTCAATTTCCCTTTGTACATTCTGAAAAGAAAGAACTAGATAATATCAAAAGGTCTTTTTTCTCCAAAGATAATTAACTTTATAACAATTCTGTGAAATTCACTAATTTCATGTGATGTAGAAACATATTAGGAGTCTCTCCTGCATCACAGTTGAGAGCCCAGATTTAAAGAAACATATTTTACATTGTCCTTTAGAGGAGCTTCAGGTGTGTGATGGGGCAGGAGAGCAAAGTGGTGAGAAAATGGAATGGGTTTCTAGTTCCTGTGTCCAACGCCGCTATACAGGTTCATCCCTGTTGATTGGGGATGATCAGTTCTGCCGTGAGGAACCTAATTGTCCACAAGTAACTGCACAGGGACTCCCTTCACCCCCTGACTCTGACCCTGGTCCTAAGTGTGATGCTTTGTGTCCCTAGGCTCAGCCAGGGCCTTGACCTGCTACTGCAGAAGAGGAGGCTGTCGTAACGCAGAGCGCCTCTATGGGACCTGCACCTCGGGTGGCCGACGCTATTCGTTCTGCTGCCGCTGAATGTCGAGGACAGAGAACAAGGAGCTTCTAATGTGCTTTGGACCTGTTTTTATTCCTTTTATTCCTCCTGCTTCTTGTCTTCCATTTCTTTTCCTCTTCCCAAATAAAGGTCTTGTAGCAACTTCTCCATTTGTACCTTTTGACATTTGTTATGTCTCTTAGTGGACATTCTTTGGAATACAACTTTTAGTCTTTTTTTTTTTTTTTTTTTTTTGTAGAGACAGAGTCTCACCCTATGGCCCTCAGTAGAGTGCTGCCGTGGCCTCACACAGCTCACAGCAACCTCCAACTCCTGGGCTTAAGCGATTCTCTTGCCTCAGCCTCCCGAGCAGCTGGGACTACAGGCACCCGCCACAACGCCCGGCTATTTTTTGGTTGCAGTTTGGCTGGGGCCGGGTTTGAACCCGCCACCCTCGGTATATGGGGCCGGCGCCTCAACGACTGAGCCACAGGCGCCGCCCCACAACTTTTAGTCTTAATCCCAATATTTTATATTATTTTATTTTTTCTACTTCTGGTAGAGTCAGGGTCTAACTCTTTTTTTTTTTTAGACAGAGTCTTACTATGTCGCCCTCGTTAGAGTGCTGTGGTGTCACAGCTCACAGCAACCTCAAACGCTTGGGCTTAAGTGATTCTCTTGCCTCAGCCTCCCAAGTACCTGGGACTACAGGCACAGCTAGGACTACAGGCACCCACCACAACACCTGGCTATTTTTGTCGTTGTTGTTGTTGTCATTGTTGCTTAGCAGGACTGGGCCAGGTTTGAACCTGATAGCCCGGGTGTATGTGGCCAGCGCCCTAACCATTGAGCTACTGGTGCAGAGCCATAACTCTCGCTCAGACTTGTCTTCTCAATCAGCTCAGGTAATCTCGTGCTTTGGCTCCCAGATTGCTAGGATTACAGGCATAAGTTACCACGCCAATTCTGATATTTTGAAGAAAATACTGTTCCAAATCCTAGGAATATCAGAGGCGAATGTTGGCTTTACACAGAAACTGACATTAGAGCTTGACTTAGGCTGTGAATTTCTCTGTCTGATTCTGTCTTTTCACTGCACCTCATGTGGATGAGAATTACTGTTGAGAATAACCATCATGTGTTAGATAAGGAATCAACTTCACATTTAGGCAGTCATAACATTGTTACTTTTTAGGAAAGACCATTGCCTTTCTTGAAGTGTTGGAGTTTTGTTGACCAGAACTACATCACACATTTCACTTTCAAGTCTTGCCATGGTGGAGGCAGCTGTATTGAAAATAACTTTAACTAATGCAGCATCTAAGGGGTACCAGGGAAAGAGCAGTGAGGGGCAGCACTTCACTAGGAGCCTGAGTCCCGAACAGTGCTATAGGGGCTGAGGTTCTGACACCCAGAATGTCACGTCCTTGCTAAGTCAAGATCTTTAAAGTATGACAGTGGAGGTTTAATAGGGATTGCATTAAAATTGTATATTGCTTTGGGTAGTACAGACCAAATGCCCATCGATCCATGAATAGATTAATTAATTTGGTATATGTACGCCATGGAATATTATGCAGCCTTAAAGATGGAGATTTTACCTCTTTCATGTTTACATGGCTGGAGCTGGAACATATTCTTCTTAGTACAGTATCTCAAGAATGGAAGAAAAAGTATCCAATGTACTCAGCCCTACTATGAAACTAATTTATGGCTTTCATATGAAAGCTATAACCCAGTTATAACCTAAGAATATGGGGAAGGGGGAGAGGGAGGGGAGGGAGGGGGGAGGATGGGCAGAGGGAGGGTGATTGGTGGGATTACACCTACAGTGCATTTTATAAGGGTACATGTGAAACTTAGTAAATATAGAATATAAAATGCTTAACACAATAACTAAGAAAATGCCAGGAAGGCTATGTTAACCAGTGTGATGAAAATATGTCAAATGGTCTATAAAATCAGTGTATGGTGTCACATGATCGCATGAATGTACACAGCTATGATTTAATTACATAATTAAAAAAAAAAGAAATAAAACCAAATGGCATTTGATCTCAAAGTCAACATTTTTAACAGAAGGAATTTAAAATGATTACTTATGTACAACATACAAGGTCAGAGTGTGAACTCATACTCAGGTCAGGGTTTAGTTTCAGATTACAAATTGCTTTGAATAGTCCTTCTAATGGGACTTGTTTTATAATCAATTGCAAGGCAACAGTTAAGAGTACAAATATTAGGGATGAGCTGGGGGGTTCAAATCACAGTTCCTGTGCATGCTAGCTGTGAATTTGATTAAAGTACCTATCCTCTCTGTTAAAAAAAAAAAAAAAGTCCGTGTGTAAGAGAAGGCAGAAGTGGGTGCGGGGAATGAATCCTCCCTCAGCTACACAGTACATTCTGGGGTAGCTTTAGCTCCCCCTGCTGGTAAGTCCAACTGTGGCCTCCCACCCTCATCCCCCAACATAGGCACCACATTTGGGGTTGAGTCCTAAGCACTTCTCTTCCTTTCTTCCAAGAGGACACCTCAGTGCCCAAACCTGATGACTCTGTGGGGCCAGTTTGATCTCTAGGTGGGCTGTTATATGACTCTTCCTCTCACCTCTTTTATTCTCCAACAACTCACTGACCTTTGTACCCTCGTACAACATGTCCTGCAAAAGGCCTCTCAGGCCCTGGCCACAGAGCCCTGGGGGAGTCTGCGTCACAGTCTACATTTACTCTGTACCTCATAGATCCAGTTTGTGTTCCCACAACACATAATCAGTCAAAGAACATGTCTTTTCGTGTCATAGCCACTCTCACCAGAGTGTTCCTGGTGAAATGCCTCAAGGGGTCCAAGGGTGATGGAGAGAACACAGGTTGTAAAGAAAGGGACAGTGTTTCAAGTGGGAATAGTCACAATTCTTTCTTTTTCCAGTTAGAAAAAGGGAAATTTTATTGAGGCCCTAGGGTCATGGGGCTTGGGCTGGAAGCCACCACATGGAGAAAGAAGAGGACCTTGTGGAGGAGCCTTATGGTTGGTGTGGCTGCACTTCTTGTGACAGTTGACAGCATGGGGACATGAGCAAGCATAACATTTGCGCAGATCACCTGGCACAGCTGTATTTCTGGGCAAGCTGGCAGAGGGAAGGCTCAATGACACCACTCATAGACTAAGTACCAGGTACAGGGTGGGCTCTCTCTGGAAGTTGTTGTCTGAAGGATGCCACCATTTTAAAGCTGTTTGCCCAGAAATATCAGAAGCTGCTGGTCAGGTGGTTAGCCCCCTTGTCTTGGATTGTGGCTTGGCCTCTGTTGTGATAGTCTTGCCCTTCAGGATCTTCAGGAAGATCTACATCACCGTGTCAGCTTGGCCACCTCCGGCACCATCTTTTTTTTTTTTTTTTTTTTTTTTGAGACAGAGTCTCAAGCTGTCACCCTGGGTAGAGTGCTGTGGGATCACAGCTCACAGCAACCTCAAACTCTTGGGATTAAGTGATTCTCTTGCCTCAGCCTCCCAAGCAGCTGGACTACAGGCACCCGCCACAATGGCTGGCTAATTTTTTGTTGCAGTTGTTTAGCTGGCCCAGGCCAGGCTTGAACCACTAACCTTGGTGTGTGTGGCTGGTACCCTACCCACTGAGCTACAGTAGGCGCTGCCAAGAGCACCATTCTTGACAAAAACAATCTGATGGGCCTAGACACTGTGGTGACCACCAAAGTTAGCAACAAATGTTTAGACCTCAGGAGAAGGGAGCAGGTTTCCCCACGCCCACTCCATGCTGCCTTTGAGCAGGTCTCAGCCCCAGGCACAGGGTCTTCCTACCTGAAGATGCAGCTCAGGGGTTCCGGCAACCCACTGAGACCCTCAGGAGGAGCAGAGTGGGTTTATCTCTGACAAAGATGTGGTCCCAGCTCTGCTACCTTGTTTATAAGGGGAAGGCCATACACTGAGGTGTGGGGTGTGAGGGCCAGGCAGTCTTCCTTTAGTGTCCTGCACCTGTCACTGACTTGAAGTTCTGAGGCCCTTGAACTAACTCTGCATATTGTCCTAACTGTGGCCCGGGCCAAGATGATCCCACATCAGCTCATCTGCACTTCACCCACAGGGACGCCTGGTTTCCTCCTCCAGTTCTTGGAGTTTCAGCTAACTTTTCACTTTGTCCCTGAGGCTTTCCTAATTTCTCAATGGTAAATTGCAACAAGGTGTCCCTGAGAACCTCAATCCCATTCTTTCCTTTATTTTTAACTGTAGAGTATGAGCCCACCTCACATTCTATCCACGTGTCTGTTTACATTCTGTAACACTGTCTCCGTACACTGGGTGGGGAGGGAGGTTTTGCACTAAGATGACTGAATGAAAAATAGTAGGTGATCAATAAATTAATTTTGATAAAATTAATTATTTCTAATATATAATATTAGAAAATTATTATAATTATAAATAAATGATATGGAAATGCTGAAACCTACAGAGCTAAGGCAGCTGACCTTTAAAAACTAATATTATTAATTAATATCATTTAAGACTGAAATATAGGAGAATATCACAGGCAGACTGTGACTTCAGGAAGCATTAGGACTTTAGAAAGAATGATAAGACCACCATGGGTGGAAAACAGGGAAATATTTTATGGTAAATCTTAAAAAGAAACATTTAATTTGTTCACATGGTGTTAAAATGTGGGCAAATTAAAATAAGGAGCAGAACAGCATTTTAGGTAGAGAAAATGGTATCAGGATGACAGATATACAAGATTTGGAGAAAATGATGTCATAAGAGAGAAGTTTGGAATTGAATAGCAGGCTGACATGCACAGGGGCATCCACAAATTCAGGGAGCACAGATGAGGGATGAGACGGGAGTGTCTACTGTGAGTTGATGCAGACCCACCGGGGCATACCACCAGCGGCTGCTACTACAGCACGTTGGGCAGTGAGAGATGAGAACCCTGTGGACAGACATGGTGGGGACCACTTGCCCATGCTCAAATAAGACCCAAACTTGATTACTGAAGTGCATGTACTCTGCATGTGAACTGAAGATCTACACGCTATCTGCCTTCAACAGCTCACACGGAAGGATAATGAGATAAAGAATGAGTCAGATGTAGAGACACCCCTTTCAAAATGCTTCCATCCATTTCCCAAGGAGGAAGCACCTTTCATTGTGGAAATACAGGGTCCAACATTCCATCAGCACAGATTGTCACACACAGATGGGCTCATAACAAACACTACCCCCACCTTCAGTGCTGTCCCACCACCCCCAGTCCCTGGTGCCCCCCCTCCTGTCACTGCAAGAATTCTGACTCCACCTCCCTCCTTACCATGGAGGGCTGGGCCATACTGCAACAGTCTTCAATGAATGATTCCTGGCCATTGCTCCAAAGCCTCTGGTGACTGGGTGTGGCTGGGGAGAGTAGAGTGAAGGAAGAGGGGTCTCTGTGCCATAGGAATGGCAGTGCCTCCCACCCAAGTAGCAGCTCTGTCCATCACAGGAGGCCAATGGTGCCAGTGCTGGATGTGAGGAGAGTATGCGGTGCCCATAACCTTCCCAGGGCCTCCTTTTCACAGATTCCTTCCGTGGCCCACTACTGGTGTTTGCTCCCTGCAGGGGACCACATGCTGCACACACACCATTGATGCAGGGAGAGTTCAGCACGTGCTGCCCATGAACAACAATGGGGGGCATGTGGTCTCTCCCACATGATCTCCAGCACCCCACCTGCCACATGGCTTTGATTTGCTTCTGGGGTTACACCCAGTCCTGGAGAGGCTGGTTGAGAACCGAATTCCAAGTCCTCACCTGTGCAGACACTGGCAACTTTATCCTTGTCACCTGCAGAGAGTGTGCACTGTGACGTGCAGACCTGGATCTGGGAGGGGGGGCTTTTACTGTCCATTTGGCCCAGGTAATTCAGCCACAGTCACCAGCCTGGGCATCGTGGAGTCCACTACCTCAGGAGTAATGGAGGAGCCATAGTTTCTTGCTGCCTAGGCTTGACCAAAGCTGAGCAGAGAGATCGGGGTACCCTGTGTGGGGCCCTGTACTGATCCAGCTTTGACTAATTCAGGCTGGGTAGCAGAGCACCAGAGTGAGATACTTGCTCTAAAACAAACCAAAACCAACCAAACAAAATGGGACCCAATAGAAAGTCACCCACACCCCTACAAAGTTGGGAAATATCATCCCAAATGACCCTTAAATAGGGAAGGACTCTCCTGCCTGTGTGTGGTTGCAGTGGCTTCAAGAGCCTTGGGACAGAGACTGCTGTCTGCCCTCTCCACTCACGCTGACCAGCCTAAGGACCTGTAAGTAACACACAACTAAACTTCCACTCAGATTTTGTCATTTTTTCATTGAAGCCAGGCCTAGATTCCAAACCAGGACTGTTGTGTCACCCCAGAGAGACCAGTGTGTGAACCCCCAGGTGGTGCCCATCTGTCTCAGCCTCGGTGGTGGCAGCAGCTATGTTAAAGGAGAAAATCAAAGTGTTTGTTTCAGAAACACGTGTCCTGCTTGATGAGTCTGATAGAGACCATAGAATCTGCTTACAACATTCTGTTATTTGTATGTATATTAGATATATTGTACCTAATAAACAGACGTGTGATAGAAAAGTCTATTCATGTCATTGGCTCATTTTTTCTAGATTATTTAGTTTTGTTACTGAGTTGTTTGTGTTCTCATATATTCAGATACTAACTCCGCATCTCATGCACTGTTTGCAGATATTTCCTCTTCCTTTCTCATCTGCTTTTCCTCCAGCTCGTGGCCCCTTTGCTGTGTGTGTGCTGTGTAGGCTCATGGTCATGCTCGCCTGTTTCCCTTTTATCGCCTGTTCCTTTGGTGTCATATTCTGTATAGTTAGAAGTTCTTTTAGAAGTTTATGCTTTTAGGTCTTATGTTTGGATATTCAGTCTATTTTGAGTTGACTTTTGTGTATGGAGTGAGATAAAGGTCCAGGTGTGAAATACATCAAATCATAAGGGAGAACATATTAGACAAACAGAATTTTAATTGCCACTCGTATCTGAATAGAGCTGGAAACAAGAAACATATTTTTAGCCCTAGGTTACCTCTCTGTCTATGTATCTCACTGGGCTCATTTCACCCAAAGCCTGATGAGATCACTGCACTCTCTACACTAGCACCAGCAAGAGCCTCCCCTACCTGTAACTCGAAAGGCCCTTCATGAGAGTGGTGATGGCCAACACTGCAGGGATTAACTCTCTACTCTGTTGGAATTCCGTGCTGATTCTTACTGGATCCTTGAGTGCAGCCTTTGGACTGAAGCCAAATATTACAGAATAAATCCTTTTAACAAAGAGATTTGTTCTGTGAAGTTTGGATTTGGTCAAGGGACCACACTTGGAGAACTGGAGCTCAAGTTCCCCACCCCCTCCACACTCACCGAGAGTAGCAGGGTCAATATTAAGAATAAGAGGCATTTATTCCCTGAAGTTTGCTAATGGAAGCACTGCTTATTTTAATTTCTTGGATATTAAAATATAAATATTCTATCAGAGGGATACAGAAAAATAGGGTGGGGTCCCTATTGCTACTCTCAGCTCCATCCTAGTCCAGACAGTAGAATGCAGATCACACCAGGATGATGGCTGGGCCAGCAGAGGATCCTCTTTGGGACCCTGCAGGCACGGGCTTCCCTCATCTCCTCTGGGAAGTGCTCTCATCTCTGCTTTAGAGGGTGAGTGGAGGTTCGTTTGTTTCTGAGCCTCCTCCCACAGACCCGTGAACACAGGCTGCTTCCTCACTGCCACAGAGTCAGGCTCCTGCCCTTTGTCCTCCAGGTGACCCCAGCATGAGGACCCTCGGCCTCCTCACTGCCCTTCTCCTGGTGGCCCTCCAGGCCCAGGCTTGGCCCCTGCAAGGGGAAGCTGAGGAAGCTCTAGACCAGGAGCAGCCTGGGCCACAGGATGAGGGTTTGGACATTTCTGTCACAGTGAATGAAAACTTCGTCCTTCAAGATCCAGGTGAGAGACACCTACACAGTAGAGCTTCAAGGTCTAGAGCAGGAGGACTGGAGGCTCTGGGATCGGGTCTGCAGGGCTCTATGTCACCGAGGGGACTTTACTAAACACCAATGGGCCTTGATTTCCTCATCTATAATCTGACAGCGAGACCCAAGTAAAATTAAGAGACTTTCTTTCTTTAACACTTTTGATTCCAAGATGGTCTGTGAATTTTGCTAAGGTTTAAGACATGGAGAGACATACTGACTTGTTCTTTTTGTATTGAAAAGAGAAGTATAAAGAGAATATTTGACTGTGTATAGAGGGGTTCATAGAAATTGCAGAGTGGCCGAGGGGTGTGGGGAGATGCATGTGTGACGGGGGCAGGGACACGGAAGAGTGAGACACGTCTAATGACAACGTCATGTGACCCTGAGTGAGACCAGCCCTGTGTATGTGGGTATTTGTTCCCATTGACAGGCTGCTCATGCGCCCAGCTGTAAAGCAGCCCATGTCACACTGCTTGTGCAGCCCAGCATGTGTCTTCTCCTGAATTCACTGTCTGATCACTGCTGACCCCAGGACTGAGCTTCTGACACTTTCTCTCTGCTCCCTCAGTCCCAGCAAGGAGAATGGTGTGCCTGTGCCGAGCGTCCTGCCGTTCAGGGGAGAGAATCCGTGGCCGCTGCTTCCGATTCCTCCCATTATGCTGCCGCTGAGACTGCGTGGTGGAGAGGGCAGACATGGTCTGCTGGGAGAGCTGAAGGGCACAGCTCTCACTCTTCCATCTGGTCCTCAATTTGTTTTCCCCACCCCAAATACAGTCTTTGTTGCAACATATGTGTTTGTCTCTCCTTATATTTGGTATGTGTCTGAGTCAAAACACTTTGGAATGAAAGTATCAGAATCTTAAATCAAACTTTTTGCACAATATGCAGTTTCAAATTCTAAGATTTTTGAGGAGAAACTATGCATTCAGGTGCAGTTTGACAGAGGAGCTCCAATGATGCTCCTGATCTCAGCATGCACTTTTCTGTGGATTCACTGCCAAAGACAGTCCCATTTACCAGAAGAGCAATCGTCTCTGAGTGAGTAATGTGTGCACAGTCATAGTATCACTAACTCTGAGGACTACCAAACACTAATTCCTCAAGTGTTGGAGCTTTATAGAACAGGCCTGGGTTACACATCTGACCTCTAAGACCTGGGGTTGCATCAGCTCCACTGAGAAAACATTAAGATGAACTGTTGGGTAATTAACAAGCACATGGTGAATGGAGGAGAAAGCACAGGACCTGCACCCACAGTGTGCTCACGGCCAACGTCATCCAGCCATGTAACAAAGTCAGGCTCTCGCGTCCATGAAGTGGGTTTGCACAGACACACACACACACAATGCACTCATGTAAGTCCTCAGCTCTTCTTTGCCACATGCACTTTTTTTGTATGAAATCTGCAGAGAACAGATCTGATTCTTCCTGTGATATGCAGTTTCCCAGGGTTTCAGGGGAAAGAGCCCTGAGGGCAGCATCTCACCAGGAGCCTGAGTCCCTGCTGATGCTGTGGGTGCTGAGGTTCTGACCCCAGAATGTCACGTTCATCTGAAAATGAAGCAGGAAAATGGGTGTGGAGAAGAGATGGCAGCCGGGCCTCTCGGGTCCTCAGAGTATGTGCTGGGACAGCCACAGCTCCCCCTGCTGCTCTGTGTGCAGCTGCCCAGCCCTATGAACACACCACATTTGGGGTCTGTGTCCTGTGAGCTTGCCTTCCTCCCGCCTTCCTAGGGGACCTGCTCACTGTCTACACCTGGGGGCCACCTAGGTGGGCTGTGATGTGACTCTTCCTCCTGTCCCTCATTTCTCTCTGTGTTCCAGGCACTCCAAGTTCCTTGAATAATCATCCAAGTTATCCCTGACCACAGAGCCCTGGACAGGAGGCCAGTGTGAGCCTCGACATTTACTCGGACCTAGTAGTTCTTGTTTGTCCTTGCACAAGACACTTCAGGAAAGTGACAAGTCCCTTCAACTCATGGCTGTTCTTCTCTATGTGGGTGCTGGTAGAATTCTCCAACAGAGTTCAAGCATGATAGAAAAATGACAGTTTATAATGAAAGGGACAATGTTAGATTCTAGTTAGATTGCTCATCATTCTCACCAGGAACAGCATAATGGGTCCAGAGACTGCTGTGAACACCAACAACAGTAAAGTATCTCCAAACCCAGGAGAAGGGAGCAGGTGTTCACCACACACACTCTGTGCAGACTCTGGGCAGTCTCAGCCCCAGACACAGGGTCTGCCTGTCTGCGGACGCAGCTCAGGGGTCCGGCCGCCCTACTGACACCCTGCACAGCTGGGAAAACACAACACACACCTAAGGGGGAACAGAGTGGGTTTGTGTGTGACAGAGAAATGGTCCCAGGGGCTCCACCTTGCTGATGAGGTGAAGGTCACACACTGAGCTGTGGGATGTGATAGCCAGGCTGCCTTCTTTGGTGGCCTGCACCTGCCACTGCTTTGAAGTTCGGAGGCCTTTGTGTATTGTGCTGTGTCCTAAGCTAGGCTGACCCCATGTCAGGCTGTCTGCACTTCACACAGTGGGGCACCGGGCTCCCTTTCCCCAGTTCTTGGGACCTCAGCTTACATTTCAGTTTGTCCCTGAGCTCTTTCCTGATTTCTCCATGGTAAATTGCAACAGATATCTCTTTGACAAATTCATCTTCCTTCTACTTTATATTTCTAACTGCAGAATTTGAGCCCATGTCACATTCTATACATTTGACTGTTCACTTTCTCCAACATTTGTTTCCCTATGCTAGGAGGGCAGCTATAGTTTTACTAATCCTTATACCCAGGTGAGTACACGGTAGGTTGATTAAATTAATTGTTTCCAACATGTTAAAATATTAAAAGTCACATTAGTATGATTAAGATGTATAGCAGATAACTGGCTTATTGTACCCTCAATGAATCCCCAACAATAAAAAAAAAAAAAAAAAAAAAGATGTATAGCAGAGAACTCAATCCTACAGGGTCAAAGCAGTTTATATATCTAATTTGCATGACTAATATCTTTAAAAACTAATCAAAATAATCTAAATGAACTATAGAAGAATGTCAAGTTTAGAGAGTGGCTTCATGAAGCATTGGAATTTGAAGAAGAAGGAAGAGGCGACCATGGCTAGAGGGCAGGAAAATATATCATGGTCAACCTTAAAATGAAACATACAAGGTATTAAAATGTGGCTAAATTAAAAAGGGGCAGAGCAGCATTTTACATAGAGAAAATGACATTAAGACAGATATATGTAGGGTCAAGGTCTAATTCCCTTGCATTTTGAGGAAATAATGTTTGAAGAGAGACTCATGGAATCAAATCCCAGGCTGTCATGCCCAGGGGCATCTATTAATTCAGGGAAGGGCAGATGCAGGAAGGGACGGGGGTGTCTCCTCGGAGTTGATGCCGCCCCCCAGCCCCCACACTGGCTGCTGCTGCTGTATCTCTGATGAGCAATGCGAGATGTGCACGCTGTGGACAGAGATGCAGCGGAAACGTGGGAGGGTGTCCCGACCACCAGGCCACTTGCCCAGACTCACATAAGCCCCAAACCTGATTATTGAAGTGCAGGTACTCTGCATGTTGACCGAAGCCCTGGACATTATCTGTCTTAAGTAACAGCTCACACGGAAGGATAATGAGATAAAGAATGAGGCAGATGTAGAGACTTCCCTTTCAAATATCACTTTCCAAGGAGGAAGCACCTGTCTGTGTGGAAATACAGGGGCCGCCGTTCCATAAGCACAAATTGGCACACACAGATGGGCTAATCACAACAGCCACCCCCCGGGGCCCTCCAGGGCTGTACCCCCCACTCTCCTGCTTCTGGTGTAAGAGACCTCATTCCACCTCTCTCCCTACTCAGGAGTCCTGGGCCCTGTTGTAACAGTCCTCTATAAACGGTTCTTAGTCATTTCTACAAAACCATTGGTGCACTTTTTCCTCTAAAATAAAGAACATTGTCATGTTGATATATTTCTTGTTTTGTGTTTCTTTGTTTCATTCTCTGCTTACCACCTGACCAGAATAAAAGAATGAGAAAAGTGGTTGTTCTCTTTTCTCCATTCTGCATTTTTATCTTTGTCAGCAACACCCTTAGGGTCATGGGAGAAGGGCCTCCACTCTATGTGGCCTGGCACCTCCTCTTCCAGTCTCTCAATACTGTGAACTCCTAGAGCACAGGAACCCTCCCTACCCTTTGTTTTAATCCTCCAGGATAGGGGGCCCTATATCCACTTCCGGGTAACTGGGCTCCAGAGAGCAACGATTCCCCAGCTAGAGTCAGGGTGGGTGTCAGGGTCAGGGCTCACAGCCTTGGGGATGGGACGTGGGCAGGAAGCACCAAACTGCCCACCCACAACCTCAATGGGGGTGACTTTGCCGGAGTCCCCTGTGTCTCCTATGGCAGTGGTTCTTAACCTTCTGCCATGAGATTTTAAATATAGTACCTCATGACGCCGGGTACTTATATGTGAGCCTATCTGCATGTGGGCAGAACCACCTGGAGACGGATAGAGGAGCAGTGTCTTGGTTCCTAAGACAATCGGAAATGCATGTTTTCTGATGGTCTTAGGCGACCCCTGTGAAAGGGTCGTTTGACCCACAGGTTGAGAACCACTGTGACCTAAGGTTACCTGTTCCCCTGGTCACACCTTCTCTTTTGCTGTCCCTCCGTCCCCAGACCATCTAGGGTATGACTGCCAGGGAAGGAGTGAAACCCAAGCATGTGGTACAGGAATGCCCTAAATCTCCTGGAGGTGAAAACCTAACTGGTGTATGTAGAACCCGGCTGTAAGGATGGCACAGTGAGCCCTGTGCCCTGAGTTTGCAGGCAGGTCGTCACTGCCACCCATTCTTACTCCCAGGGCCTGTGACTAACCATGGCCAATCCTGCCCCCCTTATGCACATGGGCTTCATTGCTACACTGTCAGAAAGGCAGCCATCCCCTAGGTACCATGGCCCTGTAGAGATGAGCACCCTGGGCCTTGTGCCTCTGTAGCTGGTCACCCAGACTCTGGTCAGCCTGAGGATAAGACTCTCTCTCCAGGCCATCAATGCCTCTCTAGTAAATGACACCTGCAGGACAGGTCCAACCCCACAAAATGGGCCTTTCCAAATGACAGGAGGCTGTGATCTTCTGGTTCCTCAAATCCTCCCATCTGCAGCATGGAGGAATTGGCCATTGGGCCCCCTCACCTGAACCACTAGTGACTTGAGAGGGCCCGGAGTGAAGGAAGGGGGGTCCAGGGAGGGCAGCACCTTCCACTTGAGCTGTAGCTCTGCTAGGTAGGAGGGCCAGGGGCCCAGTCTACAAGGGGGGGGTCAGTGGTTTCTGGGTGTCAGGGGAGGGTCCTATTGTCATAACCCTACCATGAATCATCATGGTACAGATTTCTGGCGTCAGCCAGTGGGTGGTGGATGTGTACCTCAAACAGTGACCACAGGAACCTGGAATCCAAGCACAGCCCCTGTGGGTCCCTGTCACCCTCCAAGTGGCTCAGGTAGAGCATTTTCATGGGCCACACACAGGGCCCATGCTGTGCAGGTGAGGCTGCCCCATCCATGTCGCCACTGCTCTGGCTTCCAAACTCAGCCTGGCCAAAGGCCACTGATGTCCTGATAGCATCAGTCCGGGCCAGACACCCAGACTCATCCCAACTCCCCAGGGCCTGGTGAGGTTCCCATTCCTTCCAGCCTCCAGGCTCACCTGCTCCTCAAGTGGTGGCTTCAGTTCCTCGGACATAAGGGCTGTGGCCACGTTAGTGTGTGCCCCAGCCGAGGACTGAGCACCTCCACATCTGTGCCCCTGAGAAGCTCCATGTGTGCTGGTGCCCTTGCTCACTGAGCTGTCCCCTTTCCGCCAGAGGAAAATTGACCTTGTTGGGCCTCTTCCCCCGCAGCTGTCCACCTTCCACTGTGCAGTAGCGTCCCCTATCCAGACCACCTCCGTGTTGTCTCTGCTGCCTTCTGGGCCCTTTTGGACCACTTGGTACCACTGATTCCGATCAGGCTGCCATGTCAGGGCCCCTGTGATGCAGGACTACGTGTCACCCAGGGATCTTCTGGGACCTTAAATAAGCCTGTCCTCTCCAAGCTGCGAGCCCTGCAGAGTGGCACAGTGGCCTCCTAATGTCACTGATATTAGAGTGGCAGGAAGGGTCCCTGACACCCACAGGACCAGGCTTCTTCTGGGAGTCCCAGCCCTGCCTAAGTCTCCACTCCATGGCTGCTGTCCAAACATTCACAGTCAAGGTCACCACCTCAGAAGACAGTAGCCTAGGCCAAAAGGCCATGAAGGACACCACAGCCTCACAGAAGCTGGTAACCTCAAGATCTCACCTTGACCGTAGAATCACTACTCTACAAGCCTCCCCTTACTTTACAGGACATGGACCTTGGTGTCCTCAGGAGATGGCACTCGCTCATGGCCACCGGCCCTCCTGACCCTGCTGAGCTGTTTCCCTGAGCACTGGCTTTGCTGAGCATGTACAGGTGACCCCATGGATGGAATTTTGCTGAGATCACTATTTACCTAATAGGAGCCGCATTATTCTTTCCTACGAGGCGAGGAAATCACAGGCTCAGGTCACACTATGAGGCTGCCCTAGTAGCTGTGCGAAAATCCAGCCTGGGGAGACCTGAACTACAAGACAACACCCAGAGCTATGAAGGTCTCCCAGAGATAACTCCTTTCAGCCTTGCTGGTGAAACGCCCATGGACTGACCTGTGTTTGGTGGGCAGAAAGACTGTCCCAGTGCTAAGTTCTGCTGTCCACTAGGGCCACCACAAACCATTCCTTCTCATTTTCCCTCCACACCACATTCTCTGGGCCCTATAGGCCACTACTAATGTCCTAGGACCTGAAAGCATCCGTGGGGCCCACTTCCCAAAGCAGCCCAACTGTGCTCATGGGCTGGGCTGAGACTCTTTCCCACAGCCTCAAATGGTGGAACAGCTAGGCCTGTCATGTGCCAGGAGCTCTCTCCTTCCCCACAGTTGCAGCTGACCCCATTCGTGTGGCGTAGTCACCACCCCGTAAAAGGCTTGACAAACCTCCCTGCCTGAGACTGAGGGAGACTCTTTGCCTCTCACTCCATTTCTCCGTGCCCTCAGGATCCAACTCCTCGTCCCTCTAGACAAGGTAAAGGGCAGGTCCTGAGAGTCAGCCCTGGTTCATCTGCACCAGGGCAGCCCATCCTGCACCTGCCCCTGGCCAGCCAGCCTCAGCAGACTGTGCAGTCGCCTCCCCTTAGGTAACTATTTCCTTGAGAGTGGTGATATGTATTTCCCTTCTTCCATGTAGTCCCATCTACTCCACTATTAGGAGGAGGATGATGGTGGAGACAGATCACTTTTTGATCTACAGACCTCCTAGGACTCCCCTGGAGACACCTGAGGAGAGGTCAGATGAGGTAAAGCGTGCACATGCGGAGGAGGCTCCACTCCATGCTCATCCTACTCTGCTTGGTACTGAGGGGATCCTAAGCCGGCCCAGGATTGGTCTGAGGACAGTATTTGAGTATTACCAGGTGGTACAGGCCCATCTTTCTGTTACCCTGGCAGCCTCCCCAAGATTGCCCAAGAGACGTTATGTCTCATGGAACAATCTTATGAGTTCTTGGACCCAATGTCCAGAGACAATCTTTCAGCCTTGAACTATATGTTGTTCAAGCAAGGAGGTGTTTGCTCCTTGCAGGGGACCACACACTGCACACACACCATTGACACAGGGAGAGTCCAGCACGTGCTGCACCATGAACAACAATGGGGGGTATGCGATCTCTCCCAGGTGATCTCCAGCACCCCACCTACCACATGGCTTTGATTTACTTCTGTGGTTAGACCTGGTCCTGGGGAGGCTGGTTGAGAACCGGATTCCAAGTCCTCCCATGTGAAGACACTGGCAGCTTTACCCTTGTCACGCACAGAATGTGCATTGTGATGTGCAGACCTGGATTTGGGGGTGGCTTTTACTTTCCACTTGGCCCAGGGAATTCAGCCATGGTCACCAGCCTGGGCCCCGTGGGGTCCACTGCCTCAGGAGTAATGGAGGAACCAGAGTTTCTTGCTGCCTAGGCTTGACCAAAGCTGAGCAGACAGATCGGGGTACCCTGTGTGGGGCCCTGTACTGATCCAGGTTTGACTAATTCAGTCTGGGTAGCTGAGCATCAGAGTGAGACACTTGCTCCAAAAACAAAACCAAAACCTACCAAACAAAATGGGACCCAATAGAAATTCACCCACACCTCCACAAAGTTGGGAAATATCATCCCAAATGACCCTTAAATAGGGAAGGACTCTCCTGCCTGTGTTTGGTTGCAGTGGCTTCAAGAGCCTTGGGACAGAGACTGCTGTCTGCCCTCTCCACTCACGCTGACCAGCCTAAGGACCTGTAAGTAACACACAACTAAACTTCCACTCAGATTTTGTCATTTTTTCATTGAAGCCAGGCCTAGATTCCAAACCAGGACTGTTGTGTCACCCCAGAGAGACCAGTGTGTGAACCCCCAGGTGGTGCCCATCTGTCTGAGCCTCGGTGGTGGCAGCAACTATGTTAAAGGAGAAAATCAAAGTGTTTGTTTCAGAAACACGTGTCCCGCTTTTTGAGTCTGATAGAGACCATAGAATCTGCTTACAACATTCTGTTATTTGTATATATATTAGATGTGTCGTACCTAATAAACATACGTGTGATAGAAAAGTCTATTCACGCCACTGGCTCATTTTTTCTAGATTATTTAGTTTTGTTAGTGAGTTGTTTGTGTTCCCATATATTCAGTTATTAACTCCACATCTCATGCACTGTTTGCAGATATTTCCTCTTCCTTTCTCATCTGCTTTCCCCTCAGCTCGTGGCCCCTTTGCTGTGTGTGTGCTGTGTAGGCTCGTGGTCACTCTCGCCTGTTTCCCTTTTATTGCCCGTTCCTTTGGTGTCATATTCAGGAAGTAATTGCCAAGATCGATGCCACAGCTTGCTTTCTTTCTTTTGGCTTATTTTTTTATTTATTTTTATGAAATCATAGCTGTGTACATTAATGTCATCATGGGGCACCATACACAGGTTTTATAGACCGTTTGACACATTTTCATCACACTGGTTAACATAGCCTTCCTGGCATTTTCTTAGTTTTTGTGTTAAGACATTTACATTCTACATTTACTAAGGCCACAGCTTTATAATTAGAAGTTCTTTTAGAAGTTTTATGGTTTTGGGTCTTATGTTTGGATATTTGGTCTATTTTGAGTTGACATTTGTGTATGGAGTGAGATAAAGGTCCAGGTATGAAATACTTCAAATCATAAGGTAGAACATCTTAGACAAACACAATTTTAATTGTTGCTTATATCTTAATAGAGCTGGAAATTATAAATATATTTTAACATTACTTCTCAGAGAGCTCATTTCACCGAAAGTCTGATGCTGTCACTGTCCTCCCTGCACTGACACAAGGAAGCGCCTCCTCTCCCTGTTACTCAAAGTCCTGTTCATGAGTTTTGCGATGGCCTTGACCCTGCAGGGAATTAACTCTTAGCTTCATTGGAATGCAGGTCTGTGCGGCTAGGGTCTAGACCTATAGCCACCAGCAGGGTCCATGTTAAAAGATAAGGGGAATTTATTCCTTGAAGTGAGTGAATGAAAGTGCTGTTTATTTTATTTCTTGGATATTAAAATAATAAGTGCTCGGGGCGGCGCCTGTGGCTCAGCGGGTAGGGCGCCGGTCCCATATGCCGAGGGTGGCGGGTTCGAACCGAGCCCCGGCCAAACTGCAACAAAAAAAAATAGCCGGGCGTTGTGGCGGGCGCCTGTAGTCCCAGCTACTAGGGAGGCTGAGGCAGGAGAATCGCCTAAGCCCAGGAGTTGGAGGTTTCTGTGAGCTGTGTGACGCCACGGCACTCTACTGAGGGCAATAAAGTGAAACTCTGTCTCTACAAAAAAAAAAAAAAAAAAAAAAAAAAAATAATAAGTGCTCAATTAGATGGCAAAAGAATAACAGAGCAGGGGTCCTATACCACTCTTCGCTCCAACCTAGTCTAGATTGTAGGACACAGATCACAGCACCATGATGGCTGGGAGAGCAGAGGAATCTCTGAGGGACTCACTCTGAGGGCAAGAGCTTCCCTCACCCTGTTCAGGGAAGTGCCGTCATCGCTGCCTGAGTGGGTGAGTGGAGGCTTGTTTGTGTCTGAGCCTCCTCCCACAGAACTGTGAACATAGGCTGCCTCCTCATTGCCCCACACTTGGGCTCCTAAACTCTGTCTTCCAGGTGATCCCAGCATGAGGACCCTCACCCTCCTGGTTGCCCTTCTCCTGGTGGTCCTCCAGGCCAAGGCTGAGCTCCTGCGAGAAGAGGCCCCAGACCAGGAGCAGCCTGGGCTAGAGGATGAGGATTTGGCCATTTCCATCACACTGAATAAAAACTCCGTCCTTCAAGCTCCAGGTGAGAGACACCTACATGGCAGAGCTTCAGGGTGTAGAGCAGGACTGGAGATAGGCCCTGGACTCAGGTCTGCAGGACTCTATGTCAATGAAGGGATTTTACTAAACGTCAGTGGGCCTTGATTTCCTCCTGTATAATTGAATACTGGGACTGAAATAAAAATAAGAGAACTTCTTTCTCCAAAACTTTTTATTTTTTTATTTTTTTTCAATTAAATCATAGCTGTGTACATCATATGATCATGGGGCACCGTACACTTGGTTCATAGACCGTTTGACATATTTTCATCACACTAGTTAACATAGCTTTCCAGGCATTTTCTTAGTTATTTTGCTAAGACCTTTACATTTTGATTCCAAGATAGCCTGTGGATTTTGTTAAAATTTAAGACGTGGAGGGAATTACTGACTCTGTCTTTGCACATTTAAAAAAGAAAACTTAATTGCAGAGACAAAATTCGACTCTCTGTATAGAGGCACTCTTAGAAATTGCAGAGTGGCCGAGGGGTGTGGGGAGATGGATGTGTGATGGGGGCAGGAACACAGAAAAGTGAGGACTAATGACAATGTCATGTGACCCCAGTGAGACCAGCACTGTGTGTGTGGGTATTTGTTCCCCTTGACTGAGGCTGCTCATGTGCCCAGCTGTAACATAACCAGGGTCACACATCACCCACCATGTGTCTTCTCTAGAATTCAATGTCAGCATCACTGCTGACCCCAGGATTGAGTTTCTTATGCTTTCTCTGTTTCCATATTCCTAGTGAGAGGAGAGATCTGCTTTTGCAGAGCATTGTGTTTTCCTTGGGAACGTAACCGTGGGCGCTGCCTCCGATTCCTGAGAAGATGCTGCATCTGACCATCAAGAATTAGGAAAAGCAGTTGAGTACTTGCTTGGAGAGCAGAAGAGTATCACTGTCACTCCTGTACCTTATCCCCAGTTTGCTTCCTCCATCCCAAATAAAGTACTCACTGCTCAGTCTCTGTGTTTGCCTGTCGTTAATGTTTGCTATATGTCCAAGTCAAGACACTTTGTTGTTTTTTTTTTCTTTACTAAGTCATGTACACATAGATCATGAATACATTTATGCTTTTATGGGGTACAATGTGTTGCTTTTTTTAATACAATTTGAATGGTTACTTTATACTAATGAATATAGCTTTCACCTCATTTACTTAATTATTGTGTTAAGACATTTATGTTCTATACTTAGTAGATTTGACTTGTACCCTTACAATATACTCCATAGGTGTGGTCCCACCATTTAACCTCCCTCTATTGAACCTCCCCCTTCCCCTCCCATCCTCCTCTACTTCTCTCCTTCATCCTAGGCTGTAGTTGTGATCTATCTTTCATAAGAAAATGTGAGTAATTATAAATTGGTTTCATAAAAGTATTGAGTACATTGGATATTTTTTCTTTCATTCTTGAGATACTTTACTAAGAAGAATATTTTCCAACTCCATCCATGTAAACATAAAAGAGGTAAAGTCTCCATCTTTTTTAAGGCTGCGTAGTATTCCATGGTGTACATATATGACAATTTATTAATCTATTCTTGGGTTGATGATCACTTGGGCTTCTTCCATGATTTGGCAATTATGAATTGAGTGCAATGAACAGTCTGGGGCAAATATCTTTGTTGCAAAGTGATTTTTGGTCTTTTGGATATACAACTAGAAGAGGAATTACAGGATCAAATGGCAGGTCTACATTTAGATCCCTGAGTGTTCTCCAAACTTCTTTCCAAAAGGGACATATTAGCTTGCATTCCCACCAGCAGTGCAGAAATGTTCCCTTTTGTCCACATCCACACCAACATCTGTAGTTTTGGGATTTTGTGATGTGGGCTACTCTTACTGGAGTTAGATGATATCTCAACGTAGTTTTGATTTGCATTTCTCTGATGATTAAAGATGATGAGCATATTTCCATGTGTCTGTAGTCCATGTGCCTGTCTTCTTCAGAGAAGCTTTTGTTCAAGTCTCTTGCCCACAATAAAATGGGATCACTTGTTCTTTTCCTATTGATAAGTTTGAGTTCTCTGTGGATTCTGGTTATCAAAACTTTGTCAGTAACATAACCTGCAAATATCCTCTCCCATTCTGAAGGCTGTCTGCTTGCTTTACTTACTGTGTTCTTGGCTGTGCAGAAGCTTTTTAGTTTGATCAGATCCCAGTAAGGTATTTTTGGTATTCTAGACACTTTGGAATAGAAACCCCAGAATATTAAATCAAACTTTCTGAACAAGATACAGTTTCAAATTCTAAGAATCTCAAGGAGGAACTATGGGTTCAGACACAAATTGGCAGGAAAGTGCCAAGGATGCTGCCGCTGTCTGCATCTACTTCTCTGTCTTTTCACTGTGACCAATTTAGTGTGGAGTCAATACAACCCACAGAAGAGTCCCACGTGTTAGGCAATCAGACTAAAGTGCACACAGTCATAGCATCACTAACTCTGAGGACTACCAAACACGATTTCCCCAAGTGTTGAAGCTTTATAGAACAGGCCTGGGTCACACATCTGACCTTAGAAAACGTTAACATGAACTGTTAGGTAATTAACAAGCACATGGTGAGGGGAGGAGAAAGCACAGGAGCTGCACCCACAGTGTGCTCACGGCCAACGTCATCCAGCTGTGTAGCTAAGTCAGGCTCTCACGTCCACAGACACCCACACCCAATGCACTCATGTAAGTCCTGAGGTCTTTTATGCCACACGCACTCTTTTTGCCTTGAATCTGCAGAGAACAGATTTGATTCTTCCTGTGAAATGCAGCTTCCCAGGGTTGCAGGAAAAAGAGCCCTGAGGGCAGCATCTCACCAGGAGCCTGAGTCCCTTGCTGGTGCTGTGGGTGCTGAGGTTCTGACCCCCAGAATGTCACGCTCATCTGAAAATGAAGCAGGAAAGCAGGAGCCTCTCAGGTCCTCAGAGTATGTGCTGGGACAGCCACAGCTCCCCTGCTGCTCTGTGTGCAGCCACCCAGCCTGATGAGCACACCACGTTTGGGGTCTGTGTCCTGTGAGCTTGCCTTCCTCCTGCCTTCCAAGGGGACCTGCTTACTGTCTACACCTGGTGTCCTGTGGGGCCAGTGTGACACCTAGGTGGGCTGTGATGTGACTCTTTCTCCTGTCCCTCATTTCTCTTTGTGCCCCAGACACTCCGTGTTCCTTGAACAATCATGCAAAGTATCCTGAAAAAGACCTATCAGGCCCTGACCACAGAGCCCTGGACAGGAGTCCAGTGTGAGCCTCGACATTTACTCGGACCTAGTAGTTCTTATTTGTCCTTGCACAAGACACTTCAGGAAAGTGATATGTCCTTTCAACTCATGGTTGTTCTTATCTATGTGGGTGGTGGTAGAATTCTCCAATAGAGTCCAAGCATGATAGAGAAATGACAGTTTATAAAGAAAGGGACAGTGTTTCTTATTAGATTACTCACCATTCTCACCAAAGACAAGCATAATGGGTCCAGAGATTGCTGTGAACACCAATATCTGTAAAAAAATCCCCAAACCGGGAGAAGGGAGCAGGTGTTCGCCACACTCACTCTGTGCAGACTCTGGGCAGTCTCAGCCCCAGACACAGGGTCTGCCTGTCTGAGGACGCAGCCCAGGGGTCCAGCCGCCCCACTGACACCCTGCATAGTTGGGAAAACAACACATGTAAGCAGAAACAGAGTGCATTTGTGTTTGACAGAGAAATGATCCCAGTGGCTCCACCTTGCTGATGAGGTGAAGACACTTAGCTGTGGGGTGTGATGGCCAGGCTGCCTTCTTTGGTGGCCTGCACCTGCCACTGATTTTAAGTTTGGAGGCCTTTGTGTATTGTGCTGTGTCCTAAGCTGGGCTGACCCCATGTCAGGCTGTCTGCACTTCACCCATTGGGGCACCGGGCTCCCTTCCCCCAGTTCCTGGGACCTCAGCTTACATTTCTGTTTGTCCCTGAGCTCTTTCCTGATTTCTCCATGGTAAATTGCAGCAGGTTTTCATACATTTGACTGTTCTTTTTCTTTTTTTTTTAAATTTTTAAATTTTTAATTTTTTTTTATTAAATCATAGCTGTGTACATTGATATAATCATGGGGCATCATTCACTAGCTTCATAGACCGTTTACCAAGTTTCACATATACCCTTGTAAGATGCACTGCTGGTGTAATCCCACCAATCCCCTTCCCTCTACCCACCTCCTCCCACCCTCCCCTCCCTTTCCCCCTTCCCCCTATTCTTAGGTTGTAACTGGGTTATAGCTTTCATGTGAAAATCCTAAATTAGTTTCATAGTAGGGCTGAGTACATTGGGTACTTTTTCTTCCATTCTTGAGATACTTTACTAAGAAGAATATGTTCCAGCTCCATCCATGTAAACATGAAAGAGGTAAAGTCTCCATCTTTCTTTAAGGCAGCATAATATTCCATGGTGTACATATACCACAATTTATTAATCCATTCGTGGATCGATGGGCACTTGGGCTTCTTCCATGACTTAGCAATTATGAATTGGGCTGCAATAAACATTCTGGTACAAATATCTTTGTTATGATGTGATTTTTGGTCTTCTGGGTATATGCCCAGCAGAGGGATTACAGGATGGAATGGCAGATCTATTTTTAGATCTCTAAGTGTTCTCCATATCTCTTTTCAAAAGGAATGTATTAATTTGCATTCCCACCAGCAGTGCAAAAGTGTTCCCTTTTCTCCACATTGGCGCCAACGTCTCTGGTCTGGGAATTTTGTGATATAGGCTAGTCTCACTGGAGTTAGATGGTATCTCAAAGTAGTTTTGATTTGCATTTCTCTGATGATTAAAGATGATGAGCATTTTTTCATATGTCTAAAGGTCGCACGCCTGTCTTCTTCAGAGAAGTTTCTCCTCAAATCCCTTGCCCAGCCTGCGATGGGATCCCTTGTTCTATTCTTGCTAATGCGTTTGAGTTCTCTGTGGATTCTGGTTATTAAACCTTTGTCGGAGACTGTTCATTTTCTGTACCATTTGTCTTCCCACACTAGCAGGGGAATTGTATGTCTTGCTAAGCTTTGTACCAGTGTTACTACATGACCAATAAATTAATTTTGATGAAATCAATAGTATATTCATCATATACTATTCAGAAAGTACATTATTATTACCAACTTCACAGAGGAAAACTGACACCTAAAGAGTTAAAGCAGTTTATGTATCAACTTTGCATGAGTGCTACCTTTAAACAATTAATTAAAATCATATAAGACTGAAATATCGGGGAATATCATGGGTATAATGTGTCTTCATGAAGCACTAGGATTTTAGAAAGAAGGAAGAGATCATGATTGTTGGAGGACAGGGATATATTTTATGGGGAATCTTATAATGAAACATACATGGTGTTATAATGGAGATAAATTAAAAGAAGGGGTAGAGCAGAATTTTAGGTAGAGAAAATGATATTAGGACAAGAGTTATGTAGTGTTGGGTTCTAATTCCCTTGCATTTTGAGGAAATAATGTTTGAAGAGAGACTGATGAAATCCCAGGCTGACCTGCCCAGGGGCATCTATTAATTCAGGGAAGGGTAGATGCAGGAAGGGACGGGGGTGTCTCCTCTGAGTCGATGCCGCCCCCCGGCCCCCACACTGGCTGCTGCTGCTGTATCTCTGATGAGCAATGAGAGATGTGCACCCTGTGGACAGAGATGTAGGGGAGACGTGTGAGGGTGTCCCGACCACTAGGCCACTTGCCCAGACTCACATAAGCCCCAAACCTGATTATTGAAGTGCAGGTACTCTGCATGTTGACCAAAGCCCTGGACATTGTCTGTCTTAAATAAAAGCTCACACGGAAGGATAATGAGATAAAGAATTAGGCAGATGTAGAGGCTTCCCTTTCAAACATCACTTTCCAAGGAGGAAGCACCTGTCTGTGTGGAAATACAGGGGCCGCCGTTCCATAAGCACAAATTGGCACACAGATGGGCTAATCACAACAGCCACCCCCCAGGGCCCTCCAGGGCTGTACCCCCCACTCTCCTGCTTCCGGTGCAAGAGACCTCACTCCACCTCTCTCCTTACTCAGGAGTCCTGGGCCCTATTGTAACAGTCCTCTATAAACGGTTCTTAGTCATTTCTACAAAACCATTGGTGCACTTTTTCCTCTAAAATAAAGAACATTGTCTTGTTGTTGTTGTTATATTTCTTATTTTGTGTTTCTTTGTTTCATTCTCTGCTTACCACCTGACCAGAATATAAGAATGAGAAAAGTGGTTGTTCTCTTTTCTCCATTCTGCATTTTTATCTTTGTCAGCAACACCCTTAGGGTCATGGGAGAAGGGCCTCCACTCTTGTGGCCTGGCACCTCCTCTCCCAGTCTCTCAATACTGTGAACTCCTAGAGCACAGGAACCCTCCCTACCCTTTGTTTTAATCCTCCAGGATAGGGGGCTCTATATCCACTTCCGGGTGACTGGGCTCCAGAGAGCAACGATTCCCCAGCTAGAGTCAGGGTGGGTGTCAGGGTCAGGGCTCACAGACTTGGGGATGGGACGTGGGCAGGAAGCACCAAACTGCCCACCCACAACCTCAATGGGGGTGACTTTGCCGGAGTCCCCTGTGTCTCCCAAGGCAGGGGTTCTTAACCTTCTGCCATAAGCCTTTAAATACAGTTCCTCATGATGTCGGGTACTCATATGTGAGCCTATCTGCATGTGGGCAGAACCACCTGGAGACGGATAGAGGAGCAGTGTCTTGGTTCCTAAGACAATCAGAAATATATGTTTTCTGTTGGTCTTAGGCGACCCATGTGAAAGGGTCGTTGGACCCCAAGGTTGAGAACCAATTTTACCTAAGGGTATCTGTTCCCCTGGTCACACCTTCTCTTTTGCTGTCCCTCCGTCCCCAGACCATCTAGGGTATGACTGCCAGGGAAGGAGTGAAACCCAAGCATGTGGTACAGGAATGCCCTAAATCTCCTGGAGGTGAAAACCTAACTGGTGTACGTAGAACCCGGCTGTAAGGATGGCACAGTGAGCCCTGTGCCCTGAGTTTGCAGGCAGGTCGTCACTGCCACCCATTCTTACTCCCAGGGCCTGTGACTAACCATGGCCAATCCTGCCCCCCTTATGCACATGGGCTTCATTGCTACACTGTCAGAAAGGCAGCCATCCCCTAGGTACCATGGCCCTGTAGAGATGAGCACCCTGGGCCTTGTGCCTCTGTAGCTGGTCACCCAGACTCTGGTCAGCCTGGTGCTAAGACTCTTCCCCCAGGCCACCAATGCCTCTCTAGTAAATGGCACCTGCAGGACAGGTCCAACCCCACAAAATGGGCCTTTCCAAATGACAGGAGGCTGTGATCTTCTGGTTCCTCAAATCCTCCCATCTGCAGCATGGAGGAATTGGCCATTGGGCCCCCTCGCCTGAACCACTAGTGACTTGAGAGGGCCCGGAGTGAAGGAAGGGGGGTCCAGGGAGGGCAGCACTTCCACTTGAGCTGTAGCTCTGCTAGGTAGGAGGCCAGGGGCCCAGTCTGCAAGGGGGGTCAGTGGTTTCTGGGTGTCAGGGGAGGGTCCTATTGTCATAACCCTACCATGAATCATCATGGTACAGATTTCTGGCGTCAGCCAGTGGCTGGTGATGTGTACCTCAAACAGTGACCACAGGAACCTGGAATCCAAGCACAGCCCCTGTGGGTCCCTGTCACCCTCCAAGTGGCTCAGGCAGAGCATTTTCATGGGCCACACACAGGGCCCATGCTGTGCAGGTGAGGCTGCCCCATCCATGTCGCCACTGCCCTGGCTTCCAAACTCAGCCTGGCAAAAGTCCACTGATGTCCTGACAGCATCAGTCTGGGCCAGACACCCAGACTCATCCCAACTCCCCAGGGCCTGGTGAGGTCCCCATTCCTCCCAGCCTCCAGGCTCACCTGCTCCTCAAGTGGTGGCTTCAGTTCCTAGGACGTAAGGGCTGTGGCCACGTTAGTGTGTGCCCCAGCCGAGGACTGAGCACCCGCACATCTGTGCCCCTGAGAAGCTCCATGTGTGCTAGTGCCCTTGCTCACTGAGCTGTCCCCTTTTTGCCAGGGCAAAATCGACCTTGTTGGGCCTATTCCCCCGCAGCTGTCCACCTTCCACTGTGCAGTAACGTCCCCTATCCAGACCACCTCCGTGTTGTCTCTGTTGCCTTCTGGGACCTTTTGGACCACTTGGTACCACTGATTCAGATCAGGCTGCCATGTCAGGGCCCCTGTGATGCAGGACTACGTGTCACCCAGGGATCTTCTGGGACCTTAACTAAGCCTGTCCTCTGCAAGCTGCGAGCCCTGCAGAGTTGCACAGTGGCCTCCTAGCGTCACTGATATTAGAGTGGCAGGAAGGGTCCCCGACACCCACAGGACCAGGCTTCTTCTGGGAGTCCCAGCCCTACCTAAGACTCCACTCCATGGCTGCTGTCCAAACATTCACAGTCAAGGTCACCACCTCAGAAGACATTAGCCTAGGCCAAAAGGCCATGAAGGACACCACAGCCTCACAGAAGCTGGTAACCTCGAGATCTCACCTTGACCGTAGGGTTACTACTCTACAAGCCTCCCCTTACTTTACAGGACATGGACCTTGGTGTCCTCAGGAGATGGCACTCACTCATGGCCACCGGCCCTCCTGACCCTGCTGAGCCGTTTCCCTGAGCACTGGCTTTGCTGAGCATGTACAGGTGACCCCATGGATGGAATTTTGCTGAGATCACTATTTACCTAATAGGAGCCGCATTATTCTTTCCTACGAGGCGAGGAAATCACAGGCTCAGGTCACACTATGAGGCTGCCCTAGTAGCTGTGCGAAAATCCAGCCTGGGGAGACCTGAATTACAAGACAACACCCAGAGCTATGACGGTCTCCCAGAGATAACTCCTTTCAGCCTTGCTGGTGAAACGCCCATGGACTGACCTGTGTTTGGTGGGCAGAAAGACTGTCCCAGTGTTAAGTTCTGCTGTCCACTAGGGCCACCACAAACCATTCCCTCTCATTTTCCCTCCACACCCACATTCTCTGGGCCCTACAGGCCACTACTAATGTCCTAGGACCTGAAAGCATCCGTGGGGCCCACTTCCCAAAGCAGCCCAACTGTGCTCATGGGCTGGGCTGAGACTCTTTCCCACAGCCTCAAATGGTGGAACAGCTAGGCCTGTCATGTGCCAGGAGCTCTCTCCTTCCCCACAGTTGCAGCTGACCCCATTCGTGTGGCGTAGTCACCACCCCGTAAAAGGCTTGACAAACCTCCCTGCCTGAGACTGAGGGAGACTCTTTGCCTCTCACTCCATTTCTCCGTGCCCTCAGGATCCAACTCCTCATCCCTCTAGACAAGGTAAAGGGCAGGTCCTGAGAGTCAGCCCTGGTTCATCTGCACCAGGGCAGCCCATCCTGCACCTGCCCCTGGCCAGCCAGCCTCAGCAGACTGTGCAGTCGCCTCCCCTTAGGTAACTATTTCCTTGAGAGTGGTGATACGTATTTCCCTTCTTCCATGTAGTCCCATCTACTCCACTATGAGGAGGAGGATGATGGTGGAGACAGATCACTTTTTGATCTACAGACCTCCTAGGACTCCCCTGGAGACACCTGAGGAGAGGTCAGATGAGGTAAAGCGTGCACATGCGGAGGAGCCTCCACTCCATGCTCATCCTACTCTGCTTGGTACTGAGGGGATCCTAAGCCGGCCCAGGATTGGTCTGAGGACAGTATTTGAGTATTACCAGGTGGTACAGGCCCATCTTTCTGTTACCCTGGCAGCCTCCCCAAGATTGCCCAAGAGACGTTATGTCTCATGGAACAATCTTATGAGTTCTTGGACCCAATGTCCAGAGACAATCTTTCAGCCTTGAACTATATGTTGTTCAAGCAAGGAGGTGTTTGCTCCTTGCAGGGGACCACACACTGCACACACACCATTGACACAGGGAGAGTCCAGCACGTGCAGCACCATGAACAACAATGGGGGGCATGTGATCTCTCCCAGGTGATCTCCAGCACCCCACCTACCACATGGCTTTGATTTGCTTCTGTGGTTAGACCTGGTCCTGGGGAGGCTGGTTGAGAACCGGATTCCAAGTCCTCCCATGTGCAGACACTGGCAGCTTTACCCTTGTCACGCACAGAATGTGCATTGCGATGTGCAGACCTGGATTTGGGGGTGGCTTTTACTTTCCACTTGGCCCAGGGAATTCAGCCATGGTCACCAGCCTGGGCACCGTGGAGTCCACTGCCTCAGGAGTAATGGAGGAACCAGAGATTCCTGCTGCCTAGGCTTGACCAAAGCTGAGCAGACAGATCGGGGTACCCTGTGTGGGGCCCTGTACTGACCTAGCTTTGACTAATTCAGGCTGGGTAGCTGAGCATCAGAGTGAGACACTTGCTCCAAAAACAAAACCAAAACCTACCAAACAAAATGGGACCCAATAGAAATTCACCCACACCCCCACAAAGTTGGGAAATATCATCCCAAATGACCCTTAAATAGGGAAGGACTCTCCTGCCTGTGTGTGGTTGCAGTGGCTTCAAGAGCCTTGGGGCAGAGACTGCTGTCTGCCCTCTCCACTCACCCTGACCAGCCTAAGGACCTGTAAGTAACACACAACTAAACTTCCACTCAGATTTTGTCATTCTTTCATTGAAGCCAGGCCTAGATTCCAAACCAGGACTGTTGTGTCACCCCAGAGAGACCAGTGTGTGAACCCCCAGGTGGTGCCCATCTGTCTCAGCCTCGGTGATGGCAGCAACTATGTTAAAGGAGAAAATCAAAGTGTTTGTTTCAGAAACACGTGTCCTACTTGATGAGTCTGATAGAGACCATAGAATCTGCTTACAACATTCTGTTATTTGTATATATATTAGATGTGTCGTACCTAATAAACATACGTGTGATAGAAGTCTATTCACGCCACTGGCTCTTTTTTTCCAGATTATTTAGTTTTGTTAGTGAGTTGTTTGTGTTCCCATATATTCAGTTATTAACTCCACATCTCATGCACTGTTTGCAGATATTTCCTCTTCCTTTCTCATCTGCTTTCCCCTCAGCTCGTGGCCCCTTTGCTGTGTGTGTGCTGTGTAGGCTCGTGGTCACGCTCGCCTGTTTCCCTTTTATCGCCCGTTCCTTTGGTGTCATATTCAGGAAGTAATTGCCAAGATTGATGCCACAGCTTTCTTTCTTTCTTTTTTTTTTTTTGGCTTATTTATTTATTTATTTTTATGAAATCATAGCTGTGTACATTAATGTCATCATGGGGCACCATACACAGGTTTTATAGACTGTTTGACACATTTTCATCACACTGGTTAACATAGCCTTCCTGGCATTTTCTTAGTTATTGTGTTAAGACATTTACATTCTACGTTTACTAAGGCCACAGCTTTATAATTAGAAGTTCTTTTAGAAGTTTTATGGTTTCGGGTCTTATGTTTGGATATTCGGTCTATTTTGAGTTGACATTTGTGTATGGAGTGAGATAAAGGTCCAGGTATGAAATACTTCAAATCATAAGGTAGAACATCTTAGACAAATACAATTTTAATTGTTGCTTATATCTTAATAGAGGTGGAAATTATAAATATATTTTAACATTTCTTCTCAGAGAGCTCATTTCACCAAAAGTCTGATGCTGTCACTGTCCTCCCTGCACTGACACAAGGAAGTGCCTCCTCTCCCTGTTACTCAAAGTCCTGTTCATGAGTTTTGCGATGGCCTTGACCCTGCAGGGAATTAACTCTTAGCTTCATTGGAATGCAGGTCAGTGCAGGCTAGGGTCTAGACCTATAGCCAGCAGCAGGGTCCATGTTAAAAGATAAGGGGAATTTATTCCTTGAAGTGAGTGAATGAAAGTGCTGTTTATTTTATTTCTTGGATATTAAAATAATAAGTGCTCAATTAGATGGCAAGAGAATAACAGAGCAGGGGTCGTATTACCACTCTTAGCTCCAACCTAGTCTAGATTGTAGGACACAGATCACAGCACCATGATGGCTGGGAGAGCAGAGGAATCTCTGAGGGACTCACTCTGAGGGCAAGAGCTTCCCTCACCCTATTCAGGGAAGTGCCATCATCGCTGCCTGAGTGGGTGAGTGGAGGCTTGTTTGTCTCTGAGCCTCCTCCCACAGAACTGTGAACATAGGCTGCCTCCTCATTGCCCCACACTTGGGCTCCTAAACTCTGTCTTCCAGGTGATCCCAGCATGAGGACCCTCACCCTCCTGGTTGCCCTTCTCCTGGTGGTCCTCCAGGCCAAGGCTGAGCTCCTGCGAGAGGAGGCCCCAGACCAGGAGCAGCCTGGGCTAGAGGATGAGGATTTGGCCATTTCCATCACACTGAATAAAAACTCCGTCCTTCAAGCTCTAGGTCAGAGACACCTACATGGCAGAGCTTCAGGGTGTAGAGCAGGAGGACTGGAGACAGGCCCTGGGCTCGGGTCTGCAGGACTGTATGTCAATGAAGGGATTTTACTAAATGTCAGTGGGTCTTGATTTCCTCCTGTATAATTGAATACTGGGACTGAAATAAAAATAAGAGAACTTCTTTCTCCAAAACGTTTTATTTTTTTATTTATTTTTCAATTAAATCATAGCTGTGTACATTAGTATGATCATGGGGCACCATACACTTGGTTCATAGACCGTTTGACGTATTTTCATCACACTAGTTAACATAGTTTTCCTGGCATTTTCTTAGTTATTTTGCTAAGATCTTTACATTTTGATTCCAAGATAGCCTGTGGATTTTGTTAAAATTTAAGACGTGGAGGGAATTACTGACTCTGTCTTTGCACATTTAAAAAAGAAAACTTAATTGCAGAGACAAAATTCGACTCTCTGTATTGCAGAGAGGCCGAGGGGTGTGGGGAGATGGAGGTGTGATGGGGGCAGGGAACAGAAAAGTGAGGACTAATGACAATGTCATGTGACCCCAGTGAGACCAGCACTGTGTGTGTGGGTATTTGTTCCCCTTGACTGAGACTGCTCATGTGCCCAGCTGTAACATAACCAGGGTCACACATCACCCACCATGTGTCTTCTCTAGAATTCAATGTCAGCATCACTGCTGACCCCAGGATTGAGTTTCTTATGCTTTCTCTGTTTCCATATTCCTAGTGAGAGGAGAGATCTGCTTTTGCAGAGCATTGTGTTTTCCTTGGGAACGTAACCGTGGGCGCTGCCTCCGATTCCTGAGAAGATGCTGCTTCTGACCATGAAGAATTAGGAAAAGCAGTTCAGTACTTGCTTGGAGAGCAGAAGAGTATCACTGTCACTCCTGTACCTTATCCCCAGTTTGCTTCCTCCATCCCAAATAAAGTACTCACTGCTCAGTCTCTGTGTTTGCCTGTCGTTAATGTTTGCTATGTGTCCAAGTCAAGACACTCTGTGGGTTTTTTTTCTTTACTAAGTCATGTACACATAGATCATGAATACATTTATGCTTTTATGGGGTACAATGTGTTGCTTTTTTTTAATACAATTTGAATGGTTACATTACACTAATTAATATAGCTTTCACCTCATTTACTTAATTATTGTGTTAAGACATTTATGTTCTATACTTAGTAGATTTGACTTGTACCCTTACAATATACTCCATAGGTGTGGTCCCACCATTTAACCTCCCTCTATTGAACCTCCCCCTTCCCCTCCCATCCTCCTCTACTTCTCTCCTTCATCCTAGGCTGTAGTTGTGATCTATCTTTCATAAGAAAATGTGAGTAATTACAAATTGGTTTCATAAAAGTATTGAGTACATTGGATATTTTTTCTTTCATTCTTGAAATACTTTACTAAGAAGAATATTTTCCAACTCCATCCATGTAAACATAAAAGAGGTAAAGTCTCCATCTTTTTTAAGGCTGCATAGTATTCCATGGTGTACATATATGACAATTTATTAATCCATTCTTGGGTTGATGGGCACTTGGCTTCTTCCATGATTTGGCAATTATGAATTGAGTGCAATGAACAGTCTGGGGCAAATATCTTTGTTGTAAAGTGATTTTTAGTCTTTTGGATATACAACCAGAAGAGGAATTGCAGGATCAAATGGTGGGTCTACATTTAGATCCCTGAGTGTTCTCCAAACTTCTTTCCAAAAGGGACATATTAGCTTGCATTCCCACCAGCAGTGCAGAAGTGTTCCTTTTTCTCCACATCCACGCCAACATCTGTAGTTTTGGGATTTTGTGATGTGGGCTACTCTTACTGGAGTTAGATGATATCTCAAAGTAGTTTTGATTTGCATTTCTCTGATGATTAAAGATGATGAGCATATTTTCATGTGTCTGTAGTCCATGTGTCTGTAGCTTCTTCAGAGAAGCTTCTGTTCATGTCTCTTGCCCACAATAAAATGGGATCACTTGTTCTTTTCCTATTGATAAGTTTGAGTTCTCTGTGGATTCTGGTTATCAAAACTTTGTCAGTAACATAACCTGCAAATATCCTCTCCCATTCTGAAGGCTGTCTGCTTGCTTTACTTACTGTGTTCTTGGCTGTGCAGAAGCTTTTTAGTTTGATCAGATCCCAGTAAGGTATTTTTGGTATTCTAGACACTTTGGAATAGAAACCCCAGAATATTAAATCAAACTTTCTGAACAAGATACAGTTTCAAATTCTAAGAATCTCAAGGAGGAACTATGGGTTCAGACACAAATTGGCAGGAAAGTGCCAAGGATGCTGCCGCTGTCTGCATCTACTTCTCTGTCTTTTCACTGTGACCAATTTAGTGTGGAGTCAATACAACCCACAGAAGAGTCCCACGTGTTAGGCAATCAGACTAAAGTGCACACAGTCATAGCATCACTAACTCTGAGGACTACCAAACACGATTTCCCCAAGTGTTGAAGCTTTATAGAACAGGCCTGGGTCACACATCTGACCTTAGAAAACGTTAACATGAACTGTTAGGTAATTAACAAGCACAGGAGCTGCACCCACAGTGTGCTCACGGCCAACGTCATCCAGCTGTGTAACTAAGTCAGGCTCTCACGTCCACAGACACCCACACCCAATGCACTCATGTAAGTCCTGAGCTCTTTTATGCCACACGCACTCTTTTTGCCTTGAATCTGCAGAGAACTGATTTGATTCTTTCTGTGAAATGCAGCTTCCAGGGTTGCAGGAAAAAGAGCCCTGAGGGCAGCATCTCACCAGGAGCCTGAGTCCCTTGCTGGTGCTGTGGGTGCTGAGGTTCTGACCCCAGAATGTCACGCTCATCTGTAAATGAAGCAGGAAAGTGGGTGTGGAGAAGAGATGGCAGCAGGAGCCTCTCAGGTCCTCAGAGTATGTGCTGGGACAGCCACAGCTCCCCTGCTGCTCTGTGTGCAGCCACCCAGCCCTATGAACACACAACATTTGGGGTCTGTGTCCTGTGAGCTTGCCTTCCTCCCGCCTTCCTAGGGGACCTGCTCACTGCCTACACCTGGTGGTGCCAGTGTGACACCTAGGTGGGCTGTGATGTGACTCTTCCTCCTGTCCCTCATTTCTCTCTGTGTCCCAGGCACTCCAAGTTCCTTGAATAATCATCCAAGTTATCCCTGACCACAGAGCCCTGGACAGGAGGCCAGTGTGAGCCTTGACATTTACTCGGACCTAGTAGTGCTTGTTTGTCCTTGCACAAGACACTTCGGAAAGTGATATGTTCCTTCAACTCATGGCTGTTCTTCTCTATGTGGGTGCTGGTAGAATTCTCCAATAGAGTCCAAGCATGATAGAAAAATGACAGTTTATAATGAAAGGGACAATGTTAGATTCTAGTTAGATTGCTCATCATTCTCACCAGGAACAGCATAATGGGTCCAGAGACTGCTGTGAACACCAACAACAGTAAAGTATCTCCAAACCCAGGAGAAGGGAGTAGGTGTTCACCACACACACTCTGTGCAGACTCTGGGCAGTCTCAGCCCCAGACACAGGGTCTGCCTGTCTGAGGACGCAGCTCAGGGGTCCGGCCGCCCTACTGACACCCTGCACAGCTGGGAAAACACAACACACACCTAAAGGGGAACAGAGTGGGTTTGTGTCTGACAGAGAAATGGTCCCAGTGGTTCCACCTTGCTGATGAGGTGAAGGTCACACACTGAGCTATGTGGTGTGATGGCCAGGCTGCCTTCTTTGGTGGCCTGCACCTGCCACTGCTTTGAAGTTCGGAGGCCTTTGTGTATTGTGCTGTGTCCTAAGGTAGGCTGACCCCATGTCAGCCTTTCTGCACTTCACACAGTGGGGCACCGGGCTCCCTTTCCCCAGTTCTTGGGACCTCAGCTTACATTTCAGTTTGTCCCTGAGCTCTTTCCTGATTTCTCCATGGTAAATTGCAACAGATATCCCTTTGACAAGTTCATCTTCCTTCTACTTTATATTTCTAACTGCAGAATTGAGCCCTTGTCACATTCTATACATTTGACTGTTCACTTTCTCCAACATTTGTCTCCCTACGCCAGGAGGGCAGCTACAGTTTTGCTAATTCTTGTACCAAGATGACTACACAGTAGGTTGATTAAATTAATTGTTTCCAACATGTTAAAATATTAAAAGTCACATTAGTATGACTAAGATGTATAGCAGAGAAGTAAATCTAAAGGTTTAAAGCAATTTATATCTCTAATTTGCACGACTGCTACCTTTATAAAACTAATCAAAATAATCTAAATGAACTATAGAGGAGTGTCAAGGGTAGAGAGTGGCTTCATGAAGCATTGGGACTTGAAGACAACGGAAGAGATGACCATGGTTAGAGGGCAGGAAAATATTTCATGGTCAACCTTAAAATGAAACATACAAGGTGTTAAAATGTTGCTAAATTAAAAAGGGCCAGAGCAGCATTTTAGGCAGAGAAAATGGTATCAAGACAAGATATATGTAGGGTCAGGTTCTAATTCCCTTGCATTTTGAGGAAATAATGTTTGAAGAGAGACTCATTGAATCAAATCCCAGGCTGACATGCCCAGGGGCATCTACTAATCAATTCAGGGAAGGGCAGATGCAGGAAGGGACGGGGGTGTCTCCTCGGAGTCGATGCCGCCCCCCGGCCCCCACACTGGCTGCTGCTGCTGTATCTCTGATGAGCAATGAGAGATGTGCACGCTGTGGACAGAGATGCAGGGGAAACGTGGGAGGGTGTCCCAACCACCAGGCCACTTGCCCAGACTCACATAAGCCCCAAACCTGATTATTGAAGTGCAGGTACTCTGCATGTTGACCGAAGCCCTGGACATTGTCTGTCTTAAATAACAGCTCACACAGAAGGATAATGAGATAAAGAATGAGGCAGATGTAGAGATTTCCCTTTCTTATTTTTTCTTTTATTATTAAATCATAGCTGTGTACATTAATGCAATCATAGGGCACCATACACTGGTTTTATAGACCATTTGACATATTTTGAGCACACTGGTTAACATAGCCTTCCTGGCATTTTCTTAGTTATTGTGTGTGTTAAGACATTTATATTCTACATTTAGTAAGTTTCACATGTATCCTTGTAAGATGCACCACAGGTGTGATCCCAACAATCACCCTCCCTCCGCCCATGCTCTCCCCTCCCTCTCCCCCTTCCCTATATTCTTAGGTTATAACTGGTTCATAGATTTCATATGAAAGCCATAAATTAGTTTCATAGTAGGGCTGAGTACATTGGATACTTTTTCTTCCATTCTTGAGATGCTTTACTAAGAAGAATATGTTCCAGCTCCATCCATGTAAACATGAAAGAGGTAAAGTCTCCATCTTTCTTTAAGCCTGCATTATTATTTCATGATGTGCATACACCACAATTTATTAATCCATTCGTAGATCGATGGGCACTTGGGATTTTTTCATGACTTAGCCATTATGAATTGGGCTGCCATAAATATTCTGGTACAAATATCTTTGTTATGATGTGATTTTTGCTCTTTTGGGTATATACCTAGTAGAAGAATTATAGGATTGAATGGCAGGTCTAGTTTTAGATCTCTAAGTGTTCTCCAAACATCTTTCCAAAAAGAATGTATTCATTTGCATTCCCACCAGGGTGTCAAGGCTGGCTCAATATACGTAAATCTCCCTGGTGGTCTAGTGGCTAGGATTTGGCGCTTTCAATATACGTAAATCTATAAATATAATTCAGCACATAAACAAATTAAAAAACAAAGACCATATGATTCTCTCAATTGATGCAGAAAAAGCTTTTGATAATATCCAGCATCCTTCAGGATCAGAACACTTAAAAAAATTGGTATAGAAGGGACAATTCTTAAACTGAATAGAGGCCATCTATAGCAAAACCACAGCCAATATTGTATTGAATGGAGTTAAATTGAAATCATTCCCGCTCTGATCAGCAAACAGGCAAGGTTACCCATTGTCTCCCCTGCTCTTTAACATTGTAATGGAAGTTTTAGCCATTGCAATTAGGGAAGAAAAGGTGATCAAGGGTATCTACATAGGGTCAGAAGAGATCAAACTTTCACTCTTCACAGATGATATGATCGTATATCTGGAAAACACTAGGGATTCTACTACAAAACTTCTTTTTTTATTGTTGGGGATTCATTGAGGGTACAATAAGCCCGGTTACACTGATTGCAATTGTTAGGTAAAGTCCCTCTTGCAATCATGTCTTGCCCCCATAAAGTGTGACACACACCAAGGCCCCTCCCCCCTCCCTCCGTCCTTCTTTCTGCTTTCCCCCCCCTCATAACCTTAATTGTCATTATTGTCCTCATATCAAAATTGAGTACATAGGATTCATGCTTCTCCATTCTTGTGATGCTTTACTAAGAATAATGTCTTCCACTTCTATCCAGTTAATACGAAGGATGTAAAGTCTCCATTTTTTTTAATGGCTGAATAGTATTCCATGGTATACATATACCACAGCTTGTTAATCCGTTCCTGGGTTGGTGGGCATTTAGGCTGTTTCCACATTTTGGCGATTGTAAATTCAGCTGCAATAAACAGTCTAGTACAAGTGTCCTTATGATAAAAGGATTTTTTTCCTTCTGGGTAGATGCCCAGTAATGGGATTGCAGCATCAAATGGGAGGTCTAGCTTGAGCGCTTTGAGGTTTCTCCATACTTCCTTCCAGAAAGGTTGTACTAGTTTGCAGTCCCACCAGCAGCGTGAAAGTGTTCCCTTCTCTCCACATCCACGATAGCATCTGCAGTTTTGAGATTTTGTGATGTGGGCCATTCTCACTGGGGTTAGATGATATCTCAGGGTTGTTTTGATTTGCATTTCTCTAATATATAGAGATGATGAACATTTTTTCATGTGTTTGTTAGCCATTCGTCTGTCATCTTTAGAGAAAGTTCTATTCATGTCTCTTGCCCATTGATATATGGGATTGTTGGCTTTTTTCATGTGGATTAATTTGATCTCTATAGATCCTAGTTATCAAGCTTTTGTCTGATTGAAAATATGCAAATATCCTTTCCCATTGTGTAGGTTGTCTCTTTGCTTTGCGTATTGTGTCCTTAGCTGTACAGAAGCTTTTCAGTTTAATGAGGTCCCATTTGTTTATTTTGGTTGTTGTTGCAATTGCCATGGCAGTCTTCTTCATGAAGTCTATCCCCAGGCCAATATCTTCCAGTGTTTTTCCTATGCTTTCTTTGAGGATTTTTATTGTTTCATGCTTTAAATTTAAGTCCTTTATCCATCTTGAATCAATTTTTGTGAGTGGGGAAAGGTGTGGGTCCAGTTTCAGTCTTTTACATGTAGACATCCAGTTCTCCCAACACCATTTATTGAATAGGGAGTCTTTCCCCCAAGGTAAGTTCTTGTTTGGTTTATCGAAGATTAGGTGGTTGTAAGATGTTAGTTTCATTTCTTGGTTTTCAATTCGATTCCAAGCGTCTATGTCTCTGTTTTTGTGCCAGTACCCTGCTGTCTTGACCACTATGGCTTTGTAGTACAGACTAAAATCTGGTATGCTGATGCCCCCAGCTTTATTTTTATTACTAAGAACTGCCTTAGCTATAAGGGGTTTTTTTCGGTTCCATACAAAATGCAGAATCATTTTCTCCAAATCTTGAAAGTACAATGTTGGTATTTTGATAGGAATGGCATTGAATAGGTAGATTGCTTTGGGAAGTATAGACATTTTAACAATGTTGATTCTTCCCGTCCATGAGCATGGTATATTCTTCCATTTGTTAATATCCTCTGCTATTTCCTTTCTGAGGATCTCATAGTTTTCTTTATAGAGGTCCCTCACCTCCTTCATTAGGTATATTCCTAGGTATTTCATTTTCTTTGAAACTATGGTGAAGGGAGTTGTGTCCTTAATTAGCTTCTCATCTTGACTGTTATTGGTGTATACAAAGGCTACTGACTTGTGGACATTGATTTTATGTCCTGAAACATTACTGTATTTTTTGATGACTTCTAGGAGTCTTGTGGTTGAGTCTTTGGGGTTCTCTAAGTATAAGATCATGTCATCAGCAAAGAGGGAGTGTTTGACCTCCTCTGCTCCCATTTGGATTCCCTTTATTTCCTTGTCTTGCCTAATTGTATTGGCTAGAACTTCCAGCACCATGTCGAATAGTAAAGGTGACAGAGGACAACCTTGTCTGGTTCCAGTTCTAAGAGGAAAAGCTTTGAGTTTTACTCCATTCAGTAAAATATTGGCTGTGGGTTTGTCATAGATAGCTTCAATCAGTTTTAGAAATGTGCCCCCTATGCCTATACTCTTCAGTGTTCTAATTAGAAAAGGATGCTGGATTTTATCAAATGCTTTTTCTGCATCTATTGAGAGGATCATGTGATCTTTATTTTTGCCTCTGTTAATATGGTGGATAACGTTTATGGACTTGCGTATGTTAAACCAGCCTTGCATCCCTGGGATGAAGCCTACTTGATCATGATGAATGACTTTTTTGATGATAAGCTGTAATCTATTGGCTAGGATTTTGTTGAGAATTTTTGCATCTATATTCATGAGTGAGATTGGTCTGAAATTCTCCTTTTTGTTTGGGTCTTTTCCTGGTTTTGGTATCAGGGTGATGTTTGCTTCATAGAATGTGTTGGGGAAGATTCCTTCTTCCTCAATTTTTTGGAATAATTTCTGCAGTACAGGAATAAGCTCTTCCTTGAAGGTTTGATAGAATTCTGGAGTGAAGCCATCTGGACCAGGGCATTTTTTGGTTTGAAGATTTTTTTATTGTTTCTTTGATCTCAGTGCTTGAAATTGGTCTGTTCAGGAGGTCTATTTCTTCCTGGCTGAGTCTAGTGAGAGGGTGTGATTCCAAATATTGATCCATTTCCTTCACATTGTCAAATTTCTGGGCATAGAGTTTCTGGTAGTATTCAGAGATGATCTCTTGTATCTCTGTGGGATCAGTTGTCATTTCCCCTTTATCATTTCTGATTGAGGTTACTAGAGATTTTACTTTTCTATTCCTCGTTAGTCTGGCCAATGGTTTATCTATTTTATTTATTTTTTCAAAAAACCAACTCCTTGTTTCATTAATTTTCTGAATGATTCTTTTGTTTTCAATTTCATTGATCTCTGATTTGATTTTGGATATGTCTTTTCTTCTACTGAGTTTAGGCTTAGATTTTTCTTCTTTTTCCAATTCCATAAGATCTCTTGTGAGATTGTTGATGTGCTCTCGTTCTGTTTATCGAATGTAGGCATCTAAAGTGATGAATTTTCCTGTCAAAACTGCTTTTGCAGTATCCCATAGGTTTTGGTAGCTTGTGTCTTCATTGTTGTTATGCTCAAGGAAGTTTATGATTTCCTGTTTTATTTCTTCCTGTACCCATCTGTTATTCAAGAGAAGATTGTTTAATTTCCATGCCTTTGGGTGGGGTTGAGCATTTTTGTTAGAGTTGAGTTCCACCTTTAGTGCCTTATGGTCTGAGAAGATACAAGGTAAAATTTCAATTCTTTTGATTCTGTTGATATTTGTTTTGTGTCCCAGAATATGATCAATTTTGGAGAATGTTCCGTGGGGTGATGAGAAGAACGTATATTCTTTATCTTTGGGATGGAGTGTTCTATATGCATCTATCAAGCACAGTTGTTCTAGGGTCTCATTTAAATCTCTTATATCTTTGTTTAATTTCTTTTCAGAGGATCTGTCCAGCTCTGTAAGAGGAGTGTTAAAGTCCCCTGTTATTATGTATTATCAGATATCATATTGCTCAGACTGATTAATGTCTATTTCAAGAATCTGGGAGCATTTCAATTGGGTGCATAAATATTTAGAATTGAAATGTCTTCTTGTTGTATTTTTCCCTTAACCAATATAAAGTGACCATCTTTGTCTTTTTTGACTTTAATTGCTTTAAATCCACATGTATCTGAAAATAAGATTGCAACTCCTCTTTTCTTCTGAATTCCATTTGCCTGAAAAATTGTCTTCCAACCCTTGACTAGGAGCTTTAATTTGTCTTTTGAAGCCAGGTGTGTTTCTTGCAGACAGCAAATGGATGGCTTGTGTTTTTTAATCCAGTCAACCAATCTATGTCTCTTCAGTGGGGAATTCAAGCCATTGACATTTATTGAGATAATTGATAAGTGTGGTAGTATCCTATTCATCTTATTTTGTGAGAGTCCATTGCTTAGTTTTATCTTTTGCATCAGTGTGGAGGTTAGGTTCTGTCCTTTAATTTCTGAGTTCTTACTTTGTTGCTGATCCATTGTGGTAGTCAGTGTGCAGAACAGGTTGAAATATTTCCTGTAGAGCTGGTCTTGTTGTGGCAAATTTCCTCAATGTTTGTATATCCGTAAATGATTTGATTTCTCTATCAATTTTTAATCTTAGCTTAGCAGGGTACTGAATTCTAGGCTGGAAATTGTTCTGTTTAAGTAGATTAAAGGTGGATGACCATTGTCTTCTTGCTTGGAAAGTTTCATTAGAGAAGTCTGCGGTCACTCTGATGGATTTGCCCCTGTAGGTCAACTGGCGCTTACTCCTGGCAGCTTGCAGAATCTTTTCTTTTGTCTTGACTTTGGACAGGTTCATCACAATGTGTCTTGGAGAAGCTCGGTTAGAGTTGAGGCAACCTGGGTTCCGATAGCCCTCTGAAAGCAGTGTGTCAGAATCTTTGGTGATATTTGGGAAATTTTCTTTTATAATATTCTCTAGTATGGCTTCCATTCCTCTGGGGCATTCTTCTTCCCCTTCTGGGATTCCTATAACTCATATGTTGGAACGCTTCATAAAGTCCCATAATTCTGACAGTGAACGTTCTGCTTTCTCTCTCTTCTTTTCTGCCTCTTTTACTATCTGAGTTATCTCAAGAACTTTGTCTTCTACCTCTGAAATTCTTTCTTCTGCATGGTCTAACCTGTTGCTGATACTTTCCATTGCATCTTTAAGTTCCCTAATTGACTGTTTCAGTTCCTTCAGCTCTGCTATATCCTTTTTATATTCTTCATATCGTTCATCTCTTATTTGATTCTGTTTTTGGATTTCCTTTTGGTTATTTTCCACTTTATTAGCAGTTTCCTTCATTGTTTCTTCTTCATTCATTTCTTTCATTGTTTTCAACATGTGTATTCTAAATTCCCTTTCTGTCATTCCTAACATTTCTTTATAGGTGGAATCCTCTGTGGTAGCTACCTCATGGTCCCTTGGTGGGGTTGTTCTGGACTGGTTCTTCATGTTGCCTGGAGTTTTCTGCTGATTCTTCCTCATGAGTGATTTCTTTTATGTTTCCTTTCCCTAATTTTCCTTTCACTTCCTCTTGCTCTTTAAGTTCTCGTGCCTGTGGACTAAGGGTTACAGGACCAGAAGGGTGAGAAGGTTGAAGAGCAAAAAAGGGAGGAAAGAAAGGATTGCTGAGTGATAAGAAAAAAAAAAAGAAAAATAGAGAAAGGAGAGGTGGTGGGTAAAAGGACTATTGACAAAAAGAAGAGAGGCACAGAAAGAGGGAGACAGAGCAATATAGGTGTACAGTAGGGTACTTTGACACAACCTTAAAAAAACCCCACCTTCTGGGGGTGCCCAGTTTGGTGGTTCCCTTGAGGTCAGCAGCTCTTTGCTAACCTGATCATACACAGTAGCCCACCTCCACCAAGTAGAGAGGAAAGACAAAAATGCTATAAATCAAACAAAAACAAGCAAACAGAAAACTTTACGGGATAAAGTTGGGTGAAAAACCAAATAATAGTGGTAGAAACACTAGCAAAAATGAAGTTCTAGTTGTTGAAAAAGGCAGCAATGGGAAATTATAATTAAACTAGAAAAATTGAGAAAGAAAAAGGCTCTGTATGGAAAAGGTTGAAATTAAAAAACAAAACAACATCAACAACATCATAATAAACAAAAAAAATACAACCAAAACAAAAACAAACAAACAAACAAAAAAACCACAACCAAAACCAAAGCAGTATGTATATGTTATTTAATAGTGTCTGGGCAACACATTGTCTTCTGGGGTATGATATGTTAATCACAGTTCTGATACGACTGGAGGCTGCTGATTTCTCAAACCCCAGCAGGTAGACACCCTAAATCTCTCTTTAGCCCACTTAAAAGGCACTTTGAACTTGTAAACTTGCCGAGCAGAAGCTTTCCCAGGAAAGTGCTTGTCGCTGGAATCACTGCTGAAGTGGCTATCCACTTACCCAGTGTGCCAAAACCGGTCTCCCTCTGCCCCTGAGGGTTAGGGCTGCAAGGTGGCTCAGACCCCACCCTTAGGCTACTTGGTTGCTGGGTTACCAGCTCCCACCCGATTCTAGCTCTGCGACCCTGAGGGCGGAGCTTGCCGGGGCAGATCACTCACAATGGCTCCCTGTGACCCACAGCCAAACACTATTAGCTCCGTCTGGCTCAGCAGCTCAGACTGGGGCCCTAGACAACGGCCAAAGTTCTCCGCACTCCTGCTCAGGCTCTCTCCAAGGCAGTTCAACTGAGTGCCAAGTCTGAAGACACCAAAACAGTTCACAGGTAAGGCCTTTCTGGTTTGTAGTCTCACTGCTACTGAACTTACAGTTGCGGGCTGGTTTAGATGGATTGAACGCATGCAACCACTTGCCATTTTTCCACTGTTTTAGTCCTCCTCTTGGGGTCCAGAAGTCTCTCGCTGACTCCCTGTATCCTCACAGGGGTGATGATAGGCAGATCCCACCAGCCAGAGATGCCTGGTGTCCTATCTCCCCAGACTCACAGTGCCCAGATGCAAGGAAGCTGTTACTCGGCTGCCATCTTGCTCCACCTCCCGGAGGAGGTTTTCAAATGGAGGGTTTACCTCTGGAGACCTGGGTTCGAATCTGAAATTGGGGTCACCAGTGGCGGTTTGCCTTGTCCTCTAATCCCCCCCGGTTGTTTGTCTTTGTCAGGCAAGCGGTCACAGCCCAGAGCCAAGTGCGGCCTGAGGGGGGCGCTGTCTACTACAACAAAACTTTTAGAAGTGATCAAGGAATACAGCAGTGTCTCAGCTTACAAAATCAACATTCATAAATCGGTAGCCTTTATATATACCAACAATAGCCAAGCTGAAAAAACAGTCAATGACTCTATTCCGTTCACAGTAGTGCCAAAAGAAGATGAAATATTTGGGAGTTTATCTAACAAAGGACATGAAAGATCTCTATAAACAGAACTATGAAACTCTAAGAAAAGAAATAGCTGAAAACGTTAACAAATGGAAAAACATACCAGGCTCATGGCTGGGAAGAATCAACATTGTTAAAATGTCCATACTACCCAAAGCAATATACAATTTTAATGCAATCCCTATTAAAGCTCCACTGTCATACTTTAAATATCTTGAAAAAACAATACTTCGTTTTATATGGAATCAGAAAAAACCTTGAATAGCCAAGACATTACTCAGAAATAAAAACAAAGCAGGAGGAATCACGCAAGCAGATCTCAGATTATACTATAAATCAATAGCAATCAAAGCAGCATGGTACTGGCACAAAAGCAGAGAGGTAGATGTATGGAACAGAATAGAGAACCAAGAGATGAACCCAGCTACTTACCATTATTTAATCTTTGACAAGCCAATTGAAAACATTCAGTGGGGAAAAGATTCCCTATTTAACAAGCGGTGCTGGGTGAACTGGCTGGAGACCTGTAGAAGACTGAAACTGGACCCACACCTTTCACCATAAGATAGACTCTCACTGGATTAAAGATTTAAACTTAAGACATGAAACTATAGAAATACTAGAAGAAAGTGCAGGGAAAACTCTTGAAGAAATCAGTCTGGGCGAATATTTTATGAGGAGGGGCCCCCGGGCAATTGAAGCAGCTTCAAAAATACACTACTGGGACCTGATCAAACTAAAAAGCTTCGGCACAGCCAAGAACACATTAAGTAAAGCAAGCAGACAGCCTTCAGAATGGGAGAAGATATTTGTAGGTTATATCTCTGACAAAGGTTTAATAACTAGAATCCACAGAGAACTCAAATGTATTAGCAAGAAAAGAACAAGTGATCCCATCTTGGCCTGGGCAAGGGACCTGAAGAGAAACCTCTCTGAAGAAGACAGGCTCACGGCCTACAGACATATGAAAAAATGCTCATCATCCTTAATTATTAGAGAAAAGCAAATCAAAACTACTTTGAGATATCATCTAACTCCAGGAAGATTAGCCCATATCACAAAATCCCAAGACCAGAGATGTTGGCGTGGATGTGGAAAAAAGAGACTTCTCTTTCAAATATCATTTTCCAAGGAGGAAGCACCTGTCTGTGTGGAAATACATGGGCCGCTGTTCCATCAGCACAAATTGGCACACACAGATGGGCTAATCACAACAGCCAACCCCCAGGGCCCTCCAGGGCTGTACCCCCCATTCTCCTGCTTCTGGTGCAAGAGACCTCACTCCACCTCTCTCCCTAATCAGGAGTCCTGGGCCCTATTGTAACAGTCCTCAATAAACCATTCTTTGCCATTTCTACAAAGCCTTTGGTGCACTTTTTCCTCTAAAATAAACGACATTGCTGTTGTTGTTATATTTCTTATTTTGTGTTTCTTTGTTTCACTCTCTGCTTACCACCTGACCAGAATATAAGAATGAGAAAAGTGGTTGTTCTCTTTTCTCCATTCTGCATTTTTATATAAGAATGAGAAAAGTGGTTGTTCTCTTTTCTCCATTCTGCATTTTTATCTTTGCCAGCAAGACCCTTAGTGTCATGGGAGAAGGGCCTCCATTCTACGTGGCCTGGCACCTCCTCTCCCAGTCTCTCAATACTGGGAACTCCTAGAGCACAGGGACCCTCCCTACTCTTTGATCCAATCCTTCAAGATAGGGGGCCTTATGTCCACTTCACCGGTGACCAGGCTCCAGGGAGCAATGATCCCCCAGCTAGAGTCAGGGTGGGTGTCAGGGTCAGGGCTCACAGCCTTGGGGAAGGGACATGAGCAGAAAACACCAAACTACTCACCCACAACCTCAATGGGGGTGATTCTGACCGAGTCCCCTGCGTCTCCTAAGGCAGTGGTTCTCTACCTGCCATGACCCTTTAATACAGTTCCTCATGACGCCGGGTACTCGTATGTGAGCCTATCTACATGTGGGTGGAACCGCCTGGAGACAGATAGAGGAGTGGTGTTTTGGCTCCTAAGACCATCAGAAATATGTTGTCTGATGGTCTTAGGCCATCCCTGTGAAAGGGTCATTTGACCCCCAGGTTGAGAACCACTGTGACCTAAGGGTACCTGTTCCCCTGGTCACACCTTCACTTTTCCTGTTCCTCCGTCCCCAGACCATCTAGGGTATGACTGCCAGAGAAGGAGTGAAACCCAAGCATGTGGTACGGGAATGCCCTAAATCTCCTGGAGGTGAAAACCTAACTGGTGTATGTAGAACCCAGCTGTAAGGATGGCACAGTGAGCCCTGTGCCCTGAGTTTGCAGCCAGGTAGTCACTGCCACTCGTTCTTACTCCCAGGGCCTGTGACTAACCATGGCCCATCCTGGCCCCCCTTCTGCATGTGGACTTCACTGTTACACTGTCAGGAGGGCAGCCATCCCCAGGGTACCATGGCCCTGTAGAGACGGGCAACATAGTACTTGTGCCTGTGCAGCTGGTCACCCAGACTCTGGTCAGCCTGGGGCTCAGACTCTCCCCCCAGGCCACCTACGCCTCCCCAGTAAATGGCATCGGCAGGACAGGTCCAACCCCACAACACAGGCCTTTCCAAATGACAGGAGGCTGTGATCTTCTGGTTCTTCAAATCCTCCCATCTGGGCGGTGCCTGTGGCTCAAGGAGTAGGGCGCTGGTCCCATATGCTGGAGGTGGCAGGTTCAAACCCAGCCCCGGCCAAAAACCACACACACACAAAAAAATCCTCCCATCTGCAGCATGGAGGAGGTGGCCATTGGGAGCCCTCGCCTGAACCACTGGTGACTTGAGAGGGCCGGAGTGAAGGAAGGGTGGTCCCTGTAGTGCAGGGAGGACAGCACCTTCCACTTGAGCTGTAGCTCTAGTACGCAGGTGGGCCCAGGGGCCCAGTGGTTTCAGGGTGTCAGGGGAGGGTCCTATGGTCATAACCCTACCATGAATCACCATGGTACAGACTTCCGGCCTCAGCCAATGGCTGTTGATGTGTACCTGAAACAGTGACTACAGGAACTTAAAATCCAAGGACAGCCCCTGTGGGTCCCTGTAACCCTCCAAGTGGCTCAGGCAGAGCATTTTCAGAGGCCACACGCAGGCTCTTGTCACTGCTGTGCAGGTGAGGCTGCCCCATCCATGTCACTTCTGCTCTGGCTTCCAAACTCAGCCTGGCCAAGGGCCACTGGTGTCCTGACCCCATAGGTCTGAGGCCAGACACCCAGACTCATCCTAACTCCCCAGGGCCTGGTGAGGTCCCCATTCCTTCTAGCCTCCAGGCCTACCTGCTCCTTAAGTGGTGGCTTCAGTTCCTCAGATTGGTGCTTCCTGGCCTCGGCCATAAGGGCTGTGGCCACGTTAGAGTGTCTGTGCCAGCCGAGGGCTGAGCACCTGCACATCTGTGCCCCTGAGAAGCTCCATGTGTGCTGGTGCCCTTGCTCACTGTGCCGTCTTCTTTCAGCCAGGGGAAAATTGACCTCGTTAGGCTTCTTCCCCCGCAGCTGTCCACCTTCTATTGTGCAGTAGCGTCCCCTATCCAGACCACCTCTGTGCTGTCTCTGCTGCCTTCTGGGCCCTTTTGGACCACTTGGTATCACTGATTCAGATCAGGCTGCCATGTCAGGGCCCCTGTGATGCAGGACTTTGCATCACCCAGGGATCTTCTGGGACCTTAACTAAGCCTGTCCTCTCCAAGCCGTGAGCCCTGCAGAGCGGCACAGTGGCCTCCTAATGTCATTGATATTAATGTGGCAGGAAGGGCCCTCGACATCCAGAGCACCAGGCTTCTTCTGGGAGCCCGAGCCCTGCCTAACTCTCCACCCCATGGTTGCTATCCAAACATTCTCAGTCAAGGTCACCACTTCTGAAGACAGTAGCCTAGGCCAAAGGTCCCGAAGGGCACCACAACCTCACAGAAGCTGGAGACCTTGAGGCTCTCACCTTAACCGTAGGGTCACTACTGAACAACCCTCCGCTCACTTTACAGGACATGGACCTCAGTGTCCACACAAGATGGCACTCACTCATGGCTACTGGCCCTCCTGACCTTGCTGAGCTGCTTCCCTGGGCACTGGCCTTGCTGAGCAGCTATGGATGACCCCGTAGGATGGAATTTGCGGAGATCACTATAACGTAAGAGGAGCCCCATTATTCTTTCCTACTACTGCAAGGAAACCACAGGCTCAGGTCCCAGTGTGAAGCTGCCCTAATAGCTGTGCAAAAATCCAGCCTGGGGAGACCTGAATTACAAGATAACACCCAGATCTATGAAGGTCTCCCAGAGATACCTCCTTCCTGCCTTGCTGGTGAAAGGCCCATGGACTGACCTGTGTTCTATGGGCAGAAAGACTGGTCTAGTGTTCAGTTCTACTGCCCACTGGGGCCATAACAAACCATCCCTTCTCATTTTCCCTCCACACCCACATTCTTGGCCCTACAGGCCACTACTAATGTCCTAGGACCTAAAAGCATCCGTGGGGCCCAGTTCCCAAAGCAGCCCAACTGTGCTCATGGGCTGGGCTGAGACTCTTGCCCACAGCCTCAAATGGTGGAACAGCTAGGCCTGTCACTTGCCAGGAGCCTTCTCCTTCCCCACAGTGGCAGCTGACGCCACTGATGTGGCACTGTCACCACCTCGTACAAGGCTTGACAAACTTCCTCCCTCTCTGAGATTGAGGGAGACTCTTTGGTTCTCACTCCATTGCTCCATGCCCTCAGGATCCAACTCCTCCTCCCTCCCTGAAGGGCAGGTCCAGAGAGTCAGCCCTGGTTCCTCTCCACCAGGGTAGCCCATGCTGTGCCTGCCCGTGGCCAGCCAGCCTCAGCAGACTGTGTAGTCGCCTCCCCATTGGTATCTATTTCCTTGAGAGTGGTGATATGTATTTCCCTTCTTCCATGTAGTCCCATCTACTCCACTATGAGGAGGAGGAGGATGGTGGAGACAGATCCCTTTTTGATCTACAGGCCTCCTCAGACTCCCCTGGAGACATCCGAGGAGAGGTCACATGAGAAAAACCCTGCACATCCCCCACCCCATGGTCATCCCACTCCGACTTGGTACCGAGGGGCTCCTAAGCTGGCCCAGGATTGGTCTGAGGAGAGTATTTGAGTACTACCAGGTGATACAGGCTAATGCCAATCTTTCTGTCACCCTGGCAGCCTCCCCAAGATTGCATAAGAGACCTTATGTCTCATGGAACAATCTCATGAGTTCTTGGACCCAATGTCCAGAGACAATCGTTCAGCCTTGAACTATGTGTTGTTCAAGCAAGGACGTGTTTGCTTCCTGCAGAGGACCACACACTGCACACACACCATTGACTCAGGGAGAGTTCAGCACATACTGCCCATGAACAACAATGGGGATGTGTGATCTCTCCCAGGTGATCTCCAGCACCCCACCTGCCACATGGCTTTGATTTGCTTCTGGGGTTACACCTGGTCCTGGAGAGGCTGGTTGAGAACTGAATTCCAAGTCCTCCCATGTGCAGACACTGGCAGCTTTATCCTTGTCACCTGCACAGAGTGTGCACTGTGATGTGCAGACCTGGATTTGGGGGCGGCTTTTACTATCACTTGGCCCAGGGAATTCAGCCATGGTCACCAGCCTGGGCACCGTGGGGTCCACTGCCTCAGGAGTAATGGAGAAACCATAGTTTCTTGCTGTCTAGGCTTGACCAAGACTGAGCAGAGAGATCGGGGTACCCTGTGTGTGGCCCTGTACTGACCTAGCTTTGACTAATTCAGGCTGGGTAGCTGAGCAGCAGAGTGAGACACTTGCTCCAAAACAAAACCAAAACCTGCCAAACAAAATGGGACCCAATAGAAAGTCATCCACAACCCCACAAAATTGAGAAATATCATCCCAAATGACCCTTAAATAAGGAAGGACTCTCCTGCCCATGTGTGGTCGCAGTGGCTTAAAGAAACTTGGGACAGACTGCTGCCTGCCTTCTCCACTCACGCTGACCAGCCTAAGGACCTGTAAGTAACACACAACTAAACTTCCACTCAGATTTTGTCATTTTGTCATTGAAGCCATGCCTAGAGTCTAAACGACACTGTGCTGTCATCCCAGAGGGACCAGTGTGTGAGCCCCCAGGTGGTGCCCATCTGTCTCAGCCTCGGTGGTGGCAGCAGCTATGTTAAAGGAGAAAATCAAAGTGTTTGTTTCAGAAACACGTGTCCCGCTTGATGAGTCTGATAGAGACCATAGAATCTGCTTACAACATTCTGTTATTTGTATGTATATTAGCTATATCGTACCTAATAAACATACATGTGATAGAAAAGTCTATTCATGTCCTTGGCTCATTTTTTCCAGATTATTTAGTTTTGTTACTGAGTTGTTTGTGTTCTCATATATTCAGTTATTAACTCCACATCTCATACACTGTTTGCAGATATTTCCTCTTCCTTTCTCATCTGCCTTCCCCCCAGCTTGTGGCCACTTTGCTGTGTGTGTGCTGTGTAGGCTCGGGGTCACTCTCGCCTGTTTCCCTTTTATCACCTGTTCCTTTGGTGTCATATTCAGGAAGTAATTGCCAAGATCGATGCCACAGCTTCATAATTAGAAGTTCTTTTAGAAGTTTTATGGTTTTGGGTCTTATGTTCGGATATTCAGTCCATTTTGAGTTGACATTTGTGTATGGAGTGAGATAAAAGTCCAGGTGTGAAATACATCAAATCATAAGGTAGAACATATTAGACAAACAGAATTTTAATTGCCACTCGTATCTGAATAGAGCTGGAAACAAGAAACATATTTTTAGCCCTAGGTTACCTCTCTGTCTATGTATCTCACTGGGCTCATTTCACCCAAAGCCTGATGAGATCACTGCACTCTCTACACTAGCACCAGCAAGAGCCTCCCCTACCTGTAACTCTCATGAAGGAAAGGCCCTTCATGAGAGTGGTGATGGCCAACACTGCAGGGATTAACTCCCTACTCTGTTGGAATTCCGGGCTGATTCCTACTGGATCCTTGAGTGCAGCCTGTGGACTGAAGCCAAATATTACAGAATAAATCCTTTTAACAAAGAGATTTGTTCTGTGAAGTTTGGATTTGGTCAAGGGACCACACTGGGAGAACTGGAGCTCAAGTTCCCTACCCCGTCCACACTCACTGAGAGTAGCAGGGTCAATATGAAGAATAAGAGGTATTTATTTCTTGAAGTTAGCTAATGGAAGCACTGCTTATTTTAATTTCTTGGATATTAAAATATAAAGATTCTATCAGAGGGAAACAGAAAAATAGGGTGGGGTCCTTATTGCTACTCTCAGCTCCATCCTAGTTCAGACAGTAGAATGCAGATCACACCAGGATGATGGTTGGTCAAGCAGAGGATCCTCTGAGGGATCCTGAGGGCACGGGCTTCCCTCACTCTCCCCTGGGAAGTGCTCTCACCTCTTCTTGAGAGGGTGAGTGGAGGCTTGTTTGTATCTGAGCCTCCTCCTACAGACCCATGAACACAGGCTGCTTCCTCACTGCCACAGAGTCAGGCTCCTGCCCTTTGTCCTCCAGGTGACCCCAGCATGAGGACCCTTGGCCTCCTCACTGCCCTTCTCCTGGTGGCCCTCCAGGCCCAGGCTTGGCCTCTGCAGGAGGAAGCTGAGGAAGCTCTAGACCAGGAGCAGCCTGGGCCACAGGACGAGGGTTTGGACATTTCTGTCACAGTGCATGAAAACTTCGTCCTTCAAGATCCAGGTGAGAGCCACCTACACAGCAGAGCTTCAAAGTCTAGAGGAGGAGGACTGAAGGCTCTGGAATCGGGTCTGCAGGGCTCTATGTCACCGAGGGGACTTTACTAAACACCAATGGGCCTTGATTTCCTCATCTATAATCTGACAGCGAGACCCAAGTAAAATGAAGAGACTTCTTCCTTCAACACTTTTGATTCCAAGATGGTCTGTGAATATTGCTAAGGTTTAAGACATGGAGAGACATACTGACTTGTTCTTTTTGTATTGAAAAGAGAAGTATAAAGAGAATATTTGACTGTGTATAGAGGGGTTCATAGAAATTGCAGAGTGGCCGAGGGGTGTGGGGAGATGCATGTGTGACGGGGGCAGGGACACGGAAGAGTGAGACACATCTAATGACAATGTCATGTGACCCTGAGTGAGACCAGCCCTGTGTGTGTGGGTATTTGTTCCCATTGACAGGCTGCTCATGCGCCCAGCTGTAATGCAGCCCATGTCACACTGCTTATGCAGCCCAGCATGTGTCTTCTCCTGAATTCACTGTCTGATCACTGCTGACCCCAGGACTGAGCTTCTGACACTCTCTCTCTGCTCCCTCAGTCCCAGCAAGGAGAATGGCATGCCAGTGCCGACCGTTCTGCTTTCCTGGGGAGAGACGCCGTGGCCGCTGTCTCCGACTCTTCACATTATGCTGCTGCTGAGACTGCGTGGTAGAGATGGCAGACACAGCCTGCTGGGAGAGCTGAAGGGCACAGCTCTCACTCCTACACCTGGTCCTCAATTTGCTTCCCCCACCCCAAGTACAGAATTTGTTGCGGGATATCTGTGTTTGTCTCTCCTTATGTTTGGTATGTATCTCAGTCAAAACCCTTTGGAATGCAAGTAGCAGAATCTTGAATCAAACTTTTTGCACAATATACATTTTCAAATTCTAAGATTTTTGAGGAGAAACTATGCGTTCAGGTATAGTTTGACAGGGGAGCTCCAATGATGCTGCTGATCTCTGCATGCACTTTTCTGTCTTTTCACTGTGACCCATTTAGCGTGGATTCACTGCCAAAGACAGTTCCATTTACCAGAAGAGCAATCGTCTCTGAGTGAGTAACGTGTGCACAGTCATAGCATCACTAACTCTGAGAACTACCAAACACTATTTCCTCAAGTGTTGGAGCTTTATAGAACAGGCCTTGGTCACACATTTGACCTGTAAGGCGGGGGTTGCATCATCTCCATTGAGAAAACATTAATATGAACTGTTGGGTAATTAACAAGCACATGGTGAATGGAGGAGAAAGCACAGGAGCTGCACCCACAGTGTGCTCACGGCCAATGTAATCCAGCTGTGTAACAAAGTCAGGCTCTCACGTCCATGAAGTGGGTTTGCACAGACACCCACACACAATGCACTCATGTAAGTCCTCAGCTCTTCTTTGCCACATGCACTCTTTTTGCATGAAATCTGCAGAGAACAGATCTGATTCTTCCTGTGAAATGCTGCTTCCCCGGGTAGCAGGGAAAAGAGCCCAGAGGGCAGCATCTCACCAGGAGCCTGAGTCCCTGCTGGTGCAGTGGGTGCTTATGTTCTGATCCCCAGAATGTCACGCTCATCTGTAAATGAAGCAGGAAAGTGGCTGTGGAGAAGAGATGGCAGCTGGAGCCTCTCAGGTCCTCAGAGTATGTGCTGGGACAGCCACAGCTCCCCTGCTGCTCTGTGTGCAGCTGCCCAGCCCTATGAGCACACCACATTTGGGGTCTGTGTCCTGTAAGCTTGCCTTCCTCCCGCCTTTTAGGGGACCTGCTCACTGCCTACACCTGGTGTCCTGTGAGGCCAGTGTGACACCTAGGTGGGCTGTGATGTGACTCTGCCTCCTTTCCCTCATTTCTCTCTGTGCCCCAGACACTCCATGTTCTTTGATTCATTCAAGTTATCCCTGACCACAGAGCCCTGGACAGGAGGCCAGTGTGAGCCTCGACATTTACTCGGACCTAGTAGTTCTTGTTTGTCCTTGCACAAGACACTTCAGGGAAATGATGTGTCTCTTTAACTCATGGCTGTTCTTATTTATGTGGGAGCTGGTAGAATTCTCCAACAGAGTCCAAGCATGATAAAGAAATGACACTTTATAGTGAAAGGGATAGTGTTTCTTATGAGATAACTCACCATTCTCACCAAAACCCGCATAATGGGTCCAGAGACTGCTGTGAAACCAACATCTGTAAAGTATCTCCAAACCCAGGAGAAGGGAGCAGGTGTTCGCCACACTCACTCTGTGCAGACTCTGGGCAGTCTCAGCCCCAGACACAGGGTCTGCCTGTCTGATGACGTAGTTCAGGAGTCCGGCCGCCCCACTGACACCCTGCACAGCTGGGACAACACAACGCACACCTGAGTTTGTGTCTGACAGAGAAATGGTCCCAGTGGCTCCACCTTGCTGGTGAGGTGAAGGTCACACACTGAGCTGTGGGGTTTGATATCCAGGCTGCCTTCTTTGGTGGCCTGAACCTGCCACTGATTTGTAGTTCAGAGGTCTTTTTCTATTGTGCTGTGTCCTAAGCCAGGCTGACCCCATGTCAGGCTTTCTGCACTTCACACAGTGGGGCACCAGGCTCCCTTCCCCCAGTTCCTAGGACCGCAGCTTACATTTCAGTTTGTCCCTGAGCTCTTTCCTGATTTCTCCATGGTAAATTGCAGTAGATATCCCTTTGACAAGTTCATCTTCCTTTTTATTTCTAACTGCAGAATTTGAGCCCATGTCACATTCTATACATTTGACTGTTCACTTTCTCCAACATTTGTCTCCCTATGCTAGGAGGGCAGCTATAGTTTTACTAATCCTTATACCCAGGTGAGTACACGGTAGGTTGATTAAATTAATTGTTTCCAACATGTTACAATATTAAAAGTCACATTAGTATGATTAAGATGTATAGCAGAGAACTCAATCCTACAGGGTCAAAGCAGTTTATATATCTAATTTGCATGACTAATACCTTTAAAAACTAATCAAAATAATCTAAATGAACTATAGAAGAATGTCAAGGGTAGAGAGTGGCTTCATGAAGCATTGGAATTTGAAGAAGAAGGAAGAGGCGACCATGGCTAGAGGGCAGGAAAATATATCATGGTCAACCTTAAAATGAAACATACAAGGTGTTAAAATGTTGCTAAATTAAAAAGGGGCAGAGCAGCATTTTACATAGAGAAAATGACATTAAGACAAATATATGTAGGGTCAGGGTCTAATTCCCTTGCATTTTGAGGAAATAATGTTTGAAGAGAGACTCATGGAATCAAATCCCAGGCTGTCATGCCCAGGGGCATCTACTAATTAATTCAGGGAAGGGCAGATGCAGGAAGGGACGGGGGTGTCTCCTCTGAGTTGATGTCACCCCCCAGCCCCCACACTGGCTGCTGCTGCTGTATCTCTGATGAGCAATGCGAGACGTGCACGCTGTGGACAGAGATGCAGGGGAAATGTGGGAGAGTGTCCCGACACCAGGCCGCTTGCCCAGACTCACATAAGCCCCAAACCTGATTATTGAAGTGCAGGTACTCTGCATGTTGACCGAAGCCCTGGACATTATCTGTCTTAAGTAACAGCTCACACGGAAGGATAATGAGTTAAAGAATGAGGCAGATGTAGAGACTTCTCTTTCAAACATCACTTTCCAAGGAGGAAGCACCTGTCTGTGTGGAAATACAGGAGCTGCCGTTCCATAAGCACAAATTGGCACACACAGATGGGCTAATCACAACAGCCACCCCCCGGGGCCCTCCAGGGCTGTACCCCCCACTCTCCTGCTTCCGGTGCAAGAGACCTCACTCAACCTCTACCTACTCAGGAGTCCTGGGCCCTATTGTAACAGTCCTCAATAAACGGTTCTTAGTCATTTCTACAAAACCTTTGGAGCACTTTTTCCTCTAAAATAAAGAACATTGTCTTGTTGTTGTTGTTATATTTCTTATTTTGTGTTTCTTTGTTTCACTTTCTGCTTACCACCTGACCAGAATATAATAATTCTGCATTTTTATCTTTGTCAGCAACACCCTTAGGGTCATGGGAGAAGGGCCTCCACTCTTGTGGCCTGGCACCTCCTCTCCCAGTATCTCAATACTGTGAACTCCTAGAGCACAGGAACCCTCCCTACCCTTTGTTTTAATCCTCCAGGATAGGGGGCCCTATATCCACTTCCGGGTGACTGGGCTCCAGAGAGCAACGATTCCCCAGCTAGAGTCAGGGGGGTGTCAGGGTCAGGGCACACAGCCTTGGGGATGGGACGTGGGCAGGAAGCACCAAACTGCCCACCCACAACCTCAATGGGGGTGACTTTGCCAGAGTCCCCTGTGTCTCCTAAGGCAGGGTTTCTTAACCTTCTGCCATGAGCCTTTAATACAGTTCCTCATGATGTCGGGTACTCATATGTGAGCCTATCTGCATGTGGGCAGAACCACCTGGAGACGGATAGAGGAGCAGTGTCTTGGTTCCTAAGACAATCGGAAATATATGTTTTCTGATGGTCTTAGGCGACCCCTGTGAAAGGGTCTTTTGACCCTCAGGTTGAGAACCACTGTGACCTAAGGGTACCTGTTTCCCAGGTCACACCTCCTCTTTCGCTGTCCCTCCGTCCCCAGACCATCTAGGGTATGATTGCCAGAGAAGGAGTGAAACCCAAGCATGTGGTACAGGAATGCCCTAAATCTCCTGGAGGTGAAAACCTAACTGGTGTATGTAGAACCCAGCTGTAAGGATGGCACAGTGAGCCCTGTGCCCTGAGTTTGCAGCCAGATCGTCACTGCCACCCATTCTTACTCCCAGGGCCTGTGACTAACCATGGCCCATCCTGGCTGCCCTTCTTCATGTGGACTTCACTGTTACCCTGTCTGGAGGGCAGCCATCCCCAGGGTACCATGGCCCTGTAGAGATGAGCACCCTGGGACTTGTGCCTCTGTAGCTGGTCTCCTAGACTCTGGTCAGCCTGGTGCTAAGACTCTTCCCCCAGGCCACCAATGCCTCTCTAGTAAATGGCACCTGCAGGACAGGTCCAACCCCACAAAATGGGCCTTTCCATATGACAGGAGGCTGTGATCTTCTGGTTCCTCAAATCCTCCCATCTGCAGCATGGAGAAATTGGCCATTGGGCCCCCTCGCCTGAACCACTAGTGACTTGAGAGGGCCCAGAGTGAAGGAAGGGGGGTCCAGGGAGGGCAGCACCTTCCACTTGAGCTGTAGCTCTGCTAGATAGGAGGGCCAAGGGCCCAGTCTACAAGGGGGGTCAGTGGTTTCTGAGTGTCAGGGGAGGGTCCTATTGTCATAACCCTACCATGAATCATCATGGTACAGATTTCTGGTGTCAGTCAGTGGCTGGTGATGTGTACCTGAAACAGTGACCACAGGAACTTGGAATCCAAGCACAGCCCCTGTGGGTCCCTGTCACCCTCCAAGTGGCTCAGGCAGAGCATTTTCATGGGCCACACACAGGGCCCATGCTGTGCAGGTGAGGCTGTCCCATCTATGTCGCCACTGCTCTGGCTTCCAAACTCAGCCTGGCAAAAGGCCACTGATGCCCTGACAGCATCAGTCTTGGCCAGACACCCAGACTCATCCCAACTCCCCTGGGCCTGGTGAGGTCCCAGCCTCCAGGCTCACCTGCTCCTCAAGTGGTGGCTTCAGTTCCTCGGACATAAGGGCTGTGGCCACGTTAGTGTTTGCCCCAGCCAAGGGCTGAGCACCTGCACATCTATGCCCCTGAGAAGCTCCATGTGTGTTGGTGCCCTTGCTCACTGAGCTGTCCCCTTTCCGCCAGGGGACAGGGGAAAATTGACCTTGTTGGGCCTCTTCCCCCGCAGCTGTCCACCTTCCACTGTGCAGTAGCGTCCCCTATCCAGACCACCTCCGTGTTGTCTCTGCTGCCTTCTGGGCCCTTTTGGACCACTTGGTACCACTGATTCAGATCAGGCTGCCATGTCAGGGCCCCTGTGATGCAGGACTACGTGTCACCCAGGGATCTTCTGGGACCTTAACTAAGCCTGTCCTCTCCAAGCTGCGAGCCCTGCAGAGTGGCACAGTGGCCTCCTAATGTCACTGATATTAGAGTGGCAGGAAGGGTTCCCGACACCCATAGGACCAGGCTTCTTCTGGGAGTCCCAGCCCTGCCTAACTCTCCACCCCATGGCTGCTGTCCAAACATTCACAGTCAAGAGTCACCACCTCAGAAGACAGTAGCCTAGGCCAAAAGGCCATGAAGGACACCACAGCCTCACAGAAGCTGGTAACCTCGAGATCTCACCTTGACCGTAGGGTTACTACTCTACAAGCCTCCCCTTACTTTACAGGACATTGACCTTGGTGTCCTCAGGAGATTGGCACTCACTCATGGCCACCGGCCCTCCTGACCCTGCTGAGCTGTTTCCCTGTTCACTGGCTTTGCTGAGCACATACAGGTGACCCCATAGGATGGAATTTTGCTGAGATCACTATTTACCTAATAGGAGCCGCATTATTCTTTCCTACGAGGTGAGGAAATCACAGGCTCAGGTCACACTATGAAGCTGCCCTAGTAGCTGTGCAAAAATCCAGCCTGGGGAGACCTGAACTACAAGACAACACCCAGAGCTATGAAGGTCTCCCAGAGATAACTCCTTTCAGCCTTGCTGGTGAAATGCCCATGGACTGACCTGTGTTTGGTGGGCAGAAAGAATGTGCCAGTGTTAAGTTCTGCTGTCCACTAGGGCTACCACAAATCATCCCTTCTCATTTTCCCTCCACACCCACATTCTCTGGGCCCTACAGGCCACTACTAATGTCCTAGGACCTAAAAGCATCCGTGGGTCCCAGTTCCCAAAGCAGCCCAACTGTGCTCATGGGCTGGGCTGAGACTCTTGCCCACAGCCTCAAATGGTGGAACAGCTAGGCCTGTCATGTGCCGGGAGCTCTCTCCTTTCCCACAGTTGCAGCTGACCCCATTAATGTGGCGTAGTCACCACCCCGTAAAAGGCTTGACAAACCTCCCTGCATGAGACTGAGGGAGACTCTTTGCCTCTCACTCCATTTCTCCGTGCCCTCAGGATCCAACTCCTCATCCCTCTAGACAAGGTAAAGGGCAGGTCCTGAGAGTCGGCCCTGGTTCATCTGTACCAGCGCAGCCAAGTTGGGCCTCTTCCCCCGCAGTTGTCCACCTTCCACTGTGCAGTAGCGTCCCCTATCCAGACCACCTCCGTGTTGTCTCTGCTGCCTTCTGGGCCCTTTTGGACCACTTGGTACCACTGATTCAGATCAGGCTGCCATGTCAGGGCCCCTGTGATGCAGGACTACATGTCACCCAGGGATCTTCTGGGACCTTAACTAAGCCTGTTCTCTCCAAGCTGCGAGCCCTGCAGAGTGCATCCTGCCCCTGCCCCTGCCCCTGGCCAGCCAGCCTCAGCAGTCTGTGTAGTCGCCTCCCCTTAGGTATCTATTTCCTTGAGAGTGGTGATATGTATTTCCCTTCTTCCATGTAGTCCCATCTACTCCACTATGAGGAGAAGGAGGATGGTGGAGACAGATCATCTACAGACCTCCTAGGACTCCTCTGGAGACACCTGAAGAGAGGTCAGATGAGGTAAAGCCTGCACATCCCTCCACTCCATGCTCATCCTACTCTGGCTTGGTACCGAGGGGCTCCTAAGCCGGCCCAGGATTGGTCTGAGGACAGTATTTGAGTATTAATTATCAGGTGATACAGGCCCATCTTTCTGTTACCCTGGCAGCCTCCCCAAGATTTCCCAAGAGACATTATGTCCCATGGAACAATCTTAAGAGTTCTTGGGCCCAATGTCCAGAGACAATCGTTTAGCCTTGAACTATGTGTTGTTCAAGCAAGGATGTGCTTGCTCCCTGCAGGGGACCACACGCTGCACACACACCATTGACGCAGGGAGAGTCCAGCACGTGCTGCACCATGAACAACAATGGGGGGCATGTGATCTCTCCCAGGTGATCTCCAGCACCCCACCTGCCACATGGCTTTGATTTGCTTCTGGGGTTAGACCTGGTCCTGGGGAGGCTGGTTGAGAACTGGATTCCAAGTCCTCCCATGTGCAGACACTGGCAGCTTTACCCTTGTCACTCACAGAATGTGCACTGTGATGTGCAGACCTGGATTTAGTGGTGGCTTTTACTTTCCACTTGGCCCAGGGAATTCAGCCATGGTCACCAGCCTGGGCAGCGTGGGGTCCACTGCCTCAGGAGTAATGGAGGAACCATAGTTTCTTGCTGCCTAGGCTTGACCAAGCTGAACAGAGAGATTGGGGTACCCTGTGTGGGGCCCTGTACTGAGCCAGCTTTGATTAATTCAGGCTGGGTAGCTGAGCAGCAGAGTGAGACACTTGCTCCAAGAACAAAACCAAAACCTACCAAACGAAATGGGACCCAATAGAAATTCACCCACACCCCCACAAAGTTGGGAAATATCATCCCAAATGACCCTTAAATAGGGAAGGACTCTCCTGCCCATGTGTGGTTGCAGTGGCTTTAAGAGCCTTGGGACAGAGACTGCTGTCTGCCCTCTCCACTCACGCTGACCAGCCTAAGGACCTGTAAGTAAGAGACAACTAGACTTCCACTCAGATTTTGTCATTTTGTCATTGTAGCTAGGCCTAGATTCCAAACCAGGACTGTGCTGTCACCCCAGAGAGACCAGTGTGTGAACCCCCAGGTGGTGCCCATCTGTCTGAGCCTCGGTGGTGGCAGCAACTATGTTAAAGGAGAAAATCAAAGTGTTTGTTTCAGAAACACGTGTCCCGCTTGATGAATCTGATAGAGACCATAGAATCTGCTTACGACATTCTGTTGTTTGTATATATATTAGATATATCGTACCTAATAAACAGACGTGTGATAGAAAAGTCTATTCATGCCACTGGCTCATTTTTTCCAAATTATTTAGTGTTGTTACTGAGTTGTTTGTGTTCCCATATATTCAGTTATTAACTCCACATCTCACGCACTGTTTGCAGATATTTCCTCTTCCTTTCTCATCTGCTTTTCCCCTCAGCTCGTGGCCCCTTTGCTGTGTGTGTGCTGTGTAGGCTCATGGTCATGCTCGCCTATTTCCCTTTTATCGCTCGTTCCTTTGGTGTCATATTAGGAAGTAATTGCCAAGATCGATGCCACAGCTTTTTTTTTGGCTTATTCATTTATTTATTTTTATTAAATCATAGCTGTGTACATTAATGTCATCATGGGGCACCATACACAGGTTTTATAGACCGTTTGACACATTTTCATCACACTGGTTAACATAGCCTTCCTGGCATTTTCTTAGTTATTGTGTTAAGACATTTACATTCTACATTTACTAAGACCACAGCTTTATAATTAGAAGTTCTTTTAGAAGTTTTATGGTTTTGGGTCTTATGTTTGGATATTCGGTCTATTTTGAGTTGACATTTGTGTATGGAGTGAGATAAAGGTCCAGGTATGAAATACTTCAAATCATAAGGTAGAACATCTTAGACAAACGCAATTTTAATTGTTGCTTATATCTTAATAGAGGTGGAAATTATAAATATATTTTAACATTACTTCTCAGAGAGCTCATTTCACCAAAAGTCTGATGCTGTCACTGTCCTCCCTGCACTGACACAAGGAAGTGCCTCCTCTCCCTGTTACTCAAAGTCCTGCTCATGAGAGTGGTGATGGCCTTGACCCTGCAGGGAATTAACTCTTAGCTTCATTGGAATGCAGGTCTGTGCGGCTAGGGTCTAGACCTATAGCCAGCAGCAGGGTCCATGTTAAAAGATAAGGGGAATTTATTCCTTGAAGTGAGTGAATGAAAGTGCTATTTATTTTATTTCTTGGATATTAAAATAATAAGTGCTCAATTAGATGGCAAGAGAATAACACAGCAGGGGTCCTATTACCACTCTTAGTTCCAACCTAGTCTAGATTGTAGGACACAGATCACAGCACCATGATGGCTGGGAGAGCAGAGGAATCTCTGAGGGACTCACTCTGAGGGCAAGAGCTTCCCTCACCCTATTCAGGGAAGTGCCATCATCGCTGCCTGAGTGGGTGAGTGGAGGCTTGTTTGTCTCTGAGCCTCCTCCCACAGAACTGTGAACATAGGCTGCCTCCTCATTGCCGCACACTTGGGCTCCTAAACTCTGTCTTCCAGGTGATCCCAGCATGAGGACCCTCACCCTCCTGGTTGCCCTTCTCCTGGTGGCCCTCCAGGCCAAGGCTGAGCTCCTGCGAGAGGAGGCCCCAGACCAGGAGCAGCCTGGGCTAGAGGATGAGGATTTGGCCATTTCCATCACACTGAATAAAAACTCCGTCCTTCAAGCTCCAGGTGAGAGACACCTACATGGCAGAGCTTCAGGGTGTAAAGCAGGAGGACTGGAGACAGGCCCTGGGCTCGGGTCTGCAGGACTCTATGTCAATGAGGGGATTTTACTAAACATCAGTGGGCCTTGATTTCCTCCTGTATAATTGAATTCTGGGACTGAAATAAAAATAAGAGAACTTCTTTCTCCAAAACGTTTTATTTATTTAATTATTTATTTATTTTTCAATTAAATCATAGCTGTGTACATTATATGATCATGGGGCACCATACACTTGGTTCATAGACCGTTTGATATGTTTTCATCACACTAGTTAACATAGCTTTCCTGGCATTTGCTTAGTTATTTTGCTAAGACCTTTACATTTTGATTCCAAGATAGCCTGTGGATTTTGTTAAAATTTAAGACGTGGAGGGAATTACTGACTCTGTCTTTGCACATTTAAAAAAGAAAACTTAATTGCAGAGACAAAATTCGACTCTCTGTATTGCAGAGAGGCTGAGGGGTGTGGGGAGATGGAGGTGTGATGGGGGCAGGGACACAGAAAAGTGAGGACTAATGACAATGTCATGTGACCCCAGTGAGACCAGCACTGTGTGTGTGGGTATTTGTTCCCCTTGACTGAGGCTGCTCATGTGCCCAGCTGTAACATAACCAGGGTCACACATCACCCACCATGTGTCTTCTCTAGAATTCAACGTCAGCATCACTGCTGACCCCAGGATTGAGTTTCTTATGCTTTCTCTGTTTCCATATTCCTAGTGAGAGGAGAGATCTGCTTTTGCAAACCATTCTGTCTTCCTTGGGAACGTCGCCGTGGGCGCTGCCTCCGAATCCTGAGAAGATGCTGCATCTGACCATGAAGAATTAGGAAGAGCAGTTCAGTATTTTCTTGGAGAGCAGAAGAGTATCACTGTCACTCCTGTACCTTATCCCCAGTTTGCTTCCTCCATCCCAAATAAAGTACTCACTGCTCAGTCTCTGTGTTTGCCTGTCGTTAATGTTTGCTATATGTCCAAGTCAAGACACTCTGTGGGATTTTTTTCTTTACTAAGTCATGTACACATAGATCATGAATACATTTATGCTTTTATGGGGTCAATGTGTTGCTTTTTTTTAATACAATTTGAATGGTTACATTACACTAATTAATATAGCTTTCACCTCATTTACTTAATTATTGTGTTAAGACATTTATGTTCTATACTTAGTAGATTTGACTTGTACCCTTACAATATGCTCCATAGGTGTGGTCCCACCATTTAACCTCCCTCTATTGAACCTCCCCCTTCCCCTCCCATCCTCCTCTACTTCTCTCCTTCATCCTAGGCTGTAGTTGTGATTTATCTTTCATAAGAAAATGTGAGTAATTACAAATTGGTTTCATAAAAGTATTGAGTACATTGGATATTTTTTCTTTCATTCTTGAGATACTTTACTAAGAAGAATATTTTCCAACTCCATCCATGTAAACATAAAAGAGGTAAAGTCTCCATCTTTTTTAAGGCTGCATAGTATTCCATGGTGTACATATATGACAATTTATTAATCCATTCTTGGGTTGATGGGCACTTGGCTTCTTCCATGATTTGGCAATTATGAATTGAGTGCAATGAACAGTCTGGGGCAAATATCTTTGTTGCAAAGTGATTTTTAGTCTTTTGGATATACAACCAGAAGAGGAATTGCAGGATCAAATGGTGGGTCTACATTTAGATCCCTGAGTGTTCTCCAAACTTCTTTCCAAAAGGGACATATTAGCTTGCATTCCCACCAGCAGTGCAGAAGTGTTCCTTTTTCTCCACATCCACGCCAACATCTGTAGTTTTGGGATTTTGTGATGTGGGCTACTCTTACTGGAGTTAGATGATATCTCAAAGTAGTTTTGATTTGCATTTCTCTGATGATTAAAGATGATGAGCATATTTTCATGTGTCTGTAGTCCATGTGTCTGTAGCTTCTTCAGAGAAGCTTCTGTTCATGTCTCTTGCCCACAATAAAATGGGATCACTTGTTCTTTTCCTATTGATAAGTTTGAGTTCTCTGTGGATTCTGGTTATCAAAACTTTGTCAGTAACATAACCTGCAAATATCCTCTCCCATTCTGAAGGCTGTCTGCTTGCTTTACTTACTGTGTTCTTGGCTGTGCAGAAGCTTTTTAGTTTGATCAGATCCCAGTAAGGTATTTTTGGTATTCTAGACACTTTGGAATAGAAACCCCAGAATATTAAATCAAACTTTCTGAACAAGATACAGTTTCAAATTCTAAGAATCTCAAGGAGGAACTATGGGTTCAGACACAAATTGGCAGGAAAGTGCCAAGGATGCTGCCGCTGTCTGCATCTACTTCTCTGTCTTTTCACTGTGACCAATTTAGTGTGGAGTCAATACAACCCACAGAAGAGTCCCACGTGTTAGGCAATCAGACTAAAGTGCACACAGTCATAGCATCACTAACTCTGAGGACTACCAAACACGATTTCCCCAAGTGTTGAAGCTTTATAGAACAGGCCTGGGTCACACATCTGACCTTAGAAAACGTTAACATGAACTGTTAGGTAATTAACAAGCACATGGTGAGGGGAGGAGAAAGCACAGGAGCTGCACCCACAGTGTGCTCACGGCCAACGTCATCCAGCTGTGTATGTAAGTCAGGCTCTCACGTCCACAGACACCCACACCCAATGCACTCATGTAAGTCCTGAGCTCTTTTATGCCACACGCACTCTTTTTGCCTTGAATCTGCAGAGAACAGATTTGATTCTTTCTGTGAAATGCAGCTTCCCAGGGTTGCAGGGAAAAGAGCCCTGAGGGCAGCATCTCACCAGGAGCCTGAGTCCCTTGCTGGTGCTGTGGGTGCTGAGGTTCTGACCCCAGAATATCATGCTCATCTGTAAATGAAGCAGGAATGTGGGTGTGGAGAAGAGATGGCAGCAGGAGCCTCTCAGGTCCTCACAGTATGTGCTGGGTCAGGCACAGCTCCCCCTCGCCCAGCCCGATGAGCACGCCACATTTGGGGTCTGTGTCCTGTGAGCTTGCCTTCCTCCTGCCTTCCAAGGAGACCCGCTCACTGCCGACACCTGGTGTCCTGTGGGGACAGTGTGACACCTAGGTGGGCTGTAATGTGACTCTTCCTCCTGTCCCTCATTTCTCTTTGTGCCCCAGACACTCCGTATTCCTTGAACAATCATACAAAGTATCCTGAAAAAGACCTATCGCGCCCTGACCACAGAGCCTTGGACAGGAGGCCAGTGTGAGCCTCGACATTTACTCGGACCTAGTAGTTCTTGTTTGTCCTTGCACAAGACTTCAGGAAAGTGATATGTCCCTTCAACTCTTGGGTGTTCTTATCTATGTGGGTGCTGGTAGAATTCTCCAACAGAGTCCAAGCATGATAGAGAAATGACAGTTTATAAAGAAAGGGACAGTGTTTCTTATTAGATTACTCACCATTCTCACCAAAGATAAGCATAATGGGTCCAGAGATTGCTGTGAACACCAATATCTGTAAAAAAATCCCCAAACCGGGAGAAGGGAGCAGGTGTTCGCCACACTCACTCTGTGCAGACTCTGGGCATTCTCAGCCCCAGACACAGGATCTGCCTGTCTGAGGACGCAGCTCAGAGGTCCAGCCACCCCACTGACACCCTGCACGGCTGGGAAAACAACACATGTAAGCAGGAACAGAGTGCATTTGTGTTTGACAGAGAAATGATCCCAGTGGCTCCACCTTGCTGATGAGGTGAAGACACTTAGCTGTGGGGTGTGATGGCCAGGCTGCCTTCTTTGGTGGCCTGCACCTGCCACTGATTTTAAGTTTGGAGGCCTTTGTGTATTGTGCTGTGTCCTATGCTGGGCTGACCCCATGTCAGGCTGTCTGCACTTCACACAGTGGGGCACCGGGCTCCCTTCCCCCAGTTCCTGGGACCCCAGCTTACATTTCTGTTTGTCCCTGAGCTCTTTCCTGATTTCTCCATGGTAAATTGCAGCAGGTTTTCATACATTTGACTGTTCATTTTCTTTTTTTTTTAATTTTTTAATTTTTTTTATTAAATCATAGCTGTGTACATTGATATATTCATGGGGCATCATTCACTAGCTTCACAGACTGTTTACCAAGTTTCACATATACCCTTGTAAGATGCACCGCTGGTGTAATCCCACCAGTCCCCTTCCCTCTACCCATCCCCCACCCTCCCCTCCCTTTCCCCCTTCCCCCTATTCTTAGGTTGTAAGCTTTCATGTGAAAACCCTAAATTAGTTTCATAGTAGGGCTGAGTACATTGGGTACTTTTTCTTCCATTCTTGAGATACTTTACTAAGAAGAATATGTTCCAGCTCCATCCATGTAAACATGAAAGAGGTAAAGTCTCCATCTTTCTTTAAGGCTGCATAATATTCCATGGTGTACATATACCACAATTTATTTATTTATTTATTTTTTTTGGCCGGGGCTGGGTTTGAACTCACCACCTCCAGCATATGGGACCGGTGCCCTACTCTTTGAGCCACAGGCGCTGCCCCCCATATACCACAATTTATTAATCCATTCGTGGATCGATGGGCACTTGGGCTTCTTCCATGACTTAGCAATTATGAATTGGGCTGCAATAAACATTCTGGTACAAATATCTTTGTTATGATGTGATTTTTGGTCTTCTGGGTATATGCCCAGTAGAGGGATTACAGGATTGAATGGCAGATCTATTTTTAGATCTCTAAGTGTTCTCCATATCTCTTTCCAAAAGGAATGTATTAATTTGCATTCCCACCAGCAGTGCAAAACTATTCCCTTTTCTCCACATCCGTGCCAACATCTCTGGTCTTGGGATTTTGTGATATAGGCTAGTCTCACTGGAGTTAGATGGTATCTCAAAGTAGTTTTGATTTGCATTTCTCTGATGATTAAAGATGATGAGCATTTTTTCATATGTCTGAAGACTGCACGCCTGTCTTCTTCAGAGAAGTTTCTCTTCAAATCTCTTGCCCAGCCTGTGATGGGATCCCTTGTTCCATTCTTGCTAATGCGTTTGAGTTCTCTGTGGATTCTGGTTATTAAACCTTTGTCATTGACTGTTCATTTTCTGTATCATTTGTCTTCCCACACTAGCAGGGGAATTGTATGTTTTGCTAAGCTTTGTACCAGTGTGTTACTACATGACCAATAAATTAATTTTGATGAAATCAATAGTATATTCATCATATACTGTTCAGAAATTACATTATTATTACCAACTTCACAGAGGAAAACTGACACCTAAAGAGTTAAAGCAGTTTATGTATCAACTTTGCATGTGTGCTATCTTTAAATAATTAATTAAAATCATATAAGACTGAAATATCGGGGGATATCATGGGTATAATGTGTCTTCATGAAGCACTAGGATTTTAGAAAGAAGGAAGAGATCATGATTGCTGGAGGACAGGGAAATATTTCATGGGTAATCTTATAATGAAACATACATGGTGTTATAATGGAGATAAATTAAAAGAAGGGGTAGAGCAGAATTTTAGGTAGAGAAAATGATATTAGGACAAGAGTTATGTAGTGTTGGGTTCTAATTCCCTTGCATTTTGAGGAAATAATGTTTGAAGAGAGACTGAGGAAATCCCAGGCTGACATGCCCAGGGGCATCTATTAATTCAGGGAAGGGTAGATGCAGGAAGGGACGGGGGCGTCTACTCTGAGTCGATGCCTCCCCCGAGACCCCCACACTGGCTGCTGCTGCTGTATCTCTGATAAGCAATGAGAGATGTGCACCCTGTGGACAGAGATGCAGGGGAGACGTGTGAGGGTGTCCCGACCACTAGGCCACTTGCCCAGACTCACATAAGCCCCAAACCTGATTATTGAAGTGCAGGTACTCTGCATGTTGACTGAAGCCCTGGACATTATCTGTTTTAAGTAACAGCTCACACGGAAGGATAATGAGATAAAGAATGAGGCCGATGTAGAGACTTCCCTTTCAAATATCACTTTCTGGTTCAGCACTCCTTGTCTTTCCTGAAACAAGTCCATCAGTGGTTAGCCCCTGCTCAGCCACATACATTGAGGCTGATGGGTTTGAACCTGGCCCTGACCTGCTAAACAACAATGACAGCTGCAACCAAAAAACAGCCAGGCATTGTGGTGGGCACCTGTTGTCCCAGCTACTCAGGAAACAGAGGCAAGAGAATTGCTTAAGCCCAAAAGTTTGAGGTTGCTGTGAGCTGTGATGCCACAGCACTCTGCAAAAGGAGACATAGTGAGACTCTATTGCAAAAAAAAAAATAAAATCATTTTCCAAGGAGGAAGCACCTGTCTGTGTGGAAATACAGGGGCTGCCATTCCATAAGCACAATTAGCACACACAGATGGGCTAATCACCACAGCCAACCCCCCAGTGCCCTCCAGTGCTGTCCCGCTGGCCCCACCCTCCCACCCAACTCTCCGGCTCTGGCTGCAACAGACCTGACTCCTTCTCCCCCTACTGCAGAGTCCTGGGTCCTTTTGTAACAGTCTTCACTGAACAATTCTTGGCCTTTCTACAAAGCCTCTGGTGTAATTTTTCTTTTTAAACGACATTGTGGTGGTGTTGTTATTTTCCATTTGTTTGTTTGAGTTCTAACCTCTGCTTACCACCTGACCAGAATATAAAGATGAAGAAAGTGCTTGTTCTCTTTTCTCCATTCTGTATCTTTTTCCTCTGTTACTGAAAGACCTGTGCCCAGCAAGGCACTTACGAGATGGGAGAAGGGTCTGAAGTACAACATGACCTGGCACCTCCCCCCTCAGCCCCTCAATACTATGACCTGTGAAGGGTAGTCCTCAACCCCCAGCCTGTGGACTGGTATAGGAATGTGGCCTGTTAGGAACTGGAGCGCACAGCAGGAAGTGAGCAGTGGGCAAGTGAGCTACCTTCATCTGTATTTCCAGCTATTCCCTATCGCTGGCATCGCCACCTGAGCTCTGCCTCCTATCAGGCAAGTACTGGCATTAGATTCTCATACAAGCACAAACCCTGCTGTGAAGTGCACATGTGTGAAACTGAGGTTGCACCCTCCTATGAGAATCTAATGCCTGATGATCTGAGGGGAGGTATATGAGCTTAAACTATCCTGACACCATCTCCCTTGCCCACCCTCAACCTAGTTCCATGAAAAAACTGTCTTCCCTGAAACAAGTCCATTGTGCCAAAAAGTTCAAAGACAGGGACCCTCCCTATGTTTTTTCCCAGTGCTCCACCACATTTCCACTCCAAAGTCCTGTCACCAGCTAGAACTCCTCCATCTGTGAACATCAGGGTCAGCTCTCAGTCCCTCTGTCCTCCTCATCTGATCACCTAGCAGGAGACCCTACCCCCTTGCATTTAAGATTTTAGCATACGAATTCCAGAGGGACCAAACTACTCAGAGCTTTGCACTATCCAAGAGAGAAGAGCTGAAAGACACTAGTTTCTTAAGTCTGGCCTGGAAATCAGCAGGGAACTGACGTGGGTGTATTCTACTGCTCACTAGCCCTGGGTTCAGGGGGGAACAGGCAGCTCTCTTCCTGGGAAAGAAGAGCCAAGGATTTGGAGCCGTATTTAAAATGGCTCAACGTAATTATTCTGTTATAATTTATTGTAAAATTGCTGCAGACTACATTACCAAAATATACACAATTTATAAATAGGTGGTTCGAAAAATTGTGCGAAGGGCAGGAGATTTGGAGCAGCCAGCTGTCCCTGAGAGGGCCCAGGGAGGGGACACTAGCCTGCATCTGAGTTCCTGGAGTGTGCAAAGTCCTCATCAGAGTTGTCCCCACCTGCAGCCCACATACTACCCACTCCCTGTACTCCACAGCTTGACTCCTCCCCAAAGCCCAGACACACTGTCTGCTGGGACACTGAACACTCGCAGCTCAGAGTGTTTACCCCAGTCCTATGTCAAGGCTCCTGACAAGTTCCAGACAAGACTCACAACACTCCTCGGACACTCAGCAACACCTCCTCAGAGAGCAGTTTAAGCTGTCAGGTAGTCCTCCTTAGTGGTAATCCACTGCAAAACCAGGTGGGGTCAGTCTGGGTAAAGGTGGAAGGGAAGGTCTTGCCAAGATTTTAGGTATAATGATTTTGCTGCTGAAACCCCTGAAATCTGCCAAGTTGCTGGCACAGTCCAGAGTGAGAAGTGAGGGGGACCCGAATGAAAAACCACCTTGTCCTAGTCAAGCTTAGAGTTTGAGAAAGACCAGGGGGAGGAGGCAGCAGTGCACAGGTGACAGACACCTTAGCAGAGACTGAGAACCTGATGAGCTGTGGGCTGCTGTCCCCACTGCAGACTTGGAGGAGGCAAGGACAGGAGCATCAGTCCTGTGGGGGGCCCAGGAGCAGTATTCCAGAGTGTGAGTGCTGCTCCCGGGAGCTCTGATTTTCTGAAGGTCCCAAGGGACCAGCACCACTGAGGCTGGGGACAGATGCTCTGGGTGTATGGCTGACCCCAGGGGGCCAGGGCTTTGCTGGAGGAGGGCTTGTCTCACGCAGGATCCTGCCTTCATGCTGCACAGAGCTTGACCTGCTCTCCAGATTTCCTAAAATATCTCCACACATTGTTCATAAATGTGTAAATTAGGCCTTTGATGGCAGGGACACACTTTCATATACACTTTCTAGGTTAATTTTGTAAAAAATCATAAGTATGTAGAGAAAGAATAAAATACTGGAAGAATATATTACAAAATAGTTATTCTAGAAGGTGAGATTATATATATAATACAGTATTTAGTATGTATTAGTATAAGAATTATATAGTATATAATTATTTTATGCATACATCTATGTATATTTATGTATTTTTATAAAAATGTATATGTATAATATATATTTACAAATCACATATGTTGCACAATTATATAGCATATATATATTATGTCATAATATACAGGGTGGACATAAAGTTCATGTGTAATTTAAAGTAGTTTAACATAGCAAATTGCACATGAACTTTACGTCCACCCTGTATATAAATTCACCACCTAGAATAGCTAATTACTATATACATGCATGTGTGTCTTTATTCTTTTTAATTCTTTTATTTTACAAATTAATCCCCAAATAAAAATCCTAATGGACGTTTACTTGAACAAAGCAAATCTCCAGGAGCCTACAGAGGTGTCCCAGTGGAGTGAAGCCCTGGACACAGACCCCTCCCTGACCATTCAGGGTCACCCCAGACCACACGGCCCACCTTCAGGGCCCAGGATCAGCCAGGCTGAGAATGGAGAAGTGGAGAGGGAGCCACCCTGGGCCCAGGTGCTGCAGGACCCTCCCCAGAGCTCCAAGACCTGCCTCTTCCTGTCCCCAGCTCCCTTTGTCTCTTCCTCCTCTGAGGAGCCCTGGTTAGCACAGAGCAGAACTGTGAAACGTTCTTTTGACGGTTTTCCACTCTTACATGGTCACCCTTCATGACGAGGCTCCAGTCAGGCATCGCCTTGAAAAAGAGTTCACATACTGACAGTGTCAAAGATGTTGTCATGTTTGAAGCCTCTGGTGCAGTCTGGGACCTTTTTGATGAACTCTTCCCCAACTTTTTTTTTTTTTTTTATTAAATCATAACTGTGTACATTAATGCGATCATGGGGCACCATACACTGGTTTTATAGACCATTTGACACATTTTCATCACACTGGTTAACATAGCCTTCCTGGCATTTTCTTAGTTATTGTGTTAAGACATTTATATTCTACATTTACTAAGTTTCACATGTACCCTTGTAAGATGCACCACAAGTGTAATCCCACCAATCACCGTCCCTCTGCCCATCCTCCCCCCTCCCTCCCCTCCCTCTCCCACTTCCCCATATTCTTAGATTATACTGGAACTTCATTGGGTTCAGCACATAAGACTTTGTAGATCTGTGTCACACTTTAAATTTCTTGATTGATGCTTGGAAATCTGCCACTCCAAATTCCTGTGCAATTTTTTTTAGCAACTTCTTGGATCATTGACCTGGATATTTGGGTGTTAACTGCCCTCATTTATTTGAACCTGACTTCATTGAGGGAAGTTTCCCCCTTTTTTCCACTGTAGGTCTTTGCTTTCCTTACTATATCTCTCCAAGTACTCATGATTACGTTTTGGGATGTTGCTCACTGTGGTCTTGCTAATACTAAAAATGTTCTGCCATCTTTCTTTAGCTGTTGCTTTCCAGAAAACATAGATGATCAACCTTTTTCTTTGAGTTCTTTCCTTTGGACCATGATCTCTCAATAAACTGCAAAAATTTTCAGTAACTATAGGATGTACCTAAAATTCAGACAGTTCCTCATGTTGAAAAACTCTTCCACAACACATGAAAAATAATTGGATGTTAGGTCTAACCCAACATGTGGTAACAATAAAACATGAAAAAAGAAACTATACTAAGGAAATAATAATACAATTAGGGGCAAAGCCCATATTTTCTACCCCTTGGTAGAGAGTGCACTCAACTGCTCAAGTTATAGGGTAAATTAATATGTGGGTCACTACAAAAGTTTTGAGATAGACTGTGTTATGTTCCATTATTTCACTTCCAAAATACAATTGACCGTATCTTTTCTGATTTACCTGTGCAAGTTTCAACTTGATTGGCTTATTAGTAATTTGTTTCCATCCACGTGGATTTTATGTTTCTTGAGTTTTTTGTGGATCAAAAACTTTTATAATGACCCACATACTGTGTTTCATAGTCCAAGTGGTCAAGATATAATTTACAGAGATGGGGAATATATAGAGGTCAGTCTTCCTTTAAGTGCACGTATTGTATGTCTGGTCTATGAAAATTTGATTAATTTAAGGAGGTGGTCAACATAGGGAGATGATCAACTATGGAGGTTCAACTGTATTTTCCTTTTCCCCATGCCTGGCCCCATTTACAAGGAGGAAGAAGATGGTGGAGACTGATCCATTTTTGATGTGCACAGACCTCTTAGGACTCCACCTCCGACTCTCCCTCAGACACCCCAGGAGGGGCCACATGAGGTAAAGCCTGCACATCCCCCTGGCCCACACCACCATACTTATTCCACTCCCATTGGACACAGATTGGTGTGTCTTTTTTTTTTTTTGTAGAGACAGAGTCTCACTATACCGCCCTCTGGTAGAGTGCCGTGGCATCACACGGCTCACAGCAACATCTAACTCTTGGGCTTACGTGATTCTCTTGCCTCAGCCTCCCCAGCAGCTGGGACTACAGGCGCCCGCCACAACGCCCGGCTATTTTTTGTTGCAGTTTGGCTGGGGCTGGGTTTGAACCCGCCACCCTTGGCATATGGGGCTGGCACCCTACTCACTGAGCCACAGGCGCTGCCCCAGATTGGTGTGTCTTGATTGGCCTGCCAAGGATTAGTCTGAGGACAGTATTTGAGCCCAGTACCAGATGATAGAGGCCAATGCGAATCTCTCTGCCACTTTGGCAGCCTCCGCAGGTCCCTCAAAGAAATGTTAGGAGTCATACAACAATCTCCTGAGTCCTTATCCCTAAAGGTCCTAGACGATGATTTAGTTTTAACATATCTATTAGGCAAGCAAGAGGTGTTTACTCCCTGCATGGGACTACATGCTGCATGCGCATCATTAACTCAGGGAAAGTCCAACACATGCTACCGTGTGATTGTAGACCTGGATTTCTGGGTGGCTTTTAATATTCCCTTGGTCCAGGTAATTCAGCCTCAGCCAACAGCCTGGGTACTGTGGCATCCACTGCCTTAGGAGTAATGGAAGAACCATATTTCCTTGCTGCTTGGGCTTGACCAAGCCTAAACGAGATAGATAAGGGATGTCTCTGTGGAGTTCTGTTTTATCCTCAAATTTGCACCAAATTTCTCATCTGCTATAGCACAAAAGTGGTTAAAGTATCCACTAGAACTGCACTTCAACCTGTACAATGGAGCAAGTCACTGTGTCTACCAAAAAGGGGAAAATACCAACAGAAAATGTCCCACAAAATTAGGAAATCTCATCCTAAATGACCCTTAAATAGGGAAGTCTCCTGACTAAGCAGGGTTGCTGTTGTTACAAGAGACTTGGGTCATAGGACTACTGCCAGCCCTTTCCAGTCATCAGCCCTCTCCTGTCATCTTGCCTCTCCTAGAGATCTGTAAGTAACACAAAACTTAAACCTTTACCTTGTGATTTCCACATCTAAGCCATCCCCACAGTCTGACCCCAACCGTGAGGGACCCAGAACATGAATCTCCAGCTGGTGCACGTCTGTCTGGGCCTCTCGTGGTGGCACCAGGGAAACCCAAAGAATTTTTTTGAAAACATATAGTCCAAATTGACATGTCCAATAGAGACTATAATAGCCTCTTAAAACATTCTTTTATTTATATGTATTATAGATATATTATAACTAATAGATACACATATGTATAATAGAAAAGCTTATTCAGTCATTGGCCCATTTTTTATTCAGATTATTTGTACTTTCCTATTGAGTTGTTTGAGGAATGTGTATATTCCGATATTAACCCCTATCTCATGTATGGTTTGCAGACCCTTTCTCTTATTTTCTAGGTATCTTTTCTCTCAATTGGTTGTTTCCTTTGCTGTCCATATGCTTTAAAGTTCTATGTAATTATGTTTATCTGTTTTTCCTTTTATTTTTTTTTGCCTTTAGTATCATATGCAAGAAATAATTGCATGGATCAAAAGCTTCATCTCTATTATACTTTTAGAAGTTTTATGCTTTCAGGTCTTAAATACATTCTGCCTTAATTGTTGCATGTGGTGTGAGATAAAGGGTCAAATGTGTCAGAAGTCAAATCTTAAGTTAGTATACATCAGATATAGGCAATTTTTAATTATCATGTATACCTCACTAGAGTGGGAAATAAACATTGTTTTAGCTTTAGACCAACTCTGTATCTGTGTCTTCTGGAGTTCATTTTACATAAATCCAATGAGCTTATTGTCCTCTCCACACTGGCCTCAACTGGAACTTACTCACTTTGTAACCTCAAAAATACTTTCACAAGGGGGGTAATGTCATTGATTCTTGCAATGAATTAACTCTTTAGAGCATTGAAATTCAGGTCTGTCACCAGGATCTAACCCTAGACAGGAGGAGGACCATTTGTCGACAAAGTAAGACGCATTTATTCCAAGAGTTTATTAAACTAAAGCACTGTTTATTTTATTTATAAATACTAAAAAGGAAGTATTTAAGCAAGTGGAAAACAAGAAAAAAAATAGCAGAGTCCCTATTACCATTCTCAGCTCTAACCTAGTTCAGACAGTACAGGACAGATCATAGCAGGATGATGGCTGGGAGAACAGAGGAACTTTTGAGGGATCCTGATCAGGGGAGAAGGCTTCCCTCACTCTCCTCAGGGAAGCCCTCATCTCTGCCTTAGAGGGTGAGCGGAGGCTTGTTTGTTTGGGAGCCTCCTCCCACAAATCCATGAAAATAAGTTGTCTCCTCACTGCCACACACCTGGGCTCCTGCTCTTTGTCCTCTAGGTGACCCCAACATGAGGACCCTAGGCCTCCTTGCTGCCCTTCTCCTGATGGCCCTCCAAGCCCAGGCTGGACCACTGCAAGAAAGAATAGAGGAGGCTCCAGTTCAGGAGCAGCCTGAGCTACAGGAAGACGATGTCAACATTTCCATCATATGGGATAAAAATTCTTTCCTTGAAGCTCCAGGTGAGAGACACCAACATGGCAGAGTTTTAGGTCTAGACCAGGAAGACTAGAGAAAGTCTCTAGAATCAGGTCTGCAGGAGTCTATGTCACTTAGATGACTTTATATAACATCTCCATGCCTTGTTTTCTCATCTATAAACTATACACTGAGACCTAAATAAATTTAAGAGACCTGTTCTCTTTAAGGCTTTTGATTCTAAAATGATCTGTGAAATGTGCTAGGTTTAAGATATGGAGACACCTACTGAATAATTCTTTCTGGATTTATAAGAATAGATGTACTTACATAGGGAACATTTAACTCTGTATAAAGGAGCTCTTAGATATTGCTGAGTAGCCTAGGGGTGTGAGGAGATGCATGTGTGATGGGGGCAGGGACATGGAAGAGTGAGGACTAATGACAACTTGAATGTGACTCTGAGTGTGACCAACACTATGTGCATATTTGTTCCTATTGACTGAGGTTGGTCATGCATCCAGCTAAAATGTAGCCAGCAAAAGCCAGCATGTGACTTCTCCAGCATTCTCTTCACTCACTGCTAATCCTGGAACTCAATTTCTAATGCTGTTTCTGTGTTCACATTCCTAGGAAGACTGGTGACCTGCTCTTGCAGAAGGGCATTCTGTGGTTTGGGGGAACGTCACATTGGAACCTGCTTCCTCAGGGGTAATATCTACGCATTCTGCTGCAGCTGAGCATAGAGAATAGAGAAAATCCAGTTTGTAATTTCCTTGGAGAGCTAAAGGGCATTGCTGTCAGTCCTTTACCTTGTCCTCAACTTGCTTTCCCTATCCCAAATAAAATTCTTGCAAGATTTTTGTGTTTGCGTGTCTTTTAAATCAATTCTTCTGCCACTCACATACTCCCTGGCTCTTATTTAATTTGGGTGGGAAAGAAGTTGGTGGATTCCTTATAATTATCCTACAGTTTTTCTTCATTGTTTGGGATTCATTGAGGGTACAAAATTAGGTTACACTGATTTCATTTGTTAGAAAAGTCCCTCTTAAACTTGTGTCCCTCTCCCAAGAGGTGTGCCATACACTGTAACCACCCACCCACCCTCTCTCCCTCTCTGCTCCTTCACTCCCCTACCCACCACCCTTGTATTAGCTCACCTACTGCCTTCATATTAGAATTGAGTACATTGGATTCCTCCTCAATTCTTGTGATGCTTTACTAAGGAGAATATGTTCCACTTCTATCCAGGTTAATATAAAAGATGTAAAGTCTCCACCTTTTTAAATGGCTGAATAGTATTCCATGGTGTACATATACCACATCTTGTTAATCCATTCCTGGATTGGTGGACACTCAGGTTGTTTCAACATTTTGGTGATTGTAAATTGAGCTGTGATAAACAGTCTAGTGAAAATATCCTTATAACAAAATGCTTTTTTTTTCTTCTGGGTAGATGCTTAGTTTGTGGGGTCAAATGGGAGGTCTAGTTTGAGTTCTTCAAGGATTCTCCATATTTTCTTCCAAAAAGGTTGTATTAATTTGCAGTCCCAACAGCTATCCTACAGTTTTAAAAGTGAAAAACATAAATATTGACTCACCTGATGATTTTGTTATCTATTTTAAGTTACATTAAATAATTGAAATGTTCTTGTTTATTTTTGTTTATAATTTTTTTGAGTGTGACACTTCTTGAGGCCATCTCCAGATGAAGTCCAGGCTTTCTCTATGCATGTCTTATGGTAGAAAATGGTTTCTCTCCCCCACCTGTCTCATTTTTTCTGCTGCAAATCATGCAATCCTTTGTTGATTTCTTTTTTCATTTTTCAATGTAAAATGCATCTTCCCATTTGGGTTTTCCTTAGTGCCAGAAGATCTTCCTCCTCCTCCTCCTCCTCGTCTTCTTTTTCTCCTCCTCCTCCTCCTCCCCTTACTCTTCCTCCTCCTTCTTCTTGTACTTTTTAAAAAATTTCAGGTTAATGTGAGGGTACAAACAATCAGGTCACAATATTTGAATTTGTTAGGTAGAGTCTAACTTGTAACTGTGTTCCACACCCAAAAGGTGGGCTATATGCCCCTACATTGTGCCCATTAAGTGAGAGCACACCAATACCCTCCCTTCCTTCTCCTCCATTCCTCTCCACTTCCCCCCAACTTGAACCGAGTTTTACTCCTATGTGAGAAGGTATTAGATTGTATACTGGCTTTGTATTAGTATTGAGTACATTTGATACTTGCTTTTCCATTCTTGTGATACTTTACTAAGAAGAATGTGCCTCACCTCCATCCAGGTTAATACAAAAGATGTAAAGTTTCCATCTTTTATGTGGCTGAATAGTATTCCATGGTATACATACACCACCATTTGTTAATCCATTCCTTAGTTGATGAGCATTTAGGTTGTTTCCATATCTTGGCAATTGTAAATTGAGCTGCAGTAAACAATCTAGTGCAAATGTCTTTATGATAAAACAATTTTTTATCTTCTGGGTGAGCCTAGTGGTAGGATTGAGGGATCAAATGGAAGCTCTAATTTGAGTTCTTTGGAGATTCTCCAGACTTCTTTCCCAAGAGGCTGTATTAGTTTATAGTCCCACCAAAAGTGTAAAAGATCCACACAGCATCTGAAACCCTGGGATTCTGTGATGTGAGGTAATCTTACTGGGGTTAGGTGATATCTTAGGGTGGTTTTGATTTGCATTTCTCTAATGATTAGGGATGAAGAGAATTGTTTCATGTATTTGTTAGCCATTTGTCTGTATTCCTCAGAGAAGATTCTGTTCATGTCTCTAGCCCAGTGGTTTATGGGATTGCTAGTGCTTTTTTTGTCAATTAATTTGAGTTCTCTATAGAGCTTAGTTATCAAGATTTTGTCAAATTTATAACATGTAAGTATTTTTTCCCATTCTTAAAGTTGTCTTTTTGCTTTAATTTTTGTGTCCTTGGCTATGCAGAAACTTTTCAGTTCAATTAAGTCCCATTTGTTTATTTTTGTTGTTGCAATTGCCACTGAAGTCTTCTTCATAAAATCTTTCCCCAGGCCAACATCCTCGACAGTTTTTCCCACACTTTCTTCTAGGATTTTTATTGTTTTATGTCTTAGATTTAAATCTTTTACCCATCTTGAGTTAATTTTTGTAAGTGGTGAAATGTGTGGGTCCAGTTTCAGTCTTTTACATGTGGGTATCTAGTTCTACCAGCACCATTTGTTGCATAGGAATTCTTTTCCTCAGTTTATACTTTTGTTTGGTTTATTAAAGATCAGATGGCTGTAAGAGACTGGTTTCATCTCTTGGTTTTCAATTCTGTTCCATACGTCTATGTTTTTATTTTTGTGCCAATACCATGCTGTTTTGAGCACTGTGGACTTGTAATATTGCCTAAAATCTGGTAGAGTGATGTCTCCGGCTTTGTTTTTATTACTATAAATTGCCTTGGCTATTCAGGGTTTTTTCTGGTTCCATATGAAATGCAGAACAATATTTTCCAGTTCTTCAAAGTACGATGCTGGTATTTCAATGAGGATTGTGTTGAATCTGTAGATTGCTTTGGGTTTAACAATTGTTCATTCTTCCCAACCAAGAGCATGGTATGTTCTTCCATTTATTAATGTCTTCTGCTATTTCTTTTCTCGGGGTTTCATAATTCTCTTTGTAGAGGTCCTTCACCTCTTTTGTTGGTATATTCCTAGGTATTTTGTTTTGTTGAAGCTACTGTCGAGGGAACTGTGTCTTTGATTAGCTTCTCAACTTAGCTGTTATTGGCATATACAAAGGCTACTGATTTGTGGGCATTGATATTATACCCTGAGATGTTCCTATACTTCTTGATCACTTTCAGGAGTCTTGTGATTGAGTCTCTGGGGTTCTCTAAGTATAACATATCGTTAGCAAAGAAAGGGAATTTGGCCTTTTCTGCCCAGTTTGAATGCCCTTTATATCCTCCTGTTGCCTGATTGCATTGGCTAGAACTTCTATCCTAAGTGAATAGTAGCAGTAATAGAGGACATCCTTGTTTGGTTCCAGTTCTAAGTGGAGAAGCTTTCAGTTTTACTTCATTCAGTATGATATCAGCTGTGTGTTTGTTATAGATGGCTTAATCAGACATAGAAAAGTGCCACTTATGCCTATATTCTTTTTTAAATTAAATTATAACTGTGTACAATTATAGGGTACAACATGTTGATTTGATATACAATGTGAATGCTTAAATCAGACTTATTAACATAACCATCATCTCACTTACTTATTTCTTATGGTAAGACATTTAGACTATACTCATAGTAGTTTTGAAATGTACCCTTGCATTATGCACAATAAGTGAGATCCCACCAAACGCCCTCCATCCTTGCACCCTTTGCTTTTCCCTCCACTCTCCTTTCTCTCCCCTCCTTCCTTCTGGACTAGAGTTATGCTTTATTATTCATATGGATGTGTAGGTGACGATATGTTGATTTCATAATAGTATTGAGTATATTGGACACTTTTTTTCCATTCTTGAGATAGTTTACTAAAAAGAATATCTTTCAGTTCCATCCAGGTAAACATAAAAGATGTAAAGGCTCTATCCTTTTTTATGGCTGCATAGTATTCCGTGGTATACACATACCACACTTTATTAATCCATTTATGGTTTGATAGGCATTTGGGCTGAAGATCTCTCAGCTTAAACCCTTCAAGCCAGAAAAGGATGGTCATTGACCTTCAATCTCCTGAAACAAAACAACTTTCAGTCCAGGATCCTGTATCCTGCTAAACTGAGTTTCATTTGTGATGGAGAAATCAAATACTTTACTGACATACACATGTTGAGGAAATTTGCCATAACTAAATCAGCTCTCTAGGATATTTTCAGACCCATTTTCCATAATGACCAGCACAATGGTTTACCACCAAAGTAAACTCACTCAGAAATTATTAAACAAAACCTAACTCCCACAATGGTAAAAGGATTAAAAATATCCACTAGGCATTTGAAAAACATGACACCCAAAGCCCTACCATGTCTATCAATTCTCTCAATTAATGCAAATGGCTTAAATTGTCCTCTAAAGAGCACAAGTTGGCTGACTGGATATAAAAACTCAGACCTGATATCTGTTGCATACAAGAGACTCATCTTACCTTATTGATAAAAAAAGACTCAAGGTGAAAGGATGGTCATCTATAATACAGGCAAACACAAATCAGAAAAAAGCAGGGCTTGCAATTTTATTGCAGATATAGTAGGTTTTAAACCAACAAAGATAAGGAAAGATAAGGGTAGACACTATATATTTGTCAAGGGAAACACTCAACATGAAGCAATTTTGGTAATTAATATTTATGCACCCTACCAGTAGGCTCCTCAATTTATAAAGCAAACCCTAACAAATATGAACAATTTGATATCTTCTTGCACTATAATAGTTGGGGATTTTAACACCCCTCTGTCAGTTCTGGATAGATCCTTCAAGAAGAAACTGAACGTATAAATAATGGTCTTAAATTTGACTCTAAAACAAATGAACTTAATAGACATCTGCAGAACATTTCATACTAATAAAACTAAATACACCTTCTTCTCATTAGCCCATAGACCATTGTCCAAAATCAATCATATTCTAGGACAAAAGTCTAACCCCAGCAAATTTAAAAGAATAGAAATTATTCCTTGTATCTTCTTGGATCATGATGGAATAAAAGTTGAACTCAACAGCAACAAGAATCATCATACTCAAACAAAGTCTTGGAAACTAAATAACCTTATCTGAATTATAGCTGGGTCAAAGATGAGATTAAGAAGGAAATCCCCCAGTTTTTAGAACAAAATGATAATGAAGGCACAAATTATCAAAACCTGTGGGATACTGCAAAGGCAGTCCTAGGAGGAAAATTTATAGTGTTGGAACAATCCAACCCCAAAGCCAGCAGAAGAAAGGAAATAACCTAAATTTGAACAGAATTAAATGAAATTGAAAACAAAAGAATCATTCAGAAGATCAATGAAACAAAAAGTTGGATTTTTGTATAAAATTATAAAATATTTGGCTAGCCTAACCAGAAACAGAAAAAAGTAAAAATTAATAAACATTTGGCTAGCCTAACCAGAAACAGAAAAAAGTAAAATCTCTGATATCATCAATCAGAAATGATAAAGGAGAAATAACAACAGATTCATATGCCTATATCCTTGTGTTCTTGTTAGGAAAGGACGCTGAATTTCATCAAATGCTTTTTATGTGTTTATTGAGAGGATCATATGACCTTTATTTTTGCTTCTATTGATATAGTGAATTACATTTATGGATTTGCGTGTTAAGCCACCCTTGTATCCCTGGGGTAAAGCCTACTTGATATGTAATTTTTTTTAGAGACAGAGTCTCACTTTGTCACCCTGGGTAGAGTGCCATGGCATCATAGCTCACAGCAACCTCCAGTCTTGGGCTTAGGTGATTCTCTTGCCTCAGTCTCCTGAGTAACTGGGACTACAGGCACCTGCCACAATACCTGGCTATTTTTTTGTTACAGTTTGGCTGGGGTTGGGTTTGAACCTGCCACCCTACTCACTGAGCCACAGGTGCTGCCCTGATATGTAATTTTTTTAATGCATAGCTATAGTCTATTGGCTAAGATTTTATTGAGTATCTTTGCATCTATAGTCATTAGTGAAATTTTTCTGTAGTTCTTTTTCATAGGATCCTTTCCTGGTTTTGGTATCAGGGTGATGTTTGCTTTATAGAAAGTATGGGGGAAGGTGTCTTCCTTCTCAATGTTTTGGAATGGTTTCTGCAGTATAGGTACTAGTTCTTCTTTGAAGGTTTGATAGAATTCTGGTGTGCAGCCATCTGGTCCAGGGCATTTTTTTGTTGGAAGATTTGTTTTATTGTTTCTTCAATCTCAGCACTTGGTATTAGTCTGTTTAAGATGTCTGTTTCTTGTTAGTTAAGTTTAGGGAAAGGATGTAATTTCAGATATTGATCCATTTCCTCCTCATTGTCAAATTTCTGGGCATAGAGTTTCTTGTAGCACTCAGAGATAATTTCTAGTGTCTCTGTAGTATCTGTTGTTTTTTCCTCATTTTCATTTCTGATTGAGGTTATTAGAGATTTTACTTTTCTGTTTCTAGTTAATCTTGTGAAAGGTTTATTGATTTTATTTATTTATTTATTTATTTATTTATTTTTGAGACAGCATCTCACTATATCTGTCCTCAGGAGAGTGCCTTGGCATCACAGCTCGTAGCAACCTCAAACTCTTGGGCTTAAGCAATTCTCTTGCTTCAGCCTCCTGAGTAACTGGGACTACAGGCACCCACCACAATGCCCAGCTATTTTTTTGTTGCAGGTGTCATTGTTTAGCAGGCCCAGGCCAGGCTTGAACCCACCAGTTTCGGTGTATGTGGCTGGTGCACTACTCACTGATGTACAAGTGCCGAACTTGATTTTGTTTATCTTTTTGAAGAACCAACTTTTTGTTTCATTAATTTTTTCGAATGTTTCTTTTGTTATCATTTTTTTTCAGATTTGATTTTGGTTATTTCTTTTCTTCTCCTAGGTTTGGGAATAGATTCCTCATCCTTTCCCATTTCTTTAAGATATTTAATTGGGTTGTTGTTGTGCTTGCTTTCTGTTTTTCAGATATAGGCATCTAATATGACAAATTTTCCTCTTAGGACTCCTTTTGCAGTGTCCTGCAGATTTTGGTGGCTTGTGTGTCTTCATTTTTGTTATGCTCAAGAAAGTTAATAAATTCCTCCTTTATTTCTTCCTTGACACGACTGTCATTTAGCATAAGGTTGTTTAATTTCCATGCCTTTGTGTGGGTGTGAAAATTTTTGTTGGAGTTGAGTTCTACCCTAATTGTCTTGTGGCCTAAGAAGACATAAGGTATAATTTCAATTCTTTTAATTTTACTGAGGTTTGATATGTATTCTAGGATATGATCTATTTTGGAGTATGTTCCATGGGCTGATGAGAAGAACATATATCCCTTAGCTTTAGGATGGTGTGCTCTGTATATGCCTGTTAAGCCCATTTGTTCTAGGGTCATGTTCAAATCCCTTGTGTCTTTGTTTAGTTTCTGTTTAGAGGATTTGACTAGTTTTTCAGAGGGATGTTAAAGTCCTAGCTATTATGGTGTTATAAAATATCTCATAAATCTGGGAGCTTGTAAATTGGGTATATAAATATTTAGAATGAAATGTCCTCTTGTTGTTTTGTTTCCTTGAACAGAATGAAGTTATCACTTTTGTGTTTCCTAACTTTAGTTGCTTTAAATCCACTGAATCTGAAAATAAAATTACAACCTCTCCTTTCTTCTAATTTTCATTTTCTTGAAATATTGTTTTCCCTCCTTTAGCCCTGAGTATTGTTTTGTCCTTCAAAGTTAGGTGTGCCTCATGGAGACAGCATATGGATGGCTTGTGTTTTTATGCAATTGGCCAGCCTGTACTTCTTCAGTGGAGAATTCAAGCCATTAACATTTATTGAGAGAATTGGTGAATTGGTACATATGGTTGAGTTCTATTCATCTTATTTTGTAAAAGTCTGTTGCTTAGTTTTGTCCTTTGTATCATTATGGAAGCTCAGTTTTGTCCTTTAGTTTCTGTATGTTTACTTTGCTGGGCGTCCATCACAGTGGCCAGTGTACAGAATAGGTCTAAGTATTTCCTATAGAGCTGATCTTGTGTCAAATTTCCTCAGTCTCTGCATGTCAGTACAAGATTTGACTTTTTCATCATTTTTTTATTATTAAATCATAGCTATGTTCATTAATGCAATCATGGGACATCATACACTGGCTTTATAGACTGTTTGACACAATTTCATCACACTTGTTAAACATAGCCTTCCTGGCATTTCCTTAGTTATTGTGTTAAGACATTTATATTCTACATTTATTAAGTTTCGCATGTACCCTTGTAAGATGCACCACAGGTGTAATCCCACCAATCACCCTTCCTCTGCCCATCCTCCCCCTCCCTCCCCTCCTTCTCCCTCTTCCCCATAATCTTAGGTTATAACTGGGTTATAGCTTTCATATGAAAGCCACACATTAGTTTCATGGTAGGGCTGAGTACATTGGATACATTTTCTTCCATTCTTGAGATACTTTACTGAGAAGAATATGTTCCAGCTCCATCCATGTAAACATGAAAGAGGTAAAGTCTTCATCTTTCTTTAAGGCTGCATAATATCCCATGGTGTACATGTACCACAATTTATTAATCCATTCATGGATCAATGGGCACTTGGGCTTTTTCCATAACTTAGCAATTATGAATCAGGCTGCAATAAACATTCTGCTACAAATATCTTTGTTATAATGTGATTTTTGGTCTTCTGGATATATACCTAGTAGAGGAATTATAGGATTGAATGGCAGATCTATTTTTAGATCTCTATGTGTTCTCTAAACATCTTTCCAAAAAAAGTGTATTAATTTGCATTCCCATCAGCAGTGTAGAAGTGTTCCCTTTTCTCCACATCCGCACCAACATCTCTGGTCTTGGGATTTTGTGATATGGCTAATCTTACTGCAGTTAGATGATATCTCAAAGTAGTTTTGATTTGCATTTCTCTGATGATTAAGGATGATGAGCATTTCTTCATATGTCTGTAGGCCATGTGCCTTTCTTCTTCAGAGAAGTTTCTCTTCAAGTCCCTTGCCCAGACTGCGATGGGATCACTTGTTCTTTTCTTGCTTATACGTTTGAGTTCTCTGTGGATTCTGGTTATTAAACCTTTGTCGGAGACATAACCTGCAAATAATTTCTCCCATTCTGAGAACTGTTTGCTGGCTTTACTTAACTGTGTTCTTGGCTGTGCAGAAGCTTTTTAGTTTGATCAGGTCCCAGTAGTGTATTTTTGAAGCTGCTTCAATTGCCTGGGGGGGTCCGCCTCATAAAATACTCGCCCAGACTGATTTCTTCAAGGGTTTTCCCTGCACTCTCTTCTAGAATTTTTATACATTCATGTCTTACGTTTAAATCTTTAATCCAGGGAGAGTCTATCTTAGTTAATGGTGAAAGGTGTGGGTCCAGTTTCAGTCTTCTACTGGTTGCCAGCCAGTTCACCCAGCACCATTTGTTAAATAGGGAATCTTTTCCCCACTGAATGTTTTTAATTAACTTGTCAAAAATCAAATAATGGTAAGTAGCTGGGTTCATCTCTTGGTTCTCTATTCTGTTCCATACATCTACCTCTCTGTTTTTGTGCCATTACCATGCTGTTTTGATCATTATTGATTTATAGTATAATCTGAGGTCCGGTACCTCCTGCTTTGTTTTTATTTCTGAGTAATGTCTTGGCTATTGAAGGTTTTTTCTGATTCCATATAAAATGAAGTATTGTTTGTTCAAGATTGTTAAAGTATGACAGTGGAGCTTTAATAGGGATTGCATTAAAATTGTATATTGCTTTGGGTAGTATGGACATGTTAACAATGTTGATTCTTCCCAGCCGTGAGCATGGTATGTTTTTCCATTTGTTAACGTTTTCAGCTATTTCTTTTCTTAGAGTTTCATAGTTCTCTTTATAGAGATCTTTCATGTCCTTTGTTAGATAAACTCCCAAATATTTCATCTTCTTTTGGCACTACTGTGAATGGAATAGAGTCCTTGACTGTTTTTTTCAGCTTGGCTATTGTTGGTATATATAAAGGCTACCGATTTATGAATGTTGGTTTTGTAACCTGAGGTGCTGCTGTATTCCTTGATCACTTCTAAGAGTTTTGTAGTAGAATCTCTGGTGTTTTCCAGATATTCTATCATATCATCTGCGAAGAGTGAAAATTTGATCTCTTCTGACCCAATATAGATACCCTTGATCACCTTTTCATCCGTAATTGTGATAGCTAAAAATTCCATTACAATGTTGAAGAGCAGTGGAGACAATGGGCAGCCTTGTCTGGAACATGATCTGAGTGGAAATGATTTCAGTTTAACTCCATTCAATATGATATTGGCTGTGGGTTTGCTGTAGATGGCCTCTATAAGTTTAAGAAATGTCCGTGGTATACCAATTTTCTTATGTGTTCTATTTTCTTATGTGATCATGAAGGGATGCTGGATATTATCAAAAGTTTCTTCTTCATCAATTGAGAGAATCATATGGTCTTTGTTTTTTAATTTGTTTATGTGCTGAATTATACTTATAGATTTATGTATATTGAACCAAACTTGAGACACTGGGAGAAAACCGACTTGGTCATGATGTATAATTTGGTTGATGTGTTGCTGGATTCTGTTTGTTAGGATCTTGTTGAATATTTTTGCATCTATATTCATTAGTGATATTGTCTATAATTTTCTTTTCTTGTTGGGTCTTTTCTTGGTTTGGGGATCAGGGTGATCTTTGCTTCATGGAATGTGTTCGGTAGTCTTCCTTTTTTTTCTGTATTATGGAACAGGTTGAGTAATATAGGTACTAGTTCCTCTTTAAAGGTTTGGTAAAATTCTGACGTGAAGCCATCTGGTCCCGGGCTTTTCTTTTTGGGGAGATTTCGTATGGTTGATGCTATTTCATAACTTGATATTGGCCTATTCAAGATTTCCACTTGATTCTGGCTAAGTCTTGGAAGGTGATGTGCTTCCAAGTATTGGTCAATTTTCTTTAGATTTTCATATTTCTGAGAATAAAGTTTCTTGTAATATTCATTAAGGATTTTTTGAATTTTTGAGGAGTCTGTTGTTATTATGACTTTGTTGTTTCTGATTGAGGAAATTAGTGATTTTACTCTTTTTTTTTTCCTGGTTAGGTTAGCCAAAGGTTTATCTATTTTATTGACCTTTTCAAATAACCAACTGCTTTTTTTTTGTTTTGTTTTGTTTTTATTGTTGGGGATTCATTGAGGGTACAATAAGCCAGTTACACTGATTGCAATTGTTAGGTAAAGTCCCTCTTGCAATCATGTCTTGCCCCCATAAAGTGTGACACACACTAAGGCCCCACCCTTCTCCCTCCATCCCTCTTTCTGCTTCCCCCCCCATAACCTTAATTGTCATTAATTGTCCTCATATCAAGATTGAGTACATAGGATTCATGCTTCTCCATTTTTGTGATGCTTTACTAAGAATAATGTCTTCCACTTCCATCCAGGTTAATACGAAGGATGTAAAGTCTCCATTTTTTTTAATGGCTGAATAGTATTCCATGGTATACATATACCACAGCTTGTTAATCCATTCCTGGGTTGGTGGGCATTTAGGCTGTTTCCACATTTTGGCAATGGTAAATTGAGCTGCAATAAACAGTCTAGTACAAGTATCCTTATGATAAAAGGATTTTTTTCCTTCTGGGTAGATGCCCAGTAATGGGATTGCAGGATCATAGGGGAGGTCTAGCTTGAGTGCTTTGAGGTTTCTCCATACTTCCTTCCAGAAAGGTTGTACTAGTTTGCAGTCCCACCAGCAGTGTAAAAGTGTTCCCTTCTCTCCACATCCACGCCAGCATCTGCAGTTTTGAGATTTTGTGATGTGGGCCATTCTCACTGGGGTTAGATGATATCTCAGGGTTGTTTTGATTTGCATTTCTCTAATATATAGAGATGATGAACATTTTTTCATGTGTTTGTTAGCCATTCGTCTGTCGTCTTTAGAGAAAGTTCTATTCATGTCTCTTGCCCATTGACATAGGGATTGTTGGCTTTTTTCATGTGGATTACTTTGAGTTCTCTATAGATCCTGGTTATCAAGCTTTTGTCTGATTGAAAATATGCAAATATCCTTTCCCATTGTGTAGGTTGTCTCTTTGCTTTGGTTATTGTGTCCTTAGCTGTACAGAGGCTTTTCAGTTTAATGAAGTCCCATTTGTTTATTTTTGTTGTTGTTGCAATTGCCATGGCAGTCTTCTTCATGAAGTCTTTCCCCAGGCCAATATCTTCCAGTGTTTTTCCTATGCTTTCTTGGAGGATTTTTATTGTTTCATGCCTTAAATTTAAGTCCTTTATCCATCTTGAATCAATTTTTGTGAGTGGGGAAAGGTGTGGGTCCAGTTTCAGTCTTTTACATGTAGACATCCAGTTCTCCCAACACCATTTATTGAATAGGGAGTCTTTCCCCCAAGGTAAGTTCTTGTTTGGTTTATCAAAGATTAGGTGGTTGTAAGATGTTAGTTTCATTTCTTGGTTTTCAATTTGATTCCAAGTGTCTATGTCTCTGTTTTTGTGCCAGTACCATGCTGTCTTGACCACTATGGCTTTGTAGTACAGACTAAAATCTGGTATGCTGATGCCCCCAGCTTTATTTTTATTACTAAGAAGTGCCTTAGCTATACGGGGTTTTTTCCGGTTCCATACAAAACGCAGAATCATTTTCTCCAAATCTTGAAAGTACGATGTAGGTACTTTGATAGGAATGGCATTGAATAGGTAGATTGCTTTGGGAAGTATAGACATTTTAACAATGTTGATTCTTCCCATCCATGAGCATGGTATGTTCTTCCATTTGTTAATATCCTCTGCTATTTCCTTTCTGAGGAGTTCATAGTTTTCTTTATAGAGGTCCTTCACCTCCTTCGTTAGGTATATTCCTAGGTATTTCATTTTCTTTGAAACTATGGTGAAGGGAGTTGTGTCCTTAATTAGCTTCTCATCTTGATTGTTATTGGTGTATATAAAGGCTACTGACTTGTGGACATTGATTTTATATCCTGAAACATTACTGTATTTTTTGATGACTTCTAGGAGTCTTGTGGTTGAGTCTTTGGGGTTCTCTAAGTATAAGATCATGTCATCAGCAAAGAGGGAGAGTTTGACCTCCTCTGCTCCCATTTGGATTCCCTTTATTTCCTTGTCTTGCCTAAGTGTATTGGCTAGAACTTCCAGCACTATGTTGAATAGTAAAGGTGACAGAGGACAACTTTGTCTTGTTCCAGGTCTAAGAGGAAAAGCTTTGAGTTTTACTCCATTCAGTAAAATATTGGCTGTGGGTTTGTCATAGATAGCTTCAATCAGTTTTAGAAATGTGCCACCTATGCCTATACTCTTCAGTGTTCTAATTAGAAAAGGATGCTGGATTTTATCAAATGCTTTTTCTGCATCTATTGAGAGGATCATGTGATCTTTATTTTTGCCTCTGTTAATGTGGTGGATAACGTTTATGGACTTGCGTATGTTAAACCAGCCTTGCATCCCTGGGATGAAGCCTACTTGATCATGATGAATGACTTTTTTGATGATAAGCTGTAATCTATTGGCTAGGATTTTGTTGAGAATTTTTCCATCTATATTCATGAGTGAGATTGGTCTGAAATTCTCCTTTTTGTTTGGGTCTTTTCCTGGTTTTGGTATCAGGGTGATGTTTGCTTCATAGAATGTGTTGGGGAAGATTCCTTCTTCCTCAATTTTTTGGAATAATTTCTGCAGTACAGGAATAAGCTCTTCCTTGAAGGTTTGATAGAATTCTGGAGTGAAGCCATCTGGACCAGGGCATTTTTTAGTTGGAAGCTTTTTTATTGTTTCTTTCATCTCAGTGCTTGAAATTGGTCTGTTCAGGAGGTCTATTTCTTCCTGGCTGAGTCTAGGGAGAGGGTGTGATTCCAAATATTGATCCATTTCCTTCACATTGTCAAATTTCTGGGCATAGAGTTTCTGGTAGTATTAAGAGATGATCTCTTGTCTCTCTGTGGGATCAGTTGTTATTTCCCCTTTATCGTTTCTGATTGAGGTTATTAGAGATTTTACTTTTCTATTTCTAGTTAGTCTGGCCAATGGTTTATCTATTTTATTTATTTTTTCAAAAAACCAACTCCTTGTTTCATTAATTTTCTGAATGATTCTTTTGTTTTCAATTTCATTGATCTCTGATTTGATTTTGGATATTTCTTTTCTTCTACTGAGTTTAGGCTTAGATTGTTCTTCTTTTTCCAATTCCATAAGATCTCTTGTGAGATTGTTGATGTGCTCTCTTTCTGTTTTTCGAATGTAGGCATCTAAAGCGATGAATTTTACTCTCAAAACTGCTTTTGCAGTATCCCACAGGTTTTGGTAGCTTGTATCTTCATTGTTGTTATGCTCGAGGAAGTTAATGATTTCCTGTTTTATTTCTTCCTGCACCCATCTGTTATTCAACAGAGGATTGTTTAATTTCCATGCCTTTGGGTGGGGTTGAGCATTTTTGTTAGAGTTGAGTTCCACCTTTAGTGCCTTATGGTCTGAAAAGATACAAGGTAAAATTTCAATTCTTTTGATTCTGTTGATATTTGTTTTGTGTCCCAGGATATGATCAATTTTGGAGAATGTTCCGTGGGGTGATGAGAAGAATGTATATTCTTTATCTTTGGGGTGGAGTGTTCTATATGCGTCTATCAATCATAGTTGTTCTAGGGTCTCATTTAAGTCTCTTACATCTTTGTTTAATTTCTGTTTAGAGGATCTGTCCAGCTCTGTAAGAGGTGTGTTAAAGTCCCCTGTTATGATGGTATTATCAGATATCATATTGCTCAGACTGAGTAAGGTCTGCTTCAAGAATCTGGGAGCATTTAAATTGGGTGCATAAATATTTAGAATTGAAATGTCTTCTTGTTGTAGTTTTCCCTTGACCAATATAAAGTGACCATCTTTGTCTTTTTTGACTTTAGTTGCTTTAAATCCACATGTATCTGAAAATAAGATTGCAACTCCTCTTTTCTTCTGAATTCCATTTGCCTGAAAAATTGTCTTCCAACCCTTGACTCAGAGCTTTAATTTGTCTTTTGAAGCCAGGTGTGTTTCTTGCAGAGAGCAAATGGATGGCTTGTGTTTTTTAATCCAGTCAGCCAATCTATGTCTCTTCAGTGGGGAATTCAAGCCATTGACATTTATTGAGATAATTGATAAGTGTGGTAGTATTCTATTCGTCTTATTTGGTGAGAGTCCATTGCTTAGTTTTATCTTTTGCATCAGTGTGGAGGTTAGGTTCTGTCCTTTGATTTCTGAGTTCTTACTTTGCTGCTGATCCATTGTGGTGGTCAGTGTGCAGAACAGGTTGAAGTATTTCCTGTAGAGCTGCTCTTGTTGTGGCGAATTTCCTCAGTGTTTGTATATCCATAAATGATTTGATTTCTCTGTCAATTTTGAAGCTTAGCTTAGCAGGGTACAGAATTCTGGGCTGAAAATTGTTCTGTTTAACTAGATTAAAGGTAGATGACCATTGTCTTGTTGCTTGGAATGTTTCATTAGAGAAGTCTGCGGTCACTCTGATGGATTTGCCCCTGTAGGTCAACTGGCGCTTACTCCTGGCAGCTTGCAGAATCTTTTCTTTTGTCTTGACTTTGGACAGATTCATCACAATGTGTCTTGGAGAAGCTCGATTAGAGTTGAGGCGACCCAGGGTCCGATACCCCTCTGAAAGCAGTGTGTCAGACTCTTTGGTGATGTTTGGGAAATTTTCTTTTATAATATTCTTTAGTATGGCTTCCATTCCTCTGGGGCATTCTTCTTCCCCTTCTGGAATTCCTATAACTCGTATGTTGGAACTCTTCATAAAGTCCCATAATTCTGACAGTGAACGTTCTGCTTTCTCTCTCTTCTTTTCTGCCTCTTTTACTGTCTGAGTTATCTCAAGAACTTTGTCTTCTACCTCTGAAATTCTTTCTTCTGCATGGTCTAACCTGTTGCTGATACTTTCCATTGCATCTTTAAGTTCCCTAATTGGCTGTTTCAGTTCCTTCGGCTCTGCTATATCCTTTTTATATTCTTCATATCGTTCATCTCTTATTTGATTCTGTTTTTGGATTTCCTTTTGGTTATTTTCCACTTTATTAGCAATTTCCTTCATTGTTTCCATCATTTCTTTCATTGTTTTCAACATGTGTATTCTAAATTCCCTTTCTGTCATTCCTAACATTTCTATACTGGTGGAATCATCTGCAGCCGCTACCTCATAGTCCCTTGGTGGGGTTGTTCTAGACTGGTTCTTCATGTTGCTTGGAGTTTTCTGCTGATTCTTCCTCATGAGTGATTTCTTTTATCTGTTTCCTTGCCCTAATTTTCCTTTCACTTCCTCTTGCTCTTTAAGTTCTTGTGCCTGTGGACTAAGGGTTACAGGACCAGAAGGGTGAGAAGGTTGAAGAGCAAAAAAAGGGGATGAAAGAAAGGAGGACCGAGTGATAAGAAAAAAAGAAAGAAAGAGAAAGGAGAGGGGGTGGGTATAAGGAATATTGACAAAAAGTAGAGAGGCACAGAAAGAGGGAGACAGGACAATATAGGTTTACAGTAGGGTACTGTGACACAACCTTAAAAAACCCCACCTTCTGGGGGTGCCCAGTTGCGTGGTTCCCTTGAGGTCAGCAGCTCTTTGCTAAGCTGATCAGACACAGTACCCCACCTCCACCAAGTAGAGAGGAAAGACAAAAATGCTATAAATCCAACCTAAACAAGCAAACAGAAAACTTTACAGGGATAAAATTGGGTGAAAAACCAAATGATATCGGTAGAAACACTAGCAAAAATGAAGTTGTAGTTATTAAAAAAGGCAGCAATGGGAAATTATAATTGAACTAGAAAAATTGAGAAAGAAAAAGGGATCTGTATGGAAAAGATTGAAATTAAAAAAACAAAAGAACATCAGCAACGTCAAAATAAACAAACAAAAAGAACAACCAAACAACAAAAAAAGAAAAAAATACACAACAAAAACAAAGCAGTTTGTATATGTTATTGAATATTGTCTGGGCAACACGTGGTCTTCTGGGGTATGAGATGTTAGTCACAGTTCTGATACGACTGGAGGCTGCTTATTTCTCAAACCCCAGCAGGTAGACACCCTAAATCTCTCTTCAGCCCACTTAAAAGGCACTTTGAACTTGTAAACTTGCTGAGCAGAAGCTTTCCCAGCTTTCTCGCTGGAATCACTGCTGACGTGGCTATCCACTTACCCAGTGTGCCAAAACTGGTCTCACTCTACCCCTGAGGGTTAGGGCTGCAAGGCGGCTCAGACCCCACCCTTAGGCTACTTGGTTGCTGGGTTACCAGCTCCCACCCGTTTCTAGCTCTGCGACCCTGAGGGCGGAGCTTGCCGGGGCAGATCACTGACAATGGAACCGTGTGACCCACCGCCAAACACTATTAGCTCCGTCTGGCTCAGCGGCTCAGACTGGGGCCCTAGACAACGGCCAAAGTTCTCCGCACTCCCGCTCAGGCCTTCCCCAAGGCAGTTCAACTCAGTGCCAAGTCCAAGGACATCAAAACAGTTCACAGGTAAGGCCTTTCTGGTTTGCAGTCTCGCTGCTACTGAACTTACAGTTGTGGGCGGGTTTAGACGGATTGAACACACGCGACCACTTGCCGGTTTTCCACTGTTTTAGTCCTCCTCTTGGGGTCCAGAAGTCTCTCGCTGACTCCCTGTATCCTCATAGAAGTGATGATAGGCAGTTCCCACCAGCCAGAGATGCCTGGAGTCCTATCTCCCCAGACTCACGGTGCCCAGATGCAAGGAAGCTGTTACTCGGCTGCCATCTTGCTCCGCCTTCATAACCAACTGTTTGATTTATTGATGTGTTGTATAATTCTTTTGTTTTCAATTTAATTTAATTCTGCTCTAATTTTGGTTATTTCTTTTCTTCTACTGGGTTTGGGGTTGGAATGTTCTTCCTTTTCCAGTTGCTTGAGATGTCGCATTAGGTTGTTAAGTTCCCCTCTTTCTGTTCTCTTGAGGAAGGCTTGCAGTGCTATAAATTTCCCTCTTAGGCCTGCCTTTGAGTTATCCCAGAAGTTCTGATAATTCATGTCTTCATTGAAGTTTTGTTCCAAATATTTAGCAATTTCCTTATTAACCTCATCTCTGACCCAGCTATCATTCAGCATAAGGTTATTTAACTTCCATGTTTTTGTATGAGCATGCAGATTCCTGTTGTTATTGAGTTCAAATTTTATTCCATGGTGGTCCGAGCAGATGCAAGGAATAATTTCTATTCCTTTAAATTTACTGAGGTTAGACTTGTGACCTAAGATGTGATTGATTTTGGAGTATGTTCCATGGGCTGATGAGAAGTTTGTGTATTCAGTTTTGTTGGGATGAAATGTTCTGTAGTTGTCTGCTAAATCCAAATGTTGGATGGTTAGGTTTAAATCTATAATTTCTTTGCTTAGCTTCTTATTGGAGGATCTATCCAATAATGCCAAAGGAGTGTGAAAATCTCCAACTATTATGGAGCTGGAGGAAATCAAGTTGCTCATGTCTGTTAGAGTTTCTCTTATAAATTGAGGCACATTCTGGTTGGGTGCATAAATACTAATAATTGAAATATCATCATATTGAGTATTATCCTTAACAAATATGATGTGACCATTCTTATCCTTCCTTACTTTTGTTGGTTTAAAGCCTATTGTGTCTTCAAATAGAATCGCAACACCTGCTTTTTTCTGATTACAATTTGTCTGATATATGGGCGACCATCCTTTCACCCTGAGTCTATATTTATCTTTTAAAGTAAGATGTGGTTCTTGTATGCAGCAAATATCTGGCCTGAGTTTATTTGCTTATTTATTTATTTTTTATTGTTAAATCATAGCTGTGTCCATTAGTGCAATCGCCTGTACCCATTCTAAGATGCACCATAAGTGGCCCCACCCATTACCCTCTCTCCACCTAAACCTCCCCCCTCCCTTCCCCTTCTGTGGCCCTTTCCCCATAGTCTTGTGCTATAGTTGGGTTATGGTCTTCATGTGAAAGCTATAATTTAACTTCATAGTAGGGCTGAGTACATTGGATACTTTTTCTTCCATTCTTGAGATACTTTGCTAAGAAGAATATGTTCCAGGTCCATCCATGTAAACATGAAAGAGGTAAAGTCTCCATCTTTCTTTAAGGCTGCATAGTATTCCATGGTATACATGTACCACAATTTGCTAGTCCATTAGTGGGTTGATGGTCACTTGGGCTTCTTCCATGACTTAGCAATTATGAATTGGGCTGCAATAAACATTCTGGTACAGATGTCTTTGTTATATTGTGACTTTTGGTCTTCTGGGTATAAATCTAGTAAAGGAATTATAGGGTCGAATGGAAGGTCTATTTTTAGGTCTCTAAGTATTCTCCAAACATCCTTCCAGAAGGAACGTATTAGTGGGCATTCCCACCAGCAGTGTAGAAGTGTTCCCTTTTCTCCACATCCACGCCAACATTTCTGGTTTTGGGATTTTGTTATGTGGGATACTCTTACTGGGTTTAGGTGATATCTCAGAGTAGTTTTGAATTTGCATTTCTCTGATAATTAAGGATGATGACCTTTTTTTCATGTGTTTGTAGATTTTGCGTCGGTCTTCTTTAGAGAAGTTACTCTTTAATTCCCTTGCCCACCCTGAAATGGGGTCACGTGTTCTTTTTTTGCTAATAAATTTGAGTTCTCTGTGGATTCTGGTTATTAGACCTTTATCGGAGGTATAACCTGCAAATATTTTCTCCCATTCTGAGAGCTGTCTGCTTGCTTTACTCACTATGTTCTTGGCTGTGCAGAAGCTTTTTAGTTTGATCAGGTCCCAGTAGTGTATTTTTGACACTGCTTTAATTGCCTGGGGAGTTCTCCTCATAAAATATTCACCCAGGCTGATTCCTTCACGAGTTTTCCATGCACTTTCTTCAAGTATGTTTATAGTTTCATGTCTTAAGTTTAAATCCTTTATCCAGTGAGTGTCTATCTTAGTTAATGGTGAAAGCTGTGGGTCCAGTTTCAATCTTCTACAGGTTGCCAGCCAGTTTACCCAGCACCATTTGTTAAATAGAGAATCTTTTCCGCACTGAATGTTTTTAATTGGCTTGTCAAAGATCAAATAACGGTAAGTAGCTGGATTCATCTCTTGGTTCTCTATTCTGTTCCAGACATTTCTGCTTTTGTGCCAGTACCATGTTGTTTTCATCACTATGGATTTATAGTACAGTCTCAGGTCTGGTAGCGTGATTCCTTCTGCTTTGTTTTTATTGCTCAGTAATGTTTTGGCTATTGAAGGTTTTTTCCGATTCCATATAAAATGAAGTATTATTTTTTCAAGATCTTTAAAGTATGACTGGCCTGAGTTTTTATATCCAGTCAGCTAACCTGTTCCTCCTTAGAGGACGGTTTAAGCCGTTCACATTAATGGAGAATATTGATAAGTCTGGTAAAATTTTGGGTATCAAGTTTTTTGAAAGTCCAGTGCACATTTTTAATTTTTTCTCCATGGTGGAAGTTGGAGTTTGATCAAAAGTTTCTGAGTTAGTTTACTTTTGTGGTAGAGTATTGAGCTGGTCATTGTGGAGGATAGGTCTGAGAATATCCTGAAGAGCTGGTATGGTTATGGCAAATTTCTTCAACATATGAATGTCATTAAAGTATTTAATTTCTCCATCATAAATGAAACTCAGTTTAGCTGGATACAGGATCTGGGGTGAAAGTTATTTTGTTTTAGGAGAGTAAAAGTCAATGACCACCCTCTTCTTGCTTGAAAATTTTCAGCAGAGAGATCTGCAGTCATTCTAGTATTCTTCCCTTTGTAGGTAATGGATTTCTTACATCTGGGTGCTTTCAGAGTTTTCTCTTTTATATATTATTTAGTGATGTTAATTATGATATGCCTTGAGGATATCTTATTCGGGTTGTGTCGTACTGGAGTTCTGAAACTGTCTGCAATCTGAATTTCAACATCTCTTGGCATGTCTGGAATATTCTCTTTCATAATTTTACGGAGAAGGGCCTCTGTGCCTTGCGAAGGCACTTCATCACTTTCAGGGATCCCAATGAGGCAGATATTACCCTTCTTCAAATTATCCCAGAGCTCTCTGAGAGAGCTCTTCATTTCTCTTCATCTTTGAGAGTTTGGGAGTGTTCAAAAGCTTTGTCTTCAATGTCAGAAATCCTTTCTTCTGCTTGCTCCACTCTGTTACTGAGGGATTCTACTGTATTTTTCAGATCTTTGAGGGTTGTAAATTCTTGCTTCATTGTGTCAAAATCTTTCGTGGTTTTGTCTTTAAATTTGTTAAATTCTTGAGACAACTTTTGAATTTCTCTTCAAATTTCTAATTCCGACTTTTGAATTGCTCCTTGAATTTCTAATTCCAAATTTTCCTCCATTTTATCAATCTTGTTTGCAATCCAAATTCTGAATTCGATTTCTGACATCTCAGCCAGCTGTTTATGACTGGGATCTTCAGTTACATCTTCCATATCTTTTTTTTAGGGGGGGAGGAGAGTTGATATACTCTGGTTATTCATGTTACCAGTGTTTTTCTACTGATTATGCCCCATGATTATTTTACACCATTTGACTTTCCCCCTGGAGCTTTGTCAAGGACCTGTACAGTGCTATGGCTTGTACAGTGCTATGGCCTGAGAAACTGTGGACCTATTTGGTGTGGTGGGGCTAAGTGGCTCTGTCTTGTTTTCAGCTAGTCTCTGTCCGATCCTAATGAAACAGTTACTCTGGGTTGAAGTCTCAGCTGTGGAGAAATACCAGCAATTATGTCACCCCCACACTCCACAGGCTACAATTGGAAAAGGAAAATCAAACCTTCCTACAACCACACACCCCAGGCACCACTTGGATAGTCCTTGGGTGATTGGTTCAGTTCAAAAGGTCCAAATCAATTGTCTCAGTCGGCACCTATGTCAGGTGGGAGAGTTTAAAAAGTCTCTGCCAACTAGATCATAGGGGTCTGCTGACAACTCAGATATGACTTGCTCTGGTGCTCCATGAAGTCAGGAGAACCCACCCAGGAAATAGATTAGTCTCAGAAGGTTGATGCCTCCTTCCTCACCTTGCACCTCTGTCACACCCAGTCACTGATAACCCCGCAGGACTGTGACTCAATTGCCTCCAATTAGCATGTACTCCAGGTGTTTGCACCTGCTTGAATCACAAGGAAATCTATGTCTACTCAGCCAGGCTACTGCTCTCTGCCTCTATCCAGCAGGGGGAGCTGAGGCCTGACAACCTCAGGTGCTTGATGCAGGCTGGGGGATGTTCACTCAGTTCCAGCCCCACCCCTGATTGATGTTACTGACAGAACAGAACAACTTTGTGGGAATTTGTTTCTGTCCCTGCTAAATTCCCCTGCAGGAGAGAAGCTGTTTTGAATTCCCAGAACTTGTTCCTCAGGCCCTGTCTGTGCTGCTGTACGGCCTTAGCTGTTTGTATTCGCTGCACGATTACCTGTCAGATCCAGCTTCTGCCTGCCCTCCTTTGCTTAAGCCGATGGTCCCTGAGGGCTGGGTGCATCTTAGGCTCAGTAAAGTGGTCCTCGGGGTCAGCCCCACCCTGGGAACTTCGCAGCTCTGTGGGTGCATTTCTAGTCCCCGTGGTCCACCCAGGCCGGTACCGCCTCAGGCAAACCCTTTACTCACGGGGCCTGTGTTTCTGTCCCAGATCTGTTCTGTGGTGGTTGCCACCTGAGTAGATGCCTGGCCTCCTCTCGTTGCCCAGGGAGACAGGGGGTGTGGCTTCGGAATATCTGGGAGTGAGCCCGATTCTTGCCAAAAGAGGGCTGCTGTTCTGCACCTTGGGGCACTGCTGCTCCAGTGTGGTTCCCTCTCAGCCAACTGTCCGCTCATCACTCCCATGCCGTAGAGTCAGCACCGACCAGCTGCAGTCTAGGCCCTGTCCATACCCCTCGAGAAATCACCCAAAAATCTGGACTCCTGGGGGACATTCCTCCAGACCTCAGAGTGAGAGTGGAAGGGAGTGGTTGGAGCTCAGATTTGCAGGTAGAGAATATATACAGTTTTATACAGTTTTATGCCTGGCAAGAGAATGCCGTGGCACCCTAGTAGGGGAGGTAGGTCCAGTTTTTAGAGGCTCTATCCCATGGAGTATAGTGAGAGGACCTTTGAACTCTGCTCATTTGTTTGTGGGGCACTCTGAGCCATTCTCATGGGGGAAGGGACTCCCGTCAGCTTGGTGATGGATTTTGTACCTTTTGTCTGTATCCTTGGGGTTGTAGCTCACCTCAGCATGGTTGATGTGTGTTCTTCAACCTTTTATCTTGGTGCAGCTCTAATCCACCAGGTTACTTGCTAAATTTCTGTCCTTTAACTCTCCTTCTGGATGGGAGCCTCTGTGGAAAGCTGGCTTCAGTCAGCCATCTTGTTTCTGCCCCTTCTTCATCAATTTTAAAGCTTAGCTTATCAGGATACAGAATTCTGGCATAAACATAAACTTGTTTTGTTTAAGAAAGTTAAAAGTACATGACCATTCTTGTCTGGCTTGGAAAGTTTCAGCTGATAAACCTGCTGTCACCCGGATGTATTTGTCTCTGTAGGTCAATTGGTTATTATTCCTGGCTGCTTGCAATATTTTCTCTTTTGTCTTGACTTTGGGCAGGCTCATTATAATGTGTCTTGGAAATGTTATATTGTTAGGACAATCCCAGGGATTTATATTTCTCTAAAAGGAGTGTGTTGGAATGGTTAATTAAAGTTGCGAAATTTTCACTTGTGATATCCTTCAGTATGGCTTCTATTCCTTTGGATGTTCTTCTTCCCCTTTAGGGATACCTATAATTCATATATTTGAACACTTTATGAAGTCCCATAATTATTTGAGTGAATGGTCTGATTTCTCTCTCTTCTGCCTCTTTAATTACCTGAGTTAGCTCAAGAGGTTTATCTTACAGCTCTGAGATTCTATCTTCTCCATGGTCTAATCTGTTATTGATACTCTCTACTGCATCTTTAAGTTCCCTGATTGACTTCTTCAATTCCTTAAGCTCTGATGTATTCTTTCTATATTCCTCGTATCATCCATTTTTTGGTTTTGTTTTTTAATTTTCTCATCAATTCCCTTTATTGCCTTTGCCACCTTCATTTTAACTTTACTTTCTGTCATTTCCATTGTTTTTTTATAGGTGGAATAGTCTGTGGTAGCTGCCTCATGGTCCCTTAGGGGATTGCTCTGGTTTGGTTTTTCATGTTGCCAGAATTTTTCTGTTGGTTCTTCCTCATGTGTGTTTTCTTCTTGCTCACTTCCATCCCCTACTTTTTCCTTCTCACTACCTCCTTCACTTTAAATTACCTTTTCTCAGAGCTTACGTGTTGAAGTGATCTTTCATTATAGGCCAAAAGGAAGAGAGGGTAAAGAGTGAGAAGGGAGAAAGAAAAGAAAAGATAATAAAAGAGAATGATAAAGAAAAGAAAATGGGGTGGTGAAAGAAAAAAATTTAAGAGGAACGAAGAAGGATAGAAAGAGAGAAAGAGAGTGATAGGAGAAATGATGGTGATTGGCAGGGTGCTGTGACCACATCCTTAAGTCCAGGTCTTTGCAGGGCTGGGCAGGACCCTGAAGTCAGGACCTCCTTACCAGACTAGGCAAAAGTAAGACCCCCAGCTCTACCAAATATAGAAGAGAAATAAAAGAAAAACTCAACAGTATGTCATGATAGGGACCTACCTATTTCCAAAGGCCAAAGCTAGAAAGACACCCTGGTCCATGAGCTTGTCATCTCCTTGAGCCAAATCAGTGCCAAGACCCTCCCAGTCAGACCAATGCCATCATCCCACAGCACTCAGAAGAAAGGAAAAAAATAATTAAAAATAAAAATAAAATAGATACCAAAAATTAAAAATACAAATTTAAAAGATAAAGAAAAAATAAGGTAAATATCTTAACTCTTTATGAGAAATTTATGCAGGAAAGATAAAAAAGTAGAAAAATATCTACCAAAGGAGAGAAATAAAAAAAGGAGTATAGAATAAAAGGGGCTGAAAAACCATAACAAACATGGAGGAGCTCTTGCTAATGAAGAAAGTAAAAATTACAACCAGACCAATAAAAAAACCAATGACAACCACAACAACAAAAAAGTGAAAAAAAAAAAACAACTAAAACCAAGAAAAAACTTGCAAAAAGCGAAAAGTGGAAGAAATATATATGTGTATAAATACACACACACACACACACACACAAATATTGGAATTTGTTGCCTGGACACCAGGTGGTGCTGTGCTGTTAGGAGATGGAGAACACACATGCTGCTTTTTCTTTACAGGGTGGGCATAAAGTTTATGTGAGACTTAAAATAGTTGTAACTTTAAATTGCACATGAACTTTATATCCACCCTGTATATGGAATGGAAGCCAGAAGCCACTTTCTAGCTGCAGAGGAGATTGGGTCTTGTTTTTCTGACTGATTTGTCCTCAATCAGGGCCTGATCACCTTTCCAGAATTCTGTCCTTGCATGATTGGGGTCCTAAAGTTCTCCCCAGCTTCCTTAGGAGGCATGTCAAACAGTACCTGCTGACAACAATATGGCCTTCCTGGTGGTGTAGCTGTCTGTTCAGCTCACCCAAGGGTAGATACTTGAGTTTAGCAAGTGCACCAGAGCCAGTCGTACACTAGGAAGCTGTGATCTGGTCCTCAGCATGGCCTTCCCACAATGGCTCTGCCCAGTTAGTAGCTAAGCCCACCCCTCACAATATTCAATCTTGGCTGCTGGATGCTATTTTCATTCCCTCATTTGGTTAAGCAGTTTAAACTGCTCACTAGAGCTGTTTAGTCCAAAATCAATAAGCTTCAGGATAGCCCTTTCCTGTCTCCAACTGTGTGAGAACTCATTGGCTGCCCCCTGCTTATTCTCAAGCACTTGACTTCTGGGCCAGCTCTCTTTAGCTCCAGACCTCCTCATCTGCTCCTTGAGTTCACCACTGCTTTAGTGTGCCCTCAGAGCGACATTCCTGTGTAAGTTCCTCCAGTCAGAGGTGGGTGGGGTTCTAGTTTCCTTATGTTGCCCAAGTGGCTAGTAAGGAGCTGTTTCTAATCCCTCATCTTGCTCTGCCCTATCCCTTTTCCTGTTTCTTGGATTTCTGTTTCTCACATTGCTCACAAGCTAAGTGAGGAGGTTTCTCCTGTAAGAAAGGCATGTATGCTTTTTTCTCCAGCTGAGTGGGAGAACAAATGCAATTAAAAAATCCACGTTGGATGCCTTCCCACGTAGGATAGGAAAGTTTTGTTATGTTTCTGAGTCAAGACACTTTGGAATGCAAGTACTAGAATCTTAAATCAAACTTTTCACAATACACAGTTTCAAATTTTAAGATTTACAAAGAGGATCTATGGACTCACACAAATGGATCTGAAATCTCAAATCATGCTGCCAGTCTCTGCATCTATTTCTTTGTCTTTTCACTGTGACCCATTTAGTGTGGAGTCAATACAATCCAAATAAGACTCCATGTGTTAGGCAAAAATCATCATCAGACTAAAGGGCACATAGTCATGGCATTGCTAATTCTGAGGACTAGCAAACATTATTTCCTCAAGTGTTATGAGATTTTTAGAACACACCTGGATCGCATACCTGCCTTTTAAGGCCTGGGTTGTATCAGCTCCACCAAGAAAACATTAACATGTATTTGGGGTTTGTGTCCTGTGAGCTTGTCTTCCTCCTACCTTCTAAGGGGATCTGCTCACTGCCTACACCTGGTTTCCTATGGGGCCAGTGTGACACCTAGGGGGGCTGTGATGTGATTCTTCCTCCTGTCCCTCATTTCCCTCTGTGTCCCAGACACTCTGTGTCCTTTGAACATTCATCTAACATGTCCTGCAAATGGCCTATAAGACCCTGACCACAGAGCCCTCATCAGGAGTCCATTGTGAGCCTCTCTTCTTGATCCAGTAGTTCTAGTTTGTGATTCCACAACACATGTTTGGATAAAGAATATGTCTCCTGGGAGGCCCCGGTGGCTTCAAGGAGAAGGGCGCCAGCCCCATATGCCAGAGGTGGCAGGTTCAAACCCAGCCCTGGCCAAAAACTGCAACCAAAAAAAAAAAATATGTCTTCTTAAGTTGTGGCTATTCTTACCAGGGAAGCTACTGATAGAATATCCCACAGAATATGAACATGAAAGAGAAACCATAGTTTGTAGTGAAAGGAACAGGCTTCAGGTCAGATTAATCACCATTTTCACCATAAACAATATGAAGGGTCCAGACACTGCTGTGACCACCAACATCAAGTGTCAGACCCAGGAGAAGGGAGCAGGTGTTTCCCACGCCCACTCCATGTTGATTCTGAACAGGTCTCAGCTCCTGGCCCAGGGTCTGCCTGTCTTCCCAGGCACCCCATTGATACCCTGAAAATTAGGAAATACAACACATACCTCAGGGAGGGCAGAGTGGATTTGTGTCTGATGAAGAAATTGTCCCAGATTTTCACTCCTTGTAGAATATAAAGGTCATATATTTTGATTTCTAGTGTGAGGGACAGGATACCTTCTTTGGCTTCCTGCATTTACAGAGCACTTGAAGTCATGAGTTCCTTGAACTAAAACTGTGGCCTGGGTCAGGCTGACCCCATCTCAGGTCATCTGTGCTTCACCCAGGACACCTGACTCCCAGGGTCTTGGGTACAATTTTACTTTGTCCCTGAGGTCTTTCATGATTTCTCAGTGGTAAATTGCAGCAAGTTCCCCCATGAGCCTCAATGCTTCTTCTCTTTATTTGTAGCTGTAGAATTTTGAGTTATCTCATATTCTGTACATTTGACTACTTATTAATACTTTCTGTATCATTTTTCTCCCTACTCTACAAGGTAAGCTATAGATTATCCTCATCCTTATACCACCATGTCAAGATGACTGCTAAACACATATTTAGGTGATTAATAATTTCTTTTTCATTCAATTGGCTAATTGTATTAAACATCACATGACAGAAAATTATATCATTATTATTGAACTGCATGGAAAACACCTGAAACCTACAAAGGTAATGCAGTCCATGCATTTAGTTCATGTCACAGTCACCAGTAAAAAGTTAACAAAAATCTCTGAAGAGTATATCATAGGAGAACATCATGGGTAAAATAGGTATTTATGAAGTAATAGGAGCTTAGAAAGTAGAAGAGGCTAGAATGGATTTGATGGTGACTGTTAAAACGAAACACACAAGAAGTTTAAGACTTGGATACACTAAAGGAAGGAGCATCAGCAGCATTTTATACAGAGAAAATGGTTTCAGGACAGGAAATAGGCAAAGGCAAGCTCTAACCCTGCTGAAGTTTGAGGGACTGAGGTTGTAAGAGACAAGGACGACATAGAATCCAAGCTGATGAGCTCAGAAGTATCTGTCATCTCCAGGAAAGAGGCCATTAAACCACAGAACATCCCTGCTCCTCAGTGTGACAAGAGCACCTCAAACCAAATAACCCTTACTGCTTGCACTCTAGAATTCAGAAAACTTACAAGAAGGAATAGGGTAGTGGTTAAATATATGGGATTTGCTGTCAGCCTTGTTGCTTAATCTGTTTTGAATTTGAGTAAGAGAATTAACTGTTTCAGATTTGTTTTCCCACCTGTCATAAAAATTGGTTAATGATAGTAGGTACATAATATAGTTAATGTGAAATTCTTTCTCATATTGGTAATCGCTCAATATTAGCTAATATGAATACAGTAAATGTTTTCATATATCCTGAGAGACTTCCTGGCATACACTTAATACTGCTTCTATGCAGTTATACAAGGCTGTCTTCCTCTCACCACAAATGGAAGTAATAGAATCATGTTCTCATTTTCAAGAGTCAATTTTGGGGTCCTTAAGATTCAAGTGTTCCATCCCTGGATAAATGGCATTCAGTAAAGTTAGATTTAAAACCCAGGCCTTCAATTATCAAGTGACCCAGGCAGTTTATGGTAATGTGAAGTTTAGCATGGATGAAAGACCACGGTACTGGAAGTGTTCCCAGTCAAACCACAGTATGGAATGGTCAAGGCCTTGTATCTCCCTTAAAGGAAAAGTGGGCTTGGAACAAGAAAGAAGTCAGATCACAAATTCATATAGGAGAATCAAATGAAGAAGAAAAGTCTGAGAGACTTCGAATAGGACGATGTGTAGATTGTGCAGACTGGAAGGTCTGGTCTTCAGGATGGGGACAACTCGTACCAGTCCATGGGCTATTAGGAATAAGGCTGCTCCACAGGAGGTGAGCAGCAGTGAGTAAGGGCAAAGCTTTATCTGCATCTCCAATCAATCCCGTCATTGGCATCACTGCCTGAGCGCTGCCTTCTGTCGAGTAAGCAGCTCATTAGATTCTCATCTAAGCACAAACCATAGTGTAAACTGTGCATGTGAAGGACTGAGTTTGCCCATTCCTAAAGAGTGTCTAATGCAGTGGTTTTCAACCTTCCTTATGCCACAATGTATTTTCATTGTTAAAGGGGTAGCAACCCACAGGTTGAGAACTGCTGGTCTAATGCCTGATGATCTGAGGTGGAGATATGTGTTTGAATCATCTCTAAAACCTCACCCTTGTCCATGGAAAAATTGTCTTCCATGAAAATGGTTCCTGGTGCCCAAAAGGTTGGGGATTAATGATTGACAATGTGGTAAAATGATGAGCAAAACATGAAGCTCTCTCCTTGTGTAAGCAGAAAAACGTTACAGAGAGTAAACAGTCAAATTTATAGAACGTGAGATGGGCTTATATTCTACAGTTGAAAATGAGAATGAGGGAGACAGAGGTCCCAGGGGGAACTGGTTGCAATTTGCAATTGAGAAATCAGGAAAGACCTTAGGAACAAATAGAAACTGTAATAGAGACTTCAGGAGCTGGGGGAGAGAGGAAGCTGTCCTTCTGGGTGGAGTGCAGGTGCCCTGAGATGGGGTCAGCTTGGCCCAAGATGTGGTTAGGACAATATGGAGAGTTAGTTCAGGGACCTCATGACTTCATCTCAGTGTCAGGTACAGGAAAGGAAAGAAGGCTGTCCAGCCGAGACCTCAATCTCAATATGTAACTTTCAAGAGGAACAGTTAGGACAACTTCTTTCTCAGACACAGACAACAGTTAGCACAACTTCTTTCTCTGTCCTCCTGGAGGTGTTGCTGTGTTTTCCCAGCTGTGCACAGCCTCAGTCTTGTCTTCAGGCAGGCAGACCCCATGTCTGGGCTGAGACCAGCAAGGGGTAGCATGGAGTGGGCGTGGAGAATATCTGCTCCTTCTCCTGGGTCTGGGCACTTGCTGTTGGTGTCAGTGGTCACAGAAGTGTCGGAGCCCATCAGATTGAGTCAAGAATGGCAAATATTTGCACTTTACCACTATCCGCTTTCTTTGAGAACTGTGGTTTCTCTGTCACTTTTGGACTGCTTGGAGCATTCTACCAGTGTCCACATTGATATGAGTAGTCATGGTTTGTACAGAAATAGTTTAATTTTCAAAAACTATGTGTTATGGAATCACAAACTGATACTATTAGATGAACAGTAAATGTGGAGGCTGACATTGGACTTCTCCACAGGGTTCTGTGGTCAGGGCCTGATAGACCATTTTCAGGATGCATTAGACATGTGTTCAAGGGTCAGTGAGTGCCTGCTGAGGGAAAGAGATGAGAGACAGGGAGAAGAGTCAAATCATAGCCCACCTAGGTGTTAGACTGGCCCCTCAGTGATACCAGGTGTGGGCAGTGACCGTGTCTTCTCAAAAGAGAAGGCCACAACCCCAAATATGGTATATATATTGGGTGGGCAGTAGGAGACAGACCACCAGGGACATGCATGGCCATCTCTGCAAAACTCTGAGGATCTAGGAGGGCACTCTTGTTGGCATGTATGGTCATCTCTGCAGAACTCTGAGGATCTAGGAGGGTGCTCTTGTTGCTGTTCCTTTCAGAGATCTGGTTTCCTGCCTGCATTCTCCAACCTGTGTAAAAACCTGGATGTCAGAAACCTCAGCACCTGCAGCACCAACAGGAACTCAGGCTCCTGGTGAAATGCTGCCCCTGAGTTCACTCTTCCTGGTGCCCCCTGAAAGGTGCATGTTACAGGCAGCATCATGTTCTCTGAAGTTTTAAGGCAACCGAGGGAGTACATGTTGCAAAGTGCAATTGAATAATTGTGCTTGTGCATTTTATTGTGCATGGCAACCAATTTAATGTACATGAAATCCAGATTTTAGTATATATGGCTGAATAATATTTATAACAAGATATACCTCTGCCTTTGTTGTACTCATCATGTATTTGTTTGAATCGTACATAAAGTTGTTTTGATGGAACTGATACAAACCTAGACCTTAAAAGACAATGTGTGATCTGGGTCGGTTCCACACACTTTGGGAAATAAGGTGTGATTTCCCCAGACTATATGGGATTTAAACTGATGAAGACTGTTTGCCAAACACATGGCAGCTGCCTTTGAAAATGAAGCCACTGTAAATGGGTCCCTGTGAATAAATGGAGCAGATGCAGAGGTCAGCAGCATCACTGAAGCTTTCATGTCATTTGTGTCTGAACCCATGGTTCCTTCTTGAAATTCTTAGAGTTTGGAGCTGAAGAGTTTGATTTACATTTTTGATACATGGGTCCTAATGTATCTTGCTCATAGACGTGTACGTAAAAGAGGGGAAAACACCACAACTTTGCCCAAGGACTTTATTTCAGATAAGAAAACAAAATTGAGGACAAGGTAGAGTAGCGACAGCAAGACTTGAACTGCTCTTTATCCATTCTCCATGGTCAGCAGCAAAACAAGTAGGTGTTACCTTGGAAAACGCAGGTACCCAAGACAGTCTCCCCAGCAGCACAAGAAGGCCGTCTACAGACGCAGGCCCTGTTCCTCACTGGGTCTGAGAACACAGAGAGAATGTCAGAAGCTCAGCCCTGGGGTCAGCAGTGATGCTGACAGTGAATTCTAGAGAAGACACATGCTGGCTTACGTGTGGCATGGGCTGCATTGTTACAACTGGGTGCATGAGCAGCCTCTGTCAGTAGGAGCAACAACACACACAGTTTTGGTCTCACTGGGTTCAGATGATGTCATTAGTCCTCACTCTTCCGTGTCCCTGCCCCCATCACACATGCATCTCCCACACCCCTCAGTCTCTCTGCAATTTCTAAGAGCTCCTCTATACAGAGTCAAATGTTCTCTTTTCAATTAAGTCTACTCTTTTCAATACACAAAAAAACTAGTCAATAGGTCTCTCCATATCTTAGACCTTAAAATTCACAAGCCATCTTGGAATCAAAAGTCTTGGAGAAATGAGATCTTATAGATTTATTTGGGTCTCAGTGTTTAATTCAAGGAATTAAACTTCAAGGATAAGGAATTCAAGGCCCATTGATGTTAAATAAAGTCACTTCAGTGACATGGAGCCCTGCAGACCCAATTTCAGGACTGGAGGCTGCTCTAGACCCTGAAGCTCTGCCATGTAGGTGTCTCTCACCTGGAGCTTGAAGGATGGAGTTTTTATTCAGTGTGATGGAAATGGCCAAATCCTCATCCTCTAGCCCAGGCTGCTCCTGGTACGGGGCCTCCTCCACTCTCTCTTGGAGGGGCTCAGCCTGGGCCTGGAGGGCCACCAGAAGAAGGACAGCAAAAAGGCTGAGAGTCCTCATGCTGGGTCACCTGGAGGACAAAAAGCAGAAGCCCAGGTGTGTGGCAGTGAGGAGGCAACTTGTGTTCACACGTCTGTGGGAGGAGGCTCAGAGACAAATGAGACTCCTCTCACCCTCTAAGCAGAGACCAGGGCACTTCCCCAGGGAGGATGAGAGAAGCCTTCTCCCTCAAGGTTCCTCAGTTTTCTCTTCTCTCCCAGCCATATCCTGGTTTGTGTGATCTGCATTCTTCTATGTGGATTAGGTTGGAGCTAAGAGTGGTAATAGGGAATTGGCTATCTTTTTCCTGTATCCTACCTGCTTAAATATTAACAATATTCAGAAAATATTCACAAAAGAAGATAAATAGTGCTTACATTCAATAACCTCAAGAACAAATGCCTCTCATTTCTGAACATGGACCCTGCTACTGGCTGTAGGTCTAGACCCTGGTCGCAGACCTGCACTCCAATGGAGCAGAGAGTTAATTCTCTGCAGGGTTGGCCATCACCACTGTCATGAAAAGGCTTTTGAGTTATAGGCAAGAGAAGCTCTTGCTGGTGCCAGTGTGGAAAGGACAGGGTGAAATGAGCTCCACGAGATATAGGTAAAGAGTTTGTCTAGGGCTAAAAATACAATTATTATTTTTAGCTCTTTTGATGTATGAATGACAATTAAAAATTATATTTATCTAATATATGCTACCTTAAGATTGGATATATTTTCCATTTGGACCTTTATTTCATACCATATACAGCAACCAGCTTAGTATGGATTGAAAATCTATACATAGAATTTGGAAGCATAAAACTTCTAGAAGAATAACAGGGATAAGGCTTTTTAACATTGGGCAGTTATTTCTTGGATATGACACCAAATGAACAGGCAAAAAAAGGGAAATAGACAACTGTGTTATTGTGTATGAATAGACAACAGCATATTCATAGCACAGAAAACAGGCAACTGAGGGAAAATGCAACATAGAAAATAAGAGAAAATAGTTCCAAACCATATGTGAAATAAGTGATTAATATCCCAAAATATAAGTAACTCAAACAGCTTAATAGCAAAGAATAAATAATCTGACTAAAAACTGGTCCAGGACAAATTTTCTATTATACTTATGTGTTGATATATTTATTTACTAGATGTTATGTATGTATTATTCAAATAAATTAAAGAATGTTTTAAGAGGCTATTATAGTTTTTATTGAACATTTCAATTAGGACTCCATCTTTTGAATGAAATTCTTTGAGTTTCTCTGTTAACACACCCAGTAGCACCACCAGAGGCCCAGACAGAAATGCACCAGCTGGGAATTCACATACTGAGTCCCTCTGGGATGGCCTCATAGTCAGGGTCCAGCACAACCTAGACACAAACTGAATCACAGTGTGAAAGTTTAGTTTGTGTTACTTAAAGATTCTGAGACTGGGCAGGGTGACTGGAGAGGGCAGACAGCAGTCCTCTGTCTGAAGCCGCTTGTAGCAACAGCAACCACACACAGGCAGGAGAAGACTTCCCTATTTAAGGGCCATTGGGGACGAGGTTTCATAATTTCTTGGGGATGCTTTCTATTGGATACTTTTCCTTCTTTTTTTTAAGAAATGGTGTCCTGGTCTGTTGCCCAGATTGGAGTACAGATCATTAAACAACTCTGGTGCCAGGGCATCAGAGAAACTTAGGGCACCAATGTGGTTCAAACAGGAACCACACAGGTCCACACAGGGACCTCTTCACAACATTGCTTGCCTTGGCCAAAACCAGGCAGCCAGACATTATGTTTCTAACACTACTCCTAAGGCAGTGGACCCTACGGTGCCCAGGTTGCTGGCAGAGGCTGAATTACCTGGTCCAAGGGAATATTAAAAGCCACCCAAAATTCCATGTCTACACATCACAGTGCACATTTTGTGAAAGCTAAAACTGCCAGTGTACGTACAGAGGACAATTTGGAATCCAGTTCTCAAGCAGCCTTCACAGGACCCGGGTCTAACCATGAAAGCAAATCAAAGCCATTGGCAGGTGGGGGTGCTGGAGACCACCTGGGTGAGACTGCACATCCTCTCCCACTGTTGTTCATGGGGCAGCATGTGTTGGACTCTCCCCGAGTCAATGGCGTATGTGCAGCGTGTGGTCCCCTGCAGGGAGCAAACACCTCTTTGCTTGACCAATAGTAAACTCAACTTTGAATAATTTTCTAGAACCATCAGGTCCAAGGTCTCATGATATAGTCGCATGAGACACAATGTCTCTTGGAGGGAGGCTGCTAAGGTGGCAGAGAGCTTATATCACTGGGTGCTAGGCTCAAATACCGCCTTCAGACCAATCCTGGGGAGGCTTAGGAGTCCCTCTGTACTTAGCAGGAGTGAGATGAACACAGAGTTTGGGGATGTACAGGCTTTACCTCGTATAGCGTCTCCTGGGGTGTTGTAAGGGGAGTCCTAGGAGGTCTGTAGATCAAAAAGGGATCTGACTCCACCATCATTCTCCTCCTCATAGTGGAGTAGATGGGACTAAGTTGGAAGAAGGGAAATACATATCATCACTCCCAAGGAAATAGATACCTAAGGGGAGGCCACTGCACAGTCTGCTGAGGCTGGTTGGGCAGGGGCAGGGGCAATTGGGCTGCCCTGGTACAGAGGAACTAGGGCCAACTCACAGGACCTTCTCTTCACCTTGTCTGTAGGGAGAAGGAGTTGGATACTGAGGGCATGGAGCAATGGAGTGAAAGCCATAGAGTCTCCCTCAGTCTCAGGGAGGGAGGAGGTTTGTCAAGCCCTTTATGGGGTGGTGACTGCACCACATCAGTGGGGTCAGTTGCCACTGTGGGGAAAGAGAGGGATTCTGGCATGTGACAGGCCTAGCTGTTCCACCATTTGAGGCTGTGGGCAACAGTCTCAGCCAAGCCTATGAACACAGTTGGACATTATTAGCGGCCTGTAGGGCCCAGAGAATATGGTGTGGAAGGAAAATGAGAAGGGATGGTTTGTGGTGGCCCTAGTGGGCAGCAGAACTTAAAACTGGACCAGTCTTTCTGCCCACCAAACACTGGTCAGTTCACAGGCATTTCACCAGCAAGGCAGGAAGGAGGTATCTCTGAGACACTGTCATAGCTCTATGTGTTGTCTTGTAATTCAGGTCTCCCTAGGCTGGATTTTTGCACAGCTACTAGGGCAGCCTCACACTAGGACCTGAGCCTGTGGTTTCCTCAGTGGTAGGAAAGAATAATGGGGCTTCTCTTAGGTTAATAGTGATCTCAGCAAAATTTGCAGGTGCTCAGCCAAGCCAGTGCTCAGGGAAACAGCTCAGCAGGGTCAGGAGGGCTGGTGGCCATGAGCCAGTGCCATCTCTTGGGGACACCGAGGTCCACGTCCTATAAAGTGAGGGGAGGGTTGTTGAGTAGTGACCCTATGGTCAAGTAGTGACCCTATGATCTTCGAGGTCTCCAGCTTCTGTGAGGCTGTGGTGCCCTTCGTGACCTTTGGCCTAGGCTAGCTATTGTCTTCTGAGGTGGTGACCTTGACTGTGAATGTTTGGATAGCAGCCATGGGGTGGAGAATTAGGCAGAGCTGGGGTTCCCAGAAGAAGCCTGGTGCTCTGGGTGTCGAGGGCCCTTCCTGCCACATTAATATCAATGACATTAGGAGGCCACTGTGCCGCTCTGCAGGGCTCGCAGCTTGGAGAGGACAGGCTTAGTTAAGGTCCCCGAAGATCCCTGGGTGATGCATAGTCTTGCATCACAGGGGCCCTGACGTGGCAGCCTGATCTGAATCTGTGGTACCAAGTGGTCCAAAAGGGCCCAGAAGGCAACAGAGACAGCGCAGAGGTGGTCTGGATAGGGGACGCTACTGCACAGTGGAAGGTGGACAGCTGTGGAGGAAGAGGCCCAACGAGGTCAATTTTCCCCTGGCAGAAAGGGGATGGCTCAGTGAGCAAGGGCACCAGCACACATGGAACTTCTCAGGGCCACAGATGTGCAGGTGCTCAGTCCTCGGCTGGCGCAAACACTCTAACGTGGCCACAGCCCTTATGTCCGAGGCCGGGAAGCACCAGTCTGAGGAACTGAAGCCACCACTTGAGGAGCAGGTGAGCCTGGAGGCTGGAAGGAATGGGGACCTCATCAGGCCCGGTGGAGTTGGGATGAGTCTGGGTGTCTGGCCCCAGACCTATGGGGTCAGGACATCAGTGGCCCTTGGCCAGGCTGAGTTTGGAAGCCAGAGCAGAAGTGACATGGATGGGGCAGCCTCACCTGCACAGCAGTGACAATAGCCTGTGAAAATGCTCTGCCTGAGCCACCTGGAGGCTGACAGGGACCCATAGGGACTGTCATTGGATTTCAAGTTCCTGTAGTCACTTTTTCAGGTACATATCACCCGTCATTGGCTGATGCCAGAAATCTGTATGATGGCGACTCATGGTGGAGTTATGATCATAGGACCCTCCCCTTACACCCAGAAACCACTGGTCTCCCTTGCAGGCTGGGTCCCTGGCCCTCCTGTGTGGCAGAGCTACAGCTCAAGTGGAAGGTGTTGCCCTCCCTGCACTACAGGGACCACCCTTCCTTCACTCCGGGCCCTCTCAAGTCACTAGTGGTTCAGGCGAGGGGGCCCAATGGCCATGACCTGCATGCTGCAGATGGGAGGATTTGAGGATCACAGCCTCCTGTCATTTGGAAAGGCCCATTTTGTGGGTTTGGACCTGTCCTGCAGGTGCCATTTACTGGGGAGGTGTTGGTGGCCTGGGGGGAGAGTCTGAGCCCCAGGCTGACTAGGGTAGGGGTGACCAGCTGTATAGGCACAAGTCCCAGGGTGCTCATCTCTACAGGACCATGGTACCTAGGGGATGGCTGCCCTCCTGACAGTGTAACAGTGAAGTCCACATGAAGAAGGGCAGCCAGGATGGGCCATGGTTAGTCACAGGCCCTGGGAGTAAGAATGGGTGGCAGTGATGACCTGGCTGCAAACTCAGGGCACAGGGCTCATTGTGGCATCCTTACAGCCGGGTTCTACATACACCAGTTAGGTTTTAACCTCCAGGAGATTTAGGGCATTCCTGTACCACATGCTTGGGTTTCACTCCTTCTCTGGCAGTCATACCTTAGATGGTCTGGGGATGGAGGGACAGCAACAGAGAAGGTGTGACCTGGGGAACAGGTACCCATAGAAGGCACAGGGGACTCCAGCAAAGTCACCCTCGTTGAGGTTGGGGGTGGGCAGTTTGGTGCTTCCTGCCCAGGTCCCTTTCCCAAGACTGTGAGCCCCAACCCTGATACCCGCCCTGACTCTAGCTGGGGGATCCTTCCTCCCTGGAGCCTAGTCACCCAAGAAGTGGACATAGGGCTCCCTATCTTGGAGGGTTAGAACACAGAGTAGGGCGGGTTCCTGTGCTGTAGGAGTTCACAGTACTGAGAGTCTGGGAGAGGAGGTGCCAGGCCACAAGAGTGGAGGCCCTTCTCCCATGACCCTAAGGGTCTTGCTGGCAAAGATAAAAATGCGGAATGGAGAAAAGAGAACAACCACTTTTCTCATTATTATATTCTGGTCAGGTGGTAAGCAGAGAATGAAACAAAGAAACACAAAATAAGAAATATAACAACAATAAGAAGACAATGTTCTTTATTTTAGAGGAAAAAGTGCACCAAAGGTTTTGTAGAAATGACTAAGAACCATTTATTGAGGACTGTTACAATAGGGCCCAGGACTCCTGAGTAGGGAGAGAGGTGGAGTGAGGTCTCTTGCCCCGGAAGCAGGAGAGTGGGGGGTACAGCCCTGGAGGGCCCTGGGGGGTGGCTGTTGTGATTAGCCCATCTGTGTGTGCCACTTTGTGCTTATGGAACGGCGGCCCCTGTATTTCCACACAGACAGGTGCTTCCTCCTTGCAAAGTGATATTTGAAAGGGAAGCCTCTACATCTGCCTCATTTTTTATCTCATTATCCTTCCGTGTGAGCTGTTATTTAAGACAGACAATGTCCAGGGCTTCGGTCAACATGTAGAGTACCTGCACTTCAATAATCAGGTTTGGGGCTTATGTGAGTCTGGGCAAGTGGCCTGGTGGTTGGGACACCCTCCCACGTTTCCCCTGCATCTCTGTCCACAGCGTGCACGTCTCACATTGCTACAGAGATACAGCAGCAGCAGCCAGTGTGGGGGCCGGGGGGCGGCATCGACTCAGAGGAGACACCCCCGTCCCTTCCTGCATCTGCCCTTCCCTGAATTAATTAGTAGATGCCCCTGGGCATGTCAGTCTGGGATTTGATTCCATGAGTCTCTCTTCAAACATTATTTCCTCAAAATGCAAGGGAATTAGACCCTGACCCTACATATATCTTGTCTTGATACCATTTTCTCTACCTAAAATGCTGCTCTGGCCCTTTTTAATTTACCAACATTTTAACACCTTGTATGTTTCATTTTAAGGTTGACCATGAAGTATTTTCCTGCCCTCTAACCATGGTCGCCTCTTCCTTCTTCTTCAAATTCCAATGCTTCATGAAGCCACTCTCTACCCTTGACATTCTTCTATAGTTCATTTAGATTATTTTGATTAGTTTTTTAAAGGTAGCAGTCGTGCAAATTAGATGTATAAACTGCTTTGATCCTGTAGGATTTACTTCTCTACTATGCATCTTGGACATACTAATGTAACTTTTAATATTTTAACATGTTGGAAACAATTAATTTAATCAACCTACTGTGTAGTCATCTTAGTACAAGGATTAGCAAAACTGTAGCTGCCCTCCTAGCGTAGGGAGACAAATGTTGCAGAGAGTGAACAGTCAAATGTATAGAATGTGACATGGGCTCAAATTCTGCAGTTAGAAATATAAAGTAGAAGGAAGATGAACTTGTCAAAGGGATATCTATTGCAATTTACCATGGAGAAATCAGGAAAGAGCTCAGGGACAAACTGAAATGTCAGCTGCGGTCCTAGGAACTGGGGGAAGGGAGCCAGGTGTCCCACTGTGTGAAGTGCAGATGTTCTGACATCGGGTAGGCCAGCTTAGGAGACAGCGCAATACACAAAGGCCTCTGAACTTCAAATCTGTGGCAGGTGCAGGTCACCAAAGAAGGCAGCCTGGTCATCACACCCCACAGCTCAACATGTGACCTCACCTCTTCAGCAAGGTGGAGCCACTGGGACCATTTCTCTGTCAGACCCAAACTTACTCTGTCCCCCCTTAGGTGTGTGTTGTGTTTTCCCAGCTGTTCAGGGTGTCAGTAGGGCGGCTGGACCCCTGAGCTGCGTCCTCAGACAGGCAGACCCTGTTTCTGAGGCTGAGACTGCCTGCAGTCTGGCAGAGTGAGTGTGGTGAACACCTGCTCCCTTCTCCTGGGTTTGGAGATACTTTACAGATATTGCTATTCACAGCAGTCTCTGGACCCATTATGCAGCTTTTGGTGAGAATGGTGAGTAATCTATCAAGAATCTAACACTGTCCCTTTCATTATAAACTGTCATTTCTCTATCATGCTTGGACTCTGTTGGAGAATTCTACCAGCACCCACATAGATAAGAACAGACATGAGTTGAAGGGACATATCACTTTCCTGAAGTGTCTTGTGCAAGGACAAACAAGAACTACTAAGTCTGAGTGAATGTCGAAGCTCACACTGGCCTCCTGTCCAGGTCTCTGTGGTCAGGGTTACCTTGGGATAATTGTTCAAGGAACACAGAGTGTCACCAGACAGAGAGAAATGAGGGACAGGAAGAAGATTCACATTACAGCCCACCTAGGTGTCACACTGGCCCCACCAGGTGTAGGCAGTGAGCAGGTCTCCTTGGAAGGCAGGAGGAAGGCAAACTCACAGGACACAGACCCCAAATGTGGTGTGTTCATAGGGCTGGGCAGCTGCACACAGAGCAGCAGAGGGAGCTGCGGCTGTCCCAGCACATACTCTGAGGACCTGAGAGGCTCCTGCTGCCATCTCGTCTCCACACCCACTTTCCTGCTTCGTTTACAGATAAGCGTGACATTCTGGGGGTCAGAACATAAGCATCCACTGCACCAACAGGGACTCAGGCTCCTGGTGAGAAGCTGCCCCTCACTGCTGTTTTCCCTGCACCCCAGGAAGCTGCATTTCATGGAAGAATGAAATCTGTTCTCTGCCAATTTAAGGCAAAAAGAGTTCATGTGGTAAAGAAGTGCTGAGGACTTACATGAGTGCATTGTGTGTGTGGGTGTCTGTGCAAACTCACTTCACGAATGTGAGAGCCTGACTTAGTTACACAGCTGGATGACGTAGGCCGTGAGCACACTGTGGGTGTGGTTGTTAATTACCCAACAGTTCTCCTCCCCTCACCATGTGGTTGTTAATTACCCAACAGTTCATCTTAATGTTTTCTCAGTGGAGCTGATGCAACCCCAGGCCTTAGAGGTCAGATGTGTGACCCAGGCCTGTTCTATAAAGCTTCAACACTTGAGAAAATTGTGCTTGGTAGTCCTCAGAGTTAGTGATGCTATGACTGTGTGCACATTATTTACTCAGAGATGACTGTTCTTCTGGTAAATGGGACTGTGTTTGGCAGTGAATCCACACTAAATGGGTCACAGTGAAAAGAGAGAAAAGTGCATGCAGAGATCAGCAGCATCATTGGAGCTCCTCTGTCAAACCGTGTCTGAACCCATAGTTTCTCCTCAAAAATCTTAGAATTTGAAACTATATATTGTGCAGAAAGTTTGATTTAAGATTCTGCTACTTGCATTCCAAAGTGTTTTGACTCAGACACATGCCAAACATAAAAAGAGACAAATACAGGTATCTTGCAACAAATACTGTATTTGGGGTTGGGAAAGCAAATTGAGGACCAGGTGTAGGAGTGTGAGCTGGGCCCTTCAGCTCTCCCAGCAGACTGTGTCTGCCGTCTCTACCACGCAGTCTCAGCGGCAGCATAATGTGAAGATTCGGAGACAGCGGCCACCGCCTCTCTCCCCCGGAAAGCAGAATGGTCGGCACTGGCATGCCATTCTCCTTGCTGGGACTGAGGGAGCAGAGAGAGAGTGTCAGAAGCTCAGTCCTGGGGTCAGCAGTGATCAGACAGTGAATTCAGGAGAAGACACATGCTGGGCTGCATAAGCAGTGTGACATGGGCTGCTTTACAGCTGGGCGCATGAGCAGCCTGTCAATGGGAACAAATACCCCCACACACAGGGCTGGTCTCACTCAGGGTCACATGACGTTGTCATTAGACGTGTCTCACTCTTCCATGTCCCTGCCCCCGTCACACATGCATCTCCCCACACCCCTCGGCCACTCTGCAATTTCTATGAACCCCTCTATACACAGTCAAATATTCTCTTTATACTTCTCTTTTCAATACAAAAGGAACAAGTCAATATGTCTCTCCATGTCTTAAACCTTAGCAATATTCACAGATCATCTTGGAATCAAAAGTGTTAAAGAAAGAAAGTCTCTTAATTTTACTTGGCTCTCGCTGTCAGATTATAGATGAGGAAATCAAGGCCCATTGGTGTTTAGTAAAGTCCCCTCGGTGACATAGAGCCCTGCAGACCCAATCCCAGAGCCTCCAGTCCTCCTGCTCTAGACCTTGAAGCTCTACTGTGTAGGTGTCTCTCACCTGGATCTTGAAGGACGAAGTTTTCATGCACTGTGATAGAAATGTCCAAACCCTCATCCTGTGGCCCAGGCTGCTCCTGTTCTAAAGCTTCCTCAGCTTCTTCTTGCAGGGGCCAAGCCTGGGCCTGGAGGGCCACCAGGAGAAGGGCAGTGAGGAGGCCAAGGGTCCTCATGCTGGGGTCACCTGGAGGACAAAGGGCAGGAGCTTGACTCTGTGGCAGTGAGGAAGCAGCCTGTGTTCATGGGTCTGTGGGAGGAGGCTCAGATACAAATGAGCCTCCACTCACCCTCTCAAGCAGAGGGAGAGCACTTCCCAGAGGAGATGAGGGAAGCCTGTGCCCGCAAGGTCCCTCAGAGGATCCTCCGCTGGCCCAGCCATCATCCTGGTGTGATCTGCATTCTACTGTCTGGACTAGGATGGAGCTGAGAGTAGCAAAAGGGACCTCACCCTATTTTTCTATTTCCCTCTGTTAGAATATTTATATTTTAATATCCAAGAAAATAAAATAAGCAGTGCTTCCATTAGCTAACTTCAGGGAATAAAAACCTCTTATTTCTTAACAAGGACCCTGCTACTCTCGGTGAGTGTGAAGGGGGGTGGAGAACTTGTGCTCCCGTTCTCCAAGTGTGGTCCCTCGACCAAATCCAAACTTCACCAGAACAAATCTCTTTGTTAAAAGGATTTATTCTGTAATATTTGGCTTCAGTCCAAAGGCTGCACTCAAGGATCCAGTAGGAATCAGCACGGAATTCCAACAGAGTAGGGAGTTAATCCCTGCAGTGTTGGCCATCACCACTCTCATGAAGGGCCTTTCGAGTTACAGGTAGGGGAAGCTCTTGCTGGTGCTAGTGTAGAGAGTGCAGTGATCTCATCAGGCTTTGGGTGAAATGAGCCCAGTGAGATACATAGACAAAGAGGTAACCTAGGGCTAAAAATATGTTTCTTGTTTACAGCTCTATTGAGATGCAAGCAACAATTAAAATTGTGTTTGTCTAATATGTTCTGATTATGATTTGACGTATTTCACATCTGGACCTTTATCTCACTCCATACACAACAGTCAACTCAAAATAGACTGAATATCCAAACATAAGACCTAAAAGCATAAACTTCTAAAAGAACTTCTAACTATACAGAATATGACACCAAAGGAACAGGCGATAAAAGGGAAACAGGCGAGCAGGACCATGAGCCTACACAGCACACACACAGCAAAGGGGCCACGAGCTGGAGGAAAAGCAGATGAGAAAGGAAGAGGAAATATCTGCAAACAGTGCATGAGATGCGGAGTTAGTATCTGAATATATGAGAACACAAACAACTCAGTAGCAAAACTAAATAATCTGGAAAAAATGAGCCAATGACATGAACAGACTTTTCTATCACACGTATGTTTATTAGGTACGATATATCTAATATGCATACAAATAACAGAATGTTGTAAGCAGATTCTATGGTCTCTATCAGACTCATCAAGCAGGACACGTGTTTCTGAAACAAACACTTTGATTTTCTCCTTTAACATAGTTGCTGCCACCACCGAGGCTGAGACAGATGGGCACCACCTGGGGGTTCACACACTGGTCTCTCTGGGGTGGCGGCACAGTCCTGGTTTGGAATCTAGGCCTGGCTTCAATGACAAAATGACAAAATCTGAGTGGAAGTTTAGTTGTGTGTTACTTACAGGTCCTTAGGCTGGTCAGCGTGAGTGGAGAGGGCAGACAGCAGTCTCTGTCCCAAGGCTCTTGAAGCCACTGCAACCACACACGGGCAGGAGAGTCCTTCCCTATTTAAGGGTCATTTGGGATGATATTTCCCAACTTTGTAGGGGTGTGGGTGACTTTCTATTGGGTCTCATTTTGTTTGGTTGGTTTTGGTTTTGTTTTGGAGCAAGTGTCTCACTCTGCTGCTCTGCTGCCCAGCCTGAATTAGTCAAAGCTAGGTCAGTACAGGGCCCCACACAGGGTACCCTGATCTTTCTGTTCAGCCTTGGTCAAGCCTAGGCAGCAAGAAACTCTGGTTCCTCCATTACTCCTGAGGCAGTGGACCCCATGGTGCCCAGACTGGTGACCATGGCTGAATTCCCTGGGCCAAGTGGATAGTAAAAGCTGCCCCCAAATCCATGTCTGCACACACAGTGCACACTCTGTGCAGCTGACAAGGATAAAGCTGCCAGTGTCTGCACATGGGAGGACTTGGAATCCGGTTCTCAACCAGCCTCCTCAGGACGAGGTATAACCACAGAAGCAAATCAAAGCCATGTGGCTGGTGGGGTGCTGGAGATCACCTGGGGGAGATCACATGCCCCCCATTGTTGCTCATTGGCAGCACATGCTGGACTCTCCCTGAGCCAATGGTGTGTGTGCAGCGTGTGGTCCTCTGCAGGGAGCAAACACCTCCTTGCTTGAACAACAGATCGTTCAAGGCTGAACGATTATCTCTGGACATTGGGTCCAAGAACTCATGAGATTGTTCCATGAGACATAATGTCTCTTGGGCAATCTTGTGGAGGCTGTCAGAGTGACAGAAAGATTGGCATTAGCCTGTGTCACCTGGTAGTACTCAAATACTGTCCTCAGACCAATCGTGGGCAGGCTTAGGAACCCCTCAGTACCAAGTCGGAGTGGGATGAGCATGGGGTGGAGGGATGTGCAGGCTTTACCTCATGTGACCTCTCCTCAGGTGTCTCCAGGGGAGTCCTTGGAGGCCTGTAGATCAAAAAGGGATCCATCTGATCCTCATAAGGAAGTAGATGGGACTACTTTGGAGGAAGGGAAATACATATCACCACTCCCAAGGAAATAGACACCTAAGGAGAGGCAACTGCACAGTCTGCTGAGGCTGGCTGGCCAGGGGCAGGTGCAGAATGGGCTGCCCTGGTGCAGACAAAGCAGGGCCGACTCTCAGATCCTGCCCTTCGGTTTGTGTGGAGGGAGGAGGGATTGGATCCTGAGGGCACGGAGCAATAGAGCAATAGAGTCTCCCTCAGGCTCAGGGAGGGAGGACGTTTGTCAAGCCTTTTATGAGGTGGTGACTGCACCACATCAGTGGGGTCAGCTGCCACTGTGGGGAAGGAGAGGGTGCCGGGTACGTGACAGGCCTAGCTGTTCCACCATTTGAGGCTGTGGGCAAGAGTCTCAGCCCAGCCCATGAGCACAGTTGGGCTGCTTTGGGAACTTGGCCCCAGGAATGATTTTAGGTCCTAGGACATTAGTAGTGGCATGTAAGGGCAGAGAATGTGGGTATGGAGGGAAAATGAGAAGGGATGGTTTGTGGTGGCCCCAGTGGGCAGCAGAACTTAACACTGGACCAGTCTTTCTGCTCACAGAACGAGGCCAGTCCATAGTCATTTCAGCCTCAAACCCATCCTGTACAGAGGATAGCAGGAAAGGCCGTCTGCATAGAGCACCACATCCATAGCTCAGGGCTTTGTCACCACGGGGTCTTCCATCCTGACACTCGTGTGAGGTGGCTTATACCCTCATTTCCATTTTGAAAATGGTGCTTCCACGTGGTTGTTGCCTGATTTAGTTGGTGTAAGTACTTGTTGTTTTTGTCCCAGACAATGCCATCCATGGGACTTGGAGCCACATTCTTTACTTCCTGCAGGAAGGGGTAAGGCGGGGAATATTAGCCAGTCTTAAACCAGTAAAAACCAGAGCTTTCTTCAGAAGCTGCATTTTCAGCTGAGAGGTGTGATCTTGGGACTATTCTGTGGACCTGCTTGGTCCTATTGCTGGGGGCCAGTGACCAAGAGATCCTATCTCAACATTGATCCCTGATGCAGTAGCCAGGTGACACAGAAGACATTTTTGTCACAATATACAGAGGCTCAGCATCATAGAAAATGTGGACAATGCTGTCCCTTAGGGAAGAAGCATCTGATTCCTCTGTGTTACCAGGTGATACAGGCTAATGCCAATCTCTGTGGTCACCAGAGTGGTGCCCTGGGAGTCTGGGAAGGGTTGAGGAGGGGATGGCAGCCAGGAGGTAGGGAGTTAGGCAAAGCTGGAGCTTGCGAAAGAAGGAAGGGGGCCCAGGACCTGTACTGTGGCTTTAATAGCAATGACATTAGGAAGTTATTGTGTCACTCTAGGAGGCTGGTAGCTTGGGGATGATGCAGGGGCAGAGGCCCAAAGAGGTCTATTTTGCATGAATAGAAAGGGTGATGGCACAGGGAGCAAGGGTACCAGCACACATTATGGTTAGCAGGGGCGCAGATATGTAGGTGGTCAGCCCTCTTGTTGCTATACCTGTGGTGAGAGGCTTGTGGCATGCGGTACAAATACTCTAATGTGGCTGCCACCCCCTTGCCTGAGGCCTATGGGCACCAGTCTGCCAGCACCTGAGGAACAGGGGCCTGTGAGCCTGGAGACTGGAATAAACAGGAACTTCATCCAGGCCCTGGGAGTGGGGCTAAAGCAGGTAGCTGACCCCTGACATATGGGGTCAGGACTCAGTGGCTCTCAGCTAGGCTGAGTTTGGAGGCCAGAGCAGTGGCAAACTGGATGTGGGAACCTCATTTGCTCCATAGTGGACAACAGCCTGGGTGTACTGTCCTTGAATGTGCTGTGCCACGAGCCACCTGCAGGGTGAGAGGGATCACACATGGCCCATCCCTGGATTTTAAGTTCCTGTACTCACTGGCTCAGCCACACATGCCAGCCATAGGCCATGGCCAGGAATCTGTGAAAAGGAGACCCTGGGTAAGGTTATGGATAGAGTACCCTCCCCTGACACCAGACATAACTGGCTCCCCAGATGGGCTGGGGCTACTGGTCTCCTGTGCTATGCAGAACTTCTGTGGTACAGGGACCCCCTTTTCCTTCACTCCGCTCTCCCCAAGGCCTCCCCCAAGTCATCAGAGGCGTTGTAGAAATGACCAAGAATTGTTCATTGGAGACTGTTACAATAGGGCCCAGGACTCCACAGAAGGGAGAGAAGTGGAGCCTTGTATCTTGCAGTAAGAGCAGGAGAGTGGGGCATGGGGAGCATTTGGGGGTTGGCTATTGTGATTAGTCCATCTGTGTGTGCTAATTTGTGTTATGGAAATTTGGCCCCTGTATTTCCACAGCAACAGGGGCTTCCTCCTTGGAAAGTGATATTTGAAAGGGAAATCTCTGCATATGATCCATTCTTTACTCATTATCCTTCCATGTGAGCTGCTTAACTGAGGAAGATAACTTCTAGGTCTTCAGTCAAACATGCAAAGCATGTACATTTCAGTAATCAGGTTTAGGTCTTATTTGAGCCTGGGCAAGTGGTCCTGGTCATTTGGACACCCTCACACATCTCGCCACCACGTCTGTCCATAGTGTTCTCATCTCTCATTGCCCCATGTGGCTGCAGTAGCAGCAGCCACTGTGATGCCCTGGTGGGCCTGCATCAACTCAGAGTAAGAGTAGACACCCCTGTCCCATTCTGAACCTGCCCTTCATTGTATTAACAGATGCTGGGTATAAGAAAGGGCAAAACATGCAGCCCCCCCTCCCTGCGTAGGGAGACATGTGTTGCGGAAAGTAAGCAGTCACATGTATAGAATGTGAGATGGGGCTCAGCACTCATTGCATAGTGGTTATAGCACCAGCCACATGCACTGAAGCTGGTGGGTTCAAACCTAGCCAGGCCAGCTAAACAACAATGATGACTGCAACAAGAAAATAGCCTGGTGTTATGGCTGGTGCTTGTAGTTCCAGCTACTTGGGAGGCTGAGGCAAGAGAATTGCTAAAGCCCAAGAGTTTGAGATTGCTGTGAGCTGTGATGCCATGGCACTCTACCAGGGTGACATAGTGGACTCTGTCTCAGAAAAAAAAAAAGAATGTGAGGTGGGCTCATATTCTACGGTTAAAAATAAAGGGACGAAGGGGATTGAGATTCTCAGGGACAAATTGTTGCAATTTACCCTTGAGAAATCAGGAAGGACCTTGGGGACAAACTGAAATTGTAGTTGAGACCCCAGCAGTTGGTGGAAAGAGCCAGGTGTCCTACTGGATAAAGTACAGATGGCCTTAGATCAGATCACCGCAGCTCAAACACAGGAGCAAGAAGGCCCACACAGACAGTTAGGGACAATGCAGGTGTCCAAATGCCCTTGAGTTATTCCTTGAATTAGTTCAAGGACCTCAGAACTTCATATCAGTAGCAGGCATAGGATACCAAAGAAGACACCCCAAATCTTGGTATGTAACCAAGAAGAACTAGGACCATATATTTGTCAGACACAGACCCACTCTGTGCCCCCCTGTGGCGTGTGTTGTGTTTCCACAACTGGGCAGGGTCTCAGTGGGGTGACGCAACCCTTGAGCATCATCTTCCATTAGGCAGACCCTGTGTCTGGGGCTAAGACCTGCTCAGAAGCAGCATGGAGTGGGTGCGGAGAACACCTGCTCTCTTGTTCCCTTCTCCTGAGTCTGTGCATGTCTTTGTTAGTATTGGTGGTTACAGAAGTGTCTGGACCTTTCAGATCTTTTTTGTTGACAATGGTGAATAATCCTCCTTGGAACACTGTTTTTTTCTTTAACTGCAGTCTCTCTGTCACTCTTGCATTCCTTGGGGGCATCTACCAGTGGCACCATGACAATAGCCATGAGTTGAAACAAGAGACACTTTTTCCAAACATAGACCCAGGTAAATGTGAGTGGGTTCTGATGGAACCCCGTCTCTATGGGGTCTGTGGACAGGTCCTTGGGCATTTGGAAGACACTTGGAGGAGGGTGCCAGAGTCAGGAAGCATAGGGAAGGAACAGAGAAGAAAGACAGCAGGAAGTCATGTCACACCCACCTGGATATCTGACCGGGCCACAGTGATGGTGGGATCAGGCAGTGAGTGTGTTCTCTGAGAAGGGAAGAAGAACACATGTTCAAAAGGGCACAGATGCCAAGTGTGGCATAGGTGGCAGGGGAGCTGTGGCTGTCCTAGCACTTACTCTGTGATCTAATAGATCACTTTAGCTGCTGTGTTTTTCCAGATCTGATTTCCTTCCTGCGCTCAGCCACATTCATGTTGTTTGGGTAATAGGTCCTCAGCACCTGCAGCACCAATGGGGACTGCAGGCGTCAGAGAAGTGTTTTTCCTTATTACATGTCCCCACATATACTTTTGAAGCTGTATTTTATAGGCAGGGTAATGACCTTCTCAGTTTTAAAACAACTCAGAGAGTGCAAGTCCAGTCAAGCAATTGTGTGTTTGTATTTTGTGCAATGCAGAGAAGCTTATGTGAAATTCAGACTTTGCTAGACAGGGCTGGATAATACTGATGTTGAGCATATTCTAGCGTGGGGCACCTATGCCTTTGTCTGCTTGTTATGTCTTCCTTAACAACCCATTCTAATCTAAATTTGGCTTGTGTCAATGGAGAGGATGCAGCCTCATGTTTTAAATGGCACATGTGTGATCTGGATCTATTCAATATGATGACAATATTTTCGCATAGAGGGTTGAGGTTTGTCTTTAGACATAAAGGTACTATAGCTGTGTACACTGGATGCTGACAGTAATTGTGGGTGTCACACATGGAAGTTGTCTTTTGGAGGAAATCCAATTCCAGTGAGTTTCAGTGAAACTCGAGGGAAGTAGATGGAGAGCCACAGCATCATTGAAGCTTTCATATCAGTTTGTGTCAGAAGCCACTGTACACCCTTGATATTTATGCAATTTAGAATTGTATTTTGTTTAAAAAATTTAACCTGGGATTCTGGCTCTTCTTTCCCAAAGAGTCTCAATTAAGACACATTTAGATTATCAAAGGGCTGCAGACACAGAGGACTTGCTATGAAGACTTTATTTGGAATGAGGAAAAGAAATTGAGGATAAGGAATAGAAGGAACAAAAATTCCCTTCTAGGTCTCAAAGACCATCGCTCTGTGTCTTTGACGCTCAGCAGCAGCATAAGGTGTAGCGGCAGCCCCCAGAGGTGCAAGTCCCATGGGCGTGCTCTGGCCAAGGCCAGCTTCCTCTTTTGCAGTAGCAGATCAAGGCCCTAGTTGAGCCTGGGGACACAGAGAGCATCAGGCTCTAGGACTGGGGTCGGAGGTGGGAGGTAGAGGTAATCCCTTTGCAGCTACATTCTGGGTTGAGCGGGTTTGTTTTATTGGCAACATCACAGCTGGCAGTGCCATCAGCCCAAATGATTTGGAGCCAGGGGTCCACACCCCACCACCAGACTCAGTCCACACTGGTGTCTGCTTCTCTGCTCTCTGGCCCTTGGAGACGGGGACCATGCCCCCGCCTGTTGGTCTCAGTCCACACCCAGCAAGCCTCTGCTCCCTGGCCCAGTTGGAGTCAGGGGACCACACCTGGCCTGCTGGTCTCAGTCCACACTCAGAGGCTTGCTGGCTCTGATGGAGTCAGGGGACTACGCCCTTGTCTTCAGGTCTCAGTCCACACCTGGCAAGCCTTTGCTCACTGGCCCAGTAGGAGCTGGGGACAAGCCCTGCCCCCGCTGAGCACAGTCCACACTGGGCGACCACTCTCCTGCTTACAGGCACCATCAGAACTGGGGGTTCTGCACCTGCTCCTGCCAGACACAGCCCAAACTGAGGGTCAACACCACCACTGGCTGGGCAAAGTCACAACCAGGGACTGATCCTCCTCCTGATGAGTGTCCCTTTCTTCCCATGCTCTCTTTCTTCCCCACTAGTCAAAGATTCCATCCTAATGTTCAGTGGCCCACACTATGCCCAGATCTCTCAGGAAAAGACCAAACACTCTGCACTCTGCAGGAAGCAGAACTTCAGACTGCCGTGAGAGGGGGAAAGGGTGGACTGGGAGTCTGGAATTGTGGGGGAAAATATTTGTTCAATTTTATGTCCAGTGAGGTGGTGTCTAGGTTTACAAGTGGAACCTCCCTGGTTAAAGAGACCTGATGTTTAGTGGCTGTCTCTCATGAGGTAGAATGAGACGTCTTTTGTTCCCTGCTCACTCTCAGGGAGCAGTGGTGGGCCTCCCACTTGGGGTAGGGGTCTCCCATCCACTAGATGATAGTCTTTGTACCTGTAATTTATTTTCTTGAATGCTCTTCCTTGAAGTCACAGCTTGCTGAACTTCTTTCTTGACTCAGCTCCCCACCTTGGGCTTCATAGAGTTCGATTCTGTCCAATTTTTCTCTTTCTGGTCAGGAGCCTCTGCTGAGGGTTGCTACTAGTCAGCCATCTTCCCAGAATTCCACCCTAGTTTCTTATGTTGACCACCTGCCTATGTTGACCAGTTTGTTACAGTCCCTTGGGGTATCAACTTACAGAGGTTTTACTATAATTAGTTTTGGGTTTCACTTGAGCCTGGGCAAGTTGCCCTGATTGTCTTACGCATCCCCTTACGCATCCCCACCACCATGTCTGTCTTTAGAGTCTGCATCTCTCATTACCCAGTGTAGATGAGGTAGCAGCAGACAGTGTGGGGTCCCCAATGTGCCTGCATCAGCTTGGAGTAGACAGGCATGTTCCATCCTGCACCTGCCCTTCCCTTGAATGGGGAGCTATCTCTGAGCATATCAGCTTGAATTTTCTTCTATCCTTCTCTTTTGCAACATCAATTCCTCTTGAAATTCTTTCAAGAGTAATACTTAAAGTATTACTTTTACTAGTTCTTTAAATCTAACCATGTTTTAAACATACCTGTTTCAGTTTAAGATTCACCATAAAGTATTTCCTTGCCACTTGAATCATTATGGCTTCTTCTTCCTGAAGTCCCAGTGATTTCTAATGCCACATTTTACCCATGATATTCTCCTAAAACATAGTCTTCAATGATTTTTGCAAGTTTTATAAAGGTGACTACAAACATGGACTTTTTAACCTCTGCAGGTGTCACATGTTTTCTATGTAATTTAATAATAATAATATACCTTTCTGTCAATATTTGATGTTGGGTCTAATTAAAATTAAAACTGCTGATCATTAGCTATGCATTAAGCAGTCATCTGGGCACTATGGTAGAGAAACAAGCGGAACCTGGAGCTCTTTCCTTGTACAAGGAGACACATGTTACAGAAAGGAGCTGGTGAATTGTGTAAAATGAGATGGGCTGAAATTTTTCAGTTAAAAATAAAGGGAAGAAGGGAGATTGAGGTTCCCAGGGGAAACTTGTTGCAATTTAGCATTGAGAAATCAGGAAAGACCTCAGGGACGAACTGAATTTGTAGCAGAGACCCTGGGAGCTGGGGGAGGGAGGCAGGTGTCTTTCTGGGTGGAGTGAAGATGCCCTGAGAAGGGGTCAGCCTGGCCCGGGACATGGTTAGGAACAAGATGGAGAGCTAGTTCAAGGATTCGTGACATTAACTCAGTGAGGGGAAGAAGAACCCATGGAAGGCTGTCCAGCCTTCACACCCTGAACCCCAATGTGACCTTCACTTTCTACACAAGGTGGAAAAACGGAGACCATTTCTTGGTCAGACACAGGCCCACTCTGTCTTCCCTGAGGTGTGTGTTATGTCTCCCTAGCTGTATGGGGTCTCAGTGGGGTGCATGGAGCCTGGGCTGTCCTCAGCCAGGTAGACCCTGTGCCTGGGACTGAGACCTGCTCTGAGTCAGCATGGAGTGGGTGTGGGGGAGAATACCTGCTCCCTGGTGGAGGCCCTTGCAGTTGATGTTGGTGGTCACAGCAGTGTGGGTCCTTAAATTGTTGTAAGTCTAGAATGGTGAATATTCCCACTTGAAGTGCTGTCCCTTTCTTTCTCATCCAAGTACCAAACCAGGCTAAATCCTGCTTAGCTTCTGAGATTAGACATGAATGGATGCATTCAGGGTGGTGTGATCATAGACACACTGTCCCTTTCTTTACAAACAGCTTTCTCTCTGTCACCCATTGGGGGTGTTTTATCAGTGAGTGCTCTGTTGAGGGTACCAACATGACATGAACAGATGTAGTTTTTGTTGCAATATCTGTTGCAGAATCACAACAAGAACTACAAGGTCACAGGGAATGTTGAGGCCCACACTGGACTACTGCCCAGGGCTCTGCGGTCAGGGCCTGATAGGCCTTTTTCAGGATACCTTGGATGATTGTTCAAGGAACATGGAGTGTCTGGGACACAGAGAGAAACAAGGGACAGGAAGAAGAGTCACATCACAGCCCACCTGGGTGTCACACTAGACACCAGGTGTAGGGAGTGAGCAGGTCCCCTTGGAAGGCGGGAGGAAGGCAAGCTCACAGGACACAGACCCCAAATGTGGTGTGCTCATCGGGCTGGGTGAGGGGGAGCTGCAGCTGTCCCAGCACATACTGTGAGGACCTGAGAGGCTCCTGCTGCCATCTCTTCTCCACATCTACATTCCTGCTTAATTTACAGATGAGCATTATATTCTGGGGGTCAGAACCTCAGCACCCACAGCATCAGCAGGGACTCAGGCTCCTGGTGAGATGCTGCCCCTCAGGGCTCTTTCCCCTGCAACCCTGGGAAGCTGCATTTCACAGGAAGAATCAAATCTATTCTCTGTAGATTTAAGGCAAAAAGAGTGCGTGTGGCAAAGAAGAGCTGAGGACTTACATGAGTGCATTGTGTGTGGGTGTCTGTGCAAACCCACTTCATGGATATAAAACCCTGATTTACTAGGTATCACTGTGTGATATTGATAGTGAGTGAATTGCTAGTGTGGTGTTCCTAGGCTTTTTGTTCTACTTATGACATGTTTATTAGTTATATTCTGATCTTAATTAAAATTATTTCATGGAGCTGATACAACCCCAAGTCTTAGAGGGCAAATGTGTGATGAAGAACTATTGAGTAAAACTGCAACACTTTGGAAAAGAGGATGGTGGTCTTTCCTGAGAAGTGGGGACATTGTGACTGTGTGAACGAGAGACTGATGTTTGTGTGGCATGTGGAGCTGTCATGAGGAGCAATTCCAATTAAATGAGGCTCAGTGAGACGAGGCAGGGGTCGAGGCAGAGATCAGCATGATTTGTACACCCTTTCATGGCAGTTTGTGACTGAAGCCTTTGCTCAACATGATGTTCCTAAAATGTAGAATGGTATTATCCTCCAAATGCTGGATTTACGTTTCCAATACTTGCACCTCAACAGTCTCCAAAAAGACACATTTCAAATGTGAAAAGGTGCAACCACACAGAAATTGCTACAAGGACTTTATTTGGGATGAGGGAAGAAATTGACAAGGAATAGAAGGAATGAAAGTTCCCTTCTAGGTCTCAAAGCCCATAGCTCTGTGTCCTTGATGCTCAGCGGCAGCATAAGGTGTAGCGGCGGCCCCCGGAGGTGCAGGTCCCATAGGCGCGCTCTGGCCGAGTACAGCCTCGGCTTCTGCAGTAGCAGGTCAAGCCCCTAGTTGAGCCTGAGGACACAGAGAGAATCAGGTTCTAGGACTGGGGTCAGAGGTGGGAGGGAGAGGCAATCCCTTTGCAGCTACATTCTGGGTTGAGTGGGTTTGTTTTATTGGCAACATCACAGCTGGCAACGCCATCAGCCCAGATGAATAGGAATAAAAGTAGGCGGCAATGCTGGTCCCACAGGGGGTTAGAGGCCCACTCCTGTTGTATCACTTTTTTGGCCTCCACCTACACATCCTTGGGCTAGTCTCCACTTTCTTAGGCTCCTCTCACAGACAATGTGAAATACATTTCTTTAATGGTGGAATCTTATCTATGACACAGGACATACCCCTAGTACGATTTCCCATAGTATAAAGGTAGTGAACATCACAGCATTGTCATAGAAAAATCACTGGAGAAAGAAAGGCCCCTCAAAATCATTTAGTTATTACCTTTCAGTATATACAAGAGGAAACTGAGGCCCAGTATAGTAATCACCTAAAGAGGCAGAGCCAGTTTCTGGGACTGATTCTAGAGGCATATGGTTCTCCTCTCTAGACACCCCAGCTCTGCAATGTTCGGGTCTCTCACCTGTAGCTCTGAGACCTGAGCTTTCATCCTCTGCAAAAGAGATGGCCACATCCTGGTCCTGTGCCCCAGGCTGCTCCTCGGCTGGGGCCTCCTCAGCTCTCTCTTGCAGTGGTCCACCCTGGGCCTGAAGGGCCACCAGGAGAAGGGCAGCGAGGATGGCCAGGGTCCTCATGCTGGGGTCTCCTGGAGCACAGAGAGCAGTGTGGCAGTGTGTGTGGCAGTGAGGAGTCAGCCTGTGTTTATAGGTCAGCAGGAGGAGGCTCAGAGACAAAGGCTACAGTGAGGACGGTGAGCACCTGCTTGGGAGGGTGAGGGTGCCCTTGGCCTGAAGGGCCCTTTGATGCTCCTCTGTTCTTGCGGCTTCATCGTACTGAGTCTGTGTGTTTAGTGTGTGTTCTGGGTCCAAGCTGCTAGTGACGGTAAGGACCCTGCTCTGTTTCCTGTTTCCCATCTGCTGGAAATATTTACTTTTTCATACTACAAAAACAAAATGAAAGCAGAAACAGTGTTTTATTTCTAAAATTCAGGGAAGAATTACTTCATATTCTGAAGATGGGTTCTGCCACTGTCTGGCATTCTACACCCTGGAGCCAGTTGACCCCCAATGGGATAGAGAATCAATTCATTCTCTATCCCAATGCAGCGGCATTTCCACCTGAGGGGTCCCTGCTTGGCCCAGCCTTCCCAGCACAAAGAGTTTATCAAGGTTTAGGCTAAATGAGCTTGGTAGGATGCCTGGTACAGAGTTGATCTGATGAAAATTAACAAAATGTTCATTACTTCTAGCTCTATTAAGGCAAGAGTGATGACTAAAAATTGTATATATCAAAAATGTGCCACCTGATTTTTGAGATCTTATTTCATACTATGTATAAAATCAAATATATACAAATTGAAGACTCAGACATAAACTTGACACCATGAAAGGACTGGAAGAACACACAGGGATGAAGCTTCTTGATGTTGCTCTGGTTAATTTTTTTTGATACAAACACCAAAGGCACAGGCTAAGCAAAGATAGGCAAGTGGGGTTGGATTGAACTAGAAACACTGCACAGCAGGAAACCACCAACTTAGTGAGAAGGCGTCTAGAACACGACAGAAGACATTTGTAAGCTACATATGTACTAAGGGGTTGATATCCTAATATAGATAACTCAAAACAAATCTAAAGAAGAAATCTCCATGATAGGGCAGCGCCTGTGGTTCAAGGAATAGGGTGCCGGTCCCATATGCCGGAGGTAGCAGGTTCAAACCCAGCCCCGGCCAAAAACCACAAAAAAAAAAAAGAAATCTCCATGATAAATGTGACCAAAGAACTAAAGAAAACCATGAGTAAATAAGTAAAGGAAACTATGATGACAATATCTCATTAAATAGAAAATATCAATGGAGTGAAATTATGGACAAAAAAATGAAGTTCTGAAATTGATACAATAACTGAAATGTGCAATAGGAGATTTATAGTGGTAGAAGAAAGAATTAGGAAAGTTGACTATGGATTGATAGAGATTGTGCAACCCATGAATAAGGAAAAAAGAATGAAAGAAAATGAACAAATTAAGACAAATATGGGGCATTATAAATTGTTAAACTCTCACTAGGATCAGAGGGAAGAACTCTCTCAGTCTGATAAAGGGCGTCTTATGGGAAACTCACAGCTGGCATCATAGTCAAGGGTAACATGTGGGATGCTTCTTCCTGATCTCAGGAATGAGCCAGGGATGTCTGCTATCCCCCCTGCTATCCCCCCACCTTCTTGTCAGGGCAGTTAGGAAAGAAAATAAATGAATGGGATCTTGACTTCTTATATGAGAGTGTCTCCACGTGGTAAGAAGGTCTAGGGTATGGCTGTGGGGTTGAGGAGGAAAGCAGAAGATGGAGAAGGTTCCTGGAATTGAGAAGTCGGAAACCTGAGAGGCTTATTGGTAGCTTCAAGAGGCCATATGAAAGCAATGTCTTTTCCCACCCTCCAGAGTAGGTGTTCTGGAAACCAAGTCCTTGAAGCAGAAGAATTTGTGTTACCAGGGATCACACTAGAAGTACACATTCCTGGGTTCACCCCAGACATACTGAATGAGCTCTGTGGAGTGCATTGCAGGAAATGGGTTCACAGAGACCTCACTAACCGCAAAGACATGGACAACGTGTGGGCCACATCCACACAGGACAGAGGCTTCTTCTCTCAGGTGTTTAGCAAAGCAACTGATAAGAATGCTTTCTTTCAAATCCCATTGCTGAGATCCTTGCAGGGGAAAGAAATTCTGGAAGTGTGTGGCCATTTCCAGAGATGTTCCTTTTGTCTGTAGGGTTCCCTTTAGCATGCTAATGCATGAAAATGAACAAAGTAAGAGAAATATGGGGCATCATGAATTGTCAAACTCCCACTAGGATCAGAGGGAGAAACTCTCTCAGTCTGTTAAAGGGCGACTATGGGAAACTCACAGCAGGTGTCATAGTCAAGGGTAACTCATGGGTTGCATCCCATGCTGCATCTAGTAAGAATTCCCCTGATCTAATAAGATGGGAATCTTTACTTGAATTTGGTAAAGGTTACCATTTACTTGAATTTGGCATTCATTTACCCAGTGTGAGATGACCTTTTACCTTGGTGCAGATTTCTAAGGAAACGTGCCTCCTCCACCCTGAATTTTGCCTGTGTATTGTGAGTCATAGATGTTTGTGCCCCTTTCTGTACTTGTGTGTGATGATGCCCGTCATTGCCCTCACCTGGATATCTATCCTACCTGAGCGCTTCTACTCGGATCCTTGATCTATCTAAGAGGCCACGTGTTCTCAGGATAAATTTCTGATTTATTAGTCTTGACCTGAAGGAAAATTCTGTATTTTTTATTATTTGGTCTACCTTTGGAAACTAAGAAAGGTTCCCAGCTTATTTTAAATGGAATAAAAGATAACATGGACTAGTCCACATGGCTGTTGGTAAATATTCAGACAGATGGAGAACAGGGACTCTTACTAGGTTCTTGATCAGGACTCCTGAATAATCATGGGCACAAAGCAAATAGAGGGGACACTGGGAATAAACATAACCCTAGAGAGGTTTGGGGACAATAAAGGAAATTTCTGTGGTTTCCTTCTCTCTCTGAACTCCCCTCCCTCTCTCCATACTCACATAGGTTCACGTACCAAAGCATAAGCCCTATTCTCTTGTGTCCTGCTTTTATGAAGGATATTTGCATATTTTTCCTTTTATTAAGTCATATACACATAAATACATTTATACATTTGTGGGGTACAATGTGTTTTTTTTTAAATACAAGTTGGAATGGTTACATCAAACTAATTAATATAGCTTTCATCTCATTTACTTAATTATTGTGTTAAGACATTTATGTTCTATACTTGAGGTAGATTTGACTGGTACCCTTACAATATGCTCCATAGGTGTGGTCCCACCGTTTACCCTCCCTCTATCAACCCCCCCCAACCATCCCCCTCTACTTCTCTCCTTCATTCTGGGCTATAGTTGTGATCTTTACACGGATGGAGCTGGGAAATATTCTTTTTAGTAAAGTATTTCAAGAATGGAAAAAAATATATAATATACTCAATACTTTCATGAAACCAATTTATAATTGTGTCCTGCTTTTGATGAACAAGGACAAACACAGGGTTTGTGAATTTCCCTTCTTTGGCCACCAGGCTTCTGCAGTCCTGTAAGAAGTAATGTCCCTTCTATGACTTGCAGTCCTGAGGACCTTATCTCTGCTAACTACCTTTCTCTTGTTTATCTTCCACCACCCCAAATCAAAGCCTTAATGGTAACTGAACATCTTGGAGATGCCCTCAGAATGCAGCCTGCTTGGGCTAAGGGCTGTCTCTGTTCTCTCCTCAGTAGCTCCAGTATATTTCCACTGAAACATCCTCAGTCATCAGAGAGTGACCTGCTGCCCACGCTGTATTTATTCCCTGTCAAGTGGGACCTGCCCCTGCAGGGAAATGGGCAGACAGCACTGCAGTAGCTCATCATGGCCAGCAGGAGGCAAGCGTGACTTAAAAACAAGTATTTATCCCAGAGAGCCTTCAAATGGAAGCCCTGCAAGGTGGTGTTCAGCAAATAGGCGTTTCCTCTGAACCCCAGAGTGCAACTGTCACCACTTTAGTTCCAAGCAGGTGTTCCAAGGAAACACAAAGGAAATTCCATAAAAGATTCTAGAATTTATCAATTTTTTTAAATGACATCAGCGTATTGAGAATTTATCCATTGATGATAGTCTGATGACCTCCAGTAAGGCCCTGAGTTCACGAAAATGAGTATGATCCCCGTGACTACTTCAGAATGTAGAAAACTTAGCAGGCTCAGCTGCTGATCAGATGTGGGGCTTCTGGAGAGAGCACATCTTTCCGGGGTGCACGGTCCTTACCCACAGAATGTCACAGCAGATCCTGTGCCTAGTGTACTGAGTGCCTCAGTCAGCATGATCAGCATAGAGCTTTGCACTGCTCTTAGCACATCATCTAAGCAAAGCACAGTGTACTGACACTTTCTAACACAAAATAATGACAATACAGTCGTATACTTATTTACACATGGGAAAATTATTTTACCTGAAGGTATATTTTTAGGACTGAAACTAGTGGTTTCTGATGCTACCCACCTCTCACCCCACTTCTAAGAGTTTATAACATTAAAAACTTTGGTCTTGGTAGTAGAGAACATATAAGAATTGGTCCCAGAAGATTTACAGTCATCTGAATTATGACCTTTTATATGTTGAAAGGCATTTACATGCTCAAGGTATCTAAGTGTAGAGAAAATCTTATAATACTTGGTCTTCAAGGCTGGAAGAATAAGATCAGGGTGAGAGAGGATCTGTCCTTAGCATTATTTGGCAGAAGGCAGGATAAATGTCCTTGGTTTCGTGAACCATAGGTAACAAAAGGCCAGAACTGAATTGATTTTCTGAAAGGACTGAGTCTCTCCTCTATTCCAATCAGTGGATCATTTCAGGGCAAAAATATTTCACCACCTCCCATTTTTGCACCTGTGGTGGAGAGGACAGTAAGTGGTTAGTTACACCTTTCCTGCTTTGTGATGTGAGCAGAGTCTAGGACAACAAGGAACACCCAATCTTTGGCAGCACAGATAGCAATTTAGAGACTAGGCTAGTGCCTTGTCTATCAAAGAAATTTTATTTTCTCCATATTAGGTTAGGTATTTTTTTGGGGGGGGGGCTGTCTGTATTATATAAAGAAAAAATTAATGTTTGGTTTTGGAAATGTGGCTATGCTCTTTAGTTGGTCAACCAGTGGTAATCAGAATTATCTGGCCTATAAATCCCATTGAGATGGAAAATCTATTTGGAAGGTCTATATTCAGAATCACTCATGAATTTGGAGTTTATGATGCCAGAGTGACTGCATGACTAAGGTTACCAGCTTCAGACAGTGACTTTAAGTTACTGGCAATAATAGGAATGTAAGGAAGAACTGGGAATTGCCTACCCTGGGAATTGCCTACCCAAATTCGATCATTGGTCATCACCCCTCTACAAATGGGAGGAGCTGGGATGATTTTTTGTTGGATACAAACACACTCAGCTCCCACTGAGATGTGTGTTGTGTTTCCCCAGGTGGGGTCTCAGTGGGGTATCTGGACCCCTGGGCTGCATGTTCAGACAGGCTGACCCTGTGTCTGGGGCTGTGACCTTCTCAGGCAGTGTGAAGAGGGCATAGAGAACACCTGCTCTTGGATCTGGGTTCTTGTTGGTGCTGGTGGTCACAGCAGCATCTGGTCCCATATTCTTTTAGTCAACAATAGTGAACTATCCCTTTTTAGACACTGTCCCTTTCCTTGCATACATTAGTTTTTCTAACACTCTTGAACTTTTGGGGTTATTTTATTAGTGTCCACCTCAATAGGAGCAAGCATGGCTTGAACTGACATGTGTGTGGAGTCCCAATACCATATTCACTACAACATATGGGGTCTAAAGCTGGACTCCTGTCCATGGGCCTCTAGTCAGGGCCTGACAGGCCATTTAAAATACACCTTGTTCAAGGGGCAGCGAGTGTCTAGGGGAAAACAAGAGATGAGAGGCAGAAGAGTCACATCCTAGCCCACGTACAGGTCAGACTGGTTTTGGAAGTGAGTGTGACTTCTTGAATGGGAGAAGGATTCAAGCTCACAAGGACTCAAACCCAAAATGTGGCACATATGTTGGGGTGGACAGTTTCAGACAGAACAGTGGGGGGATCAGTGGCCATTCAAGCACATACTGTGAGAATCTCAGAAGGCGCTGCTGCTGCCTTTTCCCCCCAGACATGGTGTCCACCCTAAAATCACACACATGCACCATGTGTTGCATCTCAGCACCTGCAGCACCAACACAGGCTCCAGGCTGCTCTGATAACTCTCCCCTTCACTACACTTTTCCTGGCATTCCTCTGAAGCTGTGTTTGCAGGTATAATCAATGGTTTTAAGGCAACCTAAGAGAGTGCATGTGTCAAAGTGCAGTTGAGCAATTGTGGGAGCAAATTTTGCATTTTTGAAGAGCAACCTCATGTATGTAAAATGCTTTGGTAGACAGGCCTGGATGATACTGATGATAACTCATGTATACACATACACATATCTCTCTATATCTGTCTATACAAAGGAAGAAACCAGCACATGAAAAGACCACAAAAAACCAAAAAGGAAAAAGAAAAGGTAAAGGAAAACACACTAAGTCACTGAGTTTAATGCTAGAACTTTATTTTGGAGACAGAAATGAGAAAAAACATAAAGAACAAAAGAGTAAATTGTTTTTTTCCAGGATTTCAGGTTGAGTCCCACACTGCTTTGATTTCAATCAAGGAAGCTCAGCGACAGCAGAACCTGTAGCGTCTGCCGTTTTGGGTACAGTATCCAGTGTGGACCTCAGGGTAATCACAGCAGGTGGTTCGGCAATAGCAGGTGGCTCTCCCCTGAGGGCCTGTGGAAAGAAGAGGGCGTCGGGCATATTGGTGAGGGGGAACAGGCAGAGCCATTGTAACTGAGATAGTCTAAGAAGAAATACGTCTGCTAACAATAGAAATAGTACCAGTCATGTTAGAATTTACATCTTGTCCTAAATCACCAACTATGTGTTAGTCGTGCAAGATCATAATTTTTATTCTACCTGAGTCTATTAAGTACATGTTTATTATCCACCCCCTGGACTGATATGTACCTTTCAACTTCAGGGTTACCGGCTCCTCCTTCCTCCTAATCCACACATCTAGTCTTGAGCATAGAGTATGACCTCCCCGGCCTAACAAGGCCCTCTGGGAACTAGATCATTACGTGCAGCTAAAGCTTTTGCAATGTACATATTCATGCCATGAACCCAATTCTTAGGTGCTCAAGAAGCCTTTGAAGATCCTCCAAATTCAAATTTCTCATTTTCTTTTTTTTGCAGTTTTTGGCTGGGGCTGGGTTATGAACCATCCACCTCCTGCAGGCCTGGATGATACTGATAATAACTCATGTATTATTCACTGCAACATACGAAGTCTAAAGCTGGACTCCTGTCCATGGGCCTCTAGTCAGGGCCTGACAGGCCATTTAAAATACACCTTGTTCAAGGGGCAGCGAGTGTCTAGGGGAAAACAGGAGATGAGAGGCAGGAGAAGAGTCACATCATAGCCCACGTACAGGTCAGCGCCCTTTGAGCCACAGGTGCTGCCCAGACTTTGTATATTATACACTGTAGAAAGTTTCGATCAAGTTAATTAACACACACTGGAACACACACACAGTCCCCTCTCTGGTTTCTAAAAGCTCCTCTAATAGACAAAGTAAAACATTTTTTTCTATAAATAAGTCTACTCATTTAGACTCATAAAGAATTAGACTCTCTTTATATTTTAAAAGCAGCTAATTTCACAGAGATATCTTGGAAGCAAAAGTCTTTGGAAAAAGAAAATCTATTAGATTTATTTGGTTTTCAATTTATATGTAGGAATATCAAGGCCCAGAAAGACTGAGTAGAGTCACCTAAGTGATATAGACCTTTCCAGACTTGATTCTAGAGCCTGTCCCCAGAGCTTCCTTCTAGACTCCATAGCACAGCAGTATTGGGGTCTCTCACCTGCAGCTCTGAGAGCAGAGCTTTCAATCCCTGCAAAAGAGATGGCCACATCCTGGCCCTCTGCCCTAGGCTGCTCCTCAGCTGCAGCCTCCTCAGCTCTCTCTTGCAGGGTCTCTGCCTGGGCCTGGAGGGCCACCAGGAGAAGGGCAGTGAGGAGGGTCAGGGTCCTCATGCTGGGGTCACCTGGAACACGGAGAGTAGAAACCTGAGTGTGTGGCAATGAGGAGTCAGCCTGTATTTATAGGTCGGTGGGAGGAAGCTCAGAAACAAAAGCTGCAGTAAGGGATGGTGAGCAGCTGCTTGGGAGGGTGAGGCTGCCCTTGGCCTGAAGGTCCCTTTGATGCTCCTCTGTTCTGATGGCTTCATCATGGCCTGTGTCTGTCTGTTTAGATTATGTCCTGGGTCCAAGCTGTTAGTGATGATAAGAACACTCCTATATTTCCTGTTTCCCATCTGCTGGAATATTTACTTCTTAATATTCAAAAAAGAGAAGAAACAGTCCTTTCATTCAATAAGCTTAGGAAAGAAATACCTTTTATTCTTTGAACATGGGTCTTGCTACTGTATGAAGGTCTAGACCCTGGAGCTTTATACATTAATATTTAGGTGCTTAGATGTAGAGGGCATACACATTTATAATTATTATAACTTCTTGATAAATTGGCTCTTTTAACACTATTTTATTTTAAAGATTTTCTTTATTTCTTTTTATAATTTTTTTAATGAAGAAGTGGGGATGGGGCCTGCAATGGGGTAAAATGCTTCACTCAGTTTCTCTACCTGTGAACACCAGAAAGTGGAAACAAAAGATGGAATGCTTCAGGAATTTGCATGTCACCCTTGCAAAGGGGCCATGCTAATCTGTGCATTGATCCGATTTTAGTATATGTGCTGCCAAAAGGAAGCACTCTTTTCATGGTTTTGGACTTACAGTCTATTTTGTCTTTTTTAAAAATACATATATTTTTTTTTTTTTTTTTTTGTGTGTTGTGCATTTTCTTTTTTTTTTTTTCTTTTTTTTTTTTTATTGTTGGGGATTCATTGAGGGTACAATAAGCCAGTTACACTGATTGCAATTGTTAGGTAAAGTCCCTCTTGCAATCATGTCTTGCCCCCATAAAGTGTGACATACACTAAGGCCCCACCCCCCTCCCTCCATCCCTCTTTCTGCTTCCCCCCCCATAACCTTAATTGTCATTAATTGTCCTCATATCAAGATTGAGTACATAGGATTCATGCTTCTCCATTCTTGTGATGCTTTACTAAGAATAATGTCTTCCACTTCCATCCAGGTTAATACGAAGGATGTAAAGACTCCATTTTTTTTGATGGCTGAATAGTATTCCATGGTATACATATATCACAGCTTGTTAATCCATTCCTGGGTTGGTGGGCATTTAGGCTGTTTCCACATTTTGGCGATTGTAAATTGAGCTGCAACAAACAGTCTAGTACAAGTGTCCTTATGATAAAAGGATTTTTTTCCTTCTGGGTAGATGCCCAGTAATGGGATTGCAGGATCGAATGGGAGGTCTAGCTTGAGTGCTTTGAGGTTTCTCCATACTTCCTTCCAGAAAGGTTGTAAGAGTTTGCAGTTCCACCAGCAGTGTAAAAGTGTTCCCTTCTCTCCACATCCACGCCAGCATCTGCAGTTTTGAGATTTTGTGATGTGGGCCATTCTCACTGGGGTTAGATGATATCTCAGGGATGTTTTGATTTGCATTTCTCTAATATATAGAGATGATGAACATTTTTTCATGTGTTTGTTAGCCATTCGTCTGTCGTCTTTAGAGAAAGTTCTGTTCATGTCTCTTGCCCATTGATATAAGGGATTGTTGGCTTTTTTCATGTGGATTAATTTGAGTTCTCTATAGATTCTGGTTATCAAGCTTTTGTCTGATTGAAAATATGCAAATATCCTTTCCCATTGTGTGGGTTGTCTCTTTGCTTTGGTTATTGTCTCCTTAGCTGTACAGAAGCTTTTCAGTTTAATGAAGTCCCATTTGTTTATTTTTGTTGTTGTTGCAATTGCCATGGCAGTCTTCTTCATGAAGTCTTCCCCCAGGCCAATATCTTCCAGTGTTTTTCCTATGCTTTCTTTGAGGATTTTTATTGTTTCATGCCTTAAATTTAAGTCCTTTATCCATCTTGAATCAATTTTTGTGAGTGGGGAAAGGTGTGGGTCCAGATTCAGTCTTTTACATGTAGACATCCAATTCTCCCAACACCATTTATTGAATAGGGAGTCTTTCCCCCAAGGTAAGTTCTTGTTTGGTTTATCGAAGATTAGGTGGTTGTAAGATGTTAGTTTCAGTTCTTGGTGTTCAATTCGATTCCAAGTGTCTATGTCTCTGTTTTTGTGCCAGTACCATGCTGTTTTGAGCACTATGGCTTTGTAGTACAGACTAAAATCTGGTATGCTGATGCCCCCGGCTTTATTTTTGTTGCTAAGAACTGCCTTTGCTATACGGGTTTTTTTCCGGTTCCATACAAAATGCAGAATCATTTTTTCCAAATCTTGAAAGTACGATGTAGGTACTTTGATAGGAATGGCATTGAATAGGTAGATTGCTTTGGGAAGTATAGACATTTTAACAATGTTGATTCTTCCCATCCATGAGCATGGTATGTTCTTCCATTTGTTAAAATCCTCTGCTATTTCCTTTCTGAGGAGTTCATAGTTTTCTTTATAGAGGTCCTTCACCTCCTTCGTTAGGTATATTCCTAGGTATTTCATTTTCTTTGAAACTATGGTGAAGGGAGTTGTGTCCTTAATTAGCTTCTCATCTTGACTGTTATTGGTGTATACAAAGGCTACTGACTTGTGGACATTGATTTTATATCCTGAAACATTACTGTATTTTTTGATGACTTCTAGGAGTCTTGTGGTTGAGTCTTTGGGGTTCTCTAAGTATAAGATCATGTCGTCAGCAAAGAGGGAGAGTTTGACCTCCTCTGCTCCCATTTGGATTCCCTTTATTTCCTTGTCTTGCCTAATTGTATTGGCTAGAACTTCCAGCACTATGTTGAATAGTAAAGGTGACAGAGGACAACCTTGTCTGGTTCCAGTTCTAAGAGGAAAAGCTTTCAGTTTTACTCCATTCAGTAAAATATTGGCTGTGGGTTTGTCATAGATAGCTTCAATCAGTTTTAGAAATGTGCCACCTATGCCTATACTCTTCAGTGTTCTAATTAGAAAAGGATGCTGGATTTTATGAAATGCTTTTTCTGCATCTATTGAGAGGATCATGTGATCTTTATTTTTGCCTCTGTTAATATGGTGGATAACGTTTATGGACTTGCGTATGTTAAACCAGCCTTGCATCCCTGGGATGAAGCCTACTTGATCATGATGAATGACTTTTTTGATGATAAGCTGTAATCTATTGGCTAGGATTTTGTTGAGAATTTTTCCATCTATATTCATGAGTGAGATTGGTCTGAAATTCTCCTTTTTGTTTGGGTCTTTTCCTGGTTTTGGTATCAGGGTGATGTTTGCTTCATAGAATGTGTTGGGGAAGATTCCTTCTTCCTCTGTTTTTTGGAATAATTTCTGCAGTACAGGAATAAGCTCTTCCTTGAAGGTTTGATAGAATTCTGGAGTGAAGCCATCTGGACCAGGGCATTTTTTGGTTGGAAGCTTTTTTATTGTTTCTTTGATCTCAGTGCTTGAAATTGGTCTGTTCAGGAGGTCTATTTCTTCCTGGCTAAGTCTAGGGAGAGGGTGTGATTCCAAATATTGATCCATTTCCTTCACATTGTCAAATTTCTGGGCATAGAGTTTCTGGTAGTATTCAGAGATGATCTCTTGTATCTCTGTGGGATCAGTTGTTATTTCCCCTTTATCGTTTCTGATTGAGGTTACTAGAGATTTTACTTTTCTATTTCTAGTTAGTCTGGCCAATGGTTTATCTATTTTATTTATTTTTTCAAAAAACCAACTCCTTGTTTCATTAATTTTCTGAATGATTCTTTTGTTTTCAATTTCATTGATCTCTGATTTGATTTTGGATATTTCTTTTCTTCTACTGAGTTTAGGCTTAGATTGTTCTTCTTTTTCCATTTCCATAAGATCTCTTGTGAGATTGTTGACGTGCTCTCTTTCTGTTTTTCGAATGTAGGCATCTAAAGCGATGAATTTTCCTCTCAAAACTGCTTTTGCAGTATCCCACAGGTTTTGGTAGCTTGTGTCTTCATTGTTGTTATGCTCGAGGAAGTTAATGATTTCCTGTTTTATTTCTTCCTGCACCCATCTGTTATTCAACAGAAGATTGTTTAATTTCCATGCCTTTGTGTGGGGTCGAGCATTTTTGTTAGAGTTGAGTTCCACCTTTAGTGCCTTATGGTCTGAGAAGATACAAGGTAAAATTTCAATTCTTTTGATTCTGTTGATATTTGTTTTGTGTCCCAGGATATGATCAATTTTGGAGAATGTTCCATGGGGTGATGAGAAGAATGTATATTCTTTATCTTTGGGGTGGAGTGTTCTATATGCGTCTATCAAGCATAGTTGTTCTAGGGTCTCATTTAAATCTCTTATGTCTTTGTTTAATTTCTGTTTAGAGGATCTGTCCAGCTCTGTAAGAGGTGTGTTAAAGTCCCCTGTTATGATGGTATTGTCAGATATCATATTGCTCAGACTGAGTAAGGTCTGCTTCAAGAATCTGGGAGCATTTAAATTGGGTGTATAAATATTTAGAATTGAAATGTCTTCTTGTTGTATTTTTCCCTTGACCAATATAAAGTGACCATCCTTGTCTTTTTTGACTTTAGTTGCTTTAAATCCACATGTATCTGAAAATAAGATTGCAACTCCTCTTTTCTTCTGAATTCCATTTGCCTGAAAAATTGTCTTCCAACCCTTGACTCGGAGCTTTAATTTGTCTTTTGAAGCCAGATGTGTTTCTTGCAGACAGCAAATGGATGGCTTGTGTTTTTTAATCCAGTCAGCCAATCTATGTCTCTTCAGTGGGGAATTCAAGCCATTAACATTTATGGAGATAATTGATAAGTGTGGTAGTATTCTATTCATCTTATTTGGTGAGACTCCATTGCTTAGTTTTATCCTTTGCATCAGTGTGGAGGTTAGGTTCTGTCCTTTGATTTCTGAGTTCTTACTTTGCTGCTGATCCATTGTGGTGGTCAGTGTGCAGAACAGGTTGAAGTATTTCCTGTAGAGCTGGTCTTGTTGTGGCGAATTTCCTCAATGTTTGTATATCTGTAAATGATTTGATTTCTCCGTCAATTTTGAAGCTTAGCTTGGCAGGGTACAGAATTCTGGGCTGAAAATTGTTCTGTTTAAGTAGATTAAAGGTAGATGACCATTGTCTTCTTGCTTGGAAAGTTTCATTAGAGAAGTCTGCGGTCACTCTGATGGATTTGCCCCTGTAGGTCAACTGGCGCTTACTCCTGGCAGCTTGCAGAATCTTTTCTTTTGTCTTGACTTTGGACAGGTTCATCACAATGTGTCTTGGAGAAGCTCGGTTAGAGTTGAGGCGACCTGGGGTCCGATAGCCCTCTGAAAGCAGTGTGTCAGAATCTTTGGTGATGTTTGGGAAATTTTCTTTTATAATATTCTCTAGTATGGCTTCCATTCCTCTGGGGCATTCTTCTTCCCCTTCTGGAATTCCTATAACTCGTATGTTGGAACTCTTCATAAAGTCCCATAATTCTGACAGTGAACGTTCTGCTTTCTCTCTCTTCTTTTCTGCCTCTTTTACTATCTGAGTTATCTCAAAAACTTTGTCTTCTACCTCTGAAATTCTTTCTTCTGCATGGTCTAACCTGTTGCTGATACTTTCCATTGCATCTTTAAGTTCCCTGATTGACTGTTTCATTTCCTTCAGCTCTGCTATATCCTTTTTATATTCTTCATATCGTTCGTCTCTGATTTGATTCTGTTTTTGGATTTCCTTTTGGTTATTTTCCACTTTATTAGCAGTTTCCTTCATTGTTTCCATCATTTCTTTCATTGTTTTCAACATGTGTATTCTAAATTCCCTTTCTGTCATTTCTAACATTTCTGTATAGGTGGAATCCTCTGCAGTAGCTACCTCATGGTCCCTTGGCGGGGTTGTTCTGGACTGGTTCTTCATGTTGCCTGGAGTTTTCTGCTGATTCTTCCTCATGAGTGATTTCTTTTATCTGTTTCCTTGCCCTAATTTTCCTTTCACTTCCTCTTGCTCTTTAAGTTCTTGTGCCTGTGGACTAAGGGTTACAGGACCAGAAGGGTGAGAAGGTTGAAGAGCAAAAAAGGGGATGAAAGAAAGGAGAACCGAGTGATAAGAAAAAAAAAGAAAGAGAAAGGAGAGGGGGTGGGGATAAGGAATATTGACAAAAAGAAGAGAGGCACAGAAAGAGGGAGACAGGGCAATATAGGTGTACAGTAGGGTACTTTGACACAACCTTAAAAAAACCCCACCTTCTGGGGGTGGCCAGTGGGGTGGTTCCCTTGAGGTCAGCAGCTCTTTGCTAACCTGATCAGACACAGTACCCCACCTCCACCAAGTAGAGAGGAAAGACAAAAATGCTATAAATCAAACCAAAACAAGCAAACAGAAAACTTTACGGGGATAAAATTGGGTGAAAAACCAAGTGATAGTGGTAGAAACACTAGCAAAAATGAAGTTGTAGTTATTAAAAAAGGCAGCAATGGGAAATTATAATTAAACCAGTAAAATTGAGAAAGAAAAAGGGATCTGTATGGAAAAGATTGAAATTAAAAAACAAAAGAACATCAACAACGTCAAAATAAACAAACAAAAAAAACACAACCAAACAAAAAAAAAAAAAAAAAAGAAAGAAAGAAAAAAATACACAACCAAAAACAAAGCAGTTTGTATATGTTATTGAATATTGTCTGGGCAACACGTGGTCTTCTGGGGTGTGAGATGTTAGTCACAGTTCTTATACGACTGGAGGCTGCTGATTTCTCAAACCTCAGCAGGTAGACACCCTAAATCTCTCTTCAGCCCACTTAAAAGGCACTTTGAACTTGTAAACTTGCTGAGCAGAAGCTTTCCCAGCTTTCTCGCTGGAATCACTGCTGAAGTGGCTATCCACTTACTCAGTGTGCCAAAACCGGTCTCACTCTGCCCCTGAGGGTTAAGGCTGCAAGGCGGCTCAGACCCAACCCTTAGGCTACTTGGTTGCTGGGTTACCAGCTCCCACCCGTTTCTAGCTCTGCGACTCTGAGGGCGGAGCTTGCCGGGGCAGATCACTGACAATGGTTCCGTGTGACCCACCGCCAAACAGTTTTAGCTCCGTCTGGCTCAGCGGCTCAGACTGGGGCCCTAGACAACGGCCAAAGTTCTCCGCCCTCCCGCTCAGGCCTTCCCCAAGGCAGTTCAACTCAGTGCCAAGTCCAAGGACATCAAAACAGTTCACAGGTAAGGCCTTTCTGGTTTGCAGTCTCGCTGCTACTGAACTTACAGTTGTGGGCGGGTTTAGACGGATTGAACACACGCGACCACTTGCCGGTTTTCCACTGTTTTAGTCCTCCTCTTGGGGTCCAGAAGTCTCTCGCTGACTCCCTGTATCCTCATAGGAGTGATGGTAGGCAGATCCCACAAGCCAGAGATGCCTGAAGTCCTATCTCCCCAGACTCACGGTGCCCAGATGCAAGGAAGCTGTTACTCGGCTGCCATCTTGCTCCGCCTCCAATACATATATATTTTAAGTCATTTGTACATAGATCATGAATACATTCACGCCATTATGGGATTCAATGTGTTAATTATTTATACAAATTGGAGTGCTTACATCCTACTAATCAACATAGCATTCACCTCATTTACCCAATTATAGTGTTAAGATATTTGTGTTCTACACCTGATAGATCCAACTTGTACTTGCAATATGCTCCATAGTTGTGGTCCCCCTAATAACTCTCCCTCTATCAACCCACCCCCTCCCTTTCCCTCTCTCTTCCCTTCTCTTCTTCATCTTAGGCTATAGTTGTGTTTCATTTTTCATATGCAAGCGTGAGTTTTGCATATGGGTTTTACAGTAGTACTGAGTACATTGGATTTTTTTTTCCATTCCTGAGATACTTTACTAAGAATATTTTCCAGCTCCATCCATGTAAATATAAAAGAAGCAAAATCTCCAATTTTTTTCTTAATGGTTGTATTTTTTTTTCTTTTCTCTTTTTTTTTTTTTTATTGTTGGGGATTCATTGAGGCTACAATAAGCCAGGTTACACTGATTGCAATTGTTAGGTAAAGTCCCTCTTGCAATCATGTCTTGCCCCCATAAAGTGTGACACACACCAAGGCCCCACCCTCCTCCCTCCATCCCTCTTTCTGCTTTCCCTCCCCCATAACCTTGATTGTCATTAATGGTCCTCATATCAAAATTGAGTACATAGGATTCATGCTTCTCCATTCTTGTGATGCTTTACTAAGAATAATGTCTTCCACGTACATCCAGGTTAATACGAAGGATGTAAAGTCTCCATTTTTTTTAATGGCTGAATAGTATTCCGTGGTATACATATACCACAGCTTGTTAATCCATTCCTGGGTTGGTGGGCATTTAGGCCGTTTCCACATTTTGGCGATTGTAAATTGAGCTGCAATAAACAGTCTAGTACAAGTGTCCTTATGATAAAAGGATTTTTTTCCTTCTGGGTAGATGCCCAGTAATGGGATTGCAGGATCAAATGGGAGGTCTAGCTTGAGTGCTTTGAGGTTTCTCCATACTTCCTTCCAGAAAGGTTGTACTAGTTTGCAGTCCCACCAGCAGTGTAAAAGTGTTCCCTTCTCTCCACATCCACGCCAGCATCTGCAGTTTTGAGAGTTTGTGATGTGGGCCATTCTCACTGGGGTTAGATGATATCTCAGGGATGTTTTGATTTGCATTTCTCTAATATATAGAGATGATGAACATTTTTTCATGTGTTTGTTAGCCATTTGTCATCTTTAGAGAAGATTCTATTCATGTCTCTTGCCCATTGATATATGGGATTGCTGGCTTTTTTCATGTGGATTAATTTGAGTTCTCTATAGATCTTAGTTATCAAGCTTTTGTCTGATTGAAAATATGCAAATATCCTTTCCCATTGTGTAGGTTGTCTCTTTGCTTTGGTTATTGTCTCCTTAGCTGTACAGAAGCTTTTCAGTTTAATGAAGTCCCATTTGTTTGTTTTTGTTGTTGTTGCAATTGCCATGGCAGTCTTCTTCATGAAGGCTTCCCCCAGGCCAATATCTTCCAGTGTTTTTCCTATGCTTTCTTTGAGGATTTTTATTGTTTCATGCCTTAAATTTAAGTCCTTTATCCATCTTGAATCAATTTTTGTGAGTGGTGAAAGGTGTGGGTCCAGTTTCAGTCTTTTACATGTAGACATCCAGTTCTCCCAACACCATTTATTGAATAGGGAGTCTTTCCCCCAAGGTATGTTCTTGTTTGGTTTATCGAAGATTAGGTGGTTATAAGATGTTAGTTTCATTTCTTGGTTTTCAATTTGATTCCAAGTGTCTACGTCTCTGTTTTTGTGCCAGTACCATGCTGTCTTGAGCACTATGGCTTTGTAGTACAGACTAAAATCTGGTATGCTGATGCCCCCAGCTTTATTTTTATTACTAAGAAGTGCCTTAGCTATACGGGGTTTTTTCCGGTTCCATACAAAACGCAGAATCATTTTTTCCAAATCTTGAAAGTACGATGTTCGTATTTTGATAGGAATGGCATTGAATAGGTAGATTGCTTTGGGAAGTATAGACATTTTAACAATGTTGATTCTTCCAATCCATGAGCATGGTATGTTCTTCCATTTGTTAATATCCTCTGCTATTTCCTTTCTGAGGAGTTCATAGTTTTCTTTATAGAGGTCCTTCACCTCCTTCATTAGGTATATTCCTAGGTATTTCATTTTCTTTGAAACTATGGTGAAGGGAGTTGTGTCCTTAATTAGCTTCTCATCTTGACTTTTATTGGTGTATACAAAGGCTACTGACTTGTGGACATTGATTTTATATCCTGAAACATTACTGTATTTTTTGATGACTTCTAGGAGTCTTGTGGTTGAGTCTTTGGGGTTCGCTAAGTATAAGATCATGTCGTCAGCAAAGAGGGAGAGTTTGACCTCCTCTGCTCCCATTTGGATTCCCTTTATTTCCTTGTCTTGCCTAATTGTATTGGCTAGAACTTCCAGCACTATGTTGAATAGTAAAGGTGACAGAGGACAACCTTGTCTGGTTCCAGTTCTAAGAGGAAAAGCTTTCAGTTTGACTCCATTTAGTAAAATATTGGCTGTGGGTTTGTCATAGGTAGCTTCAATCAGTTTTAGAAATGTGCCACCTATGTCTATACTCTTCAGTGTTCTAATTAGAAAAGGATGCTGGATTTTATCAAATGCTTTTTCTGCATCTATTGAGAGGATCATGTGATCTTTATTTTTGCCTCTGTTAGTATGGTGGATAACATTTATGGACTTGCGTATGTTAAACCAGCCTTGCATCCCTGGGATGAAAAATCTCCAATTTTTTTAATGGTGCATAGTATTCCATGGTATCTGTATACCACAATTTATTAATCCATTCATGGGTCGACAGACACTTGGGTTTCTTCTAAGACTTTGAAATTATGAATTGAGCTGCAGTGAACAATCTGGTGCAAATATCTTTATTGCCAAATGATTTTTGGTCCTTTGGATATACACCTAGAAGAGGAATTGCAGGATCAAATGGCAGGTCTACATTTAGATCCCTGAGTATTCTCCAAACTTCCTTCCAAAAGGAACGTACTAGCTCACATTCCTACCAGCAGTGCAGAAGTGTCCCCTCTTTTCCACATCCACACCAACATCTGTAGTTTTGGGATTTTGTGATGTGGGCTTATTTTATCTTCTATAAGTGTAGCTAAACCTGCTCCCTTTTAGTTTCTATTTGCCTGAAATATCTTTTCCTAAACATTCACTTTCAGTTTATGTCTGTCTTTATTTTCTATTTTATTTTAAATATAAATAGACAGGGTCTCACTCTTGCTTACACTGGTCTTAAACTCTTGATCTCAAGCAATCCTCCTGCCTCGGCCTGCCAGAGTGCTAGGACCACAGGTGTGAGCTGCCTGTACCTGACCAGTTTATTTATGTCTTTAAATTTAAAGTGAGTCTCCTGTAGGCAGCATATAGTTGATTCTTATTTTTTTACTCATTCAGCCATTTTGTGTCTTTTAGTTGGAGAATTTAATCTATTTACATTTAAGGTAATTAGTGATAGGTAAGGACTTACTATTGCCATTTTTTAAACTGGTTTGGGCTAATTTTTATAACCTTTGTTTCTCTGTTTTCTTGCTGTCTTCCTTTAGGATTTGATGATTTTCTGTAGTTGTATGTTTTAAATTCTTTCTTTTTATATGTCGTTCAGAGACTACTGCACAATGATTGCAAAACCGTAGCCAGGGATCTATAAAGTGGAACTGCTATTTTGCTCTGGCTGTGAGGAAATAGACATTCTTTGAGGGAATTTCTCACATGGGAGGACCTTTCTATACAGATATCAAAATAAGACCTAGCCTCAGATGTTCCAGGTAACAAATGAGGCCAGGAGAAATGTGAGAAATGTGTCATCTGGACTATTGGCCAGAAGGCTGCTCTTCCTTCTCAAAGGGCAGGGGGCCTAGATGGAGCAGATAAAGGAGGTGGTCCCCTCTTACCCACAGAGGGTCTCCGGCCTGAGGGAGCCAGGGGTTGTGTGGAAGAAAAGTTTACCACATATCCAGGTTTGCTTGGCCCTCTGGGGCTCCAGATTCTATTACATGGTTTGGAAGTTTATCTTGTGGGAACTAGCTCAGGGATGTAGTCAGACAAAAGACATGAATAATGTTCATTTCTCAGAGTCTCATTTGAGGGAATAGAGGTTAGACTTTCAAAGCACTGTAGGAACTCTGTGAAGGGAGAGGTTGTGATGAGGGCTTGGGCATGTTTCATAACCCCAGAGAAGAAGGCATCTTTAAGCAGCACCCTTCACTTCGCAGACTCTTGGAGAAAGGCTTCTTTCCAAAGAATTTTCTCCTGTTCAAGATTCTCCCAGTGCTCCAGGCTGATGAGCAGTGGAGACCCCATGTGTTGGGCCTAGGCCACTGTAAAAGACTTGGTGACCAAAAACCCAGGAACTTATTTTCTCAGAGTTTTGGAGGCTAGAAGTCTGAGATTGAGGTATTGCAGGATTGGTATCTTCTGAGTTCTCATGCCTTGGCTTGGAGACACCTGTCATCTCCCAGTGTGCTCACGAAGTCTTCCCTCTGTACCTGTGTCCTCATCTCCTTGTAGAGAATACCAGTCATATTGGATTTGGCACCCACTCTAATAACTTGATTACTTCTTCAAAGACTCCAAATACAGATACACTCTGAGGTGAATTTTTGAGGGACACAATCGTGCCCATAACAGCATGCTTTGGGAAAGTCAGGTGGCCAGTGTGGCTAGAACACAGGGATTGAGGTGGACAGTGGACAGAGGGTAAGGCAGGGGTAGTAACCTGCCAACTGTGGCAAAGCCTTGAGATTATAAGTGGGACAGAAAGCCATTTCAAGGTTTCTAGGAGGAAACTTACATGATCTCATATTTCTGGAAAGGATGATGGTGTCTAGAGTGTGGGAAATTGGGTGGACCAACACATCAGCTGAGAGCCCAGCTACAAGGCACCTGTGAAATTCCCCGTGGAAAAGGACTGGGGTGCTGATGGTGGAGGTGATAGAAATGGTCCAAAATAGAATTTATTTCAAAGGTAGAGGCAACAGCACTTGCTGATACAAGGATGTGGGATATGAGGGCAGCAAAAGAATTTCCTTTTATTTTTTTGTTCTGAAAAGCTGCAGAGATGGTGGTGCCATTTTCTGAGATGCTGACATGTATGTGTCTCTGTATGGGGGTTAGGGCCAGCTGGGGAGACAGAGGATCAAAAGCTTAGTTTTGGACACTGAGTGTGATATCTATTTGAGATCCTAGTGAATGAGCCAAGAAAAATGTCCTTGAGTCAGGAGGTCAGCTGGGGTTGGAGTTGAAGATATCAGTGTGAGAACTGTTCCAAAATTGGCAGTATTGTAGAACCTCCACAGTTGACCCCCCCTACACTGGTCACCTTCTTAAGTTCACCTAATTTTCATAGACCAGACATGCACCCCATGTATGTATCAGAATGGTAGACCTCATTCTGTATGGTGACCACCTCCCTGTGTTGACCAGTTTATTATAAGGCCTTGGGTGGTCAACTTATAGAGGTTCTACTGTATTTGCCTAATGTTTTTGGAAAAGATTACCTAGGGAATGAGTAATGCAAGAGGAAGTTAAAATTTGGATCTTATTGGATGACTGCCTGAATGAATTAAATGGACTTTGGGGTTCAGAATTTAATATTCAAAGGCATAGTGAAACCTGGAACATACTGACAAGCTGTGTATAAAAGCAGCTTGGGCTAGAAAGCCTTAAGTGGTTATGCCCGTTACCTAATTATCTGTTCATACTTGTGGTGAAAACTGTATACAGTATCAACATCTCATGAGACCTCCCAGCAGTCTTTCCTTGGTAAGCTAACGGTATGACTCCTAATTCCTTGAATCCTTTGCAAATCAACCCTTCCAGGTAAGACTCAGATCCTGGTAACAGATTAAGGCAGAAAGGAGGCTATTTTTCTGGTTTTTCCAGTCTGTCTCTTTGTTCGGTAGCCTCTTTTTGTCTGGAAGTAAGGATAAAACAGCAAAGTTAAATGGCTTGCACCTGGGTGGATGAGAATCTACCTTGCTCTATCTAAACTGGTTGGGGGTGGTCAGGGAGGAAGATCTAAATGCATCTTTGTGTCTGTGCATCTCTCCAGGCTTTGCAGGATGTGTTGTGAACCTATTCATGGAGACTTTCGAAGACCTCAGGATTTATCCCATATGTTGAGGCTCAGAGGCTCAGAGCAGAGGGCTGACTAGCATGTGAGTGTGTACTGCTCTGATATGTACTGACTTTGAGACCCTGCTACTTAACCTCTCTGTGCCTCTGTTTCCAATGACTTGAAATCCACTTATTCCAAATGTATTTTTCTAGAGTAACATCTATGTACTGTCCCAGGTGCTGAAGGTACCCAACCCTTCCCTCTTCTCAGAAAAATTAATTATTTCTTCGACACTCCTACTGGGTGTATTGCTCACTTTGTGGGGAAATCATGGTTAAATCATTTTAACACTTTGTTTCAATGTCTGTTTCCCCTAGACACACTGTTGCTTATTATTGTTTTTAGAATATTATACTCTTTCTTTTTGACTTACTCCCCTCTTTCCTGAGTGCCTACAGTTTTTATTTGTTTCCCATCTTAGTTCTAAAGGAGTTCCACAATTTCATAGAAATTTATTTTCCCATTCTTCTCATCTTTTTCACATCATCTAGCTCTCATGGTCTCAGTTTTCCCAGTTGCAATGTGAAGAGCTGGCCTGGCAGTAGGTCTTGTCCAGAGGTAGCACCTCATTGTCTGAGCACCCTCTTAGCTCTTAGTGGTAAGAGTAACTTCCTTGTGACCTTCTCAAGAAGCAGTGACTGTATTAAGCACTCCAGCATTTTAGTAACTTCTGTCTCTTGAAACTTTTGCTTCTTAGTCAAGCCTGCTACAAAGAAAAACACATTTACAAGTGCTAATAAGGTGTCTAATGCTTGTCTCTGGGGCACTGCCCTGCAGGGGCTGCTGGTCTGAAAATTGCAGACTCAATGGCTTCTCTGGCTCACTTAGCACCATGAGGGCAGAGAATGGTCAGGCCTTACAGGCACCTGTAGTAACAACCACTCAAGAATGAAGATGAAGCTGAGCAAGCTGCTCTGCTGCCCACAGAGAAGGGGTGTGTGAGGGCTTGGGAATGTTTAGTCTGGGGAACATGCAGCCTGGGGAATGTGAGTGCTGAGGAATGCACTACAGCCTGGGGAATGTGAGTGCTGAGGAATGCACTACAGCCTGGGGAATGTGAGTGCTGGGGAATGCACAGCCTGGGGAATGTGAGTGCTGAGGAATGCACCACAGCCTGGGGAATGTGAGTGCTGGGAATGTGCAGCCTGGGGAGACTGGCCTGGCCCATAAATTTTGGAACAGCTATTTTTAGTTACTATACTCTTAGTCAACTAGCTGAGGGGAGCATTTCACCCTCTCTCAGATCTTGTTACTTCTTCCCTCTTGGTATGTGCTACGTACGAACCAGTCTCAGAACTGAAGCAACAACATTGGGAGGGCAGCTAACCCCATCCTGTCCTCTTGAGGATAAGGGATCCAAGGCAGAAGGAGGACCCAGGTATTCAAATCTTAATGCATTGCTTATGTTTTCCATGTAATGTTTTCGAGCTCTCTGGAAGAGCCTGGGCTATAGGCAGTGGCATCACATGATGATTATGAGCATACATTTGACTCAAACTTGAGCTGAATTTCTGCTTGACCTCACTAGAGATGAGGTCCTCTTGCTTCATCTCTAGGGCAGAGTCATTCTTAGGAACAACCTCTACAGATTGTTTTGAAGATTAAATGAAATGATGCTCTGGATCACTTGGCAGGACTCTGTTCATAGAAAGGACAAGGTGTCTGAGAGTGTCACCAGGCACACTGGGGCTCATTCCATTTTCACTTTCACAGCTCTGTTACAGAAGACTGAAAGCCCCCTGTCTACACATGTAGGATGATGCATCTCATTTTCATACGCCTTAAAGTAAAATACTCCTTCTTGATACCACATTTTAAAGAGGACATGGGCAAACTGGAGATTATCCCAAAGAGGCTGGTGAGAGATTCAGTATCTTCCATCTGAGGCTCTTCAGAACAGAAAAGGGAAGCTCAGGAGAGGAGGATAGATGTCTTCAGATATAAGAAGGAGGAGCAGAGAAGGGAAATGGACCCTAAATCTCTATGGTTTTGTGAAAGATGTATCATACTTTTAGGTGGTTATTCTCTGAGGAGCTCAATGTTGAGGAGCTGGAGTAAACAAGCCCAGTCTATGGTTTTCAAGAACTTGTAGTCTCAAAAAATAATAGGTCGACAAATAATAGAGGATCCATCTGGTTTATGATGGCAAGGACACAATGTTATTTTCCTAATGAGGACAAGGTTGATTCAGTAAGACCTATTGTGTCAAGGGTGCTGCTGCTGAGCTCAGATCTCCATTGGCTGGAATGAAGGGGGTGAGGAGACAGCAGACAGCATTTTCTTTTCTCACCAGGGAGAAAAGTATAACAATGCTGTACCCCAACTTTGTCTGCTCAGTAGTCTGACCTTCTAGCGAGTACCCTGCCAGGGAGCAGAATCAGAGGCCTTGACCGCCCCAAGGTGAGGGAATTCTACAGGAGATTTACATGAGGTCTCTCTCTCTCTCATCCTCTTCTCCTGTCCCTTCTCCTTCTCCTCTGTCTTTTCATTCCACTTTTTCTCTTTCTTTCCTTCCTTCCATACCTCTGTTTTTCCTTATTTTTCTCTCTTTAAAATATCAGCCTTCAATGTGTTCAACTTAATTGTTTTCACCTTCCCTCTATCTTCCAGAAATTTCTCTCAGGGCTTATGAACAGCAGTAGCCATCAATACTTCTAGATCCAAAGTTGATTTTCTCTGGCTGTAACTTGTTAAATGGAAATCATTACTTGAACTTAATCCCCATGATTGATTTGGGATCCTGAAAAGGGGTGGCTTAGCCAAGGGTCACAGAGGCCCTGATTCTCATGTGTGGTCATTCAAATTCTCTCAATTCCTTCCTCAGACACAGACTCCTTTGTCACTTTGTCATCCCCAAGGACATCTGAGCTGAAACTACAACCTGTGCTTAATGCATGAGTTAAAATTCTTAATCATGTTCTGGAAGAAAAATCAAAGGCTTTCATGGAAGAAATCATATGCATAAAGAAACTACTGAAACATCTATTTTTGAAAAAAACTAATTATCTTGTTTGGTTTTGGGATATTAAGGAAATTGATCTTTGACATTAGAAGGGAAGAATAAGAGAAACAAGAAAGAAGAAAATGGGGGAAATGGGGCAGAAGTAAGGCAATTTTTGCATTGTGGTGACTGGGAGAGAGTTCTACAAATTTAAGGGATATCTACTGCAGGCTTACTGGTAATGTTGTTTTGACATTTCACATTTGGCCATGCTTTCTTCATTTGCAAAGTGAGTAGGTAGGTTGATCTCTGAAAGCTCCTGTAATCATTAGTCAATGTAGTTAGATAAGGAGGTAAAAAATGCTAAATACTTATAGATTTATGATTTTATGATTGAAATACTATTGGGAAGTAACCACAAAATATCAAGACCAATATTATTTCAACCTGGGGGCTAGTGATAAAATTAGGATACAAAATCAATAGCTTTCTCTTTGCAAACAGAACCAATTATAAAAATATTATAAATATTATAACTTGAAATGATTAGCAATAATGTTACAAAAATGTTTTGAATTTATGTGAAGAGACCTCTTGAAGGATACCAAAAGGATATTTAAAAACAGGACAAAAACATGTAAAATTAAATTTTGTTCTTAGGAATGTTCAACAATCCACATGTTACTTTTTTCTTAGACAAAATCTATAATTTTAGTTTAATATTAATTAATAAAGCAATACAATTATTTTTTGACTTGATAAAGTAAGTTAAAAGTTATTTTGTAAGACTGAATCATTAAGAGTAGCCACCAATTCTGAAAAAGATTGCTAGAAGCTGCATTGAGTTAAAATTACATGGTACAGGCACAGGAAGAGTTAAACAGAAGGGTAGGGAGAATGGAACCCACTCAATGAGCTGGGAACACCAAGGCATTTGGTACCTGCAAGGTTATTTAAGTGCTCTGACATGTCATAGGCAGTGAGGTTGCACTGTCCTGTCTGTCCTCTCTAGGATGTCCTGCATCCATACATCAGGGGTGGCCTGACATCTTCAGTTCTTCAGACTTCTGTGTAATTCTGTTTCTCTATTGTACACAGACCCAGTTTTCTAAGAGAGCAGAGATGTGGACCCAGACTTGTGCATTTTATACAAGATATCACATAGAGAGTGATAAAATATCTGTAGACTCAGGAAATTCATACTTTTCAAAGAGATAAGAAACGGTTTTCATGTCATTGCTGGGAACTCAAGTCTGTCATGGCTTTTCAGAGCAGCCTCCAACCTAGGGCTGAAAGAATTGAGTGCAAAACTGATAAAGACTACACACATAATTAGGTCAACACACACACACAAAACCAAATAAATTTAAGGGAAATAATAAAATGAACAATGAAAGTAATTATTGAGAGTAGTTTGGGTACTATATGAGCAGGTACACAGTAAAAAGCAAGCCAGAAACCATTTTTGTAACACATATGATAAAGGATGAATGCATGGAGTTCTAAGAATCAATAAAATGAGTGAATAGGCTGAAGCATTGTAACAAGAGACAAAAATAACCAAGAAACATTTAAAAATGCTCAACCTTAGAAATAATTATCAAAAGGTATATTAAGATAAGCAAGAATGTTATTACTCATTCATATGAGTGAAAAATATTAAAACAAGTGGTAATAATCAGTATTGTAAGAATATTGATAGTTGGAATATACTTCCGTACATGTCAGTAAGAGGACAAAGTCCTGCAAAAGTTTCTAAAGTGGGCAATTGGGCAATGCATTAAAATTTGAAATACATATAGCTGTTGACATTCCATTTCTAGGAATCTATAGAAAGTAACAGTCTCTAAATTTAAAGATATATGTACAGTCATATAGTCATATAAGGCAAATATATTTGAAAAAATATTAAAATGTCTCCAAGATAATATTTAAATGGAAAAAACATTCACTGGGGCTGGTTATAAAGTATAATTCTATATTTTAAGCCTAAAACAAATATTTACAAGTTTTATTTGTAAAGGAAAAGAATCAAAACATTCTGAATTGTAAATAGTGATTATAACTGGAGGAAGAGGCTATGGTTTCTTTTTTCTTTACCTTCTGCTTTTTAAAATTTCTGTATTATTTAAATTTGGTAGTGCATAAGTATTATTTTTTAATGCAGAAAGATAATAGATTTACGTGCAAGCAAGTGATAAAATTCAAATTCTGGGAATGACTGGTTGGTTATATTTTTCTACTCATTTTTAAGGGAGGTTCTGACTAATGCCTGGCATTTTGGATCTTTTGTTTAAGGAGCCCTGGGACATCCACTGAACTTGCCTTTTCTTGTTACTTTCCTCATCTGTGAGGGATCCTCCTTGTTCTCTTTTTGTATCAGCTACCCTTTGCTGGGGCCTGTGCTTTACCACAGTCCTGTGACGTGGGCAGAGGGCAGAGGGTTGAGAGAAGACCAAGGCAGGTGGCAGCTGGGGATGAGGGAGAGAGAAAGGAGTATAGTGCCTGGGGAGGTGAACCCTGCTTACGGAAGTGTGGGGCCTTGAGCAGTGAGAGGTTAATCTATATTCAAATCCTCAGACTGTGACAACTGCGTCTGACAGAGAATCTCAGCCTTCTAACTGCATCCTCTTGGTTCTTACGGTCAGATCTTTGGGATCCTCAGCTCTGCAATGATGAGATTCCACATTTTCCTCACCGCTCTCTTTGTCATCTTCCAGGTACTGCCCGGTAAATACCAAGCATCTTGTCCTTTCTTATCATCACTTTGTTTTTTCCTTTCCCTACATCAATAGTAATTGGAAAGCGAAGCAGCAGGAAGCTACTCAAAGGTTATTGATACAACCCAGAATGACTTATTGAAAAGTTTAAAAAAATTCCCATGTAACTAACTGGCTGCTGTCCCTTCATGACTCTTGTGAGATAGTTATTTTCTATTCCTCCTCACCCACAATGAACTGCATGATTTGAGAACCAAGTCACATACCTGATCAGTAAAAGCCAGTGTAGAGACAAAGATTCTTTTTATTTGCCTGACCAGAACACATTCTTACCACAGTGGTGACTTTATTTTACTTTGGCAGGGCTTCTGTCTTATAAGAATGTCAGAGCCGGGATGGGTTATGTGTGGGAGGGCAGATAGTTATTTTCTATTCCTCCTCACCCACAATGAACTGCATGATTTGAGAACCAAGTCACATACCTGATCAGTAAAAGCCATCATAGAGACAAAGATTCTTTTTATTTGCCCTGACCAGAACACATTCTTACCACAGACTTGACTTTACTTTGGCAGGGCTTCTGTCTTATAAGAATGTCAGAGCCGGGACGGGTTATGTGTGGGAGGGCAGGTGGGGCACCTGATGAGACATCCTGGGCAATAGGTATTGCTTGTGTGGCTCACCCAACACACCAACCAATGCTCCATCATTGGTTATCAGTTATACTAACACCTATGGCATCTTATGGCAGAACGACAGTGAAGGTCTTGGAATCAAACCTTCTTGCGGCTGATGTTTGTCTGGGCAAGATGGCAATTCCACTCAGATGGTGAGCTCTCTCTTGCTTTCCTCTTTTGTTTTTTGGCTTCATGCAAACATCTTTTCATATTTCAGGCATCTCTGGGGCACTCCATTTTGAAAGACCCTGCTACCTTCGAGGTGGAATCTGCCTGAAGCAGGGAACCCCGAATTGTGAGCCCTTCAGAGGACCCTGCCGAGCTTTCACCATTTGTTGCAAAATAAGAAGAAGGTAATGAAAGGAATCCACTCAAGAAACATGGGCAAGGGGTCCAAAATACACATCCTTTTGGCCAAATGAAAACAAACATTCAAGTAAAGATAATTGATTATTTTATCATTAAAATTGATTAAAGGAAGATTTGATTTCTGTAAAGCTGTAGGCATTGGGTGGGAAAAAAATTAAATTTATATTATGAATTAAATTTATATTATGAATTAAATTTATATTATGTTTTAAAGTATGCAAGGCATTTTAATTCACATAACATATTTAGTCCTTAAAACAATTTTGGTTTATAAATCCCATTTCACAGATACAGAACTCAAAATCAGCTAGAGTAAACAAATTGCCCAAGATCATACAGTCAATAAGTGGTAAAGCATGATCTAAAACCCTTTCTTTTCATTGTTCTACTCTCTTATCTACTTGGAAAGGAAGCTGAATACAAACAAATTTGCCACAGTAGGGTGAGGAGATGTGAGGACAGGGATTGGTGGTCTTGGGGCCATCCACTGTAGTGCGTTAAATGCAGAAAAGGAGGAACCCAGGAAGGGAGCCCAGTTCCAGGTGGCATTGGAGTGGTGGGGACATGCAGGAGAATAGCACATGTGCCCCAGGGACATGCCCATGTGGGGTTGTGGGCAGAAGCCTGTTGAAAGGTAGGAATTCCAACTCTAGGTCAGAAGGTTTATGCTGCAAGACTTTCCAAGACTTTCCTGGGAGAGGCATTATTATTTGTGTCTTCTTTGGTAACTTTTCTTATCTAGATCATGAAAGCATGTGTAGTATCCTAAGCAAGTCATCTTTGAGCATCAATGTCCTGTCTCTAGTGAGGGAATGACAGTGCAAGATTAGCATATGAGTGTGGGGGGCATGGAAACAGGAAATACTGCATGGTGCCTGGGAAAGTGGATGACAAAAAGAAAGAATAAGATACACTAACATTCAACCAAAGCCTAAATAATAACATGGAAAACAAAAAGATTTGGGCTGGTATGTGATGGCTAACAAACCGAATCAACTGTATGTTGGGTCCCAATCAATGAGTAACTAAAGAAAATTTGGTGCAGGTTTGCAGATGAGCAATGGGTTATTATTAGCTGTCAATCAATGTTTATAGAAATATTCAAAATATTCAGATAAAACACAAACATTAGCTTCTCCAATTGCTGTCATTAGCACTGACTTCCTATATAGTCTGTCTATGTAATCATGGGATTTTGAATATTGTGAGTACCTCTTAGTGGGGGACACAGGAAGAAAGAATGGGAGAGAGTTGTCTCAGCCCACATCAACAGAGACCAAGGGGCATGACAGAGAGAAATTAAGCCAGGTCTGATCTTGGGACCCATGAAAGATTATGAACATTCAACAATAAATGTCTCCTTTCAGATATATGAGGCATTTTGAAAAGTGTTCAAATATTGTTGTTTACAGTAACTCATTTACTGGAAAGTTTACATGTTTCAGTCCTTGTGCTAAATCCTTTTTGTCTATGCTGTCATTTTGTCTTCATTTCAGCCATATAAAGCAGGCAATATCGCTATTCCTATTTCACTTCACAATCAGGAAATGTGAGGCTTGAAAAGTCTGAGAGTCATCCAAGTTCATGTAATCACTAAGTCGTTGCCTTGGAATGGGATCAAAGTCTCCCTGTCTGAGTTCTGTCCATCATGCAGTGCTGGTTCCCGAACAGCCCTGGCAGCTATAACTGTGTTATCAGTCCATGTTTCACTAAATGCTTTCACAGACACTGTTTTACTTAATCTTCACTAAAATTGATGTTGTAAATTATGCTTATCTCCAATTCATTGAAAGGCAGAGAAGCTCTCAGAGAGGTGTAGTAAGTTGCCCACGACCACACAGACAGGAGAGGTGTGTACAGGGGTACAGAGGCAAAGAGGAAGGTCAAGCTCATGCTTCTAAAATCCCAAGCACTTTCCATTACTTGTCTCCATGTCCCAGGTCTTGGTGTGAGGCTAAAGTGCAACATTTCAACACCCCTCCCACCCTGGTCCTATCATTTAACCCCAACCATTGATAATGGACGCAGACTTGAAGCAGGATGGTTCTGAGGTATAATGTTTTGTAATAAGCAGCTCACTTCAGTGCGGCAAGATGGTGCTAGAGGTCAAGATAATTGTGATCAGTGCTGAATGCTGCCCTGAACTAGTTGTGTGACCTTTACATGACTAAAGGTAAAATGACCTAATAAAAAATCCCAGAAATTGCAGTGGTCATGAACCACTTCACATATACTCTCTGTACTGTATTTCTATACTTACCAAGGATGTCTCTGTGCTAGAAGATTCTGCAAAAGCATGCATCATAAAGACATCTGTGAGAATTATGCCTAGAAGTTATGTACATGGCAAGGTCCTTAGTTGTGAACAACAGAATTATGGTCAGTTTTAAGTAGAACAGGATTTTTTTTAAATTTGAGACAGAGTCTCACTTTGTCACCCCTGGTAGAGTGCTGTTATGTCACAGATCACAGCAACCTCAAACTCTTGGGTTCAAGCGATTCTCTTGCCTCAGTCTCCCAAGTAGCTGGAACTACAGGCACCTGCCACAACACCCAACTATTTTTAGAGACAGGGTCTGGCTCTGGCTCAGGCTGGTCTCGAACCTGTGAGCTCAGGCCAGCCACCTGCCTCAGCCTCCCACAGTGCTAGGATTATAGGCGTGAGCCACCGTGCTTGGCCTAGAACAGGATTTATTGAAGATATTAATAAACCCACAGAATTCATGGGAATGCTCAAGTGTTAAATTTCTTGGAACAACCCTGGTAAACCACAATCTACACCTGACCAGGTCAGGCAGCTGCTTTAGGTCCCAGAATTGCATTGCCTTTGCTGGCATCAGAAAGCAGCCATTGCTGGTGGCCTAGGCAGAACTGAATCCTGGTGGGTCTTGGGGTTGCTCATTTCCTGTCATTTGTACCTTGAGTGCATCGGCTGGAAGAATTATATGTTTTATGCAAAAAGTGTGAGAATGTCTACTTGATCTGGCTACAACTGATATTAAAGTTAGAGAAAATATATTATTAAAGGAGAAATTGCAAACATATGTCACTTATAAATGAGGATATAATGTCCTAAACAACATATTAACATATTGAGTTAAAAATTAATGTTTAAGTAATATAGTTTGGTCAAAATTAAAACCAATTTATGTGAAAATTTGTCACTATTTTCTTTTCTTGTTCCTTTTTTTTTTCATCTTTTCCTCTCCCTCAGCCCTTCCCTCCTTCTCTGTCTGCTCTCCCTTTCCCCCATGTCCCACCATGTCATTAATTGTCATTAATTGTCTTCAAATCAAAATTGAGTACATAGGATTCATACTTCTCCACTCCTGTGATGCTTCACTAAGAATAATGTGTTCCACCTCCATCCAGGTTAGGACCAAATGCTGGATTTCATTATTTTTCCCCTAATACTCTTTCTGCTCCAAGATCCCACCCAGGATGCCACATTATATTCAGCCGTCATGTTCTCTTTAGTCTCTGAACTGCAAACAATTTCTTGGACTTTCTTCGTTTTTGATGACTTGACACTTTTGAAGAGTAGTGTTGATCATCTTTCTGCTATTTTTCTCATTATGAGACTGGGATTATGGGTTTGTGGAGAAAAAACAGGGAGAAATGCTGTTTTTAAATCTAGAGGTGTATGCTACCAACATGACTTCTGACTGATGACATAAGCCTTGTCCTCTGGCTAAGGCAGTGTTTCTTCTTGGTAAATTGATCATTCTCCTCCATCTATGGATGGCAAATGAATAGTCTTTGGAAGAGAGTTCCTAACTGTGGGCCACACTTAAGAGGTGAGGATTTTTAACTCTCCCTCCATGAAAGAGAAGTATCTACGTAAGTTATTTGAAATATTTCTATGTGGGAAACTTGTCTCTTCTCCCTATTTATGTGTTATTTATTGAACTATTCATTTATGTCATTTCAACATGGATTTATAAATACTAGTTTATACTTTGTATCATAATCCAATAGTATATTATTTTTTGTTGTTGTTCAAGTTATTATAGTTTTGGGTTTTGGGAGCTCCTTTCATCAATGCTTTGAGTCATTAAGGGCCAAGGATACAGAAAAATAAGAACAAAATCTGTGACTTATTTACATATAATCAACACACATGTGTGCATGCAAACACCTTATTCGAAAAACAGTAGAACCTTCATAGCTGACCACCTCCCTATACTGACTACTCCCTTAAGTTGACCTAATTTTCATAGATGGGACATGAAGCACATGTACATATCAGTTTTGTAGGCCTCATTCCTTATGTTGACCACCTCCATAAATTGATCAGTTTGTTACAGTCCCTTGGGTGGTCAGCTTATAGAAGTTAAACTGTACAAAGACTGCCGGGTCTGTCTTGGAGATTGTCTATTTCAATGGTTACAGGCACAGAAACTGGGACCAAAAAAAAAAAAAAAGATAGGACTCATTCAAAATCAACCCCAGCTGGTGGGTGGAGCAAGATGGCCAAAAAAGAGGCAGCTTTTGTCAGAAACTCTTGTGCAGAGAGAGAGTGGCTGGAATGAAGTTTTAAACTCAGAGAAGCCAAAGGTGGGGAGTTGAGCACAAGAAGAATGCGAGGTGCACACCATCCCCGCTGAGACAAACTGCGAGGCTGAGAAACAGGAAGAAAGTTAACAGAATACCGGTACTAAGCAAGTACTCAGTGGACTCCTATTGTCAAGAAGATGGGAGAACACTCCCCCAACAGGGAGGCCCATTTGGCAGGATTTCCTTGAGCAAGGAAGGATCAAAGGGACCTTTCACACCAGCACATGGGAGACAGTCCTGTGTTCCCTGTTCTCCTACACCTGGGAAGTTCCAGCTCTGAGCTCAGTACCCATCCTGCCTGGTGCAAAAGAAAACAAACTTTGTCTCTACAGTTCTGAGCCCATAGCCCACCCTTTTGGGCTTTGGTGAATAGTGTTGAGATACTTTGTAGTATATTCCTCCATTTGCATCTTTCTGGTATTTTTCTCATGATGAGACTGGTATTATGAGTTTAGGGAGGAAACAGGGAAAGGAAGTACTGTTCTCAAATCCAACCAACTTCTGACCAATGATATGAGCCCTGTCATCTGGGCACCAGATGACATACAACAAGGTTCCAGCCACATACACCAAGGCTGGTGGGTTTGAACCTGGCCCAAGTCAACTAAACAAGCCCAGAGGGATGCCAGGCACCAGAGAACAAACTCTTGGTTAAAGATCAATATACCACAGAGAAACATGATATATTGATTTTTACTCAAGAGTTTGTGGTTGCTGAGAGCTATGACAACACAGTACTATACCCAGAACCAGTCTGGTTGCCTGGAAGACTGACATTGCAGAGGCTGGAGTGTTTGGGGAATACTCTGAGAGGTCAGTCTTTTGTGTGGATTGCTGAGCAGCAGCTGCACAGAAAAAGTGGTGCAGCACTCCTAACTTTGGTGTGAAGAGTGTGGTCTCTGCTCTCTCCCTTTCTCATGGAAGGAGTCTCCCCTAGCCCTGATGGGAATTCTTAGTCAAAACTGCCTTGGGATTCTTTGAGACAGAGTCTCACTATGTCACTCTTAGTAGAGTACCGTGGCATCACAGCACAGAGCAACCTTAAACTCTTGGGCTTAAGTGATTCTCTTGCCCCAGCCTCCCAAGTAGGTGGGACTAAAGGCACCCTCTGCAATGCCCAGCTATTTTTTTTTTTTGCAATTGTTATTGTGGTTTAGTTGGCCTGGGCCAGGTTTGAACCTACCAGCCTTGATGTATGTGGCTGGCGCCTTAACCACTGTGCTACGGATGCCAAGCCTGCCTGGAGATTCTTGTTCTCTGGCACCTGCATCCCTCTGGGTGTTGCTTGGACTACCTTGGCTGGAAATCTCTGCTGTCTGGGACTGCAGTTCACAGCATATTTGTTTGTGCTGTGGTGTGGGATATTGGAATAGGGAGAGTGGATTCCATGGGTTTCTTCATGGATTTTTCTTCAGCTATGTTGGTTCAGTGGAGGTTCCAGCTAGGTTGGTTCACCCAGGTTCAGTGATGTCACTCCTCGGTATTGAATAGAGGGCAAGCTGACTCCAGGACAGAGCCAGGCTGTGCTTTCTTGCTAGATTGGCATTGAGGTTGCAGTCCTGAGAGTTTTGTAAGGCTGTAGGGGAAAGGACACAAGCACAAGCACAAGCTAATTTGGAGAGGGCCAGTTAGCTCTAGCTCCTGGGGCTTTCCAAGCCTGTTTTATCCCACCAGTTTTAACTGCCAATTATGTGGGTACAGTGTTTCCTAAGGATCCCCAACTAGGTTATCTCTCAATATCTATTCAGGGACAACTCAGGCTCGGCACCTGTAGCTCAAGCGGCTAGGGTGGCAGCCACATACACTAGAGCTGGCAGGTTGGAATCCAGCCTGGGCCTGCCAAACAACGATGACAACTACAACCAAAAAATGGCCGGGTATTATGGTGGGTGCCTGTAGTGTCAGCTACTTGGGAGGCTGAGGCAAGAGAATTGCTTAAGCTCAAGAGTTTGAGGTTGCTGTGATCTGTGACACCATGGCACTCTACCCAGGGTGACTGCTTGAGACTCTGTCTCAAAAAAAAAAAAAAAGTATATATATACATATTTTTTAAAAGCTGAAAATACTCATAGGGAGAAGCCAGCAGAAGAATTCTGGTAACATGAACAATCAGAGAAGAGCGACTCTGACAGAGAATACAAAGGCAATATAGCAGAGAATGCCATCTATAGAGAAATTGCTGAAATGTTAGAAATAGAATTTAGAACATGGATAGCAAATAAGATGATTGGAATGGAGGAGAAGATGGAAATAGAAATAAAAAAGAAATAGTCCAAAAATTGCCTCGAGAAATTAGTAACTTTAAAGACAAAGTCACCAAAGATATAGACATAATGAGGAAAGATATAGCAGAGCTTAGGGAATTGAAAGAGGCAGTCAAGGAGCTTCAAAGCTCAGTAGAGATCCTCGGTAATAGAGCTGGACTTGGAGAAGAGAATTTCAGAAATTCAAGACAAGAACTTTGAACTATCCTAAGCATTCAATGAGGCAGAAAGAAGAACAAAAACAGAATATTCACTAAGAGTTATAGGATCATTCCAAAAGATTAAACATCTGAATTATAGGGATTCCTGAAGGAGAAGAGGATGATGGCTTTAAAGGCACTGATGCTCTACTTTGAGAATTTATGCTAGAGAATTTCACAAGCATTGCAAGAGACACAGAAATTCAGACTATAACTAGTTTCAGAATTCCAGCAAGACTCAATTAAACAAAGCATCTCCTATACACACTTTAATTAACTTTGTCAAAGCTAATTTGAAGAAAAAAAAGTCTTTCAAACAACCAGGTGCAAGAAAATTTTATCTACAAAGGGAAAAATATCAGGATGACTGCAGATCTTTCAGCAGAAACTTTTCAAGCCAAAAGAGGATGGTCATTGGCCTTTAATCTTCCTAAATGAAATAATTTGCAGCCCACAGTCCGTATCCTGATAAACTCAGCTTCATATGTGATGGCAAAATCAAATATTTTACCAATATGCAAATGTTAAGGAAATTTGCCACAACTAGACCAGCTCTACAGGAAATTCTCAGACCCATTCTTCATAATGAATAGCATGATGGCCCATCACCAAAGTAAACACACCCAGAAATTAAAGAACAAATCTTAGCTTCCACAGTGGTGCTAGGGGAAAAAAAGCTGTAGATCTCTGAATAACAAGATCACCAACAGTCCACCACATCTATCAATTCTCTCAATTAATGGCTTGAATTACTCTCTAAAGAGGCACAGGCTGGATGAGTGGATACAAAAGCTCAGGCCAGAAATCTGTTGTCTGCAAGAAATGCACCTAAAATCTAAAGATAAAAAGAGACTCAAGATGAGGGATGGAAAACAATAATCCAGGCAAATGAAAATCAGAAAAAAGCAGGGGTTGCATTTTTATTTGCAGATACAGTTGGACTTAAACCAACAAAAATAAGAAAAGACAAGAACAGACATTACATACTTGTCAAGGGAAGCATAGAACATGAAGATATTTTAATAATTAATATTTATGTACTGTATTTGAGTGTTTCACAATTCATTAAATAAACTCTAAATGATCCAAAAAAAAAAAAAGATGTCTTTCTGCACTATACTAGTTGGAGATTTCAACACTCCTTTGAAATTGATCCTCCAAGCTGAAACTAAACAAAGAAATAGTGGACTTAAATGTGATCCTAGAACAAATGAACTTAACAGACATACATGGAAGTTTTCATCCTAACGAAACTGAATACAAATTCTTCTCATCAGCCAATGGATCATCCTTCCAAATTGATTATATCTTAGGACGCAAGTCTAACCTCAACAAATTCAAAAGAATAGAAATTATTTCATATACCTTCTCAGACCATCATGGAATAAAAGTTGAACTCAATGGCAACAGAAATCTTCATATCCAAATAAAGCCATAGAAACTAAATAACCTTATGCTGAATGACAACTGGGTGAAAGACAAGATTAAGAAGGAATTCCTTTGGTTTTATGAACAAAATAATGAAGACACAAGCTATCAAAATGTATGGGATATGGCAAAGGCGGTCCTAAGAGGGGAATTTATAGCATTAGATGCCTTCATTAAGAAAACAGAAAAAGAGCAAGTCAACAACTTAATGGGCCATTTCAAACAACTGGAAAAGGAATACCAATCTAACTCTAAACTCAGCAGAAGAAAAGAAAGAGGCAACTGGGCATGGTGAGTCTGGGGAGACAAGACTCCAGACATCTCTGGCTGGTGATATCTGCCTATAATCATCCCTTTGAGGATACAAGGAGCCAGCAAGGGACTTCTGGACCCCAAGAGGAGGACAAAAGCAGTGGGAAACTGGCAAGTGGTTGCGTGTGTTTGATCGACCTAATCACGCCGGCAACCGTGAGTACAAGCAGCAGTGAGACTGCAAACCGGAAAGGCCTTACCTGTGAACTGTTTTGGTGTTTTTGGACTTCGCACTCAGTTGAACTGCCTTGGGGAGAGCTTAGGCAGGAGTGCAGAAAACTTTAAGCATAGTCTGGGGCCCCAGACAGAGCCACTGAGCTGGGCTGCAGGGAGCCATTGTGTGAGAGAACTGCCCAGGCAAGATCCACCTTCAGGGTCCCAGAGCAAGGAGTGGGCGGGACCTAGTAGCCTACCAACTGAGCAGCCTAAAGGCTGGGACTGAGCTGCCTTACAGCCTTAACCCTTAGGGGCAGAGTGAGACAGTTTTGGCACACTGGAGCCTCAGGCTGTTGCCCTGGGTAAAGTGCCATGGTGTCACAGCCCATAGCAAACTCAAATTTCTGGGCTTGGTGCTGCCTGGATCTCCATAAGATCTGTGCCACGACCCTGCAACAACCGGGCCTCTGCATGCACTGACCAGGAACTGTGGGAGCCATGCAACCCTTCATCCTCCCTCCTGTGTCCTCCCAGCCTCCACACTGGCCCACTCATCTGGCCAGGGATACTGGTAGCTGCGTGCCCTCTGGAGCCCTCCCTGCCTCTATGCAGAGCCCTTCTCCGGGCCAGAGACTGCTGGAGTCTTGGGCTCTCTGTGCCAAAGTCACTGGGGGCAAGGCACTCCCAGAACCGTGCACACCACCTCCCGCCCTGTTGCTGGATCTGGGCGTGTCACACGCCAGAGCTGCTTCCACAACCAGAACTCCCTAGCTAGAGCATCCCCAGAGGAACTACACAGGGTCACTATATACAAAGATAAAGCAACAATAGAGTGATCCCGCTGGGGTCTACTCTTGGAGAGACACCTCTCCCAACTCTGAGGACAGCCAGAGGCAATGGTGAAAAACAATCATGAGGTGAAATCAACAGAAAAACTCTGGCAATATGAATAATCAGAGTAGATAAACTCCCCCAAGGATCAATGGGGCAGACACAGCACAAGATCCCATGCACAAACAAATATCTGAGATGTCAGAAATCGAATTCAGAATCTGGATAGCAAATAAGATTGAATTAGAACTCCAAGCAGTAACCCAAAAGATATCTCCAGAATTCAACAAATTCAAAGACCAAATGACCAAAGATTTTGACACATTGAGACAAGAAGTTGCATCCCTCAAAGATCTGAGAAACACAGTAGAATCCCTCAGTAACAGAATGGAGCAAGCAGAAGAAAGGATTTCTGACATTGAAGACAAAGTTTTTGAACGCTCCCAAACTCTCAAAGAGGATGAGAAATGGAGGGCAAAAACAGATCATTCTCTCAGAGAGCTCTGGGATAATTCGAAGAAAACCAATATTCGTCTTATAGGGATCCCCAAAAGCGACGAAGTGGCTTCACAAGGCACAGAGTCTCTTCTCCATGAGATTATGAAGAAGAACTTTCCAGACATGCCAAGAGATTCTGAAATTCAGATAGCAGACAGTTTCAGAACTCCAGCATGACTCAACCCAAATAAGACATCCCCCAGACACATCATAATCAATTTCACTAAAGTTAATATGAAGGAGAAAATTCTGAAAGCTGCAAGACGAAAGAAAACCATTACCTACAAGGGAAAGAATATTAGAATAACTGCAGATCTCTCTGCTGAAATCTTTCAAGCTAGAAGAGGATGGTCATCGACTTTTAATCTCCTAAAACAAAATAACTTTCAACCCAGGATCCTATACCCAGCTAAACAGAGTTTAATTTATGATGGAGAAATTAAATACTTCAATGACATTCACATGTTGAAGAAATTTGCGATAACTAAACCAGCTCTCCAGGATATTCTCAGACCTATCCTCTACAAAGACCAGCATAATCCTCCACCACAAAAGTAAACCCACCCAGAAAATTTTGATCAAATTCCAACTTCCACAGTCGCAAAAGGATTAAAAATGTCCACTGGACTCTAGAAAGGCTTATCAATATTCTCATTAATGTGAATGGTTTAAACTGTCCTCTAAAGAGGCACAGGTTGGCTGACTGGATACAAAAACTCAAGCCAGATATCTGCTGCATACAAGAATCGCATCTTACATTAAAAGACAAATATAGACTCAAGGTGAAGGGATGGTCATCTATATTCCAGGCAAATGGAAAGCAGAAAAAAGCAGGCATTGCAATCCTGTTCGCAGATGCAATAGGCTTTAAACCAACCAAAATAATTAAGGATAAGGATGGACACGTCATATTTGTTAAAGGTAATACTCAATATGAGATTTCAATTATTAATATTTATGCACCCAACCACAACACACCTCAATTTATGAAAGAAACTCTAACAGACATGAGCAAGTCAATTTCCTCCACTTCCATAGTAGTTGGAAGTTTTAACACCCCTTTAGCAGTGCTGGATAGATCCTCCAAAAAGAAGCTAAGCAAAGAAATTTTAGATTTAAACTCAAACATTCAACATCTAGACTTAATGGACATCTACAGCACATTTCATCCCAACAAAACTGAATACACATTCTTCTCATCAGCCTATGGAACATACTCCAAAATCAAACACATCCTAGGCCACAAATCTAACCTCAGAAAATTAAAAAAAAATAGAAATTAATCCTTGCATCTTCTCAGACCATCATGGAATAAAAGTTGAACTCAATAACAACAGGAACCTGCATACCCATATAAGAACATGGAAGATAAACAACCTTATGCTGAAGGATCGATGGGTTATAGACAAGATTAAGAAGGAAATCACCAAACTGTTGGAACTAAACAGCAATCAAGACACGAATTACCAGAACCTCTGAGATACTGCAAAGGCAGTCCTAAGAAGGAAATTTATAGCACTGCAAGCCTTCCTTAAGAAAACGGAAAGAGAGGAAGTTAATAACTTAATGGGACATCTCAAGCAACTGGAGAAGGAAGAACATTCCAACCCCAAACGCAGCAGAAGAAAAAAAATAACCAAAATCAAAGCAGAGCTAAATGAAATTGAAAACAAAAGAATTATACAACAGATCAATAAATCCAAAAGTTGGTTTTTCAAAAAGATCAATAAAATAGATAAACCTTTATCAATAAAATAGATAAACCTTTATCAATAAAATAGATAAACCTTTCCAACCTAACCAGGAAAAAAAGAGTAAAATCTCTAATTTCATCAATCAGAAATGGTAATGATGAAATAACAACAGACTCCTCAGAAATTCAAAAAATCCTTAACAAATACTACAAGAAACTCTACTCTCAGAAATACGAAAATCTGAAAGCAATAGACCAATACCTGGAAGCACGCTACCTACCAAGACTAAGCCAGAACGAAGTGAAAATGTTGAACAGGCCTATATCAAGTTCTGAAATAGCCTCAACTATACAAAATCTCACTAAAAAGAAAATCCGAGGACCAGATGGCTTTACGTCAGAATTCTACCAAACCTTTAAAGAAGAACTAGTACCTATACTACTAAACCTCTTCCAAAATATAGAAAAAGAAGGAATATTACCCAACACATTCTATGAAGCAAACATCACCTTGATCCCCAAACCAGGGAAAGACCCAACAAGAAAAGAAAATTATAGACCAATATCACTAATGAATATTGATGGTAAAATACTCAATAAGATCCTAACAAACAGAATCCAACAACACATCAAAACAATTATACACCATGACCAAGAGGGATTTATCCCAGGGTCTCAAGGCTGGTTCAATATACATAAATCAATAAATGTAATTCAACACATAAACAAACTAAAAAATAAGGACCATATGATTCTTTCAATTGATGCAGAAAAAGCTTTTGATGATATCCAGCATCCCTTCATGATCAGAACACTCAAGAAAATTGGTATAGAAGGGACATTTCTTCAACTAATAGAGGCCATCTGCAGCAAACCCACAGCCAATATCGTATTGAACGGAGTTAAATTGAAATCATTTCCACTTAGATCAGGAACCAGGCAAGGTTGCCCATTGTCTCCATTGCTCTTTAACATTGTAATGGAAGTTTTAGCCATTGCAATTAGGGAAGAAAAGGCGATCAAGGGTATCCACATAGGGTCAGAAGAGATCAAACTTTCACTCTTCACAGATGATATGATCGTATGTCTGGAAAACACTACGGATTCTACTACAAAACTTTTAGAAGTGATCAAAGAATACAGCAATGTCTCAGGCTACAAAATCAACACCCATAAATCTGTAGCCTTTATATATACCATCAATAGCCAAACTGATAAAACAGTCAAGGACTGTATTTCTTTCACAGTAGTGCCAAAGAAGATGAAACATTTGGGAGTATACCTAAAAAAGGATGTGAAAGATCTATACAAAGAGAACTATGAAACCTTAAGAAAAGAAATAGCCGAAGATGTTAACAGATGGAAAAACATACCATGCTCATGGCTGGGAAGAATCAACATTGTTAAAATGTCCATACTACCCAAAGCAATATATAATTTTAATGCAATTCCTATTAAAGCTCCATTGTCATATTTTAAAGATCTTGAAAAAATAACTTTGTTTTATATGGAATCAGAAAAAACCTCGAATAGCCAAAACATTACTCAGCAATAAAAACACAGCAGGAGGAATCACGCTACCATACCTGAGACTGTACTATAAATCGATAGTGATCAAAACAGCGTGGTACTGGCACAAAAGCAGAGAAGTAGATGTCGGAACAGAATAGGGAATCAAGAGATGAATCCAGCTACCTACCGTTATTTGATCTTTGCCAAGCCAATTAAAAACATTCAGTGGGGAAAAGATTGCCTATTTGACAAATGGTGCTAGGTAAACTGGCTAGCAACCTGTAGAAGATTGAAACTGGACGCACTGAATGTTTTCACCATTAACTAAGATAGACTCTCACTGGATAAAAGATTTAAATTTAAGACATGAAACTATAAAAATACTTGAAGAAAGTGCAGGGAAAACTCTTGAAGGAATCGGCCTGGGTGAATATTTTATGAGGAGGACTCCCCAGGCAATTGAAGCAGTGTCAAAAATACACTACTGGGACCTGATCAAACTAAAAAGCTTCTGCACAGCCAAGACCATAGTGAGCAAAGCAAGCAGACAGCCCTCAGAATGGGAGAAAATATTTGCAGGTTATACCTCCGATAAAGGTTTAATAATCAGAATCCACAGAGAACTCAAACGTATTAGCAAGAAAAGAACACGTGATCCCATCTCAGGTGGGAAAGAGACTTGAAGAGAAACTTCTCTAAAGAAGATAGATGCACAATCTACAAACATATGAAAAAAGCTCATCATCCTTAATCATCAGAGAAATGCAAATCAAAACTACTTTGAGATACCACCTAACCCCAGTAAGAGTACCCACATAACAAAATCCCAAAACCAGAAATGTTGGCGTGGATGTGGAGAAAAGGGCACACTTCTACACTGCTGGTGGGAATGCCCACTAATACGTTCCTTCTGGAGGGATGTTTGGAGAATACTTAGAGTCCTAAAAGAAGACCTGCCATTCGATCCTATAATTCCTTTACTAGGTTTATACCCCAAAGACCAAAAGTCACAATACAACAAAGACATCTGTACCAGAATTTTTATTGCAGCCCAATTCATAATCGCTAAGTCATGGAAGAAGCCCAAGTGTCCATCGACCCAGGAATGGACTAGCAAATTGTGGTACATGTATACCATGGAATATTATGCAGCCTTAAAGAAAGATGGAGACTTTACCTCTTTCATGTTTACATGGATGGAGCTGGAACATATTCTTCTTAGCAAAGTATCTCAGGAATGGAAGAAAAAGTATCCTTTGTACTCAGCTCTGTTATGAAGCTAAATTATAGCTTTCACATGAGGGCTATAACCCAACTATAGCACAAGACTATGGGGAAAGGGTCAAGAAGGGGAAGGGAGGCAGGAAGTTTTGGTGGAGGGAGGGTAATGGGTGGGGCCACATCTACGGTGCATCTTAGAATGGATACAGGCGAATCTTACTAAATGCAGAATACAAACGCCTACATACAGTAACTAGGAAAATGCCATGAAGGCTATGTGGAACAATTTGATGAGAATATTTCAGATTGTATATGAAACCCGCACACTGTACCCCTTGACTGCACTAATGTACACAGCTATGATTTAACAATAAAAAAAATTAAGAAAAAAAGAAGAAAAGAAAGAACCAAAATTAGAGCAGAATTAAAAGAAATTTAAAACCAAAGAATCATTTGGAAAATCACCAAAACAAAAAGTTGGTTCTTTGAAAAGATTAATAAAACTGATAAACCGTTGGCCAGACTAACCAGAAACAGAAAAGTAAGATCTCTAATAACTTAAATCAGAAATGATAAAGGGGAAATACCAACAGATACCACAGAATTACAAAAGATTCTCAATGATTACTATCAAAAACTCTATGTCCCAAAATATGAAAATGTGGAGGAAGTGGACCAACCCTTGGAATCATGGCACCTTCCTGCGCTCAACTTGAAAGAATTACAAATTTTGAATAGACCTATATGAAGCACTGAAATAGCATCATTTATACAAAATCTTTCAAAAAAAAAAATCCCTGGACCATATGGTTTTGCACCAGAATTCTATCAAACCTTCAAAGATGAACTAATTTCTATACTAGATAAGCTATTTCAAAACATAGAGAAGGAAGGAATCCTCCCCAACACGTTCTATGAAGCAAATATCACCCAGATTCCAACACCAGGAAAGGACCTAACAACAAAAAAAGAAGCACTGGGGTGAGCCTTGTCAGAGGAGTCACCAGGCCCCTGTGATCCAGTTCCCAGAGACCTCTTGAACCCTTCCACCCGAGACAAGTGCCGATTGAGACAGTTGATTCGGACCTTTTGAACTGGGCTAATAGACTGAGGACTCTTCAGGCGGTGCCCTGGGTGTGCGATTGTAGGAAGGTTTGATTCTCCTTTTCCAACTGGGGCCAGAGGTGGGCAGGCGGGGTGACTTAATTGCTGATTTTTCCACACAGCTGAGACTTCAAGCCAGAGTAGAAGTTGCAATAGGATCGAACAGAAACCAGCTGAAAACAAGACAGAACCACTTTGCTCCACCACACCAGACAGGGCCCCAGTTTCTCAGGCCACAACACTGTACGGGCCCTCGATAAAACCCCAGGGGAAAAACCAAAGGGAGTAAACCATGGGGCGGAATCAGCGGAAAAACTCTGGTAACATGAATAACCAGAATAGATCAACCCCCCCAAGAAAAGATACGGCAGATGTGATTGAAGATCCCATTCATAAACAACTGGCTGAGATGTCAGAAGTCAAATTCAGAATTTGGTTTGCAGACAAGATTAATAAAATGGAATTAGGAATTCGAGGAGAAATTCAAAAATTGTCTCAAGAATTTAACGAATTTAAAGACAAAACCACCAAAGACTTAGACACACTGAAACAAGAACTTACAGCCCTCAAAGATATGAAAAATACAGTAGAATCCCTCAGTAACAGAATGGAGCAAGCAGAAGAAAGGATTTCTGACATTGAAGATAAAGTCTTCGAATGCTCCCAATCTCTCAAAGAGGAAGAGAAATGGAGAGCAAAAACGGATCACTCACTCAGAGAGCTCTCAGATAATTCGAAAAAAAATAACATAAGAGTTATAGGAATTTCGGAGACTGATGAAGTGGTAGCCAAGGGCACAGAGGCCCTTCTACATGAAATTATGAAAGAAAATTTTCCAGACATGCCTAGAGAATCTGAAATTCAGATAGCAGACAGCTTCAGAACCCCAGCACGATTCAACCCCAATAAGCCATCTCCCAGACATATCATAATTAGCTTCACTAAAGTTAACATGAAAGAGAAGATTCTCAAAGCAGCCCGGCGAAAGAAAACTATAACGTACAAAGGTAAGAATATTAGAATAACTGCAGATCTCTCTGCTGAAACTTTTCAAGCAAGAAGAGGCTGGTCATCAACTTTTAATCTCCTAAAGCAAAAAAACTTTCAACCCAGGATCTTGTATCCAGCTAAACTGAGTTTCATCTATGATGGAGAAATTAAATACTTCAATGACATTCATATGTTGAAAAAATTTGCCATAAGTAAACCAGCTCTTCAGGATGTTCTCAGACCTATCCTCCACAATGACCAACCCAATCCTATACCACAAAAGTAAACTCAATCAGAAACTTCGGATCAAACTCCAACTTCCACACTGGCGAAAGGATTAAAAATGTCCACTGGACCTTTGAAAAACTCGATACCCAAAATTCCACCAGACTTATCCTTACTCTCCATCAATGTGAATGGCTTAAACTGTCCTCTAAAGAGGCATAGGTTAGCTGACTGGATACAAAAACTCAAGCCAGATATTTGTTGCATACAAGAGTCACATCTCAACTTAAAAGACAAATACAGACTCAGGGTGAAAGGATGGTCATCCATATTTCAGGCAAATGGTAATCAGAAAAAAGCAGGTGTTGCAATTTTATTTGCAGATACAGTAGGCTTTAAACCATCAAAAGTAAGGAAGGACAAGAATGGTCACTTCATATTTGTTAAGGGTAATACTCAATATGACGAGATCTCAATTATTAATATCTATGCACCCAACCAGAATGCACCTCAATTTATAAGAGAAACTCTAACAGACATGAGTAACTTGATTTCCTCCAGCTCCATAATCATTGGAGATTTCAACACTCCCTTGGCAGTGTTGGATCGATCCTCCAGAAAGAAGCTGAGCAAAGAAATCTTAGATTTAAACCTAACCATCCAATATTTAGATTTAGCAGACATCTACAGAACATTTCATCCCAACAAAACTGAATACACATTCTTCTCATCAGCCCACGGAACTTACTCCAAAATTGATCACATTTTAGGTCACAAGTCTAACCTCAGTAAATTTAAAGGAATAGAAATTATTCCATGCATCTTCTCGGACCATCATGGAATAAAACTTGAATTGAGTAACAACAGGAATCTGCATACCCATACAAAAACATGGAAGTTAAATAACCTTATGCTGAATGATAGCTGGGTCAGAGATGAGATTAAGAAAGAAATCACCAATTTTTTGGAACAAAATGACAATGAAGACACAAACTATCAGAACCTCTGGGACACTGCAAAGGCAGTTCTAAGAGGGAAATTTATAGCACTGCAAGCCTTCCTCAAGAGAACGGAAAGAGAGGAAGTTAACAACTTAATGGGACATCTCACGCAACTGGAAAAGGAAGAACATTCCAACCCCAAACCCAGTAGAAGAAAAGAAATAACCAAAATTAGAGCAGAATTAAATGAAATTGAAAACAAAAGAATAATACAACAGATCAATAAATCAAAAAGCTGGTTTTTTTAAAAGGTCAATAAAATAGATAAACCTCTGGCCAACCTAATCAGGAAAAAAAGAGTAAAATCTCTAATATCATCAATCAGAAACAACAAAGATGAAATAACCACAGACTCATCAGAAATCCAAAAAATCCTTAATGAATATTACAAGAAACTTTATTCTCAGAAATATGAAAATCTGAAGGAAATAGACCAATACTTGGAAGCACGCCACCTTCCAAGACTTAACCAGAATCAAGTGGAAATGTTGAACAGACCCATATCAAGTTCAGAAATAGCATGAACTATACAAAACCTCCCTAAAAAGAAAAGCCTGGGACCAGATGGTTTCACGTCAGAATTCTACCAAACCTTTAAAGAGGAATTAGTACCTATATTACTCAACCTGTTCCAAAATGTAGAAAAAGAAGGAAGACTACCCAACACGTTCTATGAAGCAAACATCACCCTGATCCCCAAACCAGGAAAAGACCCAACAAGAAAAGAAAATTATAGACCAATATCACTAATGAATATAGATGCAAAAATATTCAACAAGATCCTAACAAACAGAATCCAACAACACATCAAACAAATTATACATCATGACCAAGTTGGTTTTATCCCAGGGTCTCAAGGCTAGTTCAATATACGTAAATCTATAAATGTAATTCAGCACATAAACAAATTAAAAAACAAAGACCATATGATTCTCTCAATTGATGCAGAAAAAGCTTTTGATAATATCCAGCATCCCTTCATGATCAGAACACTCAAGAAAATTGGTCTAGAAGGGACTTTTCTTAAACTGATAGAGGCTATCTACAGCAAACCCACAGCCAATATCATATTGAATGGAGTTAAATTGGAATCATTTCCACTCAGATCAGGAACCAGACAAGGCTGCCCATTGTCTCCATTGCTTTTCAACATTGTAATGGAAGTTTTAGCCACCGCAATTAGGGAAGAAAAGGCAATCAAGGGTATCCATATAGGGTCAGAAGAGATCAAACTCTCGCTCTTCGCAGATGATATGATTGTGTATCTGGAAAACACTAGGGACTCTACTACAAAACTCCTAGAAGTGATCAAGGAATACAGCAGCGTCTCAGGTTACAAAATCAACATTCATAAATCGGTAGCCTTTATATACACCAACAACAGTCAAATTGAAAAAGCAGTTAAGGACTCTATCCCATTCACAGTAGTGCCAAAGAAGATGAAATATTTGGGAATTTACCTAACAAAAGACGTGAAAGATCTCTATAAAGAGAACTATGAAACTCTAAGAAAAGAAATAGCTGAAAATGTTAACAAATGGAAAAACATACCATGCTCATGGCTAGGAAGAATCAACATTATCAAAATGTCCATACTACCCAAAGCAATATATAATTTCAACGCACTCCCTATTAAAGCTCCACTGTCATATTTTAAAGATCTTGAAAAAACATTACTTCGTTTTATATGGAATCAGAAAAAACCTCGAATAGCCAAGACATTACTCAGAAATAAAAACAAAACAGGAGGAATCACACTACCAGACCTCAGACTTTACTACAAATCGATAGTGATCAAAACAGCATGGTATTGGCACAAAAACAGAGAAGTAGATATCTGGAACAGAATAGAGAACCAAGAGATGAATCCAGCTACTTACCGCTATTTGATTTTTGACAAGCCAATTAAAAACATTCAGTGGGGAAAAGATACCCTATTTAACAAATGGTGCTGGGTGAACTGGCTGGCAACCTGCAGAAGACTGAAATTGGACCCACACCTTTCACCATTAACTAAGATAGACTCTCATTGGATTAAAGATTTAAACTTAAGACATGAAACTATAAAAATACTAGAGGAGAATGCAGGGAAAACCCTTGAAGAAATTGGTCTGGGTGAGTATTTCATGAGGAGAACCCCCCGGGCAATTGAAGCAGCTTCAAAAATACACTACTGGGACTTGATCAAACTAAAAAGCTTCTGCACAGCTAAGAACACAGTAAGCAGAGCAAGCAGACAGCCCTCAGAATGGGAGAAGATATTTGCAGGGTATAACTCTGACAAAGGTTTAATAACCAGAATCCACAGAGAACTCAAACGCATCAGCAAGAAAAAAACAAGGGATCCCATCGCAGGCTGGGCAAGGGATTTGAAGAGAAACTTCTCTGAAGAAGACAGGCGCAAGGCCTTCAGACATATGAAAAAATGCTCATCATCTTTAATCATCAGAGAAATGCAAATCAAAACTACTTTGAGATATCATCTAACTCCAATGAGACTAGCCTATATCACAAAATCTCAAGACCAGAGATGCTGGCGTGGATGCGGAGAAAAGGGAACACTTCTGCACTGCTGGTGGGAATGCAAATTAATACATTCCTTTTGGAAAGATATATGGAGAACACTCAGAGATCTAAAAATAGATCTGCCATTCAATCCTGTAATTCCTCTGCTGGGCATATACCCAGAAGACCAAAAATCACAACATAACAAAGATATTTGTACCAGAATGTTTATTGCAGCCCAATTCATAATAGCTAAGTCATGGAAAAAGCCCAAGTGTCCATCGATCCACGAATGGATTAATAAATTGTGGTATATGTATACCATGGAATACTATGCAGCCTTAAAGAAAGATGGAGACTTTACCTCTTTCATGTTTACATGGATGGAGCTGGAACATATTCTTCTTAGTAAAGTATCCCAAGAATGGAAGAAAAAATACCCAATGTACACAGCCCTACTATGAAACTAATTTGGGACTCTCACATGAAAGCTATAACCCAGCTACAACTTAACAATAGGGGGAAGTGGGAAAGGGGGGGGGTGGGTAGAGGGAGGGGAATCGGTGGGATCACACCTGTGGTGCATATTATAGGGGTATTTGCGAAACTTGGTAAATGTAGAATGTAAATGTTTTGGCACAGTAACCGAGATAACGCCGGAAAGGCTATGTTAACCACTGTGATAAAAATGTGTCAAATGGTTTATGAAGTGAGTGTATGATGCCCCATAATCATATCATTGTATACAGTTATGATTTAATAAAAAAAAAAAAACAAAAAAAGAAAATTGTAGGCCAACATCATTATTGAATATCAATGCAGAAATATTTAATAAGATATTAGCAAGCCGAATACAGAAACACATTAAAAAAGTTATACCTATGATCAAATCAGTTTTTTCCCAGGGTAAAGGCTGGTTTCAAGGCTGGTTCAACATATATAAATTCATAAATGTAATCCACTACATAAATAAAAATTAAAAACAAAGATCATAGGATTCTCTCAATTGATGAAGGGTTTTGACAATACCCAGCACCCTTTTTTGATAAGTACACTTGGGAAAATAGATATAGGTGGGACATTCCTTAAACTGATATAGGCCATCTACAACAAACCTACAGTCAATATCATATTGAATGGAGTAAGTATTTCCTCTCAGAACTGGAACTGCACTTGGATGCCCACTGTTGTCACTGCTATTTGACATAGTGTTGGAAGTCCCAGCCATTGCAATCAGGCAAGAGAAAGAGATAAAGGGTATTTAAATGGGGTCAGAGGAGGCCAAACTCTTGCTCTTTGTGGATGACATGATCTTCTACCTAGAAAATCCCAGAGACTCAACTACAAATGTCTTAGAAGTGATCAAGTAATAAAGTGATCAAGGAGAAACAGATCAAGGGTATTCAAATGGGGTCAGAGGAGGTCAAACTCTTGCTCTTTGTAGATGACAAGATCTTATACCTGTAAAATCCCAGGGAATCAACTACAAAGCTTTTAGAAGTGATCAAGGAATATAGCTGTGTCTTGGGGTACAAAATTAATGCCTACAAATCAGTGGCCTTTATATATGCCAATGACAGTCAAGCTGAGAATAAAATCAAAGACTATTTCTTTTATAGTAGCTCCAAAGAGGTAAAATACCTGGGAATTGATTTAACAAAGGTCATGAAAGATTTCTATGAAGAGAACAATGAAACTCTGAGAAAAGAAACAGCAGAAGATGTTAACAAATGGAAAAACATACCATGCTCATGGCTGGGCAGAATCAACATAATTAAGATGTGCATTCTACCTAAAGTGATCTACAGATTTAATGCGATCCCCATCAAAGCACAAATGTCATAATTTGAAAAACTTAAAAAAATGTACATCACTTGGTATGGAAGCAGAAAAAATCTCAAATAGCAAATATAATTCTTAGAAATAAAAACAAATCTGGAGTCATTCTGTTACCAGACTTCAGGTAATACTACAAGTCTATAGGATTATACTAGAAATCTAGCATGGTACTGGCACAAAAATAGAGATATAGACCTATGGAATAGAATAGAGAGTCTAGACATATATTGCTATTTGATCTTTGATGAACCAAACTAAAGCATGCATTGGGGAAAAGTATGCCTTTTAATTAAAAAAACATTTTTTTGAGACTGAGTCTCAAGCTGTTGCCCTGGATAGAGTGCTGTGGTGTCATAGTCTCAGCAATCTCCAACTTGGGCTCAAGTGATCCTCTTGCCTCAGTTTTTCTATTTTTAGTAGAGACGGGATCTTGCTCTTGCTCAGGCTGGTCTTGAAACTGTGAGCTCAAGCAATCCACCTGCCTCAGTCTCCCAGAGTGTTAGGATTAGAGGTGTGAGCCACTGTGCCCAGCCTTTTCAAAAATTTTATTTTTTTGAGATAGAGTCACACTATGTAAGTGTGCTCATTAGAGTGCTGTGATGTCACAGCTCACAGCAACCTCAAATCTTGGGCTTAAGTGATTCTCTTGCCTCAGCCTCCCAGGTAGCTGGGACTACAGGTGCCTGCCACACACCTGGCTTTTTTTTTGTTGTTGTTGTAGTTGTTATTGTTGTTTTGCAGGCCCAAGCTGGGTTTGAACCCACCAGCCCTGGTGTATGTGGCTGTTGCTGTTGCTACTACAGGCTCCAAGAATCCCTTTTTAAAAAATGGTGCTAGGAGAACTGGTTAGCCACACATAGAAGACTGAAACTGGACACATACCTCTCACCACTAACAATAATTGATTCTTGTTGTATAAAAAATTTAGATTTAAGACATGAAACAATAAAAACCCTAGAAGGGAGTATGGGGAAAACATTTGAAGATATTGGCCTGGGAAAAGACTTTATCAGGAAGACTTCCCTGGCAATTGCAGAAACACCAAAAATAAATAACTGGGATTTGATCAAGCTAAAAAGCTTCTGAACAGCTAAGGGTACCACAATTAAAGTAAATAGACAGCCTTTGGAATAGGAAAAGATTTTTGCATGTTATGAATCTGACAAAGGCCTGTAGATAGAATCTACAGAGAAGGCAAATTAAGCAATAAGAAGAGAGCAAACAACCTAATTTCTAAGTGGACAAAAGACCTGAACAGAAACTTCTCTGAAGATGACAGATGAATAGCCAAACATACACATTTTTGCTCATTGTTTTTAATCATCAGAGAAATGCAAATCAAAACCACACGGTGAGATATCACCTTACCCCAGTAAAAGTATCCCACATCACAGTGTCCCAAATCTGCAGATGCTGGCGTGGATGTGGAGAGAAGGGAACACTTATTCATTGCTGGTGGGATTGCAAACTAATACAACCTTTTTGAAAAGAAGTATGGAGAACTCTTAAAGAACTAAAAGTCAACCTTCCATTTGATCCCACAATTCCATTACTAGGTATCTACCCAGAAGAACAAAAATAATTTTACCACAAAGAAATTTGCACCAGAATGTTTATTGCAGCTTAACTCAAAATTGCAAAGTTGAGGCAGTAACCTAAATGTCCATCATCCTTTGAATGGATCAACAAACTGTGGCATATGTATACCATGGAGTACTATTCAGCCATAAGAAAAATTGAAGACTTCACATCTTTTATGTTTACCTGGAAGGAGTTGAAACACATTCTTCTTAGTGAAGTATCTCAAAAGTGGAAAAAAGAATACCCAATGTACTCAATACTAATATGAAACCAATATATAAACAATTACATGTCCATACAAATGATAAAACACAAATACAGGGTGGACATAAAGTTCATGTGCAATTTACTATGTTAAACTATTTTAAATTGCACACAAACTTTATGTTGACCCTGTATAGTCTAGTGAGGGGGAGGAAAAGAGAGGAGGAGGGTGATTAGAAGGAGGAGGGAGGGAAATTGGCTAGAGTGTTTATCTAGGTGAGTGTTTATCTCACCTAATGTACACAACATAAGGGTGTTCAGCACACCTCTTGGGTGAAGGGAAATGAGAACAATGTAACCCTAAAATTTGTATACTCATATTAATTTAAAATAAAAAAAATCAACTAACTGATTAGTAGTGTGACCAAATCTGGAACCTAAATTCTCTCCCTTTCAGTGCAGTAACTTGTAGTGTAAACATGTCCCCAGAAAGGCCAGATGCAGGGTCCATGTAGGGGATGGTGCTTTTATTAAGCAAAAGTCAGAGACGAAGATTCCCTTGTGCTACCCTGAGGAGTCTTGGGCTGTGGGAGCTACAGCCGACAGCAGTGTTTGTACCGACTTTTGCATTCTGCAGGAAGGATGGAGCACCCATGGGTCTTCTGGTGCTTGCAGGCACCACCCATTTGTTCACATTCAAAGGATTTCCCCCTTCTTTCATACCCTGTAAGGAAAGAGGGGGTAAAGAAACAAAGAGAAAATATTGTTTAATCGCGGTTACTATAATCCCTCTTGTTTAGCAGTAGTAGACACACACTAAGTCCACAGGGCCCAAACTAAGTCTCTGCCTGGTTTGGTACAACCTGAAAACTTAGAAAGGTTTTTACACTTTCAAATTGTTGAAAACAATTCGAAGGAAATGTTGGGATGACACATAAAATTTATATAAAATTCAAATTTCAGTGTATATAAGTAAAGTTTTATAGGAAGACAGCCATGCTTATTTATGTACGTATGGCTTGTGGATGCTTTTATACTACAAAAGGCAGAGATGAGTTGTTAAGACAGAAATCATATGACCCACAAAGACTACAATATTAATTACCTGATCTATTATAGAAAAAGCTTGCTGACCGCTGTAGTAGTCTCTCCTGATTGTACCAGAAGTTTAGGAATGTAATTCACTTCACTTCACATGTTCTCCATAAAACCTTCCAAAAGTGCCTTCCTTATTCTCGAGGGCAAAATTTTACAAGTATGGGGTGTAAATTAGGCAACAAGTATTAAATGAATGAATAACTGAAGTAGTGCCCAGGAATATTCTGACTCACATATGCTCTGCTGTGCAGTGTGAATTGTTTCACAGATTGTGATCCTTTAAATGCCACAGCCATGGTTGGTGATAAATACCTGTCTTCCTATGCTCTAGTGAGTTAGGCATAAAGAAAGTGATAAGAGATGAAGAAGGCTGACTTTAGCCACTCAAAACATCAAGACAGCAAGAAAGAGACTGTTATGCCATCATGAAAAAACAATAAATAATAAGTGTTTTCATCAGTGTTTATATCTTTTAAAGTCACTACATTGTAATATGTCATGGGATTTGCTTAATAAAAAAATAATAAAGTCACCATGCTGTGTTGGAAATCATACTCAAGTAGGAATTAGAGGACTTGGCTTCTAATTTTTGCTTTGACATAACTATTCTTATGAGCAAGCACATTTTCCTTTGGGAGCCATAGATTCTCCTAATTTTTCATAAGAAGAGAAGATAAATATATAGATACAGATATAGGCTCATATCTATACCTACCTCTCACCTATAGCTATCTACCTATCATAACATCTGGCACTCTATTTGCTTGACACAGGTAGGAGTGCCTTCCTGTCTTTTGTTTGATTGGGTGGGACCATGAGACTTCTTTCATTAATAAATTTTAAATAGATGCATTGTGTTCTTTCAAGACAGGAGCCCTTAATTACCATTTTAAGGCGCCCTGGAGTTCTTTGCTTTACAACCATTAGCAGTGTTTGCTCTATCAGTGGCACCTGAGCAGGTGCAGTGAGCATGGCAGCCCTTGGCTGCGTGAATTTGTAACAGAAGCAAGAATTCAAACTTTATTCTTTTAAGATGACAATATTTGGATGTTGTTTTCACAACAGCATAACTTGGCCCAGGCTGATGGGTGCATAAGATTGCTATAAAACATGGGACTCCCAGTTAAATTTGAATCTTGGATAATCAATTAATAATCTTTTAGAAGAAGCATGTCCCAAATATTGGACATACCCTTATTAAGTAAGTATTCACTGCTTACATGTAATTTAACAGGTAAATTTATTATTTACAATACATTTACCTGTTTATTTATTTACAATTTTGGGTTGTTGAGTATTTTGGAAGATGATAGTCTTTGGAACCAAACCAGCTTGGGCTTGAGTCTAGGCTATGGTATGTACCATCTGCAGGACTTTGAACAAGATATGTCATTTCTTAGTATCATCTTTAGACTGGACTAAAAATACCTACCCCATAAATAGTGTTATGAGGAGTATTTGTGGAATAGGATGTTAGAAGTCTTTGTTATCATGTTTGATAAAGAGAAGGTGGTTGATATTGTTTGCTATTATTAGTGTTGTTGCTGTGTGGGTTCATGTGGAAATGGTTTGTAAGCTGTGAAGCACACTGATTGTTATTATAATTACTAGTTATGACTGCTATCTATCACAACTACTAAAGGCAACCTTAAGAAAATCTTTTACATTTGTTTAGTCTTCTCTTTCTTGTTTGTGCAACTCCCCACTATGACATTGATCAGCTGTTACACATTCCAGTGCATCCTTGGAGTACAAGTCAACGTCTGCTGTCTCATTCCCACCAGATGGATTCCCAGCCTACCTGAGGCTGTCTGGATGAGACATGCAAGGAGGAGAAAGAGAAGAAACAGCAGCTTCATGATGGAAAATGAGTTGTTAGGATTATGAGGTCCCCTGGCAGTGTCTGAGGGTGACTCTTTCTTCAGTGCCCATCAATGAAGATAGGTGAACTGGGGAAGAGCTTGACGAGTTCAGCTACAGAGAAAAAGACCAGGGCCTGGGAATACTTCATCTATGGACACACCATTACAGATCCAAGTTGCTGCCTGTCAGAAAAAAGGGCTTTAAGTAAGTTTGCATTTATTTTCTAGTGGATGTTCATTTCTGCTCATGGCTCTGAGGTTTTGTGCCTTTTATTTTTGAGAAGAAAGCCTACAAAAACTGATTTGGGGGATTCATTCATTTATTCTTCCATCCTTATTTCATGTCCCTGGCTCTATCACCTTTCCCTTTAGGAAAACAAAGAAAACAATCTTTTCTAGAGGCTAAAAAAAGGAGAAGAAATTTGGCAAATGGAAATTGCCTTCTCTCTTTTTTCAAATTCAATAATTCTTTTGCTACTCAATTAAAAGAGAGACTACATGTACATTAGGCAAGCTCTCATCATGCCAAGATCTCCTGTAGATCACAACTGGATAAAACCTTATAAGCCAGAAAATTTCTTAATGCAGACATTTTAATGAATTATTGTGATAAAGGAATTAAACAGCAGAAAGTGTTCAAAGTAAAACATGGCAATGCCTCTTCCTCTCTCCCCCTCCCCCCATGCTGCTTTATGCTATTTCTCATCTCTCTCCTTCTGTACTCTATACTATACTCTGATTTCTTTTTAAGTAACAGGTGCTATCTTATTATCTCACTTTCTGAGCACCTACAGCAATACCTGGCATAGAGAGGATATTGAAATATTTGTTTCAATAAATGAGTAGTTAGATGAAAGAATCAGTATGTGGATGAATAAATGGATGAATAGGGAGGAGGGCAGGAGATGCTATGGTAGGAAGGGCCGAATGCTTGTGCCTCCACCCCAAATTCTTATTTTGAAATATTAACTACCAAGATGATGGTATTAGGAGGTAGAACCTTTGGAAGATGATTAAGTCATGGAGTTGGTCCCTCATGAGTAGGGTTACTGTCTTTATAAAAGAGATCCAACAAAGCTTGTTTGTGAGAAGAAAGTGGGACCTCACTGAACACCGAAAGTAGCATTATTTTGATCTGGTATTTCTAGCCTCCAGAACTGTGAGAAGTAAATTTCTATTGTTTAGAAGCCACCAAGTTTATGGTATTTTGTTATAGCAGCCAAAGGGACTAAGACAACATGGAAAGAAGGAAGGAAGGGAAAGAGGGAGGGAGGGAGCTCAAGAAACCAGACCTTCTCATATATTTCTGTCTAGAAGTGGCTATCCTACATTAATATTAATAATGGTGTTGAGAAGCCAAAAGATAGATTGTTTCTGAAATATAGACATCAAAGAAATCATACAAGCCCTAAAGTATGCTGTGGCTTTGAGGAAATAGAGACAAAAAAATTTCTCTGATAATTATAGAGCTATAGAGTCAGATAAACATGGGGTTGAGAACTTTGCCTTGTCATCCATTAGCTGAATGATCTTGTACAAATAAACTTTTCAAGTTCCAGTGTCTCTCTCTGTTCGTGTGGTCATGGTTATACTGCCATTCCCCAATTCAAGGAGTTTATGGCTGACCATCACCTCTCCATGCAGACAGTTGCATTTTCACTGGGATCAACCCAAATTGTGAAAAGAATATTCCATCCTAACTTTGGATCTCTAAGATCACACAAGATATCAGGTTTCTCCATCAAGGCCTAAAATGTCTCAAAAAATATTGAAATTTAAAACTAAATCAGTCCAAGTCATGCTTTTTGGAGCCCATGGAATTAGAGGCTAGCAGAGAAATTTTGGCCATTTTGGTGTGGAAGAAAGATGGTCTTATACAAAACCTAGGATTGTAAGTATGCACACACAATTCCCCATTGAACTTTACTTATGAAACATTGCCATGACTTATATTTGTATAATTAAAAAAATAATATTGAAATTCCTCCAACAATCACTCCAGTTAGAGGGAATTTTCTTGAACACTTATTGTGTGCCAGAAAACTTGAAAGTGGAATCTTGGTTGACAGTGGAATCTATTCATGTGAAATAGATGTGTTCTTTAAGCATCAATATAGGTCATACAAGTAGAGACAAAACAAGCATTTGAACCCTATCTATCTGTTGTCAAAACATCTGCTCATTTTGCGGTCTTTCTTGATAAAAACAGAATGATAATATTTGCTGAAAAAAGATAAGCTGTGTACCTCTCTCTCAAAACCCTCTTTTATAAAGAACCAATCCTGTTCATGAAGACTGTACTCTCATGACCTAATTGATTCTCAAAGCCCCTACTTCTTAATGATATTAGCTTTCAACATATGAATTTGGTGCGGACACAAATATTCATAGTAAATAATGATGACAATTATGATGAAACTAGAATATAAATTACAGACCAACAGGTATTGTCCCCATTCCCATCTCCTGAACTTGCACATGCTCTCTCCCCCAATCTTCAATCCTAGATGGATGTCCTGAAAACCTACCTTACGGTTGGTTTCTCCCCCCTCCACAGGCGAATGCTGCCTGTCTGTTCAGTCAGGGATGCCTGAGAGCAGCTGCCCATTACTACACAATGAGGGGTCAGATCATCAATGGGCAGAGGCAGGGCTGGGTGATCTAAGCAGGACACATCATGGGCCTGTGAACAGAAGTCAGATGGAGTGGCATTAAGAGACAGGAGGGTAAGAGGAACTTGGTAGACACCCTTCTTTAAGGGTGTGGTTGAAAAGCTGCACAAAGACAAAAGCCAACAGCTGAAGGACGAAGTGTATCAAAGAAGTGGTGTACTGTTTTAGTTTTTAGAGACTGAGTCAAGGGGGATGAGAGGCAGAGCAAGCAAGAAAAGGGATTGCTGGAGTCCTGTCCATGAGTAAGCAAGAGAAAGGGATACAGAACTTATACAGAAAGGCCAGCCTTAGACCAGAGCATGTGCAGCCCATCCTGGTGACTAGCTGACTCCATGATTCACAGAGAAAAGCAAACTTCTTTGATGCTGAAATCAGAAAAAAATTCCTCCCATGTAGAAGTCATAATAAGACACTTAGAAATGTTATGACAATACCACACTCACTGACTTTTGGGGTAAAGCCTACAAGTAAAAAAAATTAAAATTCCAATAAGAAAGATAAGAGTTTAATGAACAGTAAAACCAAATCACATTCAAAATCAGATAAAGGTGAAAAAGTGTAATAAGCAAGAAATAAAGCATGTAAGGGTATAAAATATGAGCTATATATTGTTTTACTTCTCCTGCTGTAAATGCCAGTACAAGGTAAAGGAAGAGATGGCCATTAGGTAAATGATACTAAAGCTCATCTGCAGACCAAAGGGTGTGATGGAGATCAAGAAAAATTGCTAATTAGTAGGATGTAAGCACTCCAATTTGTATAAATAATCAACACACTGAATCCCATAATGGCAGAAATGTGTTCATGATCTATGTACAAATGACTTAATTAAAAAAAAAAAGAAAAGAAAAAGAAAAGAAAAAGAAAATGACCACGTGGGGGTGCCAGTGGCAAAGATTTACTAGATGACCTGTCCTGGGAATATTATGAGTTTTCTAGATGTCCCTAAACTCCACCATTTGATTATAAATGACTATACTTACAAAAGAATAACCTGAATTTCTATCCTTGAAATAAAATTAATTATTCTACTTCCATCTAAAAAGGCACTTTTACCCTCCCTCCAGGGTAATCGGTGGGACCTCACCTACTGTGCATATTGCAGGGTACATGTCAAATGTATTAATAGTAGAGTAGAAATGTCTAAACTCAACAATTAAATAAGTGAGGTTAAGGCTATGTTAACCAGTTTGATGTAAACATTCTACATTGTATGTAAAACCAGCACATTGTACCCCATAAATGCAGTAATGTACACAGTTATGATCTTATAAAAATAAATAAACAAATAAGGCACTTTTAGTTTATGCTTTATTTGCCAAGAAAAAGTGGAGAGCATCACAAATACTTCAGTTTGTTGCGTTGGGTCAAGCAATCTTGAATGCTGAAACCTCCTTCACGCCTTACTCACCTTCAATGTTCCAGGAAGGGTGCTCATTGTTAATGAATAGTTCAAATGATCTGCTTAGTCTAGAGAAAGAGTGCATAATAAACTGTATTCTGTCTTCAAATTATGTCAACCCTCTTATTTCTCAGGACCATCTTATTTGGAGCAAGCAACAAGGATAAAAAAGACAATGTGAATAACAGATAATGGACCCTCATAGCTAATGCTGGCAAGCTAAGTGACAACTAAGGATGAAGAGTGAGATGATTTTTTTCCCAGGTTGTAAACATGAATGGAATAAGGTTCCTGGCAGAAGTGATGTTTGCAATTCTAGTAAAACTATGTAATGATGAAAATGTAACATCTTTCCTTCTAGAGCATATAACATGTCACTGAACCAACTTATGGGCATATGCCCCACACATTGCTTCCACATTTTCATCTGAGATGCTGAAAGCACATCCATGATGGATTCCTTCTGGTGGTGGACATAAATGGGAGAGAGCTAAGCTGGACTAGCAATCCTAGGATGACATGTGATTTGTTTCCAAGGTGTTACTTTTCTGCTTTTAATTTTCTGATCTCCCTCCCTCCACGTATAGGAGACAGGATGAGGCCAAATTTGTATTCAATTTACTGCAGCCTGGGTGTCAATTAGGACTTGGTCAGACCAAGAATAGATACTCTTACTGTTTGGATATGAATGGAAGAAGTTAATTTTTCACTCTGAGAGAAAGGAAGAAAAGTAAGCTTATTTCCAAAGGGAAATGATCTAATAGCTATTTGGTTTCTATGTAATATTAAGATTTATGTGAAAGGCCTCTTAAATTCAACACTAACTTAATACTATAAAGATTATGAATTAAGGTGATATCTCTACTTCTCATCTTCAAAGAAAGGGAAGGTTGGGATAAAATAGCAGAATGAATTGTTACCTTCTTAGTGTCTCTGACACATTCTATGAAAATTAAGACTCTTAAGAATGTACAGATATGACAGGTTATTTATGAATTAGAATCATTCACACCCAGAACTCAGATATGAAGGCAGCTTAATATTTTTGCCTTGAAATCTATTTTATATGACAGATATATACCTATTTCTGTACTTTTTTTGTTTTCATTTACATGTAATATCTTTTTCCACCCATTCATTTTCAGTTATGTGTATGTTTATAGATGAAGTGTATTTCTCACAGACTAGATATAGTTGGTTCTTTTTCCTTTATTGATCTGTTCAGCCACTGTATGTTTTTTGATTAGACAGTTCAGTCCATTCACATTCAACATCATCATTATTATTATTATTATGGACTTAGTGCCACCATGTTATTTGATTTCTGGTTGTTTTGTGGTCCTCTTTCTCTTATCTCTTTCCTGTCTTTCTTTCTTTTCTTTTTTTTTAAATGTTGGGGATTCATTGAGGGTACAAGAAACGAGGTTACACTGACTGAATTTGTTAGGTAATATCCCTTTTACACTTGTGCTTTGTCCCCAAAAGGTGTGCCAAGCACCAAGATCCCACCCCCCACCCTCCTTCCCTCTCTCTGCTCTTCCTTTACCTCACCCCTCCCTTCTCTCTCTCTCTGCTCTGCCCTTCCCTCACCCCAGCATGTCATTAATTGTCCTCATATCAAAATTTAATACGTAGGATTTATGCTTCTTCATTCTTATGATGCTTTACTAAGAATAATGTGTTCCACTTCCATCCAGGTTAATACAAAGGATGTAAAGTACCCATTTTTTAAATGGCTGAATAGTATTCCATGGTGTACATATACCACAGCTTGTTAATCCATTCCTGGGTTGGGGAGCATTTGGGCTATTTCCACATTTTGAGGATTGTAAATTGAGCTGCAATAAACAGTCTAGTGCAAGTGTCCTCGTGATAAAAGGATTTTTTGCCGTCTGGGTGGATGCCCAGTAATGGGATTGCAGGATCAAATGGGAGGTCTAGCTTGAGTTCTTTGAGAGTTCTCCATACTTCCTTCCAAAAAGGTTTTATTAGTTTGCAGTCCCACCAGTAGTGTAAAGTGTTCCTTTCTCTCCACATCCACACCACCATCTGCAGTTTTGAGATTTTGTGATGTGGGCCATTCTCGCTGGGGTTAGATGATATCTCAAGGTGGTTTTGATTTGCATTTCTCTAATAATTAGGGATGATGAGCATTTTTTTCAGGTGTCTGTAGGCCATGCACCTGTCTTCTTCAGAGAAGTTTCTATTCAAATCTCTTGCCCACAATGAGATGGGATCACTTGTTCTTTTCTTGCTATTACATTTGAGTTCTCTGTGGATTCTGGTTATCAAACCTTTGTCAGAGACATAACCTGAAAATATTTTCTCCCATTCTGAGGGGTGTCTGTTTGATTTATGTACTATGTTCTTGGCTGTGTAGAAGTTTTTTTAGTTTGATCAAGTCCCAGTAATGTATTTTTGGTGTTGCTTCAATTGCCTGGGGGGGGTCCCCCTGAAAAAATATTTTCCCATGCAGATTTCTTCAAGTGTTTTCCCTGTACTCTCGTAGTATTTTTATAGTTTCATGTCTTAAGTTTGAATCTTTTATCCAGTGAGAATCTATTTTTGTTAAAGGTGAAAGGTGTGGGTCCAGTTTCAGTCATCTACATGTCGCCAGCCAGTTCACCCAGCCCTTTTTGTTGAATAGGGACTCTTTCCCTCACTGAATGTTTTTGATAGGCTTATCCAAGATCAAATGACAATAGGTAGCTGGGTTCATCTCTTGGTTCTCTATTCTGTTCTATGCATCTACCTCTCTGTTTTTGTACCAGTACTATGCTGTTTTGATCACTGTAGATTTATAGTATCGTCTGAAATCTGGTGTGATACCTCCTTCTCTTTTATTTCTAAGCAATATCTTGGCTATTCAAGGTTTTTTTATGATTCCACATAAAATGAAACATTATTTTTCCATATCTTTATAGTATGACAGTGGAGCTTTAATAGGGATTGCATTAAAATTGTATATGGCTTTGGGTAGTATAGACATTTTAACAATTTTGATTGTTCCCAGCCATGAGCACTTTATGTTTTTCCATTTGTTAACATTTTCAGCTATTTATTTTCTCAGAGTTTCATAATTCTCTTTATAGAGATTTTTCACATACTTTGTTAGGTAAACTCCCAAATATTTCATCTTCTTTGGCACTAATGTGAATGGAATGGAGTCCTCGATTGTTTTTTCAGCTTGGCTATTGTTTGTATATATAAAGGCTACCAATTTGTGAGTATTGATTTTGTAACCTGAGATGCTGCTGTATTCCTTGATCACTTTTAAGAGTTTTGTGGTTGAGTCCCTGGGGTTTTCCAGACATAAAGTCACATCATCTGCAAAGAGTGAAAGTTTGATCTCCTTTGATCCTATTTGGATATCTTTGATTGCCTTCTCTTGACTGATTGCGATGGCTAAGACTTCCATCACAATGTTAAAAAGCAGTGGAGACAATGGGCAACCTTGCCTGGTTGATTTAAGTGGAAATGTTTTCAATTTTACTCCATTGACTACAATATTGGCTGGGGGTTTGCTGTAGATACCCTCTATCAGTTTAAGAAATGTCCCTTCCATACCTATTTTCTTAAGTGTTCTGATCATAACAGAATGCTGGATATTATCAAAAGCTTTTTCTGCACGGATTGAGAGAATCATATGGTCTTTGTTTTTCATTTTGTTTATGTGATGTATTATATTTATAGATTTACATATATTGAACCATCCTTGAGACCCTGGGTAAGACCCACTTGGTTATGGTGTATAATTTGTTTGATGCGTTGCTGAATTCTGTTTGCTAGGATCTTATTAAATATTTTTGCATCTACATTCATTAAAGATACTGGTCTACACTTTTCTTTTCTTGTTGGGTCTTTTCCTGGTTTGGGGATTGGGGTGATATTTGCTTCATAGAATGTGTTGGGAAGCGTTTTTTCTTATTCTATGCTTTGGAAAAGGTTAAGTAATATAGGTAATAGTTCATCTTTGAAGATTTGGTAGAATTCTGATGTGAAGCCATCTGGTCTCAGACTCCTCTTTTTTGGAAGATTTAATATAGTTGATGCCATTTCAGTACTTGATATAGGTCTGTTCAATATTTCCAATTCTTTCTGGCTAAGTCTAGGAAGTTGGCATGCTTCCAAGTATTGATCAATTTTTTTCAGATTTCCATATTTCTGAGAATAGAGTTTTTCTAGTATTCATTAAGGATTCTTTGAATTTCTAAGGTGTCTGTTGCTATTTCACCTTTGTCATTTGTGATTGATGACGTTAGGGATTTTAATTGTCTATTTTTAGTTAGGCTACCCAAAGGTTTAAAAATTTTATTAAACTTTAAAAAAATCCAACTTTTTGATTCATTGATCTTTCCAATAATTCTTTCATTTTCAATTTCATTTAATTCTGCTCTAATTTTGGTTATTTCTTTTCTTCTGCTAGGTTTGGGGTTGGAATGTTCTTCCTTTTCCATTTGTTTAAGATGTCCCATGAAGTTTTGACTTCCTCTCTTTCTGTTCTCTTGAGGAAGACTTGCAATGCTATACATTACCCTCTTAGGACTGCCTGTGCAGTATCCATAGGTTCTGATAATTTGTGTCTTCGTTATTGTTTTGTTCCAAAAATTTGGTAATTTCCTTCTTAATCTCATCTATGACCCAACTATCATTCAGCATAACGTTATTTAGTTTCCATGTCTTTGTATGAGTATGCAGATTCCTGTTATTGGTGAGTTCAACCTTTTTTCTGTGATGATCTGAGAAAATACATGGAATAATTTCTATTCTTTTAAATTTGCTGAGGTTAGACATGTGACCTAAGATGTGAGCAATTTTGGAGGATGATCCATGGGCTGATGAGAAGAATGTGTATTCAGTTTTGTTAGGATGAAATGTTCTGTAGATGTCTGTTAAATCCAATTGTTGAATGGTTAAGTTTAGGTCTAAAATTTCTGTGCTTAGGTTCTTACTGGAGGATCTATCCAACACTGCAACAAGGGTGTTAAAATCTCCGACTATTATGGTGCTGAAGAAAATCAAGTTGCTCATGTCTGTTAGAGTCTCTCTTATAAATCGAGGCACATTCTGATTGGGTGCATAAATGTTAATAATTGAAATCTCATCATGTTGAGTGTTACCCTTAACAAATACGAAGTGACCCATCTTTCCTTACTTTTGTTGGTTTAAAGCCTATTGTACTGGTGAATAAAATTGCAATGCCTGCTTTTTTCAGATTTCCATTTTCCTGAAATATAGATGACCATCCCTTCACTCTGAGTCTATATTTATCTTTTAAGGTAAGATGAGATTCTTGTATGAAACAGATATCTGGCCTGAGTTTTTGTATCCAGTCAGCCAACCTGTGCCTCTTTAGAGGACAATTTAAGCCATTCACATTAATTATAAATATTGATAAGCCTGGTAGAATTTTGGGTATCGAGTTTTTTGAAAGTCTAGTGGACATTTTTAATCCTTTTGCCACTGTGGAAGTTGGAATTTGATCAAAAGTTTCTCAGTAAGTTTACTTTGGTGGTGGAGGATTGCACTGGTAATTATTGAGGATAGGTCTGAGAATATCCTGGAAAGCTGATTTAGTTATGGCAAATTTCTCCAACATGTGTATGTCATTAAAGTATTTAATTTCTCCATCATACATGAAACTCAGTTTAGCTAGGTACAGCATCCTGGGCTGAATGTTGTTTTGTTTTAGGAGATTGAAGGTTGATGACCATCCTTTTCTGGCTTGAAAGTTTTCAGCAGAGAGATCTAAAGTCATTCTAATATTCTTCCTCTTGTAGGTTATGATTTTCTTATGTCTGGCTGTTTGTAGGATTTTCTCCTTCATATTAACTTTGGTGAAGTTAATTACAATGTGACTAGGATGGTGGTTCTCAACCTGTGGGTTGCAACCCCTTTGTAGCAATGAAAATACATTATGGCATTAGGAAGGTTGAGAACCACTGGTCTAGGAGATGCTTTATTTGGATTGAGTCTTACTGGGGTTCTGAAACTGTCTGCTATCTGAATTTCAGTACCTCTTGCCATGTATGGGAAGTTCTCCTCAATTATTTCTTGGAGCAGAGCATCTGTGCTTTTGGGATCATTCTCATCTCCTTCAGGAATTATTATAAGGTGAATGTTTGTTTTTTTGGAGTGGTCCCACAGCTCTCTCTGAGCATCATCTGTTTTTTCTCTCCATTTCTCTTCCTCTTTGAGCATTTGGGAATGTTTAAAAGCTTTGTCTTCAATGTCAGAGATCCTTTCTTCTGCCTGATCCATTCTGTTACTGAGAGATTCTACTGTATTTCTTTGATCTTTGAGGGCTGCAAGTTCTTGCCTCAATGTGTCAAAAATCTTTGGGGATTTTGTCTTTGAATTCATTGAATTCTTGAGACAACTTTTGAATCACTCCTTGAATTTCTACTTCCAACTTTACTTCCATTCTGTTAATATTATTTGCCATCCAAATTCTGAACTTGATTTCTGACATCTCAGCCATTTGTTTATGAAAGGGATCTTCTGTTGTGTCTCCTTTGTTATACCTTGGGGGAATTGATCTACTCTGATTATTCACATTGCCAGAGTTTTTCTGCTGATTCCATCCCATGATTATTTTTCACTGTTTGGGTAGAGGAGTTGGTAAGGTGAAGTTGAATTGAGAGCTCCTGGACTTGTAATTAACCAGCCCTTTACCAAAGAACTGGGACTGGTGACTGTGGCTTTTCCCCTAAAGCTTTACAAAGGTCCCATTCAGTACTGCAGCCTGAGACTCTGGGGACCTGCTTGGTGTGATGGGGCTAGGTGGCTCTGTCATGTATTTAGCTAATCTCTGTCCAATCCTATTGAATCAGTGGGTTTGGGCTAAAATCTCAGCTGTGGAGAAATACGAGTAACTAGGATACCCTTCCCCCCACAGGCAACAATTGGAAGGAAAGAATCCAACTCTCCCACAACAACACAACCAGGGTACAACCTTGGAGGGTCCCCAGGTGAAAGGCCCAGATCCAGAGTTCCAAACCAATTGTCCCAGTCAGCACAAACTCAGATCAAGTGGGAGAGTTCAAAAGGTCTCTAGCAACTAGACAACAGGTGTCCACTTGCAGCTCAAGTGTAACTCACTCCAGTGCTCCGTGGAGTCAGAAAGGCCCACCTGGCAAAAGAGTTAGTCCTGGGAGGCTGGTGCCTCCTTCCCCACCTTGCACCTCCGTCACTACTAGGCACTGGTAACCCCACTGAGCTGTGGCTTCGTTCCCACCAATGAGCAAATGTGGCAGGGATGTGGGCCTGCCAAAGTCAGAGAGAAGTCATTGCCTCACTGGCCAGGCTACACACTCTGCCACCAGCCAGCTGGGGGAGCTGAAGCCTAACTACCTCAGGTGCTCAATGGAAACCGGGGAGTGTTCTACCTGAGCTCGTTTCAAACCAGAGTTTAACAAAGCAGCAAGTGTTTTTCTTCCTCAGAGACCATGTCTCTGCCCCAACTGCTCTGCTTCTCTGGTATCCCTGCAGTGCAAGGTCTGGCTCCCTCTGGAAGTCCACAGGATTGGGGAGGTGTCTGTCCAAAATTTGACCCTCGTGGGATGGCTCTATTAATGCTGATGCTGCGTGGGAGGTGTCTTCACGTGGGTTCCCATGCCTTGGAAGTTCCTGAGCCTCCTTCACTGGTCGTGCAGAGACCCAAGGCTCTGCCCACTGCTGCTTTGCACTTTTGCAGAGCCAGGCCAGACACCTTCCCCTCTGTGCCTTTTGGCACTGCTACTAGATTCACTGTTCCATGCAATGCCTGGACCTAGCAAAGAACCAGGGACATTCCAGTCTCTGTGGGGGTTGGGCTTCTAGACTGCCAGGTGAGGGGGGAAGGGTGGACTGGGAGTTCAAAATGGCAGGGAAAATCTTTGTTCAACTTTCATGCTGGGTAAGAGAATGCCCAGGCTCACAGCAAGGTTTCTCTGGAGAAGGAGTCCCAGTCTCCAGCATCTCTCTCCTGTGGGGTGAAACAAGAGGTCATCAGTTCACCGCTGGCTTATAGAGATCCCATAGCAAGCAAGCAACTCTTTTGGGGGAGAAGATGGACACTCATCCTCTTTGGGGTGGGTTCTGTACCTGAAATTTGCTTCCTTGGATTCTCAGCTTGCCTCAGCAGAGATGGTGTACAGTTACAATCTTCTCTCTCTGCTCGGCTCCCACCCTTCAGCTTTGTTGGATTCTTTCTGGCCCATAGCTCTCCCTCTGGACTGTAGCTTCTGTTGAAAGCTGGCTCCTGTCAGCCCTTTTACCCCTGTCTTCCTTTCTTAAAAGTGATTTTCTTGGGGCAGCACCTGTGGCTCAAAGGGGTAAGGCACCAGCCCCATATGCTGGAGGTGGCGAGTTCAAACCCAGCTCTGGCCAAAAACTGCAAAATAAATAAATAATCATTTTTAAAAAAAAAAGTGATTTTCTTGAGTAGTTTGTTTTAATTTCTAGATTTTTGGTTTTTTATTTATCTATTTGTAGGTTTTTTATTTGAGGTTAGCATGAGGTTTGCAAAAAACATTTTATAACCAGTTAATTTAAGCATGGGACAACTCTGTTTATAAATAAGCAAAAAGAAATCTAACAGAAATTTATATGTAGATATATACCCTTTGACTCCACCATCCTTTTAATTTTTTCTTGCCTCCATCCATATCTTTTTGTACCATCTACCTTTACAAATTTGTATTATTTTTGATACGTTTGTCTTTGAAGCTTGCTACTCAGTATATAAGCAGTTTATGCACTATAGTTATAGGGATAGAGTATTCTGTGTTTGTGCGCTTGCTGTCACCAACCAGTCAGTTGTACACCTTCAGATGATTTCTTACTGTTCATTAAAGTTCTTTTCTTTCATATTGAAGAACTATTTTTAGCATTTCTCACAGGACAGGTTTGGTGTTGATGAAGCAACTTTGGGAGAGTATTTCTCTAGAAGAATATTTTTGCAGGATACACATACAATGTTCTGGGGGTACAGGTCTTTTTATTTCAGAACTTTGAATAGCTCATGCTGCTCTCTCCTGGACTGTAAGGTTTCCACTGAGAAGTCTGTTGCCAGACGTATTGAAGCTTCTTTGTGTATAACGGAAGTATATATTTTCATACTTCCCTTACAACCTTTTCTTCATCAGTGACTTTTAGGAGCTTGATTATTAAATGCCTTGTGGTAGTCTTGTTTGGGTTATATCTACTGCATGTTTTATGACTCCTTGTACCTGAATATTTATATCTTTCTCTAGACTTGGAAAGTTCTCTGTTATTATTTCTTTGAATAAATTTTCTACCCCAGTCTCTTTCCCTTCCTCTTCTTTAAGGCCAATAACTTTAGATTTGCCCTTTTGAGTCTATTTTCTAGATTTTTCACTTGTGTTTTATTCTTTTTTCTCTTTGGATTGTGCATTTTCAAATAGCCTATCTTCAAGCTCACTAATAATTTCCCCTGCTTGAACAATTAGGCTGTCAAGAGAGTCTGCTGCATTTCTCAGTTTGTCAATTGAATTCTAAAGCTCAATTGCTTTTTAAAAAATTATTTCTATCTATTTGTTAAATTTGTCCAATAGGCTTCTGAATTCCTTTACTATATTGTCTCAAAGTTCATTGAGCTTCTTCAGGTAAGTTCTTTTAAATTCTCTGTGTGAAAGGCCACCTACCTCCATTGCTCCAGGATTGGTCACTGGCACCTTATTTAGTTTGTTTGGTGAGGTAATGTTTTTCTGGGTGTTCTTGCTATTTATGGATGTTTGTTGATATCTGGGCATTGAACAGCGAGGTATTTATTTTAAATTTTGGAGTCTGGTCTTGTTTGAACCTATCTTTCTTGAGAATGCTTTCCAGATATTCAAAGGAAATTGAGCATTGCAATCTGGACAGAGCCCATTGCCAGGTGTTCTGGGCATTATGCTTTTCTGAGGGAAAATAAGTGTCATTCATTGTGGGTCCTTCCTCTTTTGATCTAAATGAAGTTGGTGAGCAACAAGTACACAGGCAGTAGTCAGTTTGGTGAGCACTGTGACAAGGACAAGCAGAGTGACACAGCCATGGAGAAAGGTCTGCTTGATCTCTGCATTTGAGATGTTGTGTTTTAAAGACACCTGGGTTGAGGCTGGGCAAAGGTCCTCCTGAAGGGAACTGATGATGATGTTGTGTGGGTAAGACTGTTACTAACTTTCTGGTGAAGGGAAAGGAAGTTTCTGATGGGCTGTGGAGGGAGAGGGCTAGGCCCGGTGCTGTGGAAATAAATGAATTTGCATCTGGGGATGAGTTGCAGTCACCAGCTCACACTCCTTCTTGGGATTGTTTCCCTGTGTGGTAAGCAGCCTGTTCCTTCACTACTGACACCAAAACTATTTATTTTAGGCCAAAGAAGCATATGGAAAACTTTGCAGGAAAGACCCTATATAAGTTCTATCTAAATTAATGGTTAATTTTTTTTTTTTTTTTTTTGTAGAGACAGAGTCTCACTGTACCGCCCTTGGGTAGAGTGCCGTGGTGTCACACGGCTCACAGCAACCTCCAACTCCTGGGCTTAAGCGATTCTCTTGCCTCAGCTTCCGGAGTAGCTGGGACTACAGGTGCCCGCCACAACGCCCGGCTATTTTTTGGTTGCAGTTTGGCCGGGGCTGGGTCTGAACCCCCCACCCTTGGCATATGGGGCCGGTGCCCTACTCACTGAGCCACAGGCGCTGCCCAATGTTTAATTTTTTTTTTTTTTTTTTTCTAGAGCATACTTCTCTAATCTTTATTCATGTAACCACTTCCTTTTAATTTTCATTTTAGCCTTCAGTTACCAACAAAGAAATGGACAATTTTACTTGCAAAAATTTTAAAATACCACAAAGCTAAATTCCCTTTGAACAGTACCACAATCCTTTTGCCCTTCTTCACTGCTAATCTTTTGTAATGTATCCTTTGTCTATGCATATTTGCATGTAACAGAGTTGGAAATGAGGAAAATACATAGTATAGGCCTTTTTTATTTTTTTTTTTTATTTTTATTTTTTTTGTGGTTTTTGGCCGGGCTGGGTTTGAACCCGCCACCTCCGGCATATGGGACCGGCGCCCTACTCCTTGAGCCACAGGCGCCGCCCAGTATAGGCCTTTTTTTTTTTTTTTTTTATTGTTGGGGATTCATTGAGGGTACAATAAGCCAGTTACACTGATTGCAATTGTTAGGTAAAGTCCCTCTTGCAATCATGTCTTGCCCCCATAAAGTGTGACACACACTAAGGCCCCACCCCCCTCCCTCCATCCCTCTTTCTGCACCCCCCCATAACCTTAATTGTCATTAATTGTCCTCATATCAAGATTGAGTACATAGGATTCATGCTTCTCCATTCTTGTGATGCTTTACTAAGAATAATGTCTTCCACTTCCATCCAGGTTAATACGAAGGATGTAAAGTCTCCATTTTTTTTAATGGCTGAATAGTATTCCATGGTATACATATACCACAGCTTGTTAATCCATTCCTGGGTTGGTGGGCATTTAGGCTGTTTCCACATTTTGGCGATTGTAAATTGAGCTGCAATAAACAGTCTAGTACAAGTGTCCTTATGATAAAAGGATTTTTTTCCTTCTGGGTAGATGCCCAGTAATGGGATTGCAGGATCGAATGGGAGGTCTAGGTTGAGTGCTTTGAGGTTTCTCCATACTTCCTTCCAGAAAGGTTGTACTAGTTTGCAGTCCCACCAGCAGTGTAAAAGTGTTCCCTTCTCTCCACATCCACGCCAGCATCTGCAGTTTTGAGATTTTGTGATGTGGGCCATTCTCTCTGGGGTTAGATGGTATCTCAGGGATGTTTTGATTTGCATTTCTCTAATATATAGAGATGATGAACATTTTTTCATGTGTTTGTTAGCCATTCGTCTGTCGTCTTTAGAGAAAGTTCTATTCATGTCTCTTGCCCATTGATATAAGGGATTGTTGGCTTTTTTCATGTGGATTAATTTGAGTTCTCTATAGATCCTGGTTATCAAGCTTTTGTCTGATTGAAAATATGCAAATATCCTTTCCCATTGTGTGGGTTGTCTCTTTGCTTTGGTTATCGTCACCTTAGCTGTACAGAAGCTTTTCAGTTTAATGAAGTCCCATTTGTTTATTTTTGTTGTTGTTGCAATTGCCATGGCTGTCTTCTTCATGAAGTCTTCCCCCAGGCCAATATCTTCCAGTGTTTTTCCTATGCTTTCTTTGAGGATTTTTATTGTTTCGTGCCTTAAATTTAAGTCCTTTATCCATCTTGAATCAATTTTTGTGAGTGGGGAAAGGTGTGGGTCCAGTTTCAGTCTTTTACACGCAGACATCCAGTTCTCCCAACACCATTTATTGAATAGGGAGTCTTTCCCCCAAGGTAAGTTCTTGTTTGGTTTATCGAAGATTAGGTGGTTGTAAGATGTTAGTTTCATTTCTTGGTGTTCAATTCGATTCCAAGTGTCTATGTCTCTGTTTTTGTGCCAGTACCATGCTGTCTTGAGCACTATGGCTTTGTAGTACAGACTAAAATCTGGTATGCTGATGCCCCCAGCTTTATTTTTGTTACTAAGAACTGCCTTAGCTATACGGGGTTTTTTCCGGTTCCATACAAAACGCAGAATCATTTTTTCCAAATCTTGAAAGTACGATGTAGGTACTTTGATAGGAATGGCATTGAATAGGTAGATTGCTTTGGGAAGTATAGACATTTTAACAATGTTGATTCTTCCCATCCATGAGCATGGTATGTTCTTCCATTTGTTAATATCCTCTGCTGTTTCCTTTCTGAGGATTTCATAGTTTTCTTTATAGAGGTCCTTCACCTCCTTCGTTAGGTATATTCCTAGGTATTTCATTTTCTTTGAAACTATGGTGAAGGGAGTTGTGTCCTTAATTAGCTTCTCCTCTTGACTGTTATTGGTGTATACAAAGGCTACTGACTTGTGGACATTGATTTTATATCCTGAAACATTACTGTATTTTTTGATGACTTCTAGGAGTCTTGTGGTTGAGTCTTTGGGGTTCTCTAAGTATAAGATCATGTCGTCAGCAAAGAGGGAGAGTTTGACCTCCTCTGCTCCCATTTGGATTCCCTTTATTTCCTTGTCTTGCCTAATTGTATTGGCTAGAACTTCCAGCACTATGTTGAATAGTAAAGGTGACAGAGGACAACCTTGTCTGGTTCCAGTTCTAAGAGGAAAAGCTTTCAGTTTTACTCCATTCAGTAAAATATTGGCTGTGGGTTTGTCATAGATAGCTTCAATCAGTTTTAGAAATGTGCCACCTATGCCTATACTCTTCAGTGTTCTAATTAGAAAAGGATGCTGGATTTTATCAAATGCTTTTTCTGCATCTATTGAGAGGATCATGTGATCTTTATTTTTGCCTCTGTTAATATGGTGGATAACGTTTATGGACTTGCGTATGTTGAACCAGCCTTGCATCCCTGGGATGAAGCCTGCTTGATCATGATGAATGACTTTTTTGATGATAAGCTGTAATCTATTGGCTAGGATTTTGTTGAGAATTTTTCCATCTATATTCATGAGTGAGATTGGTCTGAAATTCTCCTTTTTGTTTGGGTCTTTTCCTGGTTTTGGTATCAGGGTGATGTTTGCTTCATAGAATGTGTTGGGGAAGATTCCTTCTTCCTCAATTTTTTGGAATAATTTCTGCAGTACAGGAATAAGCTCTTCCTTGAAGGTTTGATAGAATTCTGGAGTGAAGCCATCTGGACCAGGGCATTTTTTAGTTGGAAGCTTTTTTATTGTTTCTTTGATCTCAGTGCTTGAAATTGGTCTGTTCAGGAGGTCTATTTCTTCCTGGCCAAGTCTAGGGAGAGGGTGTGATTCCAAATATTGATCCATTTCCTTCACATTGTCAAATTTCTGGGCATACAGTTTCTGGTAGTATTCAGAGATGATCTCTTGTATCTCTGTGGGATCAGTTGTTATTTCCCCTTTATCATTTCTGATTGAGGTTACTAGAGATTTTACTTTTCTATTTCTAGTTAGTCTGGCCAATGGTTTATCTATTTTATTTATTTTTTCAAAAAACCAACTCCTTGTTTCATTAATTTTCTGAATGATTGTTTTGTTTTCAATTTCATTGATCTCTGATTTGATTTTGGAGATTTCTTTTCTTCTACTGAGTTTAGGCTTAGATTGTTCTTCTTTTTCCAATTCCATAAGGTCTCTTGTGAGATTGTTGATGTGCTCTCTGTCTGTTTTTCGAATGTAGGCATCTAAAGCGATGAATTTTCCTCTCAAAACTGCTTTTGCAGTATCCCACAGGTTTTGGTAGCTTGTGTCTTCATTGTTGTTATGCTTAAGGAAGTTAGTGATTTCCTGTTTGATTTCTTCCTGCACCCATCTGTTATTCAACAGAAGATTGTTTAATTTCCATGCCTTTGGATAGGGTCGAGCATTTTTGTTAGAGTTGAGTTCCACCTTTAGTGCCTTATGGTCTGAAAAGATACAAGGTAAAATTTCAATTCTTTTGATTCTGTTGATATTTGTTTTGTGTCCCAGGATATGATCAATTTTGGAGAATGTTCCATGGGGTGATGAGAAGAATGTATATTCTTTATCTTTGGGGTGGAGTGTTCTATATGCGTCTATCAAGCATAATTGTTCTAGGGTCTCATTTAAATCTCTTATATCTTTGTTTAATTTCTGTTTAGAGGATCTGTCCAGCTCTGTAAGAGGTGTGTTAAAGTCCCCTGTTATGATGGTATTATCAGATATCATATTGCTCAGACTGAGTAAGGTCTGTTTCAAGAATCTGGGAGCATTTAAATTTGGTGCATAGATATTTAGAATTGAAATGTCTTCTTGTTGTAGTTTTCCCTTGACCAATATAAAGTGACCATCTTTGTCTTTTTTGACTTTAGTTGCTTTAAATCCACATGTATCTGAAAATAAGATTGCAACTCCTCTTTTCTTCTGAATTCCATTTGCCTGAAAAATTGTCTTCCAACCCTTGACTCGGAGCTTTAATTTGTCTTTTGAAGCCAGGTGTGTTTCTTGCAGACAGCAAATGGATGGCTTGTGTTTTTTAATCCAGTCAGCCAATCTATGTCTCTTCAGTGGGGAATTCAAGCCATTAACATTTATGGAGATAATTGATAAGTGTGGTAGTATTCTATTCGTCTTATTTGGTGAGAGTCCATTGCTTAGTTTTATCTTTTGCATCAGTGTGGAGGTTAGGTTCTGTCCTTTGATTTCTGAGTTCTTACTTTGCTGCTGATCCATTGTGGTGGTCAGTGTGCAGAACAGGTTGAAGTATTCCCTGTAGAGCTGGTCTTGTTGTGGTGAATTTCCTCAATGTTTGTATATCCGTAAATGATTTGATTTCTCCATCAATTTTGAAGCTTAGCTTAGCAGGGTACAGAATTCTGGGCTGAAAATTGTTCTGTTTAAGTAGATTAAAGGTAGATGACCATTGTCTTCTTGCTTGGAAAGTTTCATTAGAGAAGTCTGAGGTCACTCTGATGGATTTGCCCCTGTAGGTCAACTGGTGCTTACTCCTGGCAGCTTGCAGAATCTTTTCTTTTGTCTTGACTTTGGACAGGTTCATCACAATGTGTCTTGGAGAAGCTCGGTTAGAGTTGAGGCGACCTGGGGTCCGATATCCCTCTGAAAGCAGTGTGTCAGAATCTTTGGTGATGTTTGGGAAATTTTCTTTTATAATATTCTCTAGTATGGCTTCCATTCCTCTGGGGCATTCTTCTTCCCCTTCTGGAATTCCTATAACTCGTATGTTGGAACGTTTCATAAAGTCCCATAATTCTGACAGTGAACGTTCTGCTTTCTCTCTCTTCTTTTCTGCCTCTTTTACTATCTGAGTTATCTCAAAAACTTTGTCTTCTACCTCTGAAATTCTTTCTTCTGCATGGTCTAACCTGTTGCTGATACTTTCCATTGCATCTTTAAGTTCCCTGATTGACTGTTTCATTTCCTTCAGCTCTGTTATATCCTTTTTATATTCTTCATATCGTTCATCTCTGATTTGATTCTGTTTTTGGATTTCCTTTTGGTTATTTTCCACTTTATTAGCAGTTTCCTTCATTGTTTCCATCATTTCTTTCATTGTTTTCAACATGTGTATTCTAAATTCCCTTTCTGTCATTTCTAACATTTCTGTATAGGTGGAATCCTCTGCAGTAGCTACCTCATGGTCCCTTGGCGGGGTTGTTCTGGACTGGTTCTTCATGTTGCCTGGAGTTTTCTGCTGATTCTTCCTCATGAGTGATTTCTTTTATCTGTTTCCTTGCCCTAATTTTCCTTTCACTTCCTCTTGCTCTTTAAGTTCTCGTGCCTGTGGACTAAGGGTTACAGGACCAGAAAGGTGAGAAGGTTGAAGAGCAAAAAAGGGATGAAAGAAAGGAGGACCGAGTGATAAGAAAAAAAAGAAAGATAGAGAAAGGAGAGGGGGTAGGGATAAGGAATATTGACAAAAAGAAGAGAGGCACAGAAAGAGGGAGACAGGGCAATATAGGTGTACAGTAGGGTACTTTGACACAACCTTAAAAAACCCCACCTTCTGGGGGTTGGGTGCCCAGTTGGGTGGTTCCCTTGAGGTCAGCAGCTCTTTGCTAACCTGGTCAGACACAGTACCCCACCTCCACCAAGTAGAGAGGAAAGACAAAAATGCTATAACTCAAACCAAAACAAGCAAACAGAAAACTTTATGGCGATAAAATTGGGTGAAAAACCAAGTGATAGCGGTAGAAACACTAGCAAAAATGAAGTTGTAGTTATTAAAAAAGGCAGCAATGGGAAATTATAATTAAACTAGAAAAATTGAGAAAGAAAAAGGGATCTGTATGGAAAAGATTGAAATTAAGAAACAAAAGAACATCAACAACGTCAAAATAAACAAACAAAAAAACCCAACCAAACAAAAAAAAAAAAGAAAAAAAATACACAACCAAAAACAAAGCAGTTTGTATATGTTGATGAATATTGTCTGGGCAACACGTGGTCTTTTGGGGTATGGGATGTTAGTCACAGTTTCCATACGACTGGAGGCTGCCGATTTCTCAAACCCCAGCAGGTAGACACCCTAAATCTCTCTTCAGCCCACTTAAAAGGCACTTTGAACTTGTAAACTTGCTGAGCAGAAGCTTTCCCAGCTTTCTCGCTGGAATCGCTGCTGAAGTGGCTATCCACTTACTCAGTGTGCCAAAACCAGTCTCACTCTGCCCCTGAGGGTTAGGGCTGCAAGGCGGCTCAGACCCCACCCTTAGGCTACTTGGTTGCTGGGTTACCAGCTCCCACCCGTTTCTAGCTCTGTGACCCTGAGGGCGGAGCTTGCCGGGGCAGATCACTGACAATGGATCCGTGTGACCCACCGCCAAACACTATTAGCTCCGTCTGGCTCAGCGGCTCAGACTGGGGCCCTAGACAACGGCCAAAGTTCTCCGCACTCCCACTCAGACCTTCCCCAAGGCAGTTCAACTCAGTGCCAAGTCCAAGGACATCAAAAGAGTTCACAGGTAAGGCCTTTCTGGTTTGCAGTCTCGCTGCTACTGAACTTACAGTTGTGGGCGGGTTTAGACGGGTTGAACACACGCGACCACTTGCCGGTTTTCCACTGTTTTAGTCCTCCTCTTGGGGTCCAGAAGTCTCTCGCTGACTCCCTGTATCCTCATAGGAGTGATGATAGGCAGTTCCCACCAGCCAGAGATGCCTGGAGTCCTATCTCCCCAGACTCACGGTGCCCAGATGCAAGGAAGCTGTTACTCGGCTGCCATCTTGCTCCGCCCCCCCCAATGTTTAATTTTTTTAAAAAATATTTGCCATCGCTGTCACCTTTTGAAAATATAAGGCAAACATGGTACTTCATTCTAGTGATCTCTGTATGTGTCTCTTAAGGAAAAGGGAAAATTCCAATATAAATCCCAATGTCTTTTACACACACTAAAAAGAATAATTCCCTAATGCCATTTAGTGTCTAATCAATATTTCGCTTGTCCCCAGTTTTTCCAGTATGGGCTTCCTAGCTATTGGCTTTTTCCTGGTCCAATCTAGATTCACACACTGAAGTGGGCTGTAATGTCTCTTCACTTTTTTTTTCTTTTTAATTTTTTGAGCAGTCTTAAAGAAGTGCCATAATCCTTGGCAAGGGGATTTATTCAGGTTCAGAGATTAAATTATCTTCTTTTTCATGTTTGACATCAATTCTAATTCATACTTTCTTAACAACTAATATGATTAAAATTATTATAAAAGTGATACACTGGCATTCAGATTCTCACCGTTGGAAGAGTATGAATCTCTCCTAGACTGCTGTTCAGCCCCAGAAACCCAACAACAGCATTTTTATCTGTATTCTTTTTGTTTTGCCTAGATATTAGTAAATTTGTGAAGGTCCTGTTAGATATGGAGGAAAAATGTATTTGACATATGAAATTCACCACGAAATGGGTCTCTCTTATATCCCTGGGAAGAATACTCCAAAAAGTGGGTAGCTTGGATGTGGCTGCCCAAGGACATTGGGCTGCCTGTTCCCGTTGGGAGTCCCTGTCATAGCAGCTGCCATGTTGTTCTTGGCAAAGTCTGAGGACACTCCTCTGCAGCTGTGTCCATACTGGCAATAAAGCTTACTTTATAAAGACTTCAGCCCCCCACCCCAGGGGCAACTGTGTCTCTCGAACATAGAGACATTATCTTGCTTCAGCAAAGAAGGCCACGCACCAGCACAGACATGGAGTTCTTCACTAAATACCAGACATATGCTTATTATAGGATTTGGGGAGATGTCAAATTTAGGTAAATCTAAATGAGTTTGTTTTCAAGAACACTAGAGCAGAGGAAAGCCGGATGTAAAGGGTAGCCACCAAGCCAGGGCTGAGAAAGTTGACTCTTTTTATGTTCCTTAATGGCATATGACAATAAATGCTATGTCTCCAAACATCCTACCTGTAACAAGGGAGGGAATGGAGGCTGGTTCTCAGCAGTAAAGTGGTTCAGTCTCTCATGCAAGGGTGGAAAGTCCCATTCCTGTAGACATACTTTCAGAAAGCAAAATTGTTGGCCGTGTGCTGTGGCTCACGCCTGTAATCTTAGTTCTCTGGGAAGTCGAGGTGGGTGGATAGCTTCAGCTCATCGGTTCAACACCAGCCTGAGCAAAAAACAAGACCCCGTCTCCACTACAAATAGAAGAAACTGGATGGCAGCCAAGTAACAGCTTCCCTGCAACTGGGCACGGTGAGTCAGGGGAGATAAGACTCCAGGCATCTCTGGCTGGTGGGATCTGCCTATAATCATCCCTTTGATGATACAGGGAATCAGCAAGGGACTTCTGGACCCCAAGAGGAGGACAAAAACAGTGGAAAACTGGCAAGTGGTTACGTGTGTTCAATCGACCTAATCCCACCAGCAACTTTAAGTACAAGCAGCAGTGAATCTGCAAACCGGAAAGGCTTTACCTGTGAACTGTTTTGGTGTTTTTGGACTTGGCACTTAGGTGAACTGCCTTGGGGAGAACTTGAGCAGGATTGCAGAGAACTTTGGGCATTTTCTAGGGCCCGAGACTGAGCCTATGAGCTGGGCCACAGGGAGCCATTGTGAGAGAACTGCCCTGGCAAGCTCTGCCCTCAGGGTCCCAGACCAAGGATAAGGTGGAAACTAGTAACCTAGTGACTGAGCAGCCTAAAGGTGGGGACTGAGCTGCCTTACAGCCTTAACCCTTAGGGGCAGAGTGAGATGGTTTTGGCACACTGGAGCCTTAGGCTATTGCCCTGGGTAGAGTGTTGTGCCATCATAGCTCATAGCAACCTCAAACTCCTGGGCTTGGCACCACCCAGACCTTCATAAGAGCTGCGCAATGACCCCCGACCTGCGACACGCACCCACTGGGCCTCTGAATGCCCTGATCAGGAACTGCAGGAGCCACACAACCCCGTGTCCTCCCTCCTGTGTTCTCCCTGCCTCCACACTGGCCCGCTCATCTGGCCAGGGATACTGGTAGCCACGTGCCCTCTGGAGCCCTCCCTGCCTCTGCACAGAGGCCTTCTCCTAGTCAGAGACTTCTGGAGCCTGGGGCTTTTGATGCCAAAGTCACTGGGCACCAGTCACTCCCAGAACCTTGCGCAACACCTCATGCCCTGTTGCTGGATCCAGGTGTGTCACACGCTGGAGCCGCTCCCACAACCAGAACTCCCTAGCTGGGGCATCCCCAGAGGAATTACACAGGGTTACTCCCTACAAAGATCCAGCAACAACAGAGTGATCCTGCTGGGGTCTAATCTTAGAGAGACACCTCCCCAACTCTGAGGACAGCCAGAGGCAATGGTGAAAAACAATCATGAGATGAAATCAACAGAAAAACTCTGGCAATATGAATAATCAGAGTAGATAAACTCCCCCAAGGATCAATGGGGCAGACACAGCACAAGATCCCATGCACAAACAAATAGCTGGGATGTCAGAAATCGAATTCAGAATCTGGATAGCAAATAAGATCAAATTAGAACTCCAAGCAGTAACCCAAAAGATATCTCCAGAATTCAACAAATTCAAAGACCAAATGACCAAAGACTTTGACACATTGAGACAAGAACTTGCATCCCTCAAAGATCTGAGAAACACAGTAGAATCCCTCAGTAACAGAATGGAGCAAGCAGAAGAAAGGATTTCTGACATTGAAGACAAAGTTTTTGAAAGCTCCAAAACTCTCAAAGAGGATGAGAAATGGAGGGCAAAAACAGATCACTCTCTCAGAGAACTCTGGGATAATTCGAAGAAAACCAATATTCATCTTATAGGGATCCCCGAAAGTGACAAAGTGGCTTCACAAGGCACAGAGTCTTTTCTCCATGAGATTATGAAGGAGAACTTTCCAGACATGCCAAGAGATTCTGAAATTCAGATAGCAGACAGTTTCAGAACTCCAGCATGACTCAACCCAAATAAGACATCCCCCAGACACATCATAATCAATTTCACTAAAGTTAATATGAAGAAGAAAATTCTGAAAGCAGCCACATGAAAGAAAACCATTACCTACAAAAGGAAGAATATTAGAATAACTGCAGATCTCTCTGCTGAAACCTTTCAAGCTAGAAGGGGATGGTCATCGACTTTTAATCTCCTAAAACAAAATAACTTTCAACCCAGGATCCTATATCCAGCTAAACTGAGTTATGACGGAGAAATTAAATACTTCAATGAAATTCACGTGTTGAAGAAATTTGCCATTTCTAAACTAGCTCTCCAGGATATTCTCAGACCTATCCTCCATAAAGACCAGTGTAATCCTCCACCACAAAAGTAAACCCACCCAGAAAATTTTGATCAAATTCTAACTTCAACAGTTGCAAAAGGATTAAAAATGTCCACCGGACTCTCGAAAGGCTTATCAATATTCTCATTAATGTGAATGGTTTAAACTGTCCTCTAAAGAGGCACAGGTTGGCTGACTGGATACAAAAACTCAAGCCAGATATCTGCTGCATACAAGAATCGCATCTTACATTAAAAGACAAATATAGACTCAAGGTGAAGGGATGGTCATCTATATTCCAGGCAAATGGAAAGCAGAAAAAAGCAGGCATTGCAATCCTGTTCGCAGATGCAATAGGCTTTAAACCAACCAAAATAATTAAGGATAAGGATGGACACGTCATATTTGTTAAAGGTAATACTCAATATGATGAGATCTCAATTATTAATATTTATGCACCCAACCACAACGCACCTCAATTTATAAGAGAAACTCTAACAGACATGAGCAAGTCAATTTCCTCCACTTCCATAGTAATTGGAGATTTTAACACCCCTTAAGCAGTGTTGGGTAGATCCTCCAAAAAGACGCTAAGCAAAAAAATCTTAGATTTAAACTTAACCATTCAACATCTGGACTTAACAGACATCTACAGAACATTTCATCCCAACAAAACTGAATACACATTGTTCTTATCAGCCTACGGAACATACTCCAGAATTGACCACATCCTAGGCCACAAATCTAACCTCAGAAAATTTAAAAAAATAGAAATTATTCCTTGGATCTTCTCAGACCATCATGGAGTAAACGTTGAACTCAATAACAACAGGAACCTGCATACCCATACAAAAACATGGAAGCTAAACAACCTTATGCTGAAGGATAGATGGGTTATAGACGAGATTAAGAAGGAAATCACCAAATTTTTGGAACAAAACAACAATCAAGACACAAATTACCAGTACCTCTGAGATACTGCAAAGGCAGTCCTAAGAGGGAAATTTATAGCACTGCAAGACTTCCTCTAGAAAATAGAAAGAGAGGAAGTTAATAACTTAATGGGACATCTCAAGCAACTGGAGAAGCAAGAACACTCCAACTGCAAACCCAGCAGAAGAAAAGAAATAACCAAAATCAGAGCAGAACTAAATGAAATTGAAAACAAAGGAATTATACAACAGATCAATAAATCCAAAAGTTGTTTTTTTGAAAAGATCAATAAAATAGATAAACCTGAGGCAGAGCAAGATGGCAGCCGAGTAACAGCTTCCTTGCATCTGGGCACCATGAGTCGGGGGAGATAGGACTCCAGGCATCTGTGGCTGGTGGGAAGTGCCTATCATCACTACTATGAGGATACAGGGAGTCAGTGAGAGACTTCTGGACCCCAAGAGGAGGACTAAAACAGTGGAAAACCGGCAAGTGGTCGCGTGTGTTCAATCTGTCTAAACCCGCCCACAACTGTAAGTTCAGTAGCAGCGAGACTGCAAACCAGAAAGGCCTTACCTGTGAACTGTTCTGATGTCCTTGGACTTGGCACTGAGTTGAACTGCCTTGGGGAAGGCCTGAGCGGGAGTGCGGAGAATTTTGGCCGTTGTCTAGGGCCCCAGTCTGAGCCACTGAGCCAGACGGAGCTAATAGTGTTTGGCAGTGGGTCACACGGAACCATTGTCAGTGATCTGCCCCGGCAAGCTCTGCCCTCAGGGTCGCAGAGCTAGAAACGGGTGGGAGCTGGTAACCCAGCAACCAAGTAGCCTAAGGGTTGGGTCTGAGCCGCCTTGCAGCCCTAACCCTCAGGGGCAGAGTGAGACCGGTTTTGGCACACTGGGTAAGTGGATAGCCACTTCAGCAGCGATTCCAGCGAGAAAGCTGGGAAAGCTTCTGCTCAGCAAGTTTACAAGTTCAAAGTGCCTTTTAAGTGGGCTGAAGAGAGATTTAGGGTGTCTACCTGCTGGGGTTTGAGAAATCAGCAGCCTCCAGTCGTATCAGAACTGTGACTAACATCTCATACCCCAGAAGACCACGTGTTGCCCAGACAATATTCAATAACATATACAAACTGCTTTGTTTTTGGTTGTGTATTTTTTTCTTTTTTTTTGTTTGGTTGTTTTTTTTTTTGTTTGTTTGTTTATTTTGACGTTGTTGATGTTCTTTTGTTTTTTAATTTCAATCTTTCCCATACAGAACCCTTTTTCTTTCTCAATTTTTCTAGTTTAATTATAATTTCCCATTGCTGCCTTTTTTAATAACTACAACTTCATTTTTGCTAGTGTTTCTACCGCTATCATTTGGTTTTTCACCCAATTGTATCCCCATAAAGTATCCCAGTAAAGTTTTCTGTTTGCTTGTTTTGGTTTGATTTATAGCATTTTTGTCTTTCCTCTCTACTTGGAGGAGGTGGGGTACTGTGTCTGATCAGGTAAGCAAAGAGCTGCTGACCTCAAGGGAACCACCCAACAGGGCACCCCTAGAAGGTGGGGTTTTATAAGGTTGTGTCAAAATACCCTACTGTACACCTATATTGCCCTGTCTCCCTCTTTCTGTGCCTCTTTTCTTTTTGTCAATATTCCTTACCCCCACCCCCTCTCCTTTCTCTATCTTTCTTTTTTTTCTTATCTCTCGGTCCTCCTTTCTTTCATCCCTTTTTTGCTCCCTTCTCACCCTTCTGGTCCTGTAACCCTTAGTCCACAGGCACAAGAACTTAAAGAGCAAGAGGAAGTGAAAGGAAAATTAGGGCAAGGAAACAGATAAAAGAAATCACTCATGAGGAAGAAACAATCAGAAAACTCCAGGCAACATGAAGAACCAGTCCAGAACAACCCCGCCAAGGGACCATGAGGTAGCTACTGCAGAGGATTCCACCTATACAGAAATGTTCGGAATGACAGAAAGGGAATTTAGACTACACATGTTGAAAACAATGAAAGAAATGATGGAAACAATGAAGGAAACTGCTAATAAAGTGGAAAACAACCAAAAAGAAATCCAAAAACAGAATCAAATCAGAGATGAACGATATGAAGAATATAAAAAGGATATAGCAGAGCTGAAGGAAATGAAACAGTCAATCAGGGAACTTAAAGATGCAATGGAAAGTATCAGCAACAGGTTAGACCATGCAGAAGAAAGAATTTCAGAGGTAGAAGACAAATTTCTTGAGATAACTCAGAAGTAAAAGAGGCAGAAAAGAAGAGAGAGAAAGCAGAACGTTCACTGTCAGAATTATGGGACTTTATGAAGAGTTCCAACATACGAGTTATAGGAATTCCAGAAGGGGAAGAAGAATGCCCCAGAGGAATGGAAGCCATACTAGAGAATATTATAAAAGAAAATTTCCCAAACATCACCAAAGATTCTGACACACTGCTTTCAGAGGGATATCGGACCCCAGGTCGCCTCAACTCTAACCGAGCTTCTCCAAGACACATTGTGATGAACCTGTCCAAAGTCAAGACAAAAGAAAAGATTCTGCAAGCTGCCAGGAGTAAGCGCCAGTTGACCTACAGGGGCAAATCCATCAGAGTTACCGCAGACTTCTCTAATGAAACTTTCCAAGCAAGAAGACAATGGTCATCTACCTTTAATCTACTTAAACAGAACAATTTTCAGCCCAGAATTCTGTACCCTGCTAAGCTAAGCTTAAAAATTGATGGAGAAAACAAATCATTTACGGATATACAAACATTGAGAAAATTCTCCACAAGACCAGCTCTACAGGAAATACTTCAACCTGTTCTGCACACTGACCACCACAATGGATCAGCAGCAAAGTAAGAACTCAGAAATTAAAGGACAGAACCTAACCTCCACACTGATGCAAAAGATAAAACTAAGCAATGGACTCTCACAAAATAAGACGAATAGAATACTACCACACTTATCAATTATCTCCATAAATGTTAATGGCTTGAATTCCCCACTGAAGAGACATAGATTGGTTGACTGGATTAAAAAACACAAGCCATCCATTTGCTGTCTGCAAGAAGCACACCTGGCTTCAAAAGACAAATTAAAGCTCCGAGTCAAGGGTTGGAAGACAATTTTTCAGGCAAATGGAATTCAGAAGAAAAGAGGAGTTGCAATCTTATTTTCAGATACATGTGGATTTAAAGCAACTAAAGTCAAAAAAGACAAAGATGGTCACTTTATATTGGTCAAGGGAAAACTACAACAAGAAGACATTTCAATTCTAAATATCTATGCACCCAATTTAAATGCTCCCAGATTCTTGAAACAGACATTACTCAGTCTGAGCAATATGATATCTGATAATACCATCATAACAGGGGACTTTAACACACCTCTTACAGAGCTGGAGAGATCCTCTAAAGAGAAATTAAACAAAGATATAAGAGATTTAAATGAGACCCTAGAACAACTATGCTTGATAGACGCATATAGAACACTCCATCCCAAAGATAAAGAATATACATTCTTCTCATCACCCCATGGCACATTCTCCAAAATTGATCATATCCTGGGACACAAAACAAATATCAACAGAATCAAAAGAATTGAAATTTTACCTTCTGTCTTCTCAGACCATAAGGCAATAAAGGTGGAACCCAACTCTAACAAAAATGCTCGACCCCACCCAAAGGCATGGAAATTAAACAATCTTCTGTTGAATAACAGATGGGTGCAGGAAGAAATAAAACGGGAAATTATTAACTTCCTTGAGCCTAACAATAATGAAGACACAAGCTACCAAAACCTGTGGGATACTGCAAAAGCAGTTTTGAGAGGAAAATTCATCGCTTTAGATGCCTACATTCGAATAACAGAAAGAGAGCACATCAACAATCTCACAAGAGATCTTATGGAATTGGAAAAAGAAGAACAATCTAAGCCTAAACTCAGAAGAAGAAAAGAAATATCCAAGACCAAATCAGAGATCAATGAAATTGAAAACAAAAGAATCATTCAGAAAATTAATGAAACAAGGAGTTGGTTTTTTGAAAAAATAAATAAAATAGATAAACCACTGGCCAAACTAACTAGAAATAGAAAAGTAAAATCTCTAGTAACCTCAATCAGAAACAATAAAGGGGATATAACAACTGATCCCACAGAGATACAAGAGATCATCTCTGAATACTACCAGAAACTCTATGCCCAGAAATTTGACAATGTGAAGGAAATGGATCAATATTTGGAATCACACCCTCTCCCTAGACTTAGCCAGGAAGAAATAGACCTCCTGAACAGACCAATTTCAAGCACTGAGATCAGAGAAACAATAAAAAAGCTTCCAACTAAAAAATGCCCTGGTCCAGATGGCTTCACTCCAGAATTCTATCAAACCTTCAAGGAAGAGCTTATTCCTGTACTGCAGAAATTATTCCAAAAAATTGAGGAAGAAGGAATCTTCCCCAACACATTCTATGAAGCAAACATCACCCTGATACCAAAACCAGGAAAAGACCCAAACAAAAAGGAGAATTTCAGACCAATCTCACTCATGACTATAGATGCAAAAATTCTCAACAAAATCCTAGCCAATAGATTACAGCTTATCATCAAAAAAGTCATTCATCATGATCAAGTAGGCTTTATCCCAGGGATGCAAGGCTGGTTTAACATACGCAAGTCCATAAACGTTATCCACCATATTAACAGAGGCAAAAATAAAGATCACATGATCCTCTCAATAGATGCAGAAAAAGCATTTGATAAAATCCAGCATCCTTTTCTAATTAGAACACTGAAGAGTATAGGCATAGGTGGCACATTTCTAAAACTGATTGAAGCTATCTATGACAAACCCACAGCCAATATTTTACTGAATGGAGTAAAACTGAAAGCTTTTCCTCTTAGAACTGGAACCAGACAAGGTTGTCCTCTGTCACCTTTACTATTCAACATAGTGCTGGAAGTTCTAGCCAATACAATTAGGCAAGACAAGGAAATAAAGGGAATCCAAATGGGAGCAGAGGAGGTCAAACTCTCCCTCTTTGCTGACGACATGATCTTATACTTAGAGAACCCCAAAGACTCAACCACAAGACTCCTAGAAGTCATCAAAAAATACAGTAATGTTTCAGGATATAAAATCAATGTCCACAAGTCAGTAGCCTTTGTATACACCAATAACAGTCAAGATGAGAAGCTAATTAAGGACACAACTCCCTTCACCATAGTTTCAAAGAAAATGAAATACCTAGGAATATACCTAACGAAGGAGGTGAAGGACCTCTATAAAGAAAACTCTGAAATCCTCTGAAAGGAAATAGCAGAGGATATTAACAAATGGAAGAACATACCATGCTCATGGATGGGAAGAATCAACATTGTTAAAATGTCTATACTTCCCAAAGCAATCTACCTATTCAATGCCATTCCTATCAAAGTACCTACATCGTACTTTCAAGATTTGGAAAAAATGATTCTGCGTTTTGTATGGATCCAGAAAAAACCCCGTATAGCTAAGGCAGTTCTTAGTAACAAAAATAAAGCCGGGGGCATCAGCATACCAGATTTTAGTCTGTACTACAAAGCCATAGTGGTCAAGACAGCATGGTACTGGCACAAAAACAGAGACATAGACACTTGGAATCGAATTGAACACCAAGAAATGAAACTAACATGTTACAACCACCTAATCTTCGATAAACCAAACAAGAACTTACCTTGGGGGAAAGACTCCCTATTGAATAAATGGTGTTGGGAGAACTGGATGTTTACATGTAAAAGACTGAAACTGGACCCACACCTTTCCCCACTCACAAAAATTGATTCAAGATGGATAAAGGACTTAAATTTAAGGCATGAAACAATAAAAATCCTCAAAGAAAGCATAGGAAAAACACTGGAAGATATTGGCCTGGGGGAAGATTTCATGAAAAAGACTGCCATGGCAATTGCATCAACAACAAAAATAAACAAATGGGACTTCATTACTGAAAAGCTTCTGTACAGCTAAGGAGACAATAACCAAAGCAAAGAGACAACTCACACAATGGGAAAGGATATTTGCATATTTTCTTTTTCTTTTTTTTTTTTTTTGTAGAGACAGAGTCTCACTTTATGGCCCTCGGTAGAGTGCCATGGCCTCACACAGCTCACAGCAACCTCCAACTCCTGGGCTTAAGCGATTCTCTTGCCTCAGCCTCCCAAGTAGCTGGGACTACAGGCACCCTATATTTGCATATTTTCAATCAGACAAAAGCTTGATAACCAGGATCTATAGAGAACTCAAATTAATCCACATGAAAAAAGCCAACAATCCCTTATATCAATGGGCAAGAGACATGAATAGAACTTTCTCTAATGATGACAGACGAATGGCTAACAAACACATGAAAAAATGTTCATCATCTCTATATATTAGAGAAATGCAAATCAAAACATCCCTGAGATATCATCTAACCCCAGTGAGAATGGCCCACATCACAAAATCTCAAAACTGCAGATGCTGGCGTGGATGTGGAGAGAAGGGAACACTTTTACACTGCTGGTGGGACTGCAAACTAGTACAACCTTTCTGGAAGGAAGTATGGAAAAACCTCAAAGCACTCAACCTAGACCTCCCATTCGATCCTGCAATCCCATTACTGGGCATCTACCCAGAAGGAAAGAAATCCTTTTATCATAAGGACACTTGTACTAGACTGTTTATTGCAGCTCAATTTACAATCGCCAAAATGTGGAAACAGCGTAAATGCCCACCAACCCAGGAATGGATTAACAAGCTGTGGTATATGTATACCATGGAATACTATTCAGCCATTAAAAAAAATGGAGACTTTACATCCTTCGTATTAACCTGGATGAAGTGGAAGACATTATTCTTAGTAAAGCATCACAAGAATGGAGAAGCATGAATCCTATGTACTCAATCTTGGTATGAGGACAATTAATGACAATTAAGTTTATGGGGGGGGAAGCAGAAAGAGGGATGAAGGGAGGGGGGTGGGGCCTTAGTGTGAGTCACACTTTATGGGGGCAAGACATGATTGCAAGAGGGACTTTACCTAACAATTGTAATCAGTGTAACTGGCTTATTGTACCCTCAATGAATCCCCAACAATAAAAAAAAAAATAAAAAAAAAAATAGATAAACCTTTGGCCAACCTAACCAGAAAAAAAAGAGTAAAATCCCTAATGTCATCAATCAGAAATGGTAATGATGAAATAACAACAGACCCCTCAGAAATTCAAAAAATCCTTAATGGATACTACAAAAAACTCTACTCCCAGAAATACGCAAATCTGAAAGAAATCAACCAATAACTGGAAGTATGCCATGTACCAAGACTTAGCCAGAACAAAGTGGAAATGTTGAATAGGCTTATATCAAGTTCTGAAATAGCATCAACTATACAAAATCTCCCTAAAAAGAAAAGCCCAGGACGAGATGGCCTTACATCAGAATTCTACCAAACCTTTAAAGAAGAACTAGTACTTATACTACTAAACCTCTTCCAAAATATAGAAAAAGAGGGAATATTACCCAACACATTCTATGAAGCAAACATCACCTTGATCCCTAAACCAGGGAAAGACCCAACAAGAAAAGAAAATTATAGACCAATATCCCTAATGAATATTGATGCTAAAATACTCACTAAGACCCTAACAAACAGAATCCAACAACACATCAAAACAATTATACACCATGACCAAGTCGGATTTATCCCAGGGTCTCAAGGCTGGTTCAATATACATAAATCTATAAATGTAACTCAGCACATAAACAAACTAAAAAATAAGGATGATATGATTCTTTCAATTGATGTAGAAAGCTTTTGATAATATCCAGCATCCCTTCATGATCAGAACACTTACAAAAATTGGTATAAAAGGGACATTTCTTAAACTAATAGAGGCCATCTACAGCAAACCCACAGCCAATATCATACTGAATGGAGTTAAATCGAAATCATTTCCACTTAGATCAGGAACCAGGCAAGGTTGCCCATTGTCTCCACTGCTCTTTAACATTGTAATGGAAGTTTTAGCCATTGCAATTAGGGAAGAAAAGGCGATCAAGGGTATCCACGTAGGGACAGAAGAGATCAAACTTTCACTCTTCACAGATGATATGATTGTATGTCTGGAAAACACTAGGGATTCTACCAGAAAATTTTTAGAAGTGATCAAGGAATACATCAATGTCTCAGGCTACAAAATCAACACCGATGAATCTGTAGCCTTTATATATACCATCAATAACCAAACTGAAAAAACAGTCAAGGACTGTATTTCTTTCACAGTAGTGCCAAAGAAGATGAAATATTTGGGAGTATACCTAACAAAGGATGTGAAAGATCTGTACAAAGAGCTATGAAACTTTGAGAAAATAAATAGCTGAAGACATTAACAGATGGAAAAACATACCATGCTCATGGCTGGGAAGAATCAACATTGTTAAAAGGTCCATACTGCCCAAAGCAATATATAATTTTAATGCAATTCCTATTAAAGCTCCATTGTCATATTTTAAAGATCTTGAAAAAATAACTTTGTTTTATATGGAATCAGAAAAAACCTCGAATAGCCAAAATATTACTCAGCAATAAAAACAAAGCAGGAGGAATCATGCTACCATACCTGAGACTGTACTATAAATCGATAGTGATCAAAACAGCATGGTACTGGCACAGAAGCAGAGAAGTAGATGTCTGGAACAGAATAGAGAACCAAGAAATGAATCCAGCTACTTACCGTTATTTGATCTTTGACAAGCCAATTAAAAACATTCAGTGGGGTAAAGATTCCCTATTTAACAAATGGTGCTGGGTGAACTGGCTGGCAACCTATAGAAGATTGAAACTGGACCCACACCTTTCACCATTAACTAAGATAGACTCTTACTGGAGAAAAGATTGAAACTTAAAACATGAAACTATAAAAATACTTGAAGAAAGTGCAGGGAAAACTCTTGACGGAATCGGCCCTGGTGAATATTTTATGAGGAGGACTCCCCAGGCAAGTGAAGCAGTATCAAAAATACATTACTGGGACCTGATCAATCTAAAAAGCTTCTGCACAGCCAAGAACATAGTAAGTAAAGCAAGCAGACAGCCCTCAGAATGGGAGAAAATATTTGCAGGTTATACTTCCGATAAAGGTCTAATAACCAGAATTTACAGACACCTCAAACGTATTAGTAAGAAAAGAACATGTGACCCCATCTCAGGGTGGGCAAGGGACTTGAAGAGAAACTTCTCTAAAGATGACAGACGCACAATCTACAAACACATGGAAAAAAGCTCACCATCCTTAATCATCAGAGAAATGCAAATCAAAACTACTTTGAGATATCACCTAACCCCAGTAAGAGTAGCCCACATAACAAAATCCCAAATTCAGATATGTTGGCGTGGATGTGGAGGAAAGGGTACACTGCTGGTGGGAATGCACACTCCTTCTGGAAAGATGTTTGGATAATACTTACAGACCTAAAAATAGACCTTCCATTTGATCCTATAAATACCCAGATGACCAAAAATCACAATATAACAAAGGCATCTGTACCAGAATGTTTATTGCAGCCCAATTCATAATTGCTAAGTCATGGAAGAAGCCCAAGTGCCCATCAACCCACGAATGGACTAGCAAATTGTGGTACATGTATACCATGAAATATTATGCAGCCTTAAAGAAAGATGGAGACTTTACCTCTTTCATGTTTACATGGATGGTCCTGGAACATATTCTTCTTAGCAAAGTATCTCAGGAATGGAAGAAAAAGTATCCAATGTACTCAGCCCTACTATGAAGCTAATTTATAGCTTTCACATGAAGGCTATAACCCAACTATAGCACAAGAATATGGGGAAAGGGCCAAGGAAGGGGAAGGGAGGGGGAGGTTATTGTGGAGGGAGGGTAAATAAATAAATAAGTAAATAAATAAATAAATAAAGCATAAAAAATAAAAAGAAATAAAAATAGAAGAAACTGGGGAAAGAGGATTGTTTGAGCCTGAGTTTGAGGTTTCTGTGAGCTATGATGCCACGGCACTCTACCCAGGGAGCAAGCTTGAGATTGTCTCAAAAAAAAAAAAAGAAAAGCAAAATCTTCCACATCTGTGATTTCAGAAAACAAGGTTTCTAGGACTGTGTCCTTAACACTAATTAACCAAAGCGATTTGTACTGGTTCCCATTTCCTTCGGTGAGAAGGACTGTGGACTGGCCTAAGGCTCTGCTGTCACCATCTTGACCTTCATAGTAGTTTTTATCTTTAAAGTTGTGTTTTGTGAGTGACGGTCCATGAGATAAAGGAGCATCCTCCTGAGCAGAGTGGGTCTGTGGGGAGACAAGTTGTTCAGGCCTAGCACCAGTGGTACAGTGGGCCAGGTGTGTTGGCACAGTTGCCCTGGCTCTCCAGGGCACCTGAGGGTTGGTGGGACTGGTGGTGGCAAAGGCAGCAGCAGTGTCCTAAGCCCTGACGGGAAAGGAGGGTCTTCTCCATGTGGGGCAGCACTGAGCTCTCTGTGTCTATGCATCATCCCATACCTCCCTGGGGCATCTGCACAAATACTGACTCCCTGGTCTAACACCAGGATCATAGGTGTTTAGGCAGCAAGCTGTCAGTAAGTCATTACAAGACAGAAATGTGCACGTGGACATTGCAATAAAGTATACCAGGGAGTTAGAGTTTAGAAAAATTCTAAACTTTACAGAGCTAGTCTCGTTCAACAGAAAAGAACCAATTATTAGCACAGAAAACAATTTGAGCATTAATTTTCTCTTTTCATTACAGATACAGCAGTGGAATGCAGAAACAAAGTTTTGACCTCTTGGTGTCACATCGGCCTCTGCAACTTACAGGAGATGTCAGAAGCAGCATCAAGATTCCGTTGGATAAAAAAAAAAAAAAAGATTCCGTTGGATAAATTCACATTTAAAATTAAATTCAAACTTACATAGACATATTTGTTTAAACAGTTAAACCATTTTAAGAAAGTAGGTTCACAAGAATTATCAGCTCTATATCTACTAAAACTTGTTTCATATTGATGTATTTGTCATAGCTTACAAAACACTGCAGCAGGAGTTGCATCAGCAAATTCTTCTCAAAAGAAAAAATGAGGTTGCTTAAGGTATAAAGTTTAATGACTTAATAAAAGAACTGGCAGAAAAGCAGACCACAAAAATGCATGATTTATCCAGATAACCCATTAATAAATTATTATTTATTGTATTAAAACAACGACACTAAATTTTTTTGGGGGGCGATTTGTATAAGTTTTTGTTATTTCTGTGTAATTATTATCCCTATTACTTTTTTTTATAATAACAAAATATTTTTAAAGACAAAGCTTTGCATCTTACTGCCTTTATTATTTTCTTTTCCTGCTTTGAACAAGGTGCCTGTGTTTTTATTTTGCATTGAACCTTGGGAATTCTGTAGTCAGCCCTGCCATTGCCATTTTTATACAAGTTATCATTTAATCCTCAAAACCAAACCTACCATGTAGGTATTACCCAATCACACAGATGATGATTCTGGGGCCCAGAAGGTTCAAAGGTATGGTATGTCCAAGATCACCTGGCTCCTAAGTGGTACAGATGTCTCTTGAAACAAAATCCTCCTGTCTACAAAGCCCATGTTCCTAAGCCCTCAGTGCTGATAGTTTTTCTGTTTAGCCACTTGGTTTTCCTACAGCTCCCAAACTGGAGTAACGGTCTGCCACCTGCCAGACTCCCGTGGAGTTACTGGCATTCTCTCCAGTCGCTTGAGCTCATTGGTGGACTCAGAGCGACCTAACTTCACACCAGGTAAGTGAGTAATTACTGCCACCTTGTGGCGGCTGTTTGTTGACACCGCAGATGGTTTCTCATTTTTCCGCCTGCCTGAAGAGAGTGTGTGTGTGTGTGTGTACACTATGCATATGGGAGGCATCTTGTCATTTCTTTTCTTCCCCTTAATGAACCCAGTGAGAGTTCTAACAATTTTTTTGATCTTCTCGAAGAATCAACTTTTATTTTTATTCTTAATCTTTTCTGTTGTGTCCAAATAATTTGATTATGATATACTTGATCAATGTGGTTTTCTTTGTTTCTTTGTGTGTTTTTAGTCTCACTAAATTTAGGAAACAACAGGCAATTATTTCCTTATCTGATCTTTCTTGTGCCAAACACACGTATGTGCTAGATTTCTTGATTTTTGTACATGAGTCTCTTGCTAAATTTTTCCAGCTTTTTTTTATTCTCTGTTTGCTTCATTTCTTCATTTGTTTGTACTAATATAGACTCAGACTTACTGATCTTTTCTTTTGTAACATCATATGCCATTAATCTAATTCAGAATACTTTTTATTAGATACTTATCTTTCATCTTTGGAAGTTCTAATTTGGTTCATTGTATTTCTCATTTCTCTCCTCATCATAAAGTTTTTCTCTTCAATCTTGGACATATTTGTAATAGCTCTTTTACTCCAATTTTGCTGATTCTAGTATCTGTCATCACTGGGCCTCCTTTTCCTTAATGACTCTCAGCTGGTCATGGGTCAGACTTTTCTGCTTCTCTGCATGTCTAGGAATTTTTTATTCAATTCAGCACATTATAAAGCTTAATTTGTTGAGTGATGGATTTGGTTGTTTCCTTTTCTTTTAAAGAATGTTAGACTTTACTCTGTCTCCCATTTAAATTTATTATACATCAGTTCAGTCCTTTCAGGAATGTTTTTTAAGAATCTGCTGGGCGGCGCCTGTGGCTCAGTGAGTAGGGCGCCGGCCCCATATGCCGAGGGTGGCGGGTTCAAACCCAGCCCCGGCCAAACTGCAACAAAAAATAGCCGGGCGTTGTGGCAGGCGCCTGTAGTCCCAGCTGCTCGGGAGGCTGAGGCAAGAGAATCGTGTAAACCCAAGAGTTAGAGGTTGCTGTGAGCCATGTGACGCCACGGCACTCTACCCAGGGCGGTACAGTGAGACTCTGTCTCTACAAAAAAAAAAAAAAAAAAGAATCTGCTAGAGTACTTGTGGGGCAGGGTAACCCAGAGTGAAGCAGCAGCACTACTAAAGTGACACCTCTCTGGGGACACTGAGGTCTCTCCTCTCAGATGGTGGGAAAGCAAATCTTTTGACCTGTGTCTGCTCCTGAAATTATTATCCAATCCCTTTTGGGTATTTTTGCTTTTATTTGGCCTTGTGAGGTTTTACCCTAAGCATGCTCAGCTCAGAACACAACCCAAGATTGAAGGGCCCCTCTCCATCCCTGCCCAAATACTCAGAAACATCTCCTCAGATGCCCCCTCTCTGGTCTTCTGCCTAGAATTGGGGGTGTCTTGTGCCATGTGAACTTCAATCTTAGTCTCTTTAGTGCCACAGGATTGTGGGTCTCTGAGTCTTTCTCCCTGTGTTATGGCTTGGAACCTGACCTGTGGTAACCTGGGGGAACTCAGCTGCCTCCTTCTGCTTGTTGTCCAATATCTGATACCTGTCCACTGGGTCCATTATTCTGTACTGTCAGAGGGCAATTCCCACAGAACCTAATTCATTTTGGATGGAAAGTGAGGACCAGGTTTATCGCTCTTACTGAGAACCCATTTGTCTTGTCTTTTGCCTACAGTGCCTTGATGAATGGCTGGTGTCAAGGGTGAGGAGCCACCCACTACATTTCTGGGATTCTTCAGTATCAACTATGAAAGATACTAAATAAACTGCAGTGCCTCTGAATCATTGGAATGTACTTCAATTCAATAAATGGTTGTTAAGCAGTTTTCAGGGCAGGGCACTTAACTAAGCATCTCAGCAAGGATTAAGACAAGGTTCTTGTTCTTAAAGATCATGTTGCCCAACGTGAAGCTTGGCAGTGAGCAATGCACACAGTGCACACAATATACACAATGTACACAGTGCACACAGTGTGCACAATGTACACAATGCACACAATGTACACAGTGCACACAAGGTACACAATGTACACAATGCACACAACATACACAATGTACAGAGTACACACAATGTACACAATGGAAAAAGTCCACAAAATATACACAAGGTATACAGTGTACACAGTGCAGTGCATATAATGTACACAATGCACACAGTGATCACACATGTACACATTGTGCATACAGTGTACACAATGCACACAATGGACATGATGTACACAATGCACACAGTGCACACAATATACACAGTGCACATAAGGTACACAATGCACACAGTTTACACAATATACACAATGTACACAGTGCACACAATATACACAATGTACATAGTGCACACAATATACACAGTGCACACAATTTAAACAATGTACACAGTACACACAATATACACAATGTACATAGTGCACACAGTGCACACAATATACACAGTACACACAGTGCAAACAATAAACACAGTGTACACAGTGTACACAATGCACAAAGTGTACACAGTGTATGCCATGCACACAAAGAACACAATTGGCACAGTGTACATAGTGAACACAGTGCACACAGGGTACACAGTACACACAGTGCACACAATGTATACAACGTACATAATGTACACAGTGTACACAATGTATACAGTGCACACAGTTCACACAATGTACACAGCATACACAGTGCACAAAATGTACGTAATGTGCACAGTGCATGCAGTGTACAGAGTGCACACAGTACACACAGTGCATGCAGTGTGCACAGTGTACACAATACACAGTGCACACCATGCACACAATGCACACAGCAGGCAATGTACACAGTGCACAAAATATAGAGAATGCACACAGTACACATGGTGTACACAAGGCACACAGCGTACATAGTGCATGCAGTGGACACAGAGCACACAAAACACACAATGCACACAATGCACACAATGTACACAATGCAGACATTGTATACAATGAACACAGTGTATACAATGTACACAATGCACACAGTGCACAAAATGCACACAGTGTACACAATGCACATAATGCACACAGTGCATACAATATACAAAATGTACACAATGAACACAGTGTACACAGTGTATACAATATACCTACACAGTGCACACAGTGTACACAATGTACACAATGCACATAGTGCACACAGTGTACACAATTTTCACAATGTACACAGTGCACACAATACATACAATGTACCAATGTATACAATGAACACAATGTACACAGTGCACACAGTGTATACAATGTACATAATGCACACAATGTACAGAGTGCACACAATGTACCCAGTGCCCACAATGTACACAATGCACATAGTGCACACAATGTACATAGTGTATACAATGTACACAATGTACATTGTGTGCACACAGTGTATACAATGTACACAATGCACACAGTGCACACAATGTGCACAAGGTACACAGTACCCACAATGTACACAGCGTGCACAGTGCACCCAATGTACACAGGTACACCTTATACACAGGGCACACAATGCACATAATGTACATAATGTACACAATGCACCCAATGCCCACAACGTACATAATGTACACAGTGCACACAATGTATATAATATACATGGTGCACACCTTGCACACAATGCCTACAGTGCACACAATGCACACAATGTACACAATGCACACAGTTCACACAGTGTAAAAGAACAGGCAGGGTTCACAGAAAGAGTGCTCAAGTCAGGTCCTCAAATCAAAATCTGAAATTGAGCTGTGTTTTCCAGGTGTCAGAATGTGAGATGGCCCTGAGGGATTTGTAAGGCTTAGAGAAGAAGCTGAGGGAGTGACCATATGCCAGGTATGAGGTCAGCTGAGGCAGAGGCATGGGGAGGAGCAGAGCAGAGGGAGCATTGGGAAAGAGCTGGGGCCTCCATTTCTCTGAGTAATAAAGTTTGCTGAAAGCTTTGGGGTTGCCTCTGAGGGACGCAGTACAGCTTTCGAGATAGGTGTGCTGGAGACAAGCAATTCTGTGCAGGGGGACCAAAGGCAGGTGACAAGAAGGAAAAGGGAGTTTTCAGAAGAATGAGATGTTCAATTTCATGAGGGCATAGCATCCGCAGAAGAGAGTTAGAATGGATAACACTTTGGAAATAAGTTTAGGCTCCCTTGTAGATTCCCCGAGATATTCTACCTTATTTGAATAAAAGGCAAGTCATTAAGGATTTCTTAGTTGTGTATTTGGTCACAACTACTATAATAGCCAGATTTTTAAAAATCAATTTTCCATTTTATTTAAAAAACATTTACTTTGATTTTACTTTTATAAGCTTTAAATAGACATTTCTACACTTCACAACATCTTCCTTGCATTTCTGGAATTTTTTATTTCTTTCTTCGGCAGCATTTTCGGCCACGGGAAGAACAGTGGCCAATCTGCTCCTCGCGTGGAAGGCAGCTGAGCACAGCACATCGGCCTCCTCGTATTCTGCAGTAATATCTTTGGACTGTGTTTATGATTCCGCCAAACCCTGGGATGAAAAGCACAGTACACAGGGGAAGGTTTCAGGAAGGTTTTGGAACAAGTCAAGGGTTTTGGAATTCCTCAAATAACTCATCTTTTGCCTTTTTTTTTGGCTCTTTTCTTCTTTTGTATAAAATCAAGAGAAAAGTAAAGGAAGAACTAAGCTACCAACAGGAAATGTTTCTATGGACCATGCTCAGCTGTGTCCCCACAGTGGTGTTGGGGAAGTGGCATCATCTTCGCCCCAGGAAAGGGGAAGGGCTGGGGGCTGCAGGGTCCTCAAGCCTCCCAAGCCGCAAGCTGACCTTGCTGGGCTGCTTAGCTCAGTTACATTACTCCACCACTATGCTTAGTACAGGGGAGTCTGCACTTCTGTTACTAGACTAAATTAATCTTCCATGTTGGTATTAATTTTGTTATCACTTTCTTCATGTCCCATTAACAAGTGTGATAGTATCGCCACAGAGAAGAAAGGGAGGGGCAGTTGTGATGAGATATTCAGTCTCTTAAGAGAGGGAGGATTAATGGTGGGACCACACCTATGGAGCATATTGCAAGGGTACAAGTCAAATCTATCAAGTATAGAGCACAAATGTCTTAACACTGTGATTAAGTAAATGAGGTGAAAGCTATGTTAATTAGTAGGATGTAAGCACTTCAATTTGTGCAAACAATCAACACAATGAATCCACAAAGGCATAAATGTATTCATGATGTCTCTATATGACTTAATAAAAAAAAAGTGAATCAGAAAAGACTAGGAAGTCTGTTGTAAGGCTGACTTGATGATTTTTATCAGAAAAAAATAAATGGAGATGCCTAGCTCCCATATAAGGAATCTACTAGGTCTGAGCTTGGTCTGGAGTGTGCAGGGCACTGCTCCAGCTTGTCTGTCCGTGCTCTCAGCCCTCTTATTCCCCAGCCCATCTTACCTGGAACAGGCATCAAAACCAAGAAGAACAACGCACACAGGAGGTAAAGGGTCCTCATAGTTGATAGGCTTTACCACAAGCTGAGACTGGACAGAAAGATGTGCTTGTTCACTTTATAAAGTCCCAGCCACAGGTAGAAGGAAGCAATGGCTCCAATGCTTGTAATAGTACAGTGATGACAATGTAACATATTTCCTGATGAGTCATAAGTCTCTCGCCAGGCAGAACACACCTACTCATGTAGGAGTTAATTACAAACCTAAGGGGTGAAGCAAAGGCTATGGGAGTGTGGCCATCCTGGTGTCCACTGGGCTCCAGGGGCTTGTCCTGTCTGGTCGAATCTGGTTGTGGGTTTAGATTGGGCTGGGGTTGGCAAGGCTTTTCTTCCTCTTGGGAATGGTCTCAGAGTGTGTGGCTTGCAGCTGGGTTGTCTGCATTGTAGTACTTTGACACTTTCTGCTTCTTTCTGAAACCCTTGGAGAGCCTGAGAGCTTCCTGGGTACCACATCCTTTCAACACTGGACATATGCAGTGTCTGGAAATAGGACTGGCTTTTGGCTAGTGAAGGGAGGGCGAGTAAGCTGTACCCACGAAACCCTGGCCCTAGTCCCTTGGCCTTTGATGGGATGATAGAGTTTAAGCATCTGATGTTTCATTATTGTTTGAAATATGTCAAATTTATGAATCAAGAAGGTGGTTAATTTTACCTCATTAGAAAAAGGGAATGCTGAATCCCCAACAATAAAAAAAAAAAAGAAAAGAAAAGAAAAAGGGAATGCTGAACTCATGTACTCAGTGGACTGACATCTCCCATTTGCTGGCATGACTTCTGATATACCTCAGGTTATTGGGCCATGAGCATTCAAGGCAGTCCAGGGATAAGGTGATTTCCACTGGCTATAGATTTGATGTTTAGAGGGCAAAGTGTTAAACATTATTAAATTTAAATGCTAAGATATCCAATTACTGGGTTATAGTTGTCACCAGACTATTTAATTGGGAGGGGAAGTCACCATGATGTTGTCTGGCTGTTGCCCTGTGTGAATGCAATCATAACGGATCCACTAAGGATCCCAAGCGTGTTAGCCCTAGGAATGTGCATTCAGGACACAGACTTGGTAAACAAACTTTGAACACCTGCTATAGGTAAAGAAAAGCACAGCATGCTCAATGCAGGTGGAGGTGAAGGGGTGAGGCACACAGAAGGACCAATCCTAGTTCTTCCTCTTGAGAAGCTCCATGTAGGTTCAGGCAGATGAGTAAACAGTCGGATAATAAATGCAGCATGGGATCTGGTGAGTGTCATAGTAGCAGTTTAAGAACAGGGCTGTGGAAGTGTGGAAGGAAGGTAATTCACACTAAGAGGGAGTTTCAATAAGCAGATTTAAGAAAACTTAGGAGTTGTAGATGCTTCTTTTCAAAATTTAACTTTCTCTTAAATTGAGGATTTGAGACAAGGGAAGGAGGTGGGTGTGGGTGGGATGGCTGCTGACTTGCCATGTCTCATGCAGGCTAAGGAGACAAGGGTGGGGTGGGTGTTTCAGAGGATTATGAGCAGTTCTCAGCTGGGATGCAAGACTGGAGTCATCAGACCATCAGATCACAAGAGATGACTTATCCTTCTATAGGCTGGCCAGCCTTCCACAGTGAACCCATGGTCTAACCTGTTCCTTCAAGGACTGGGAGGCATTTCTAAGGCAATACCACTATTTCATAAGAGACTCCTTGGGAATAAAAGCCACTTTTCCTTCCCAGCGAATTTGGAAGCTGAGAATTAGGGATTGGACTCTGAGGTCAGCCTTTTCAAGTTTGGGCACACTCTTCACTCACAAAACCAATTTTGAGGGGGATATGTCTGTATTTCAAGAAAATTATAGGCTGGGTACAGTGGCTCACACCTGTAATCCTCCCAAATCCTCCTGGGACGCTGAGGCGGGTAGATTGCCTCTGGTTCAAGATGAGCCTGAGCCAGAGCGAGATCTTGTCTCTCAAAATAGCTGGGCATTGTGGCTGACACCTGTAGTCCCAGCTATTTGAGAGGCTGAGGCAAGAGGATCACTTGAACTCAAAAGTTTGAGGTTGCTGTGAGCTAAGACATCAGGGCACTCTACCAAGGGTGACCAAGTGAGACTCTGTCTCAAAAAAAAAAAAAGAAAGAAAATTATAAAAGCAATGTATGTTCATGGCAAAATTTCAAAGAGTAGACATAGTGTTCTTCATTTCTTTACCTCAGGAAACCACTGGTAACTGTGGATTGACCCTCTTTTTGGCTTACTATAAACCCTTTTTCGTGTTAAAACTAATTTTAGCCTCTGAAGTGACCACAGTTTCATGTGTGCTGTCTAACATTTAAATGAAACAGTACATGCATGTGGAGTTTCCCAGCACTAACGAGAGCCCTAGCCTGCCTCCCCTCCTCCAGGGCTTTGAGTCACAAGCTGGGAAATGCAGACTCTGCAAACTACTGCACCAGGTCTGCTTGGTTTTCTTGTTGTCCTCTGGTCAGTAAGAAATTTTTAGAGAGGAGAGGAGACTTTAGTTATTTGCCTTTTTTTGTTTATGTCAGACATTTTTCTAATCATTTTTTAAAGCGCTAGACAGATTTGATGGATCCAAGTTTTGGGCAGAGCTATGTGGAAGATGAAAATGGCAAGTTCAGCGTGAGGCATCATCAGCCCAATGCTCAACTAACATATTGTGCATTATGTTAGTTTTCCTAAATAAATTATCTAAGCTCTTTGGGCATCTGAACCTCAGCAATAAAGCACAGAGAACAATGTACTTCGTGTTGAGTCCACAGTGAAAGCCGTGTGAGTCACTGACATGGAATTGACTTGTAAACTGTGACTTTCCTGTGTCACCCATGGGACCCTCAGGGAGATGCAGTTAATATCAAGGTGGCTTAAAGACCATGGCATAGGCTCTCTCTTTCTCTTTTTTTTTTTTTTACATTATTTTATTTTATTTATTAAGTTAAATATACATAGATCATGAACACATTTATGCATATGTGGGGTACAATGTATGTGTGTCTTTTTTATACAATCTGACGTGGTTTGATCAAACCAATCAACATAGTTTTCACCTCATTTTCTTGATTATTGTGCTAAGACATTTATGTTCTACCCTTGACAGATTTGACTTGTACCCTTGTCACTTATATACATTTAAAAAAATGTTTTTATCTTTCAAATTTCAGAATATTATGAGGGTACACATGTTTTGCTTTTGTACAGTTTGAATCAAAGTTATAAGTGTGCCTTTCACCCAGATAGTGTTCATTATGCCCATTTGTTATGAATTTGTACATCCTCTTTATCACAAGAATGTAAATTCACACGTTTTTAAAGCAAGACTTCCTACTTGATGCAGGAATTCCTTTACAACAGGGATTGCTAATTCCAGGTTGTCAAGCTCAATCAGGCCTATAGATGCATTCTGTTTAGTTCACTTAGTGTTTTTTTTTTTTGCATGAGAAATGCCATTTAGTTTATTCAGCAAATCCTCTTTCAAATTGATAATTATCAGTAATAAATAACTAAGGACCAGGCCTCTGAGAAACTGTAACAGGCTTCCTGGGGCAGTGACCAGAAGCTAGATCTTTTATTCACCCCAGGGGCAGGGTAAGACCAGTGAATCTGTGTGGCCCTGACAGGATGAAGGGGCTGTCTGCACCATCTGTCAGCTTAGGCCAGTGCTGAGTTATGGAGTGTGGAAATTCTGATGCCATTGGCTCACTTGTACTGTCATAAACCTCTTCTCTTTCCTCGCCCTCTAACAGGTTATTATCCCATTTTCTCCTGTGGGTTCCCAGAACCTGCTACAGCAGTGTGTTTGCAATTCTTTCGGCCATTCTTACCCCACCTCAAACCTCAAAAGAACCGCATCAGGTTGAGGAGAGACATGGCCCAGCTTCTAAAAGGTCAGTCTTTTTACATCATTCCCTCCAGCTGAAGACCCAGACCTAAAAATAAAAAGGCCCCTACTTAGTGGGGCCAGAAATATTCCCATGGAAATGTATTTTCCACTGTTAATTTTGAGCATACCTGAAAGTTCTCTCAGAAGTTTAAATCCATGTCAGTTGTTTCTTTCTTTTATGTCACAGTGAAATTTCGTTATAAGAAAACTAATTTCCATTTTGTGGACTTTGAAAGCCAACAAGGAAATTTGATTTTCTTTTTTTTTTTTATTGTTGGGGATTCATTGAGGGTACAAAAGCCAGGTTACACTGATTGCAATTGTTAGGTAAAGTCCCTCTTGCAATCATGTCTTGCCCCCGTAAAGTGTGACACACACCAAGGCTCCAGCCCCCTCCCTCCGTCCCTCTTTCTAATCCCCCCCACATAACCTTAATTGTCATTAATTGTCCTCATATCAAAATTGAGTACATAGGATACTCATAAGAAGTACATGCTTCTCCATACTTGTGATACTTTACTAAGAATAATGTCTTCCACTTCCATCCAGGTTAATACGAAGGATGTAAAGTCTCCGTTTTTTTTAATGGCTGAATAGTATTCCATGGTATACATATACCACAGCTTGTTAATACATTCCTGGGTTGGTGGGCATTTAGGCTGTTTCCACATTTTGGCGATTGTAAATTGAGCTTCAATAAACAGTCTAGTACAAGTGTCCTTATGATAAAAGGATTTTTTTCCTTCTGGGTAGATGCCCAGTAATGGGATTGCAGGATCAAATGGGAGGTCTAGCTTGAGTGCTTTGAGGTTTCTCCATACAACCTTCCAGAAAGGTTGTACTAGTTTGCAGTCCCACCAGCAGTGTAAAAGTGTTCCCTTCTCTCCACATCCACGCCAGCATCTGCAGTTTTGAAATTTTGTGATGTGGGCCATTGTCACTGGGGTTAGATGATATCTCAGGGTTGTTTTGATTTGCATTTCTCTAATATATAGAGATGATGAACACTTTTTCATGTGTTTGTTAGCCATTCATCTGTCATCTTTAGACTTTAGAGAAAGTTCTATTCATGTCTCTTGCCCATTGATATAAGGGATTGTTGGCTTTTTTCATGTGGATTAATTTGAGTTCTCTATAGATCCTAGTTATCAAGCTTTTGTCTGATTGAAAATATGCAAATATCCTTTCCCATTGTGTAGGTTGTCTCTTTGCTTTGGTTGTTGTCTCCTTGGCTGTACAGAAGCTTTTCAGTTTAATGAAGTCCCATTTGTTTATTTTTGTTGTTTTTGCAATTGCCATGGCAGTCTTCTTCATGAAGTCTTTCCTCAGGCCAATATCTTCCAGTGTTTTTCCTATGCTTTCTTTGAGGATTTTTATTGTTTCATGCCTTAAATTTAAGTCCTTTATCCATCTTGAATCAATTTTTGTGAGTGGGGAAAGGTGTGGGTCCAGTTTCAGTCGTTTACATGTAGACATCCAGTTCTCCCAACACCATTTATTGAATAGGGAGTCTTTCCCCCAAGGTATGTTCTTGTTTGGTTTATCGAAGATTAGGTGGTTGTAAGATGTTAGTTTCATTTCTTGGTTTTCAATTTGATTCCAAGTGTCTATGTCTCTGTTTTTATGCCAGTACCATGCTGTCTTGACCACTATGGCTTTGTAGTACAGACTAAAATCTGGTATGCTGATGCCCCCAGCTTTATTTTTATTACTAAGAAGTGCCTTAGCTGGGGCGGCGCCTGTGACTTAGTGAGCAGGGCGCCGGTCCCATATACCGGGAATGGCGGGTTCAAGCCCGGCCCCGGCCAAAGCCCGTTATGGCGGGCGCCTGTAGTCCCAGCTACTCGGGAGGCTGAGGCAGGATAATCGCCTAGGCCCAGGAGTTGGAGGTTGCTGTGAGCTGTGTGATGCCACGGCACTCTACCGAGGGCAATAAAGTGAAACTGTGTCTCTAAAAAAAAAAAAAAAAAGAAGTGCCTTAACTATACGGGGTTTTTTCCGGTTCCATACAAAACGCAGAATCATTTTCTCCAAATCTTGAAAGTACGATGTTGGTATTTTGATAGGAATGGCATTGAATAGGTAGATTGCTTTGGGAAGTATAGACATTTTAACAATGTTGATTCTTCCCATCCATGAGCATGGTATGTTCTTCCATTTGTTAATATCCTCTGCTATTTCCTTTCTGAGGATTTCATAGTTTTCTTTATAGAGGTCCTTCACCTCCTTCGTTAGGTATATTCCTAGGTATTTCATTTTCTTTGAAACTATGGTGAAGGGAGTTGTGTCCTTAATTAGCTTCTCATCTTGACTTTTATTGGTGTATACAAAGGCTACTGACTTGTGGACATTGATTTTATATCCTGAAACATTACTGTATTTTTTGATGACTTCTAGGAGTCTTGTGGTTGAGTCTTTGGGGTTCTCTAAGTATAAGATCATGTCGTCAGCAAAGAGGGAGAGTTTGACCTCCTCTGCTCCCATTTGGATTCCCTTTATTTCCTTGTCTTGCCTAATTGTATTGGCTAGAACTTCCAGCACTATGTTGAATAGTAAAGGTGACAGAGGACAACCTTGTCTGGTTCCAGTTCTAAGAGGAAAAGCTTTCAGTTTGACTCCATTCAGTAAAATATTGGCTGTGGGTTTGTCATAGATAGCTTCAATCAGTTTTAGAAATGTGCCACCTATGCCTATACTCTTTGGTGTCCTAATTAGAAAAGGATGCTGGATTTTATCAAATACTTTTTCTGCATCTATTGAGAGGATCATGTGATATTTATTTTTGCCTCTGTTAATATGGTGGATAACGTTTATGGACTTGCATATGTTAAACCAGCCTTGCATCCCTGGGATGAAGCCTACTTGATCATGATGAATGACTTTTTTGATGATAAGCTGTAATCTATTGGCTAGGATTTTGTTGAGAATTTTTGCGTCTATGTTCATGAGTGAGATTGGTCTGAAATTCTCCTTTTTGTTTGGGTCTTTTCCTGGTTTTGGTATCAGGCTGATGTTTGCTTCATAGAATGTGTTGGGGAAGATTCCATCTTCCTCAATTTTTTGGAATAATTTCTGCAGTACAGGAATAAGCTCTTCCTTGAAGGTTTGATAGAATTCTGGAGTGAAGCCATCTGGACCAGGGCATTTTTTGGTTGGAAGATTTTTTTTTTTTTATTGTTGGGGATTCATTGAGGGTACAATAAGCCAGGTTACACTGATTGCAATTGTTAGGCAAAGTCCCTCTTGCAATAATGTCTTGCCCCCATAAAGTGTGACACACACCAGGGTGGGGTTGGAAGATTTTTTATTGTTTCTTTGATCTCAGTGCTTGAAATTGGTCTGTTCAGGAGCTCTATTTCTTCCTGGCTGAGTCTAGGGAGAGGGTGTGATTCCAAATATTGATCCATTTCCTTCACATTGTCAAATTTCTGGGCATAGAGTTTCTGGTAGTATTCAGAGATGATCTCTTCTATCTCTGTGGGATCAGTTGTTATTTCCTCTTTATCATTTCTGATTGAGGTTACTAGAGATTTTACTTTTCTATTCCTCGTTAGTCTGGCCAATGGTTTATCTATTTTATTTATTTTTTCAAAAAACCAACTCCTTGTTTCATTAATTTTCTGAATGATTCTTTTGTTTTCAATTTCATTGATCTCTGATTTGATTTTGGATATTTCTTTTCTTCTATTGAGTTTAGGCTTAGATTGTTCTTCTTTTTCCAATTCCATAAGATCTCTTGTGAGATTGTTGATGTGCTCTCTTTCTGTTTTTCGAATGTAGGCATCTAAAGCGATGAATTTTCTTCTCAAAACTGCTTTTGCAGTATCCCAGAGGTTTTGGTAGCTTGTGTCTTCATTGTTTTTATGCTCAAGGAAGTTTATGATTTCCTGTTTTATTTCTTCCTGCACCCATCTGTTATTCAACAGAAGTTTGTTTAATTTCCATGCCTTTGGGTGGGGTCGAGCATTTTTGTTAGAGTTGAGTTCCACCTTTAGTGCCTTATGGTCTGAGAAGATACAAGGTAAAATTTCAATTCTTTTGATTCTGTTGATATTTGTTTTGTGTCCCAGGATATGATCAATTTTGGGGAATGTTCCATGGGGTGATGAGAAGAATGTATATTCTTTGTCTTTGGGATGGAGTGTTCTATATGCGTCTATCAAGGACAATTGTTCTAGGGTCTCATTTAAATCTCTTATATCTTTGTTTAATTTCTGTTTAGAGGATCTGTCCAGCTCTGTAAGAGGTGTGTTAAAGTCCCCTGTTACTATGGTATTATCAGATATCACATTGCTCAGACTGAGTAAGGTCTGTTTCAAGAATCTGGGAGTATTTGAATTGGGTGCATAAATATTTAGAATTGAAACGTCTTCTTGTTGCATTTTTCCCTTGACCAATGTAAAGTGACCATCTTTGTCTTTTTTGACTTTAGTTGCTTTAAATCCACATGTATCTGAAAATAAGATTGCAACTCCTCTTTTCTTCTGAATTCCATTTGCCTGAAAAATTGTCTTTCAACCCTTGACTCGGAGCTTTAATTTGTCTTGTGAAGCCAGGTGTGTTTCTTGCAGACAGCAAATGGATGGCTTGTGTTTTTTAATCCAGTCAGCCAATCTATGTCTCTTCAGTGGGGAATTCAAGCCATTAACATTTATTGAGATAATTGATAAGTGTGGTAGTATTCTATTCATGTTATTTGGTGAGAGTCCATTGCTTAGTTTTATCTTTTGTATCAGTGTGGAGGTTAGGTTCTGTCCTTTGATTTCTGAGTTCTTACTTTGCTGCTGATCCATTGTGGTGGTCAGTGTGCAAAACAGGTTGAAGTATTTCCTGTAGAGCTGGTCTTGTTGTGGCAAATTTCCTCAATATTTGTATATCCTTAAATGATTTGATTTATCCATCAATTTTTAAGCTTAGCTTAGCAGGGTACAGAATTCTGGGCTGGAAATTGTTCTGTTTAAGTAGATTAAAATTAGATGACCATTGTCTTATTGCTCTGAAAGTTTCATTAGAGAAGTCTGCGGTGACTCTGATGGATTTGCCCCTGTAGGTCAACTGGCGCTTACTCCTGGCAGCTTGCAGAATCTTTTCTTTTGTCTTGACTTTGGACAGGTTCATCACAATGTGTCTTGGAGAAGCTCGGTTAGAGTTGAGGCGACCTGGGTTCCGATATCCCTCTGAAAGCAGTGTGTCAGAATCTTTGGTGATATTTGGGAAATTTTTTTTTATAATATTCTCTAGTATGGCTTCCATTCCTCTAGGGCATTCTTCTTCCCCTTCTGGAATTCCTATAACTCGTATGTTGGAACGCTTCATAAAGTCCCATAATTCTGACAGTGAACGTTCTGCTTTCTCTCTCTTCTTTTCTGCCTCTTTTACTATCTGAGTTATCTCAAGAAATTTGTCTTCTACCTCTGAAATTCTTTCTTCTGCATGGTCTAACCTGTTGTTGATACTTTCCATTGCATCTTTAAGTTCCCTAATTGACTGTTTCAGTTCCTTCAGCCCTGCTATATCCTTTTTATATTCTTCATATGGTTCATCTCTTATTTGATTCTGTTCTTGGATTTCATTTTGGTTATTTTCCACTTTATTAGCAGTTTCCTTCATTGTTTCCATCATTTCTTTCATTGTTTTCAACATGTGTAGTCTAAATTCCCTTTCTGTCATTCCGAACATTTCTTTATAGATGGAATTCTCTGCAGTAGCTACCTCATGGTCCCTTGGCGGGGTTGTTCTGGACTGGTTCTTCATGTTGCCTGGAGTTTTCTGCTGATTCTTCCTCATGGGTGATTTCTTTTATCTGTTTCCTTGCCCTAATTTTCCTTTCACTTCCTCTTGCTCTTTAAGTTCTCGTGCCTGTGGACTAAGGGTTACAGGACCAGAAGGGTGAGAAGGTTGAAGAGCAAAAAAGGGATGAAAGAAAGGAGGACCGAGTGATAAGAAAAAAAAAAGAAAAATAGGGAAAGGAGAGGGGGTGGATAAAAGGAATATTGACAAAAAGAAGAGAGGCACAGAAAGAGGGAGATAGAGCAATATAGGTGTACACTAGGGTACTTTGACACAACCTTAAAAAAATCCCCACCTTCTGGTGGTGGCCAGTTGGGTGGTTCCCTTGAGGTCAGCAGCTCTTTGCTAACCTGATCAGACACAGTACCCCACCTCCACCAAGTAGAGAGGAAAGACAAAAATGCTATAAATCAAACCAAAACAAGCAAACAGAAAACTTTACGGGATAAAATCGGGTGAAAAACCAAATAATAGCGGTAGAAATACTAGCAAAAATGAAGTTCTACTTATTGTAAAAGGCAGCAATGGGAAATTATAATTAAACTAGAAAAATATAGAAAGAAAAAGGATCTGTATGGAAAAGGTTGAAATTAAAAAACAAAACAACATCAACAACATCAAAATAAACAAACAAACAAAAAAAACCCAACCAAACCAAAAAGCAAAACAAAACAAAACAAAAAAAACACAACCAAAAACAAAACTGTATTTATATGTTATTGAATATTGTCTGGGCAACACATGGTCTTCTGGGGTATGAGATGTTAATGACAGTTCTGATACGACTGGAGGCTGCTGATTTCTCAAGCCCCAGCAGGTAGACACCCTAAATCTCTCTTCAGCCCACTTAAAAGGCACTTTGAACTTGTAAACTTGCTGAGCAGAAGCTTTCCCAGGAAAGTGCTTGTCGCTGGAATCACTGCTGAAGTGGCTATCCACTTACCCAGTGTGCCAAAACCGGTCTCCCTCTGCCCCTGAGGGTTAGGGCTGCAAGGCGGCTCAGACCCCACCCTTAGGCTACTTGGTCGCTGGGTTACCAGCTCCCACCTGATTCTAGCTCTGCGACCCTGAGGGCAGAGCTTGCCGGGGCAGATCGCTCTCAATGGCTCCCTGTGACCCACAGCCAAACACTATTAGTTCCGTCTGGCTCAGCAGCTCAGACTGGGGCCCTAGACAATGGCCAAAGTTCTCCACACTCCTGCTCAGGCTCTCCCCAAGGCAGTTCAACTGAGTGCCAAGTCCAAAGACACCAAAACAGTTCACAGGTAAGGCCTTTCTGGTTTGCAGTCTTGCTGCTACTGAACTTACAGTTGCAGGCGGGTTTAGACGGATTGAACAAACGCGACCACTTGCCATTTTTCCACTGTTTTAGTCCTCCTCTTGGGGTCCAGAAGTCTCTCACTGACTCCCTGTATCCTCACAGGGGTGATGATAGGCAGATTCCACCAGCCAAAGATGCCTGGAGTCCTATCTCCCCAGACTCACGGTGCCCAGATGCAAGGAAGCTGTTACTCGGCCGCCATCTTGCTCTGCCTCCCGGCTCTCTTTTTTTAGATAGAGTCTCATTTTGTTGCCCTTGGTAGAGTGCCAGGGCATCTTAGCTTACAGCAACCTCAAACTCATGGGCTTAAGCAATCCTCTTGCCTCAGCCTCTCCAGTAGCTGGGACTACAAGCACCTGCCACAACCCCCAGCTTGTTTTAGAGATGAGGTCTCACTCTTGCTCAGGCTGGTCTCAAACTCCTGTTCTCAGGAGATCCACCTGCCTCAGCCTCCCAGAGTGCTAGGATTACAGGCGTGAGCCACTTCGAACTGAGGATTGGGCTGTAACAATCTCCAACTCCTTTATTGTCATTTTAATCTTATCTTGACCACTGTTATGTACGTCATATATATAAAGGGAGGCATTTTCCCAAGTTTGCAGATGAGGAAACTGATGCTCAGAAAGGTTGAGTGGGGTAGCTTTGAAAATGGCCAGGCATCCCTGCGTTTGATCTTAGATCTTCCCTGTGCTGTTCACGGACTACACACACTTCCCAACACCCTGCCTTCTGGGTACCTGATAGACTAGCCAAAGGGAGGCACGGACAGAGATGGGGGAAAGAGCTGGTGAGAAGCAAGAGGACTTTACTGCAGCTCAGAAAGCTGCTTTGCCCATGGTCCTGACCCCCGCAGGCAGGTCTACATGATTTCATGCTTCTGGTTGGTCTGCATGCAAGCTGCAAGAACATTACCTCCTTCTTGCCTTTGCCCCACCAGCCCTGGGAATGGTAATGTCCTTCTGCTGTTGTGAATTCTGAGATGACTCAGCATACATTTTGTCTTCCCAGCTCTCTTATCACTTCTATAACCAATTTCCTACAGTTTCCTCAATTTGATTGCTCTCAATTAATTTGTTTCCCTTATTGGGCTCTAACTGTTTTTAAAGTCTAGGTATAAATCATCACACTATTAAAGTTCCTTCCTTCCTCCCCCTGTGGTGACCTTGCTGTGTTGGCATCAGTGAGGACCCCTTGCCACACACTGCCTTCTTGTAATCTTATGATTTAGCATCAAGTGGGACCTCTGAGACATTACAGAGTTTCCAATTGCTAACATTTCACCATGGCTCCTGGGTTACACATTCTCACAGTTGTGTGTGCTTTTGTAGTAGCTACATACATGAGGCAATTTCTAGCATCCTGATTTTATTACTGTTATTTTTGCTTAATTACTTATCCCTAAAAGAACATAAACAAGGAAATAGGAAGAAAAAAATTTCCACAACAATGGAACAATAGACTACTCTTTCTTCCAGAAGGATAACAGACTAATAGGCCTTTAGTCTGAGACTGTCCATGGGAGTATTGCGTTTTGCCACTGGGTTAGGTCTTCATGGAGGTTTAAAAATCAACTCTGCACCCTGCTTGATGTGCCCTGCTTCGTGCATATCTCTTGATGGCACCTGAGCTATGACTTCAGCTTTAGAAGATGCATTTTCCCTTTAAACCCATCTCAGAGAAAGCCCGTCACAGTGGACGGTGAGATTAGGACTAGGGAATGTGTAGGTTTTATTTCACAGTGGATAATGGAGCTGTCTATCTCCACTGAATCTTCTGGGTGGGGACTAATGCTTTATGGTAACTGCAGGCAGCAAACTTTCTTGGCACTTTTGCATCTTGCAGGCGGGAACATGCATTGTAGGCCCTTCAGCTTCCTGCAAACACCTTTAAATTATGAACATTCTATATGATATTGTGATTTATCTTATGAGCAAAAAAGGGGAGAGAAGAAATGTCAATATAAACACAAGAAGAGGGTATGTGAAGAAGAGGGGAGACATGACCCATCATGAGGCATAGGGCTCAGGACACGGTAGGCCTGATGGGGCAGGCAGAGACTCATATCCTCTCAGGAGCTAGAGCACAGAAGTACAGAAGCACTGGGCTAGCTCGGGGAGCCTATAATGGTCTGGTCTGGTCAAAGCCTGGTGGGTGAGGATGTGGACTAGTTTGCATTTGATTTTGTAGATAAACAGGGGCCATGCCACAGATGCATGAAAAACTAGGCCTAAAATTTATTTATTTCTGAGACAGGGTCTGTCTCTGTCACCCAGGCTGGAGTGCAGTGGCATCATCATAGCTCACTGTGATCTCAAATTCATGGGCTCAGTAGACCCTCTAATCTTAGCCTCCAAAGTAGCTGGGAGGGAAAGCTATGCATATAGTTAGGCCAATGAGCCTAGTGGTTACCCTTTCAAAATTCTGTGTTTTAAAACCATTTATATAATCTACTTGCAAACAATGCTAGTCAGTGACTCGGTGGGCTTGGCCACTGAGGATAGGCTTTCAAAGCCTGGGAGAGTAACTGAACCACTCTGCTGCAGTCCTCAGAGCAACTTGATATAGTCTAGAGGGCAGAGGCCTTTGTCAAGGCACAACACGTTTTCTCTGCCCAGGGACTGTACCAAGATCCTGACTAAAGGACAGTTGGGGAAGGTGACTGTCCAGGTCTCCTCAGTGGTCTCACACTGAGAGTCACTGAGACTCAGTATTGGCCAAATACTACCCTGCTCACATTTTTATTCTTCTTCTCTTATTATTAACAGGAAAGATAAAATAATTTGAGGAGGTTGTATGTGAGGGCTGCTTTGGCTAAATCAGGAAGGCTGTTTCCCAAGGTTCTCTAGGCCCCCCACATCCTACTTGGATGCAGTCACTTTCCAGTGGTGTAAAACTGGCTCCTTTAGTCCTGCCAGACTCAGTGTCTCCTCACCATCACCATTGATGATAGACCACCCCACAGGGCCCACTCATGGGGCTAGGGAATGCAGAGACAGTGCTTACCATTGAGAAAAGCAGAATAAACCAGTAAAGTGATTCCATGTCCATGTTCTGCACCAGCTATCCCCGGGAGCTCCTCCGTCTCCTCCAGAGACCCCCAAGTTACCCTCTTGGACATTCATGCAAGGGAGCACCAGACTTACCTGATGTCACCTGGAAAAGTATTATGAGAGGAGCAAGAAAAATTAGCAGAACTGCATGATGTGCTGGAACCTCTGCAATCCAAGTCCAGAGACTGTTTTGTCCCCGAGGCTGAGCACTTAGGCAGCCCCTGCCGTGTGTTGTGCTGGAGGAAAAGGAAGCAGATACTGGAGCTGACATTCAGGCTGAAGCTTCAAGGCTGGGCTCACTCTTGCCTCCTGTCCTGCCCCCCAAAAGTCTGAATTAATGCAGTTTTTGTTTTCCGTTTTTGGTCTATTCTCCATACTTTTTTTGGGACTTAGAGGATCTTGGAGATACCCTTTCAAGTAAGAAAACACTTGGATAATTTAGAAAGCATAATTTTAAGAAGATGAAAAAGAGGAGAGATTAAAGATGGCAACTAAGTAACAACTTTCCTGCAACTGGGAACAGCGAGTCTGGGGACACAAGACTCCAGGCATCTCCGGCTGGTGGGATCTGCTTATAATCATCCCTTTGAGGATACAGGGAGCCAGCAAGGGACTTCTGGACTCCAAGAGGAGGACGAAAACAGTGGAAAACTGGCAAGTGGTTGCGTGTGTTCGATCGACCTAATCACGCCGGCAACCGTAAGTACAAGCAGCAGTGAGACTGCAAACTGGAAAGGCCTTACCTGTGAACTGTTCCGGGGTTCTTGGACTTGACACTGTGTCAAGTTAGGGTTAGGGTTAGGGTTAACGAATACTACAAGAAACTCTACTCTCAAAAATATGAAAATCTGAAAGAAATCGACCAATACTTGGAAGCACGCCACCTACCAAGACTTAGCCAGAATGAAGTGGAAATGTTGAACAGGCCTATATCAAGTTCTGAAATAGCATCAACTATATAAAATATCCCTAAAAAGAAAAGCCAGGAGCAGATGGCTTTACATCAGAATTCTACCAAACATTTAAAGAAGAACTAGTACCTATACTACTAAACCTCTTCCAAAATATAGAAAAAGAAGGAATATTACCCAGCACATTCTACAAAGCAAACATCACCTTGATCACCAAACGAGGGAAAGACCCAACAAGAAAAGAAAATTATAGACCAATATCACTAATGAATATAGATGCTAAAATACTCAATAAGATCCTAACAAACAGAATCCAACAACACATCAAAAAAATTATACATCATGACCAAGAGGGATTTATCCCAGGGTCTCAAGGCTGGTTCAATATACATAAATCTACAAATGTAATTCAACACATAAACAAACTTAAAAATAAAGATCATATGATTCTTTCAATTGATGCAGAAAAAGCTTTTGATGATATCCAGCATCCCTTCATGATCAGAGCACTTAAGAAAATTGGTATAGAAGGGACATTTCTTAAACTCATAGAGGCCATCTACGGCAAACCCACAGCCAATATCGTACTGAATGGAGTTAAATTGAAATCATTTCCATTTAGATCAGGAACCAGGCAAGGTTGCCCATTGTCTCCATTGCTCTTTAACATTGTAATGGAAGTTTTAGCCATTGCAATTAGGGAAGAAAAGGCGATCAAGGGTATCCACATAGGGTCAGAAGAGATCAAACTTTCACTCTTTGCAGATGATATGATCATATATCTGGAAAACACTAGGGATTCTACTACAAAACTTTTAGAAGTGATCAAGGAATATAGCAATGTCTCAGGCTATAAAATCAACACCCATAAATCTGTAGCCTTTATATATACCAACAATAACCAAGCTGAAAAAACAGTCAAGGACTCTATTCCTTTCACAGTAGTGCCAAAGAAGATGAAATATTTGGGAGTATACCTAACAAAGAATGTGAAAGATCTCTACAAAGAGAACTATGAAACTCTAAGAAAAAAAATAGCCAAAGATGTTAACAGATGGAAAAACATACCATGCTCATGGCTGGGAAGAATCAACATTGTTAAAATGTCCATACTGCCCAAAGCAATATATAATTTTAATGCAATTCCTATTAAAGCTCCATTGTCATACTTTAAAGATCTTGAAAAAATAATACTTCATTTTATATGGAATCAGAAAAAACCTCGAATAGCCAAAATATTACTGAGCAATAAAAACAAAGCAGGAGGAATCACGCTACAGGACCTGAGACTGTACTATACATCCATAGTGATCAAAACAGCATGGTACTGGCACAAAAGCAGAGAAGTAGATGTTTGGAACAGAATAGAGAATCAAGAGATGGATCCAGCTACTTACCGTTATTTGATCTTTGACAAGCCAATTAAAAACATTCATTGGGGAAAAGATTCCCTATTTAACAAATGGTGCTGGGTAAACTGGCTGGCAACCTATAGAAGATTGAAACTGGACCCACACCTTTCACCATTAATTAAGATAGAATCTCACTGGATGAAAGATTTAAACTTAAGACATGAAACTATAAAAATACTTGAAGAAAGTGCAGGGAAAACTCTCGAAGGAATCAGCCTGGGTGAATATTTTATGAGGAGGACTCCCCAGGCATTTGAAGCAGTATCAAAAATACACTACTGGGACCTGATCAAACTAAAAGGCTTCTGCACAGCCAAGAACATAGTGAGTAAAGCAAGCAGACAGCCCTCAGAATGGGAGAAAATATTTGCAGGTTATTCCTCCGATAAATGTCTAATAATCAGAATCCACAGAGAACTCAAATGTATTAACAAGAAAAGAACACGTGACCCCATCTCAGGGTGGGCAAGGGACTTGAAGAGTAACTTCTCTAAAGAAAACCAATGCAAGATCTACAAACACATGAAAAAAAGCTCATCATCCTTAATCATCAGAGAAATGCAAATCAAAACTACTCTGAGATATCACCTAACCCCAGTAAGAGTATCCCACATAACAAAATCCCAAAACCAGAAATGTTGGTGTGGATGTGGAGGAAAGGGCACACTTCTACACTGCTGGTGGGAATGTCCACTAATACGTTCCTTCTGGAAGGATGTTTGGAGAACACTTAGAGACCTAAAAATAGATGTGCCATTCGATCCTATAATTCCTTTACTAGGTTTATACCCAGAAGACCAAAAGTCAAAATATAACAAAGACATCTGTACCAGAATGTTTATTGCAGCCCAATTCATAATTGCTGAGTCATGGAAGAAGCCCACATGCCCATCGACCCACGAATGGACTAGTAAATTGTGGTACATGTATACCATGGAATATTATGCAGCCTTAAAGAAAGATGGAGACTTTACCTCTTTCATGTTTACATGGAGTTGGAACATATTCTTCTTAGCAAACTATCTCAGGAATGGAAGTAAAAGTATCCAATGTACTCAGCCCTACTATGAAGTTAAATTATAGCTTTCAGATGAAGACTATAACTCAACTGTAGCACAAGACTATGGGGAAAGGGCCAAGGAAGGGAAAGGGAGGGGGGAGGTTTTGGTGGAGGGAGGGTAGTGGATGGGGCCACAACTATGGTGCATCTTAGAACGGGTACAGGCGATTGCACTAATGTACACAGCTATGATTTAACAATAAAAAAAGAAAATAAATAAATAAAAATAAAAAATAAATTTAATCTTTAAAAAGAAGATGAAAAGGACGGACATCTAAAAATCAATTATTTTTTTACTGTTCTTTAGATGGCCAGGCTGTGTGACCAAGGCTAGAAGGCAGGTCTGGTCATGATTTGAGGTTGCTGAGAACAGGCAGAAGATAAACCAGGTGAAGAAGAGAGAGTGTGTGTGCTCAAAAGCCAGCCCCTTGCAAGGTGTTTGTCTCCAAGGCTACTGTCCCTTCTGTGGCTGATTCTGGTAGTGTTATTATGCGCACCCACTTCCTGCTGCAGTGGAAGGAGCCAGAAACCCTTTTGGGTGGGGTCTCAAGTACAGAAAGCTGGGGGCATGCCTGAGGGTCAGGGGTACACATGGTGGAGCCAGCAGAGGAACGTGCATTGAGTCTGCACAGAGTGAGCTGTTCCTAAGCAGGTGCCAACCTAATACTTCCCGAGGGGCTCCCTCTCTGCAGGGAAGTGGTCCACTCCTATGTGGAACAGTGATATGAGCCTGCCTGTCCCCACACTCCCCTGGTCATGTGTTTTACCTCAGCGGGAATGGAACCAACAGGGACCAGCTCTCTCCCACTTGTGCTTAGATGTTCCTATTTCTCCCTCAATTTTTTATATTTTCACCTGTTCTTGCCTTCTCCCTTCTCATTTCAGAAGGCGTTGTTTTTCTGACCTTTCTGTGGTGTGTGAAGAAGGCACAGTTCTGACACCACGCAGCATGACTGCTCCCCATGTTCCCTGGTGTCACTCACACTCACTGCTTCCGCTGTTTTCATCGTGGTCAAATCACATTCAATTCTTAAAAAAAAAAAGGTGGTGCCTGTGTCTCAGAGGAGTAGGGTGCCAGCCCCATATGATGGAGGTGGCGGGTTCAAGCCCAGCCCCAGCCAGAAACTGCAAAAAACAAAACAAAACAAAACAAAACAAAAACAAAAAAACTAAAATCTGCCCTTGACTCCTCCTACCCCCCTCAAACCATTACCTTACTCTCTTTCTTGGTTAGTTATCAAATTTCCTCATAAGAGAGGTCTGTACTCATGTGTGCTGGTCTGTGTTTGTGTGTAGTGTTTTATTCTTTTTTTTTTTTTTCTTTTGAGAGAGTCTAAAGCTGTCACCCTTGGTAGAGTGCTATGACGTCACAGCTCACAGCAACTTGCCTCAGCTTCCGAAGTAACTGGGACTACAGGCACCCGCCACAACGCCTGGCTATTTTTGGTTGTGGTTGTCATTGTTGTTTTGCAGGCCCAGGCTGGATTTGAACCTGCCAGCTTTGGTGTATGTGGCTGGTACCCTAGCCGCTGAGCTACAGGCGCTGAGCCATGGTCTATTCTTATATATACAACCCTTTACTCATAACCCATTGCTCTTCAATTTATTGCTTCCTGGAATTTTAAGAAATCTGCTAAAACCACTCTCTCCAAATTCAACAAAACCTTTTCCATCCCCAATCCAATGGCTTTTTTGTCTGTAATCATCTGGCTTGCACCTTTGCAACATGTGGCTTGTGGGGTCAATTGGAATCTTGAAACTTATCCCTCCACTTTTTGTGGACACTTGCCCCATGATGGTCCTGAGGACCTGGCACTGTGCACAACAGGGAGATAAACAAATGTCAATCTCTGGGCTCTGTGCCCTTCACTATTTCTCTGCCTAATGGTGGAAAAGCAGTGACATGGCAACATAATGTAAATGACATACACTCCTCTTTTCCTCCTCCTGTCCTTCTGATTGCTGTCTTTGATTCATTATGGAACTTTTTATTCCCTTTCCTGTCCCCAAAGTCCCCAAAGGAGGACATTTCCAAGAATTTAACATTATCATGACAATAACAATGATGATGATGGTTATCATCCTCTTGTCTTCTTTGTCATCACCATAGATGATATTTGCTGAGCATGTACTATATTCTGGATAGTGTCCTAAGCAATTTATATGCATTTTTTTTATTTGAACTGTGCAATAATTAAAAAATGCTGACACACTTTTTTTGCACTTCACAGATGAGGATGGTGAGACTTAGAGGGTAGGTGATGCACCCACGTCCCTCACTACATACTGAATTCCTGGTCTCTTCTTGCTGCACACAAACCTTGGGATGTGGCTGTTTACGCCTCTGTGAAGATGGCTTTCATCTTCATCTCCAGTTACCACTTTCCAAATTTCCCACCTGGACTGTGTATCCACTTGAAAAGCATTATCATCCTGTTAGTACTTTGCCCCCTCACCCCAGCTTATATTCACGTCTTCCCCTTTCTATAAATATCACTTCCACTTCTTAAATTGCTTGGCAGTAGAGGCTGAAAACTAGATTTTTTCTGACTCTTCTCTTCCTAATTGTTCACTGAATTGTTCACTCACTGAATCCAGCCAGTTCTTTCTACACCGTGGTTTGCATAATCTCTAGAGCTGGGGCCTGACACCAACTGCTGCTGGCCCTGATCACCTCAGGAGGGAGTCACCTGCCTTCTCTGCATTTGTGCAGAGTGAATTTTGCACTATACTTGGAGCACTTGCTAAGTCCCATAATGAATGCCATATGCTATTTGTGTATACTTCTTACCTTTAATAGATGGTGTCTTTTCATTTGTGACTTTACACTAACAAGAAAGTAGATCCTCAAGTTCTGTTGCTTTTCACCCTTTCAATACTAGAAAATATTTTCAAACCAGGATATTCAGGATAAATATCACAAAGAAGAAATAATTCTAGAAAATCAAGGAAGTAGAATATAAACGGATAACACAGAAACAGCAAAGGATTTACAACAGGAGAACAATCTGAACAATCTGAATCTGTGTTTTAACAAGAAATTCAGAGTAGGCGTGGTGCCTGTAACTCAGTGGCTAGGGCACCAGGCACATATACTAGAGCTGGCAGGTTCGAATCCAGCCTGGGCTTGCCAAACAACAATGAAAAGCACAACCAAAAAATAGCCAGGCATTGTGGCAGGTGCCTGTAGTCCCAGCTACTTGGGAGGCTGAGGCAAGAGAATCACTTAAGCCCAAGAGTTTGAGGTTGCTGTGAGCTGTGATGCCACAGCACTCTACCTAGGGCAACAGCTTGAGACTCTGTCTCTACCCAGGGCAACAAAGTAAGACACTGTCTCAAAAAAAAAGAAAAAGAAATTCAGAGTAGATGCAATGTAGAAGATGGATGAGAGGCTTAGGGGACTAAAGACTAAGAGACTAAGAGTAGAACTCAGAGCTGCTGTTTTTGCAAAGCCAACAGGCTGAGTGAGAGCCGTGTAGCATGAGAGAAGGAGTTAGGAGAGGAAGAAGGCCAGGAAGCTGCCTGTGTTTTGCTCAGGAGACAGAGAAAATCATGGCCCCATTAATGAGGATATAAGCCAGTAGGAGTTAAGGGAGACACCATCCAGGGAAAGAGAAACAGGCTTAAGTTATGACACTTTTTTAGCAGGCTCAGACTAGTTCAGGAATGTGGAGGCTTAGAGGCCATTTGGGGTTATGCACCTTTCCCACAGCTTCTAAAAATAAATCATACCTGACAAGGTGGGAGCTGGCTTTTCTGGCTCCTACAGGAAAAATCAAGAAGGGGATAAGTATATAAAAAAATCCTAAAAGGCTATCCTAAAGACATTTTCCTACCTGTTTGTCAGTAATGTTTTCATTCCAAATAGAATAAAGTGCACATGATGCCTGCCTTACCTTCTGTGACACTCTAAATCAGAGTCTTTGTATCCATGCCCTGTCCAAATGACAACTTACCATACAGAAGAAACTCCTGCCTCCAGCCTGCATAGTCTGCTGGCTTCCCCTTTGGGTAGGACTTATGGGCTACTGGTGGCTCTTACAAAACAATCATGAGGCTAGCTCATCAATGGGCTGGGAGCTGAGTGGGGAAGTGATGTAAGCCAGGGAAAGAAGTGATACTCCAGGGAAGCATTTTGGAAACAGGGCTGTGGCCACTATCATTTAATCAGAACTGGTAATTAATTGAAATGAACCTACCAACTGATGCTGTAATAGTCAACAGGGACGTATTAAATGATTTGCATGTAATAGTTGGCATCCATGGACATACTTTTATATGCTTGGCACTGGAGTTGATGTTTTAAGACATTTTTACAACGAAAAAAGTGTGAGGTCAGTATTAGAATTTGTATTTTTAGAACAGGGAAAATGAAGTTAAGAGAAATGAAATAGTTTTCTAAACTTCAAATTTGGAGCCCAGGACCATCAGTTTTATATCCTATTCATCAAAGGCTTTACGAATGGAGTTGCCCAGGACAAAAGCAAATTTTGCGGTTTGAAACCGCAACCTCCGGCATATGGAGCTGGCGCCCTGCTCCTTTGAGCCACAGGCACCGCCAAGAAAATATTTTCTTTTACCATCTGGTTGTAAAAGGACATTGGCTACGTTTTGGCTCTATATTCCCTTTGTGAAATGCTACCATGTCATAAGATCTAAATCTACAAGTTCTGCTGCTGTATGGGTTTCAGGGAAATCCTAGCTTAGAGCCTGGAAGGGTGCATCTTTGGTTTGCTGCACTGTTACGTTCTTCCCTTTCTCTGCCTCATATCTGTTAAGACTTCTTATCTCTCCCTCCACTTTTACAGAAAAATATACACTTCTGTACACACATACACACACACACCACACATTAATTTCATACCATTGTGGTTACAAAACCATATCTGGTATAATTTCAGACTTAAATTTGTTCACTTGTTTTTTTTTGGCAACATATGATCTATCCTGGAGAATATTCCATGTGCAACTTGAGAAGAATGTACATAGTGCTGGTCTTGGAAGGAATGTTCAGTGTATGTCTGTTAGGTCCATTTGGTATATAGTGTTGTTCACATTCACTGTTTCTTGATTAATTTTCTTTCTTTCTGGATGATCCATCCAACGTTGAAAGTAGGGTATTAAATTCTCTTACTATTATTGAATTTCTATCTATTTCTTCTTTCATTTCTGTCAATATTTGCTTTATAGGTTTACAATTGTTTTATTTTTCTGGATGAATTGACTCTTTTTAATCATCATACAATAAGATTATCTATCCCTTATTAAAGTTTTTGACTTATTATCTATTTTGTATGTTCTCTTTGGTTTTCATTTGCTTGGGGTATCTTCCTGTTCCTTCTCTTTCAGCTGCTGTAATGAATCCTGGTTCCTAAAGTGCATCTCTTGTAAACAGTGTACAGTTAGATCTGCTCTTCAAAAATCCATTCAGCCATTTTGCATCTTCCCATTGGAAAACTTGATCCATTTACATTCAAGATAATTATTGATAGGTAAGGACTTACTATTGCCATGTTGTTAATTGTTTTCTCACTGTTTTTAGTTCCTTTGTTTATAAAATGAATGCACCAGGTTTTTTTCTTTTCCTGAAATTCAGATTTTAGAGTATATTTAAGAATATAACAGCATTGACTAGTTGCTCATTAATCCAATCTCAAAACTGTACATCTTTTTAAAATTAAGCTGTGAGAACCTCATACTGTCCCATGCAATAGAAAGCCAAAACTTGTCAGTTTTTTCCCAAACATATTGGAATCTTTTCACCTATTTTATGGAGGTGAAAATATCTGGGGGTGAAAATCAATACTCGCTGGTCCCCCCTTCTCAAGCTCTGTCCTCTTTGATACAAGTATAGACATGTTGGAATCCACTGGAATTTCTACATATTTGGGGGACAGCATCTTCCAAAGAAAAAAGTTTCTTTCTCAAAGAGATCTGTGTTTATTTATTTTTCTTTCTTTCTTTTTCTTTTATTAAATCATAGCTGTGTACATTACTGCAATCATGGGTTACAATGTGCTGATTTTATATATAATTTGAAATATTTTCATCTAACTGGTTAACATAGCCTTCACCACATTTTCTTAGTTATTATATTCACACACTGTTATTCTACAATTAGTAAATTTAACATGTACCCTTGTAAAATGCACCATAGATGTGTTCCCACCAATTACCCTCCTTCCACTCATCCTCCTCCCTTCCCCCTCCCTCTCCTCTTTTCCCTTCTTCTTGGGCTATAATTGGGTTATAGCTTTCATATGAAAGCTATAAATTGGTTTCATATTAGGGCCGAGTACATTGGACACTTTTTCTTCTATTTTTTTTTTGGTTTTATATACAGTTTGAAATATTTTCATCAAACTGGTTAACATAGCCTTTATGGCATTTTCTTAATTATTGTGTTCAGACTTTTATATTCTACATTTAGTAAATTTCACCTGTACCCTTCTAAGATGCACCATAGGTATGGACCCACTAATTATCCTCCCTCCACACATTCTCCCCTCTCCCCTCCCCTCCCTTGCCCCTTTCCCCATATTCTTGTGCTGAGATTGGGTTATAGCTTTCATATGAAAGCTTCATATTAGGGCTGAGTACATTGGGTGCTTTTTCTTCCATTCTTTTTTTTTTTTAAATGCTTATTTATTTTATTTTTTATTTTTTTGCAGTTTTTGGCCAGGGCTGGGTTTGAACCCACCAACTCCGGCATATGGGGCCGGCACCCTGTTACGTTGAGCCACAGGCACCACCCTTTTTCTTCCATTCTTGAGATACTTTACTAAGAAGAATATTTTCCAGCTCCATCCATGTAAACATGAAAGAGGTAAATTCTCCATCTTTTTTTTAAGGCTGAATAATATTTCATGGTGTACATATACCACACTTTATTGATCCATTCATGGGTCAATAGGCACTTGGGCTTCTTCCATGACTTAGCAATTATGAATTGGGCTGCAATAAACATTTATGTTATAAAGTGATTTTTGGTCTTCTGGATATATGCCCAGTAGAGGAATTGAAGGATTGAATGACAGGTCTATTTTTAGATCCCTAAATGATCTCCAAACATCTTTCCAAAAGGAATGTATTAGTTTGCATTCCCACCAGCTGTGTAGAAGTGTTCCCTTTCTCCACATCCACACAAACATCTCCGGTTTTGGGATTTTGTAATGTGGGGCTAATCTTACTGGGGTTAGATGATATCTCAAAGTGGTTTTGATTTGCATTTCTCTGACAATTAAGGGTGATGAACATTTTTTCATGTGTCTGTAGGCTGTTTGCCTGTCTTCTTCAGAGAAGTTTCTCTTCAAGGCCCTTGCCCACTCTGAGATGGGATCATTTGTTCTTTTCTTGCTAATATGTTTGAGTTCTCCATGGATTCTGTCTATTAAACCTTTTTCGGAGACATAACTGGCAAATATCTTCTCCCATTCTGAGGGCTGTCTGCTTGCTTTACTTACTGTGTTCTTGCCTGTGCAGAAGCCTTTTAGTTGGATCAGATCCCAGTAATGTATTTTTGGTGTTGCTTCAATTGCTTGGGGTGTCTTCCTCATAAAATATTTGCCCAGACTGATTTCTTCAAGTGTTTTCCCAGCACTTTCTCCTAGTATTTTTATAGTTTCATGTCTTAAGTTTAAATCTTTAATCTAGTGAGAGTCTATCTTAGTTAATGGTGACAGGTGTGGGTCCAGTTTCAGTCTTCTACAGGTCACCAGCCAGTTCACCTAGCACCATTTGTTAAATAGGGAATCTTTTCCTCACTGAATGTTTTTAATTGGCTTGTCAAAGATCAAATAACAGTAAGTAGCTGGGTTCATCTCTTGGTTCTCTATTCTGTTCCATACATCTTCCTCTCTGTTTTTGTGCTAGTACCATGCAGTTTTGATCACTATCGATTTATAGTATAGTCTGAGGTCTGGTAGCGTGATTCCTCCTGCTTTGTTTTTATTTCTGAGTAATGTATTGGCTATTTGAGGTTTCTTCTGATTCCATATAAAGCAAAGTATTATTTTTTTGAGATCTTTAAAGTATGACAGTGGAGCTTTAATAGGCATTGAATTAAAATTGTATATTGCTTTGGGTAATATGGACATTTTAACCATGTTGATTCTTCCCAGCCATGAGCATGGTATGTTTTCCCATTTGTTAACATCTTCAGCTATTTCTTTTCTCAGAGTTTCATAGTTCTCTTTATAGAGATCTTTCACGTCCTTTGTTAGGTAAACTCCCAATATTTTATCTTCTTTGGCACTACTGTGAAAGGAATAGAGTCCTTGACTGTTTTTTCAGCTTGACTATTGTTGGTATATATAAAGGCTACAGATTTATGAGTGTTGATTTTGTAACCTGAGAATCTGTTGTATTCCTCAATCACTTCTAAGAGTTTTGTAGTAGAATCCCTGGTGTTTTCCAGATATACAATCATATCATCTGTGAAGAGTGAAAGTTTGATCTCTTCTGACCCTATATGGATACCCTTGATTACCTTTTCTTGCTTAATTGTGATGGATAAGACTTCCATCACAATGTTGAAAAGCAGTGGAGATAATGGGCGACCTTTCCTGGTTCCTGATCTGAGTGGAAATGATTTCAGTTTAACTCCATTCAATATGATATTGGCTGTGGGTTTGTTGTAGATGGCCTCTATCAGTGTAAGAAATGTCCCTTGTATACCAATTTTCTTAAGTGTTCTGATCATAAAAGGATGCTAGATACTATCAAAAGCTTTTTGTGCATCGATTGAGAGAATCATATGGTCTTTGTTTTTTATTTTGTTTATGTGACATATTATATTTATAGATTTAGGTATATTGAACCAGCCTTGAGACCCTGGGATAAATACCACTTGGTCATGATGTATAATTTGTTTGATGTGTTGCTGGATTCTGTTTGCTAAGATCTTGCTGAATATTTTTGCATCAATATTCATTAGTGATATTGGTCTACATTTTTCTTTTCTTGTTGAGTCTTTTCCTGGTTTGGGGATCAGGGTGATGTTTGTTCCATAGAATGTATTGTGTAGTATTCCTTCTTTTTCTATATTTTGGAAAAGGTTAGGTAATATAGGTACTAGTTCCTCTTTAAAGGTTTGGTAGAATTCTGATATGAAGCCATCTGGTCCTGGGCTTTTCTTTTTAGGGAGATTTTGTATAGTTGATACTATTTCAGAACTTGATATAGGTCTGTTCAACATTTCCACTTCATTCTGGCTAAGCCTAGGAAGGTGGTGAGCTTCCAAGTATTGGTCTATTTCCTTCAAATTTTCATATTTCTGAGAATAGAGTTTCTTGTAATATTCATTAAAGATTTTTTGAATTTCTGAGGAGTCTGTTGTTATTTCATCTTTACCATTTCTGATTGATGAAATTACAGATTTTACTCTTTTTTTTCCTGGTTAGGTTAGCCAAAGGTTTATCTATTTTATTGACCTTTTCAAAAGACCAACTTTTTGATTTATTGATCTGTTGTATATTGCTTTTGTTTTCAATTTCATGTAATTCTGCTCTAATTTTGGTTATTTCTTTTCTTCTGCTGGGTTTCAGGTTGGAGTTTTCTTCCTTTTCCAGTTGCTTGAGATGTCCCATTGAGTTGTTAACTTCCTTTCTTTCTGTTCTCTTGAGGAAGGCTTACAATGCTATAAATTTCCCTCTTGGGACTGCCTTTGCGGTATCCCAGAGGTTCTGGTAATTGTCTTCATTATCATTTTGTTCCAAAAATTTGGTAATTTCCTTTTTAATCTTGTCTATGACCCAGCTATCATTCAGCATGAGGTTATTTAGTTTCCATGTTTTTGTATACGTGTGGAGATTCCTGTTGTTACTGAGTTCAACTTTTATTCCATGATGGTCTGAGAAGATGTAAGAAATAATTTCTATTCTTTTAAATTTGTTGAGTTTAGACTTGTGACTTAAGATGTGATCAATTTTGGAGGATGTTCCATGGGCTGATGAGAAGAACATGTATTCAGTTTTGTTAGGATGAAATGTTTTGTAGATGTCTGTTAAGTCCAATTGTTGAATTGTTGAGTTTAAATCTAAAGTTTCTTTGCTGAGTTTCTTATTGGAGGATCTATCCAACACTGCCAGAGGAGTGTTAAAATCTCTGACTATTATGGTGTTGGAGGAAATCAAGTTGCTCATGTCTGTTAGAGTCTCTCTTATAAATTGAGGCACTTTATGATTATGTGCATAAATGTTAATAATTGAAATCTCATCATGTTGAGTGTTACCCTTAACAAATATGAAGTGACCATCCTTATCTTTCCTTACCTTTGTTGGTTTAAAGCCTATTGTATCTGCAAATAAAATTGCAACAGCTGCTTTTTTTCTGATTTCCATTTCCATATCTATATTTCATTTGCCTGAAATATAGATAACCATCCCTTCACCCTGAGTCTATATTTATCTTCTTTTTTAATTTTCACATATACATGTGTTCATTAGGCTTCTACTTTTTGCCTTCATAAAATTAAAAAGGCTTAAAATTTAACAACAATAACAATGCTTAAGATAGGGACCAGAAACAAAAACCTCGCAAAGAATGAACAAAGACAAATATATTCAGAAAAGAAATCAGATGATAGCTGCAATGAAGTATTAAGCAACAATAATAATAGTAATGCAAAGAAAGTAACATTCACATTGTCAAATAAGAGTATGTCTATTATAGAATGCTTTGATTCTGAGGTCAGTATGGAGTCATCAGTTAACTACTTCTTATTATTTTTCCCAAAGTATCAATGAATAGACAACTAATATTTATAAATAAATATAAAAGATAATTTCAAAAAATAGATCATGCCAAATCTTATAGACAATAGAAAAAGAAATACTTCAAAATCATTCTACTTAATCTAGATATACCTGATATTAAAATTAGAAAAAATATATTATTATAAAGGGGAAATTACAAACATAATTCACTTATAAATGAGGATGCAGTATCCTGTACCCTAAACATCATATTAACAAGTTGAAGTAAAAATTAATGTTTAAGTGATGTACTTTAGTCAAAATTGAATCCAATTTATGTGGGAATTAGTCACTATTTTCTTTCTTCTTTTTTTTTTCTTTTCCTTACCCTAGCCCCCTCCCTCTTTCTCTGTCTGCTCACCCCTTTGCCCATGCCCCAGCATGTCATTAATTGTCCTTATATCAAAGTTGAATACATAGAATGCATATTTCTCCATTCCTTCACTAAGGATAATATGTTCCAATTCCATCCAGGTTAGTACAAATGCTGCAAAACCCCCATTTTTTTTAAATAGCTGAATAATATTCCATGATATACATATGCCACAGCTTGCCAATCCATTACTGGGTTGAAGGGCATTTAGGCTGTTTCCACCTTTCAGTAATTGTAAATTGGGCTGCAATAAACAGCCTAGTTCAAGTATCTTTATAATAAAAGGATTTTTTATTCCTTCTGTGTAGATGCCCAGTAATGCGATTGCAGGATTAAATGGGAGGTCTAAGTTGAGTTCTTTGAGGTTTCTTCATACTTCCTTCCAAAAAGGTTATATTAGTTTGCAGTCCCACCAGTAGTGTAAAAGTGTCCCTTTCTCTCTACATCTGCACCAGCATCTGCAGTTTTTGAGATTTTGTGATATAGGCCATTCTTGCTGGGGTTAGATGATATCTCAGGGTGATTTTAATTTGCATTTCTCTAATAATTAGGGATAATGAGCATTTTTTCATGTGTTTGCTGGCCATTCATCTCTCTTCTTTAGAGAAGGTTCTGTTCATCTCTCTTCCCCATTGATGTATGCGATTGTTGTTTTTTTTTCTTGTGGATTAATTGAAGTTCTGTATAGATACTAGTGACTAAGCTTTTGTCTGATTCAAAACATGCAAATATTCTTTCCCATTGAGTAGGTTGTCTATTTGCTTTGGTTGTTGTCTCCTTGGCTGTACAGAAGCTTTTCAATTTAATTAAATCCCATTTGTTTATTGTTGCTGTTGTTGCTATTGCCATGGCAGTCTTCTTCATAAAGTCTTTCTCCAGGCCGATATCTTCCAGTGTTTTTCCTATTCTTTTTTTGAGAATTTTTGTTGTTTCATGCCTTAAATTTAAGTCCTTTATTCATCTTGAATCAATTTTTTGTGAGTGGAGAAAGGTGCGGGTCCAGTTTCAGTCTTTTACATGTGGGTATCCAATTCTCCCAGAACCATTTGTTGAATAAGAAGTCTTTCCCCCAGTGGACGTTCTTGTTAGGTTTATCGAAGATTAGGTGGCTGTAAATTGCTGGTTTTATTTCCTGGCATTTTATTCAATTCCAAATGTCTATGTCTCTATTTTTGTGCCAGTATCATGCTGTCTTGACCACTATGGCATTGTAGTACAGTCTAAAATCTGGCATGGTGATACCCCTGGCTTTGTTTTTATTACTAAGAACTGCCTTAGCTATACAGGTTTTTTTCTGGTTCAATACAAAATGCAGAATCATTTTTTCCAAGTCTTGAAAACAGGTTGTTGGTATTTTAATAGGGATGGTGTTGAATCAGTAAATAGCTCTGAGAATTATAGACATTTTAACAATGTTGATTCTTCCCAGCCATGAGCATGGTATGCTCTTCCAATTGTTAAAGTCCTCTGCTCTTTCCTTTCTTGAGGTTTCATAATTTTCTTTACAGAGGTCATTCACCTCTTTTGGTAGGTATATTCCTAAGGATTTTATTTTCTTTGGGGCTATGGTGAAGGGAGTTGTGTCTTTAATTAACCTCTCATCTTGGTTGTTGTTGGCATGTACAAAAGCAACTGACTTGTGGACATTGATTTTATATCCTGAAACATTACTGTATTTTTTAATGACTTCCAAGAGTCTTGTGGTTGAGTCTTTAGGGTTCTCTAAGTATGAGATCATATCATCAGCAAAGAGGGAGAGTTGACCTCCTTTGCTCCCATTTGGATGTCCTATATTTTCTTGTCTTGTCTCATTGTATTGGCTAGAACTTCCAGCACTACGTTGAATAGTAATGGTGACAGAGGACAACCTTGTCTGGTTCCAGTTCTAAGAGGAAAAGCTTTCAGTTTTACTCCATTCAGTAAAATATTAGCTATGGGTTTGTCATAGATAGCTTCAATTAGTTTTAGAAATGTGCCACCTATGCCTATACTCTTCAGTGTCCTAATTAGAAAAGGATGCTGGATTTTATCGAATGCTTTTTCTGCATCTATTGAGAGGATCATATAGTCTTTGGTTTTACTTCTTTTGATACGGTGAATAACATTTATACACTTGTGTATATTAAACCAGCCTTGCATCCCTGGGATGAAACCTATTTGATCATGATGTATGACTTTTTTGATGATAAGCTGTAATCTATTGGCTAAGATTTTGTTGAGAATTTTTTCATCTATATTCATGAGTGTAATTGGTCTGAAATTCTCCTTTTTGGTTGGGTCTTTTCCTGGTTTTGGTATCAGGGTGATGTTTGCTTCATAGAACGTGTTGGAGAAGGTTCCTTCCTCCTCAACCTTTTGGAATAATTTCTGCAGTATAAGAATAAGTTCTTCTTTGAAGGTTTGATAGAATTCTGGTGTGAAGCCATCCAAACCAGGGCACTTTTTTGTTGGGAGATTTTTATTGTTTCTTCAATCTTGGTGCTTGAAATTGGTCTGTTCAGGAGATCTATTTCATCTGGGCTAAGTCTAGGAAGAGGGTATGATTTCAAATATTGATCCATTTCCTTCACATTGTCAAATTTCTGGGCATAAAGGTTCTGGTAGTATTCGGAGGTAATCTCTTGTATCTCTGTGGCATCAGTTGTTATTTCCCTTTTATCATTTCTGCTTAAGGTTACTAGAGATTTTACTTTTTAATTTCTAGTTAGATTGGCCAAAGGTTTATATATTTTATTTATTTTTTTCAAAAAACCAACTCCTTGTTTCATTAATTTTCTGAATGATTCTTTGGTTTTCAGTTTCTTTAATCTCTGATTTAATTTTGGATATTTTCTTTCTTCTGCTGGATTTAGGCTTAGATTTTTCTTCTTTTACCAGTTCCATCAGTTGGCTTGTGAGTTTGTTGATATGCTCTCTTTCTGTGTTTTGAATGTAGGCTTCTAAAGCGATAAATTTTCCTCTCAGAGCTACTTTTGCTATATCCCATAGGTTTTGGTAGCTTGTGTTTTCATTGTTGTTATGCTTAAGGAAGTTAATGATTTCCTTTTTTATTTCTTCCTGCACCCAACTGTCATTCAGCATAAGGTTGTTTAACTTCCATGCCTTTGTGTGAGGTTGAATGTTTTTGTTGGGGTTAAGTTCCACTTTTAGTGCCTTGTGATCTGAGAAGATGCAAAGTAGAATTTCAATTCTATTGATTCTGTTGAGGTTTGTTTTGTGTCCTAGGATATGATCAATTTTGGAGAATGTTCCATGGGATTATGAGAAGAATGTATATTGTTTATCTTTGGGATGGATTGTTCTATATACGTCTATCAAGCACAGTTCTAGGTTCTCATTTAAATTTCTGATATCTTTGTTTCATTTCTGTTTAGAGGATCTGTCCAGCTCTGTAAGAGGAGTGTTAAAGTCCCCTGTTATTAAAGTGTTATAGGATATCATATTGCTCAGATTAAGCAAGGCCTGTTTCAAGAATCTGGGAGCATTTAAATTGGGTGCATAAATATTTACAATTGAAGTGTCTTCTTGTTGTAATTTTTCCTTGACCAATATGAAGTGACCATCATTATCTTTTTTGACTTCGGTTGCTTTAAATCCACATGTATCTGAAAATAAGATCGCAACCCCTCTTTTCTTCTGAATTCTGTTTGCCTTAAAAATTGACTGTCAACCCTCAACTCTGAGTTTTAATTTGTCTTTTTATGTCAGGTGTGTTTCCTGCAGACAGCAAATAGATGGCTTGTGTTATTTAATCCAATCAGCCAATCTATGCCTGTGCAGTGGGGAATTCAAGCCATTGACATTTATTGAGATAATTGATAAGTTTGGTAGTGTTCTATTCATCTTATCTTATTTTGTGAAAGTCCATTGCTTAGTTTTGTTTTGTGTCTTGCATCATTGTGGAAACTAGATTCTGTCCTTTAATTTCTGGATATTTACTTTGGTGAAGGTCCATTGTGATGGTCAGTGTGTAAAACAGGTTGAAGTATTTCCTGTAAAGCTGGTCTTGTTGTGGCAAATTTCCTCAATGTTTGCATATCAATAAAAGACTTGATTTCTCGGTCAATTTTAAAGCTTAACTTAGTGGGATATAGAATTCTGGGTTGGAAATTGTTCTGTTTAAGGAAATTAAAGATAGATGACCATTGTCTTCTGGCTTGAAAAGTTTCATTAGAGAAGTCTGCAGTCACCCTGATAGATTTGCCCATGTAGGTCAGTTGGCACTTACTCCTGGCAGCTTGCAAAATCTTTTCTTTTCTTCTGACTTTAGGTAGTTTGATCACAATGTGCTTTGGAGAAGCCCTATTTGAGTTGAGGTGACCGGGGGACCGATATCCCTCTGAAAGGAGTATGTAAAAATCTTTGGTAATATTTGGGAATTTTTCATTTATAATATTCTCTAGAATGTGGGGCATTCTTCCATTCCTGTGGGGCATTCTTCTTCCCTCTCAGGGATACCTATAACTCGTATATTTGAATGCTTCATAGAGTCCAATAATTCTGTCAGTGAATGTTCTGCTATCTCTCTCTTCTGCCTCTTTAACTATCTGAATAATCTCAAGAGCTTTATCCTCTACCTCTGAGATTCTTTCTTCTGCATGATCTAATCTGTTGTTGATACTTTCTATTGCACCCTTAAGATTTCTAATTAACTGCTTCAGTTCCTTCAGCTCTGCTGTATCCTTTCTATATTCCTCATATTCATCTCTTATTTGATTCTGTTTTTGGATTTCCTTTTGGTTATTTTCCACTTTCTCAACAATTTCCTTCATTGTTTTCATCATCTGTATTTTAAATTCCCCTCTGTCATTTCTAACATTTCTTTATAGGAGGAATCCTCTGCTGTAGCTACCTCACTAAACCTAGAAGGGGTTACTCTGGACTGGTATTTAATGTTGCCAGGATTTTTCTGCTGATTATTCTTCATGAGTGCTTTCTTGTATGTGTTTCCTTAGCCTAATTTTCCTTTCACTTCTTCTTGCTCTTAAAGTTACTGTGCCTCTGGCCTAAAGTTTTAATGAGTCCTTTTGGTATTGGACCAAAAGGATAAGAAAATTGAAGAGCAAGAAGGGAAAAAAGATTTTAAACAGAAAGAAAGAAGAGAAAGAAGAGGGGGTGAATAAAAGGAAATACTGACAAAAAGAAGAAAGGCACCAAAAGAGGGAAATAGGAGTAACATAGGTGTATATTAGGGTACTATGACCTAACATTAAAAAGTCCCCAACCTCTGGGTTTGCTGGGCTGGGGGTTCCCTCGAGGTCAACAGCTCTTTGCCAACCAGATCAGACACAGAACTCCACCTCCACCAGGTATAGAGGAAAGTCAAAAATACTATAAATCAAACCAAAACAAACAAGCAAAAACCCTTACGGGATAAAATTGGAGGGGGAAAAAAACAAATAATAAGGGCAGAAGCACTGACAAAAATGAAATTCTAATTTTTAAAGAAGGCAAAAATGGAAGATTGTGTTTAAACTAGAATAGTGAAAAAAGGGAGAAAAAAGAGTAAAAAGAAAAAAAATGTTAAGGAAAAATGTTGAAATGAAGAAGAAGGAGGAGGAGGAGGAGGAGGAGGAGGAGAAGAAGAAGAAGAAGAAGAAGAAGAAGAAGAAGAAGAAGAAGAAAAAGAAGAAGAAGAAAACAATACCCAAAGCCAAACAACCAAACAGTGTGTATATATATATATATATATATATATATATATATATATCCTGCTGAACATTGTCCAGGCAACAGATGATCTACTAAGATATGAGATATTGATTGCAATATTAATACAGCTGTTTGAGATGGAACCTGGAGGCCTGTGCTGGTCTCTCAGACCCTGCAGGTTTGGAAGCCCAAATGTCTCCTCAGCTAACTTAAAAGACACTCCAAACTATAAATCTTGCCCAAGCAGAAGCTTTCCAAGGAGAGCACTTATCCCTGGGATTTCTCCTGGCATGGCTGCCTGCTTATCCAGTTTGCCAAATCCAGACTCCCTCCATGCCCCTGAGGGCCGAGGCTGTTAATTTGCCAAACACTTGGATCTTTGCACTTCCCCAGCATCTCAGTCCCCACCTTTGGGCAGCTCAGTCACTAAATTACTTGGCTAAGGTCTCCCGGCTGATCCCTGAGCTGCAACACACAGGGGCAGCTCCCCCACAATAACTGTGCTGGCAGCCCACAGCTGAATGATATTGGCTCCCCTCTGGCTCAGCAGTTCAGTTCAGGCCCCCAGATAACACCCAAAGTGAACTGCACCCCCACCCAAGATCTCCCAAGGCAGTTCAATCGAGTGCCCAAGTCCCAAAAACCAAGACAGCCCACAGGTAAAGCTTTTCCTGTTTACAGTCTTGCTGTTGCAATGGTTACAGCTGTGGGCAGCCTCCAACTAAACAAACGCACCCACCACTTCTGTCCTCCTTGTGGGGTCCAGAAGTCTCTCACTGACTTCTTGTGTCACCAAAGAGAAGCCTCTGGGCAAAACCCACCAGCCAGAGATGCCTGGAGTCTTCTCTCCCCACTCTCACTGTGCCCAGCTGCATAGAAGCTGCTACCCAGCTGCCATCTTAGTTCAGTCTCTCTATATTTATCTTTTAAGGTAAGATGAGGTTCTTGTATGGAGCAGATATCTGGCCTGAGTTTTTGTATCCAGGCATCCAATCTGGGCCTCTTTAGAGGACAATTTAAACCATTCACATTAATTGAGAATATCGATAAGCCTGGTAGAATTTTGGGTATCGAGTTTTTTGTAAGTCCAGTAGACATTTTTAATTGTTTCAGCACTGTGGAAGTTAGAATTTGATCAAAAAATTTCTGAGTGAGTTTATTTTGGTAGTAGACAATTGTGCTGGTCATTATTCTCAATAGGTCTGAGAATATCCTGGAGAGCTGGTTTAGTTATGGCAAATTTCTTCAACATGTGTATGTCATTAAAGTATTTAATTTCTCCATCATAAATAAAACTCAATTTAGATGGATATAGGATCCTGGGTTGAAAGTTATTTTGTTTTAAGAGATTAAAAGTTGATGACCACCCTCTTCTTTCTAGCTTGAAAAGTTTCAGCAGAAGCATCTGCATTCATTCTAATATTCTTCTCCTTGTAGGTTATGGTTTTCTTACATCTGGCTGTTTGCAGAATTTTCTCCTTCATATTAGTTCAATAAGACATCTCCCAGACACAGGTAGATGTCTCATTGAACTAATATGAATATAAATTCATAATTTAGTGAAGTTAATTATGATGTGTCTGGAAGATGTCTTATTTGGGTTGAGTCATGCTGAGGTTCTGAAACTGTCTGCTACCTGAATTTCAGAATCTCTTGGCATGTCTGGCAAGTTCTCTTTAATTATCTCATGGAGTAGAGCATCTGGGACTTTGAAGCCACCTCGTTGCCTTCATGAATTCCTAGAAAGTGAGTATCAGTTTTCTTCAAATTATCCCAGAGCTCTCTGAGAGAATACTCCATTTTTGCTCTCCACTTCTCTTCCTCTTTGAGCATTTGGGAGCATTCAAAAGCTTTTCTTCAATGTCAGAAATCCTTTATTCTGCCTGCTCTGTTCTGTTACTGAGGGATTCTACTGTATTTCTCAGATTTTTAATGACTGTAATTTCTTGTCTCAATGTGTCAAAATCTTTGGTGATTTTGTCTTTGAATTCATTGAATTCTTGAGACAACTTTTGAAATGCTCCTTGAATTTCTAATTCCAACTTTACCTCCATTCTATTAATCTTATTTTCAATCCAAATTCTGAACTCAATTTCTGACATCTGACCCATTTTTTTTAAATTAAGTCATATATATGTAGATCATGAATACATTTATACTTTTGTGGGATTTTTAAATTTTTTATTTATTTTTATTTTTTATATTTATTTATTTTTTATTAAATCATAGCTGTGTGCATTAATGCAATCATGGGGTACCATGCACTGGTTTTATATACAATTTGAAATATTTTCATCACACTAGTTAACATAGCCTTTCTGGCTTTTTCTTAATTATTATGTTAAAACATTTATATTCTATATTTAGTAAGTTTCACATGTACCCTTGTAAGCTTTTGTGAGATTTAATGTGTTGATTATATGTATAAATTGGAGTGCTTACATCCTACTAATTAACATAGCTTTCACCTCATTTCATCTTACTAATTAACATAGCTTTCACCACATTTACTTAATCAGACAGACATTTGTGTTCAATACTTGATAGATTTGACTTGTACCCTTGCAATATGCTCCATGTAGTCCAACCATTAACCCTCCTTCTATAGAACCACCTCTTCCCTTCCCATTCTCCTCCCCTTCCCTCCTTCATCCTGGGCTATAGTTGTGATTCATCTCTCATATGAAAGTGTAAGTGATTATAAATTTGTTTTATAGTAGTACCGAGTATATTGGATTTTTTTTTTCCATTAGTGAGATTTTGTTTATGAATGGGATCTTCTGTTGTGTCTGCCATGTTGTTCCTTGGGGGAATTGATCTACTCTGACTATTCATGTTGCCAGAGTTTTTCTGCTGATTCTTCCCCATGACTATTTTACATTGTTGGCCAGATGAGCAGATAAGGTGAAGTTGGGTTGGAGGCTCCTGGAGTAGGGATTAACCAGCCCTTTGCCCAAGAGCTGGGACTGGTGTTTGTACCTTTTCCCCTAGAGCTTTACTCATACAGTGCTACAGCCTGAAACACTAGGGACCTGCTTAATGTGGTGGGGGTAAGTGGCTCTGTCTTGTTTTTAGCTAGTCTCAGTCCAATCCTTTGAATCTGTAACTCTGGTTTGAAGTCTCAACTGTGGAGAAATACCAGCAACTAAGTCACCCTGTCCCCCATGGGCAACAACTGTAGAAGGAAAATCAAACTTCCCACAACCACACACCCAGGGTACAACTTTGGATAGTCCTCAGGTGATTGGTCCAGTCCAGGAGATCCAAATCAATCTTCCCAGTCAGCACCCAGTCTCAAGTGAGAGAATTCAAAAGGTCTCAAACAGTGGTCTGCTGACAGCTCAAGTATGACTCGCTCTGGTGTTCTGTAGAGTCAGAAGGACCCGCCCAGTAAATGAATTAGTCCAGGAAGATTGATGCCTTCTTCCCCACCTTGCACCTCTGTCACACCCAGTCACTTGTAACCCTTCAGGGCTGTGACCCAGTTCCTTCCAATGAGCAGATGCTCTAAGAGTTTGCACCTGCCTGAGTCACAGGAAGATCTATGTCTCCTCTGCTAGACTGCTGCACTCTGCCACCAGCCGGCAGGGGGAGCTGAAGCCTGACAACCTCGGATGCGTAATGGAAGCTGGGGTGGTTCACTCAGTTCCAGCCCCACCCCAGATTGATGTTGTTGCCACTTATATTCTGACAGAATTAGCTTTTCTGACCCATCTTTATTCCCCTGTGGGCAAGACTCTGTTTGAGTTCACAGAAACTATGGCTCAGCCCTTAGTTTCTCAGTTCTCACAGAGCTGACTTCTCTGTCTCGGCTGCAGTCTGTGTTGGGGCAGGTGCAGTTAAAACTCACATTCAGCTCTCAGTGTCTATTTCTCCCTGGGCTGTTGCTGTTGCTTGCTTTTGTCTCAGCTGTGTTCCCCTGGGGGCCAGGTGCTTCTTAGGCTCACTAAAGCAGCACTTCTGACTCTGCCCCACCTTGGGAGTATGCCATCTCCGTGTGCACATATTCTAGTCTCTGTCCCTACGGCAGGTATCACCTCAGGCATACCCTTTACTCACGGGGCCTGCGTTTCCATCCTAGATCTGTTCCACCAATGGCTGCTACCAGTTACCAAGAGAGGTGGGGAGTGTCTCTCCAAAATATCCCCAGTGGGTGTGGGCCCTATTGTTCCCACCACTGCTGATCTGTGCCACAGGGTACTGCTTCTCCCTCTCTCTCTCTCCCTCTCTCAATCCACAGTCTTCTCTTCACCCCTGTGTCACAGAATCAGCACAGACCTGCAACAGCCCATGCCTTGTCCACACCTCTTGAGAAAACGCTCCAGAATCTGGACTCCATGGCAGACAGGCTTCCAGACCTTGGGGGTGAGAGTGGAGGGGAGTGCTGGGAGTTCAGAACTTCAGGTAGTTCAGAACATATACAGTTTTATGCCTGGCAGGAGAGTGCCACTAGTGTTAGTGGGTCCTCTCTGGGGAATGAGTTCTAGTTTTTAGAGAGTTTCTCCTGTGGGATAAAATAGGAGGATGTCAGCACTCTGCTTGCTTGTTTGTAGAAAGATTACTATGAGCTGTTATCACGGGGGAGGGGATTCCCGTCTGCTTAGCAATGGATTTTGTACCTATTATTTGTTTCCTTGGGGTTGCAGCTTGCCTTAGCAGGTTTGATGTGCATTCTTCAACCTTCTCTCTTGGCTCATCTCCAAACCATCAGCTTACTTGCTAAACTTCTGTCCTTTAACTCTTCTTCTTGATGGGAGCCTCTGTGGAAAGCTGGCTCCAGTTGATCATCTTGCCTCACTCCCTATGCTTATTTCTATTTAGGCTAGTCAGCTAAATAAATAAGAGAGCTATTTATTTCCCTGATCTGCATTTTATTTGTTCTTCTCTGAATGTCCCAAATTCTGTTCACCCTCCTCATGTTTTCTGGCAGACAAAACCATTTAATTGGATTCTAAGTAGAATAATCTGGCTTCAACAACCCCTGAGATAAAGAGGGGGTGACTATGTGACCTTAATTATCCCAGCAGGCATGGGATGGAGCAGGAAAGAAACCAAATGCTGCTCTGCTGAACAATGAGTTTCTAACTCTCAGTGAAGTAAGATGCATCTTAGTAATCAGGAAAATATTTCCTTCCTCACATTGCGTTAAGAGTGCACAGGTCTCAATATCTAACACATGTCCTGGGAGTTGTACAGATGTTCCACCCAACAGGTGCTTGAGCTAATGAAAGAAGCCCTTCTGCACTTGCCCTGGTGAACATGTGAAGAAGGGTCTGGGGGCTCAATCTCTGCCCTTCCAGGACCAGGAGTCTAGATGAGCTCAGCTCCTACAGGCTTGGTGTTCTTTGGACTCAGGCATCACCAGACACTCAGGATTGTCCAGCTCTTGCTCTCAGTGGTTGCTTCAGCCTGTTCAATTACCTAAAAAGAGGAGTTGGATCAGTAGAGTGGTGTCCTCATTGTGGGAATGGGGGTTAGTGGAGGAGAGATGGAGAGTGAGTGATGGAGGACAACCCAGAAGATGTATGAGTTCAGTGGGGAAAGACTGGCTTAGTAAAGGGCCCAAGCAAAGAGAGCTTCCTTTTGGAATCTGGGGAAAGCATAAATATAGCAGACTTTGATTTTTTTCTCTTCTCTGAGAAATCTCCAGAAGCTTTAGTAGAATGATTTGGTTTGGTTTGGTTTCTTTGTACTAGATAGGTCTATGCAGGCATGTGAAGGCATCTGAGGTAGTCTGTGGCTAGGGGAGGGTCATTATACTCCTGGAGAGGGGACATCACCCATGGCATGGAGGTGATCATGTCATGAGGCCACAGCCTACAGCCCATAGCAGTGCCTGTGTGCTGAGGGAAGCACGCACACTGAGGAAGGTACAGGAGCAGAGTACAGTGTCCAGGGGGAGCCACAACTCTGTCCTTCAGGGGATGGGTGTCAGCTCTGGACTCAGGGGAGTTGTAATCAGATGTCTGAACAAAAATAGCCAAGGATCCACCCCAGACAGGTAAGCCAGACCTCTGAAGGGGGAAGGTTGGTATAATCTGTAATTTTTAAAAGCTGCCAAGAAAGCGACTGAGAACCACAGGATTAGAGGAAGATAATTCCTTAATGGTGAGGATGCTTATCTGGCTCAGAGAGACAAATCTTGCCTGCTAGATGGTTACCATCTCTGCAGTCCACGGCTCTTCCCTGTAACAACACAGTGACAACAGTAAAGTGAAATGTGAAGCTTTTGTAGCTACTTTGGGTATGCTCACCTGTAACGTGAGCCACACCCAGGACCAAGCATCACACCATTCAGTCCTCTGAGTTGTCTTGAGGCTGTTTTCAGATGGGTGGGTGGACAGGAATTCCAGGAAGCCCGGTGGCTTCAGTTTGCTGGAAAAGGATCTGGTCCCTATTCTGTCTCATAATGTGAATTTGCATTCCTGGTGTCTCGATTACCACCTTAGGTGTGGTCATGCTGGAGTCTGTGGGGCTTTCCTCACTTGGAGGGAAGATGCATGAGTCTTGGGGAAGGAATCAGATGGAGACACCACCTCTTGGGAGGAAGAACAGAGAAGCCCAATGCAGTGGAAATGCCCCTCCCAGGCCTCTTTCAGCTAAACCAGTTTTCCTTGCTTCTGGGACAAACTTACACCCTGTGGACACTTGAGTGTCCTGTTGCTCCCTGGCTACTAGCTGGGCCCCCTTTGCAGCCTATGCTACCCAGCCTCACAGCCCACACTTCCCTTTATGGGTGTCCTCAACCCTGCTCTGGGCGCTGAGCCAACCACCATGTGGGCAGCAAGGATAGAGACCTTTTGGTCCACCTCATGTTTTGGGGGGCAGGTCTGGGTCACCCTTCTGGATGCAGCCATCCACTGGGTTCATTCTTAGTTTTTCTTTTTTTTTTTAAATTGAGACAGAGACTCACTTTGTTGCCCTTAGTAGAGTGCTGTGGCATTCCAGTTCACAGCAACCTCAAACTCCTGGGCTCAAGTGATTCTTTTGCCTCAGCCTCCTGAGTAGCTGGGACTGCAGGCGCCCTTCACAATGCCCAACTAATTTTTTGTTTCAGCACTCCTGGGCTGGGTTTGAACCCACCAGCCCTGGTTCATGTGGCTGGCGCCCTACCCACTAAGGTATGGGCGCCACCCACTGGGCTCATTCTTGACTTCCTTCCTGCATGTCTCCTTCCTCCTTTTCTTTGTCTCTCCCTTTCTTCCTTTTTTTTGAGACAAAGTCTCACTTTGTCACCATTGGTAGAGTGCCATGGTGTCACAGCTCATAGCAACCTCAAACTCTTGGGCTCAAGCAATTCTCTTGCCTCAGCCTTCCAAGTAGTTCCAAGTAGCTGAGACTACAGGCATCTACTACAATGCCCAGCTATTTTTTAGAGATGGGGTCTCACTCTTGCTCAGGCTGGTCTCAAACCTGTGAGCTCAGTCCATCCACCCACCTCAGCTTCCCAAGTTCTGTTGGATATAAGGTTACTCATCAGCTGCTCCCAGTTGCCAGGGAGGCAAACCCCCACCTTCCAAGACTACCTTGTTAGACTTTTCTGCTTTCTTCCAAGATTGGCAGGGGCCCCTTGTTTTAGTCTTAGGTCATATTGTTAAATGCCTCAAGGAGGCTTTGTAGGGTGCTATAGCAGCATGAAGCCTGCAACTCATTTCCTACCTTGCCCAAATCTAGAAAAATGTGAGACTTGGCAGAAAGTCCAAATTCCTTTCACATATTCCTGGTGAAGGAGAAAACAGGTGAATTCCAGCCCCTTTCTGCCACTTTGTTAGCTGCCTAGGGCAGGTTCTTGACTTGGGTAAGTTTCCATTTCCTTACCTCTAAAATGTAGATAAAGACACATACCACGCTGAAGATCAAGTGTGCAATAAGAAAAGTGATTCATAATGAATGGTCTTCTGCCTTGTTGTGAACATGGTGGTCCTCACAATCACTATTTATTAAGAAAGAGAAAGCTAGAGGGGACACAGTGAGTGAACCCCTCATCTCTGATATTTTATGGAGTACGGAAAGTGAGCCAGGCTGGGCCATCTGGGTCTAGTATTAACTTGCTGCATGACTGCAGGCAAAGCCTTTCAAACCTTAAGAAAGACAGTAAAAGTCTTCTGCTGACTCTCCACCTGATCTGACAGAGTTTCCTCCTGGAGACACTGTGTGGCACTGGGTGAGTTATTTCATCTCTCTGAGCCTTAGGTATCCATCGTGTTATGGGTGTATTCATGCCATTCAACTGACTGAGATAAATGCATGTGGGCTGCATTGCCAGACATTGGAGTGGAGAAGCATTCAGTAGGCACCAAGTTGCTGGCCTGCAATCAGGACATCGCCGGGATGTGGGGACTTTAACACCTGAATTCTTGTGCACTCAAATGCTGAGGAGACCTAATCTGAGCTCTGTCTTAAAAATAAAATATTTTTTTTAAATGTCAGGTTAATTTGAGGGTACAAAGAATTAGATTACAATGTTTGCATTTGTTAGGTATAATCCTGTTGTTGTGTCCTGTCCCAAGGAGGTGAGCCATACACCCCTACATTGTGCCCATTAAGTGGGAGCACCAGTCCTCCTCCCTTCTTCCCAGAGCCCTGTGCTGTGTTGATGATCTCATATCATCCTAGGGCAGCCACAATGACTACCAAACCTCCTCCAGCGTATGTGTGAGGCAGGCTGCTTTTCTGTGTGCATTCTCAGACTGAGCCTGCAGGTGAGACATGGGACTGAGAATCTGGTGAAGTCACCTATATGGTAACCTGTGGGTGATCTAATATATAATCAGAATGCCTTGGGGTGGAACCCTGGGAGCAGGGTGTCCCTTTGGCCTCCAGCCATTCTGAGAACTATCTTCTTCAGGTGGCAGAATCTTGCTTCTCTCTAGAGTAAGGGAGGCAACCGAGAATCATGAGCAGGTTTCTCTTTCTCTTTTTTTAAAGACCTTTTATTTTTTGCCAGGCGTGATGGCTCACGCCTATAATCCTAGCACTCTGGGAGGCAGAGGCAGGTGGGTTGCCTGAGTTCAGGAGTTCGAGACCAGCCTAAGCAAGTGTGAGACCTCATCTCTAAAATCAACTGGGTGTTGTGGCAGGTACCTGTAGGCCTAGCTATTAGGGAGGTGAGGCATGAGAACTGCTGAAGCGCAGGAGACTGAGGTTGCTGTGAACTATGATGCCATGGTACTCTACCAAGGGCAACAAAGTGAGACTCTATCTCAAAAAAATAAAAGCTTATTTTTAAATGTCAGGTTAATTCGAGGGTACAAAGAATTAGGTTATAATGTTTGCATTTGTTAGGTATAATCCTGTTGCTGTGTCCTGTCCCCAGGAGGTGTGCCATACACCCTCACATTGTGCCCATTAAGTGGGAGCACCAGTCCCTTCCCTTATTCCCTCTCCCTCTCTCTTTCCTCCTCCCCCAATCTTGAATTTAATTGAGTTTTTCTCTTGTGTGGTTATGTATTAGATTGTCTACTGGCAGAGAACCATGAACAGGTTTCTTAATGCCCAGGGGATCTCAGTGTCCTTGGGTGAGAAATAAATGATCATAGTAAACTAGGCTCTTTTGAAGAAGATGACATTATTTGGATTATGTGGAGGGGAATTTTGTTGGCAATTCCAAAAGAGGAATTTTAATACTTTGAGTGACTGTGGTATTATTATTAAAGCATGTGGCTTTGTGGTTCCCCAAGAAGAGCATTTCAAAGGGTTTTCTCATCCCCACATTGTAGTCCCTCGGCAGAGTGCATCCTCTTCAGGTGCAGACAATCACCTGGGAGAGCTGATCTATCAAGTGCCAGACTGCCTGGGAGTGAGGCCCAGAGGCCACCCAAGGGGAGTTTCTGATGAGATTATCCTGCTCACCTCTCAGCACAGTTCTGTTGTGGGGGTGGGATTGGGGAGTAACAAATCACCTCCAGAGACAAGTGGTAGGACAAGACCTTCACTTTTTTGTGTGGCTTATCTGTATTCAAGGATTCCAAGAGTGGGGAAAGACAGGTCTGGAGGGCTTAGACTGAACATGGAGATGTTGAGCTTGGATGGGGGACCGGCTCTTGTGTGAGTGGCTTAATTGTATAGCAAGGTGCCCTGTGAAAATGTGCATGTGTGTATTTTGATCACCAAATTATTGTGCCCATATGGTATCACATGTGATATGTGCTATTTCCACATTGAAAAACAAACTCAAATCACTTTTGCCACATCTTCTTTGAATCAAGAAGATTCAACATTAGATAATAAAATGAACCACTTATATAGTCCTAATATTCTTTGTTCACAAACAAATTTTTTTTTTTTTGAGACAGTCTCACTTTCCTACCCCTGCTGGCATCACAGCAGCCTCAAACCTCAAACTCCTGGGCTCAAACTATTCTCTTGCGTCAGCCCCCCAAGTAGCTGGGACTACAAGTGCCCGCCACAACACCTGGCCAGTTTTTTTCTATTTTTAGTGGAGTTGGGGGTCTTGCTCTTGCTCAGGCTGGTCTTGAACCTCTAGGAGCCCTCCTGCTCCTCCTAGGGTTGACAGACCTACTAGGAGAAGCTTCAAAGTCCCCTGATGCCCCCTCCCACCTGCCCCAATCACCTTCTGAAGTTGTCTCAGAGCAAGAACAGTGCAGGACAAGCAAGTTCCAACAGACTAGGATGGAAGGAGGGATGGAACGAACACAAATACCAACTTCTACTTGTCTGCCTACTTACATCCTACAGGAGTCTCCCATGTAAATCCTGAGGGTAAAGAGTCCGTGGAGCACACCAAGTGGCAGACCAGGGGTGGCTAGAGCCGGAGAGGCCCTGAGGTACCGCTCTTGTGCTGGGAGCTGCCTCCTGGCCGCTGAGGTACCCAGCACAGGCCACCCTGGCCACAACTCCAGAAGGCAGGCAGCAGGAAGCAGACAGCCTCTGCTTACCTCATCCACAGCTTTGTCTGAGCCGCTGGTCCCGCCCTGCTCCCAAATAAGAGGAGACACACAGTGGTGCTTTAGTAACTTCCCTGATCTTTTCAGGCTGAACTGAATTCAATTCATTTTCACAAACCTACAGTGGAAGGTTACTGTGTGGCAGGGCAGAGAAGGATGAGACACTGTAGTTGGTGCCAAGGAATCCAGTCCAGGAGTGGTAATTCAGGCTCCCTTTGCTCTCTGCCTGCTCTGGCTGCAGCTGCTACTCTCCTTAAGCCAGCTGGACCGGCTTCAAACCTGCTCCAAAACTGCTTCAAACCCGGTGACAAGGGCAGTCCGCAGGCATCAACTGTGGTGGCGCTCCCTCTCGCGGTGGGTGTTGGTATCGATAGGCTGCCTGCTTCGGCAAGGTAGTTTCAGGCTTTGAAGAACAGCATTTTAGAGAAATTTCTCATTAGAGCAAGATAGAACATTTTTTTTCACAACGTAGGCCAGACTAGGCCCATCTTCCTGGACTCGGCCAACAGTTCCTTAAGAGGCCCTCATCTGACAAGGCAAAAGGGCCTTGAGAGGCAGGGCTTCTGCTCTTCGGCTCACCTGGAGGAGACCTCACCTGGGATCCCTGGGCGAGCGCTGATTCCACCCATTGGCTGGACGGATCTCGCACAGTCCCCTTATCAGATTTCTGAAGAACGTGGGCTGGTGCTAATGGTCCTCCATCTTCCTGTGTTCTGGACACGGCCGCCCCTTCGTGTTATTTTCTATCTCTGGGGTACATATCTGTTCCTCGGAGTGATGGTACCATTGGCTAAGAACATCTGCCCATCCTGAGACCTGGGTATTGCTGTGTGTCAGGCGAGAGCGAACGCCAACCGGAGGCCAGCGACCTGCCAGCCGGGCGCTGTAGCCCCTGGGGACATGCGGACGGGCTCTACAGAGATGCCGTAGTGCGATGAAGAGAAGTCCCCTCTGTCAACCCTGGGTCTGTCTGATTATATTTAAAGAATAAAAAACGGAGTGGATTTAGAAGAGGCTGGGGAGAGGCCAAAGGCGTTTTGCCAATATTCATTGCAACCTCTGCTGGGAATCAAAGAGGAACCCCGAAGTATATATTTTAGGTGACTCTTAAAGCTTATTCATGAGGAAACTGGATTCAGGCAGTAAACAGAAATACGAAAACAGAGTATCTTCCCAAGCCATCTGTTAGTCTAGAAAAAGCTTGGCACGTGGTCTCCTATATGTCAGCACATTTAGTTTTATTATTTTTAACATTCCTTACCTGTAATTAATATTCACTACTATTAGAATGTCTGCCTCAACAAATTCAAGCAAGATTCAGAAAAAAGCAAAGAACAAGCCCTACCGTGCTTTAATTGCTCAGAAGTATGTTCTTTAGAAGTAACACAGAATGAATACTTGATTGATTAGGCATATGCCAAGAATCCCACTGATGAATTGCTAACCTGAGGGCAGTGTGCTTAGCATTTTGCTTTTCATTTTTCTTCCATCCCTATAATGCAGCAGTTCTCAACCTTTGGGTCGTGACCCTTTTGTAACAATGAAAATACATCCTGCTTATCATATTTACATTATGATTCATAACCGTGGCAAAATTCCAGTTATGAAGTAGCAACGAAAATAATTTTATGGTTGGGGATCACCACAACATGAGGAACTGTATTAAAGGGTCGCAGCATTAGCAAGGTTGAGAACCACTGCTATAATATAACTGTTTGTTCCATTTTACTAGCTTTACACCTTATTATTTGCTATATATGATTGTGTTATTTATTAATCAGTTGAGATAATCTAAGAGCAAATGTTTAAAAACAATAAAATCCTATCAAAATGTGACCTATTGGTAATATTCCTTGAGGAGGCTATGAAAAAGGGATGAGATTTGTTACAATCTGGGTGAATAAGCAGGAGAAGGCTTATGTGGGTTCGACAAGAAATATGTCACTAGGTGAAAAAGAGACTTGAAGATTGATTGCAGTTCTGTCCCTCTGAAACTAAGTGTAGAGCCTAGTTTCTAGTCTATCACCAACACTGGGTAGGGAAAAGATACTCCCTGAAACAGAAAAAAAAAAAAAACCAGTGAATGTTTCAAAATTATGAGAAGCCTCAAAAAACCCCAGAAAATGGCAAGATAAAGAGGCTTTTAAGAAAATTATTTCATCAGACCTTTACCTCTGGGGCTAAATTCATTCAACAAATATTTATTGAGCACCAAGTATAAGCCACACATTTCCTTAAGCCAGTCCTCGGAATACTCCAAGATCTCTGCCTTCCAGGAGCTTATGTTTTAGATCCCAGATCTGTTGTTATTTTGTAGCATCTCTGTTTTCTCCTTCCTCTTTATTTGGTATGCAACACCTATTCCAAGGATCGGAGCAAATGTCACCTTTTTTCTCACCATAATGGCAGAAAAAAAGCCTGCAGTTCCCATGTTGCATAAGGCAGATAGTATTTCTAATTCCAGGTGGAATGTCCCCTATGGATACAACAGAACAGAGTTGATCTTTAATTCATACAGGGCAGAAAATAAAGAACAACCCAAGCCTACAGCCCAACTCCTTTGTCTATTATGGTTTTACAAAGCTAAGTATTTTCGGACAAGTCTTGATTTAACTGAGCTTTAGTTTAGCTTTAAATTAAAAACAATAGTTTATCTCAAACTTTGCCAGGAGGATCAGATGGTGTCCTGCACTCGAGCTCACCTGGCCTGTGCAGGCCCTGACTCTTAGTCCAGGATCCTCAAGTTTCCTGGCAAGAGATGTGCATTAAGGAAAAGCAAAGGGAGCTTTGGAAACCAGAATGGAGTGGTGGGGGGTAGGTCTTGGTTTCTAAGAAAATCAGAAATGGCTCTGATTCTCAGCTTATGGCACAATTTTTAATTTTATGCCTTACAATGAAAAGAAGAAAATAAAAGCCCTCTCCCCACCAGGACTTATGTGCTTATAAATCAAATATGACCACAACTACTCAAAGTTCCCATATGGAAAGCACTTCAGGCAACAGATGTTTGAACAAAAGGTCTTACTTATTTCAGGTCTGCAAATGTTATATATCACAACTTCAAAACGAACAATACACCATTGGTCTTGCATGATTATAAGAAGTCTTGCACCATAGACCAGCTCCAAATGGGGCTAACTCTGTGATCCTGTGTCATTTCACCCCTGCTGTGGTTTGGATGGGGTAGCAGGGTGAAGAGGTGGGTCCACCCTTATTTTATTATTATTTTTGTTGTTGTTGCAGTTTGGCTGGGGCAGGGTACAAACCATCCACCCTTGGTATATGGGGACAGCACTCTACCCACTGAGCCACAAGTGCTGCCCTACTTTATTTATTTATTTATTTTTTGAGATAGAGTCTTACTATGTCACCCGTGGTAGAGTGCTGTAGCATCATAGCTCACAGCAACCTCAAACTCTTGGGCTTAAGTGATTCTCTTTCATCAGCCTCCCAAGGAGCTGGGCCTACAGACACCCGCCACAATGCCTGGCTATTTTTTTATTAGAGTTTTCATTGTGGTTTAGCTGGCCCAGGCTGGGTTTGAACCCGCCACACTTGTACGTGGCTGGTGCCATAACCACTGTTTTATGGGCACCAAGCCCACCTTTACTTTAGTAAAGATAGAAGAGCTGCCTTTGGAGTTTGGAGATCTGGATTCTCTCATCTCTCCTTAGACAATTCACTTCACTGGTCACACCCCAGTTTTCTCGTCTGTGAAACTGGTTATCTGTGAAAGCCTGGGAAATATTATCAGTGTAAAGATCTACTATGACCATAACTATCCATTGCTTAGCAGTAAACGAACACTTTCTCTGCATTTTGTTGTTGTTGTTTTTTTTTAGACAGAGTCTCACTATGTTGCCCTCAGTAGAGTGCTTGACATCACAACTCATAGCAACCTCAAACTCTTGGGCTCAAGCGATTCTCTTGCCTCAGCCTCCCAAGTAGCCGGGACTACAGGCACCTGACACAACACTTGGTTAATTTTAGAGATGGGGGTCTCACTCTGGCTTAGGCTGGTCTCGAACTCATGAGCTCAAGCAATCCACCCTCCTCAGCCTCCCAGAGTGCAGGGGTTACAGTGTGAGTCACCACGCCTGGCCTTTATTTTCTTTGCATTTTTATTTTCTCTCTGTGGCGTGTGGGGCTGCCATGGAAGATCTCCAATTCCCTCTGGTTCTGACATTTTTATGACTATACTTTCTTTCTGGAAACTTTTCTCAGGTTGCAAATTGCAGGGAATGATTTTGATTTGTATCCAGATACCCCTTTGACTCACATTATGACTCATGCTGCTCTTACTTAGCTTTTACAAACTCCTTACAGGCAAGGTCAAAGTGGCCCAGGGCTCACCTGCACCTGCTGACAGCACACAGACACCACTGTTTACACACTCACATGTGAGTGGGGTCCTTGCACTACCCTCCCAAGGGCTAAGCAAGCAACATTTACCTGAGTTAGTTTGGACCAAACAGAAGAGAACAGCAAAAAGAAAGAGGACCTTCATATTTCTAGGTTCCTCCAGACCTCTCTGTCCTCCTGTGCAGGAATGTAGATACGATGAATGATGGAATGAAGTGGGGTGGAAAAAGGCATAAAACAGAACATTTATAGGTTTTTTGAGAAGACTGATCAGAAATGAGCATATTTATCTGCTCTACTGAGTAAGGCTGTGGGCAGAAAGTACTGACTACTCTTCCCTTTCTGCCTAAAAATAGACAGACTTGGTGTTCAGAGAAGTAAGGATTGACCAATAACTCCAAATATGGTGACTGAAGACGAAAGAAAAGCAGTGCTGAGCAGCAGGAATGGGATGGAGGAATAGTTGTGTGAAGTCATGCTCCCTTCCTTCGAGGAGTTTTCAGCTGGGCAGAATCCACCATGGTTGAGCAGATTTAGTGTCATGAACCAGCAAAACACTCCCAAGAGTCTACCCTACAGAAACACAGGCCCGTGTGCACCAAGAGACAGGAATGTTCATTGTAGTGTCACTCATGACAGGCAACAGAACACACAGTGTGTTATGATAGTAATAAAGGAAGTAATGTGTTTCCACAAAGCAACAAAAATAGAAAAACAACGACAACAATAATGCAGATGCCTACACAACATGGATAAGCCTTACGAAATCATGCTGAGTGGAAAACCCCTGGATACAACATATTACTTTATTCAAAAAATTTGGTATAATTGATCTATTTATTCCTTAAAAGCCAAGATGTTGTCTATTTGAGGGGAAGAGGGCAGATTCTTTTCTCATTTTACGAATGTGCCTACCTTGAGGAGGTGGCAGTCCAGTGACGGATGCAGGGAGTTCCCAGGACCACAGGGAAGTATGTCTGCATTGGACCGTGCTTGCTGGGGCAGCACAGACCCCCTGATAGTGGGGGACCTGGGGCTCATCTCCATAAGGAGGGGAGCATTAGGACAGAGTCTGCAGAGACATGGATTGTCTAATGGGTGGTATGAAAACACACAGCTGATACAACTGTGCCTTCTGCCCCTACTTGATTTTAATCCCTGGGTCATGTAGATTTATTTCTCTTAAAATTCTGTTAATACAAAGGGGAAATAAAAGGCAAGTCTTCTTCCTATCTTGTCTCCCAGGCCTACATGACAATTACCGTTAGATGGTTATTAATTTTTCCAGAGGTTTTCTATGTGTACAGGAGCATATATGAATCAAAACGCCCTTTTTATATAAATGATGGCAGAGTTTATGTGTTATTCTTCTTTTTTAATATGGTGCATCTTGGAAAGCCTTGTGATTGACACCTGGAGAACTTTCTCATTCTTTATAGCAACCTCATTGTGTATCCTGTAAGCTGTCTTTCACCTTGTTAACAGTCTAGCATAACAATATTTTGACCATCAGCTTTCCTAGAAAATGGATTTTGAAGAAGAGACATTAAACAATGTCTCTAGACCTTTTGTTTGAGGAAAACAGTGTGAGTGTCCAAGAGGTGAGGGCCATGAGTTCATTCCCAAATTTCCAGGTCTGGAAAGATTAAGCGTAGGCCCTGGCCCTCACGAAGGTTATGTTGACTCACAAACTTGACTCACAGACTAGTAAAAACACTTTTAAAACTAGGACTTTAGGTGATATTGTCTGGTTGGTTGTGACAGGCTGCCCTACATGCCATGAACTAAGTATTTGTGAAATATACACACACACACACACACGTGCGCGCATGTGGGAGGATTGAACTCAGTGAATAATAAGCCTGTTAAAATCTGAGATTCTTGTGGCTCAGTGAGTAGGGCGCCGGCCCCATATGCCGAGGGTGGCGGGTTCAAACACAGCCCCGGCCAAACTGCAACAACAAAATAGCCGGGCGTTGTGGCGGGCGCCTGTAGTCCCAGCTGCTCGGGAGGCTGAGGCAAGAGAATCGCGTAAGCCCAAGAGTTAGAGGTTGCTGTGAGCCGTGTGACGCCACGGCACTCTACCCGAGGGTGGTACAGTGAGACTCTGTCTCTACAAAAAAAAAAAAAAAAAAGAATTAAAAAAAAAAATCTGAGATTCTTTCTCTGTGGAGAATTTGTTCTGAAGACAATTCTGAAATCTGCCATCTTAAAAAAGAAACATGTAATTTTATGTGAACCTTAGGAAAGTTGACTTTCATACTAAGATACACCCTAAGTTCAAGGATTCCAACAAATAACTATAATTCTGAATGTATCCTATGCACAGCAAAGTGTAGTTTAAAAACAAGAATTACCATTTGATAAAAAACACTTGAGTGTGTATGTAGATAAATGTATAGGTTATTTTTTAAAAGTCCTCTTTTAAAGGTGAATTGTAGCTGAGATAACAAAATGCATGTTTTATATATTACATTCATTCTTTTATATTGTATCTTTTTTTTTGAGACAGTCTCTCACTATGTCACCCTTGGCAGAGTGCCGTGGCGTCACAGCTAACAGCAACTTCAAACTCCTGAGCTTAAGCGATTCTCTTGCCTCAGCCTCCCAAGTAGCTGGATTACATACACCTGCCACAGTGCCCAGCTATTTTTTTGTTTCAGTTGTTTAGCTGGCCCAGGCCAGGTTCAAACGTGCCACCCTCATTGTATGTGGCTGGCACTGTAACCACTGTTCTACGGGTGCCGAGCCTATACTGTATCTTAAGTGAGAAAAGTTTTAAGGTAAAACTTGATTGTATATTTTTTCTAGTAGTACAGCCACTAAAAAAACAGCTGTGAAATTATAGTTTAGAAATTTTCAGTATAGTTTTGAAACTGAATGAGCTCTGTTGTAAAATCAACTTATTTGGAGGACAAATAACTAGTGTCACATTTTATCACTCACTTTCTCCTTTAGATGTAAATTTATTTCCAAGTCTTAGATGCAGAAAGCAATCCCCAAGGAAGAATTTTATAAATAGTTATGAAGAATGAGGCATATCATTCAAAAGAAGAAAAACTAGAAAATCAAGCTCATTGACTGATTCGTTACTATATGGTCATAGGTCCAAAGGTTTATTTAATTGCAGAGTTGAAAGAAACTAAAGCTCAGTTTGTTTCAACACATAAGATAATTATTCCAATGTACACGATACTCATGAATTGAAAAGGACAGTGTAAGGAGAGCAGAGGAAAGATACATTTAGGACTGTAAACATTTGATAGTAGCAACTTTTTTATATATTAAAAAAACTTTGGCCAAGCATAGTAGCTTATCTGTGCCTACTTTGGGCAACCAAGGAGGCAGGGTCACTTGAGACCAGGAATCTAAGACCAGCCCAGACAACATAGCAAGATCCCATCTCTACAGAAAATAGAAAAATTAGCTGGGCATAATGGCTTACACCCATAGTCCCTGCTACTCAGTAGGCTAAGATAGAAGAATCACTTGAGCTGGGAGTTTGAGGTTACAGTGAACTATGATGATGCCATTGCACTCTAGCTTGGGTAACATAGTGCGATGCTATCTCTAAAAATAAGAACAAAAACAAAAAACCTCTATAAAATCCAACAATAAAAAGACAACTCAATTTTCAAATGGGCAAAGGACTTAAATAGATATTTTTCCAAAGAAGAAAATACAACTGGCCAAGAAGTACGTGAAAAGAAGTACGTGATCTTAGTTAAGATCACAATGAGCTATCAATTTGTATTCAGTAGGATAGCCTTAACAACAACAACAACAACAACAACAACAACAACAAAAAAAAACACAATAAAAGCTGGAAATAGCAAATGTTAGTGAGGACATGGAGAAATTGCTGGTGAACATGCAAACTGGTGCAGCTGCTGTGGTAACTTAGGTAGCTCTTTAGTTGGTTAGACAGAGTTGCCAATTTGATCATGTAATTCTATTCCTAGTGATGGAAATGGTGTTCACCCGGCTTGGCTCCTGTAGCTCAAGCAGCTAGGGCACCAGCCATATACCCTGGAGCCAGCAGGTTTGAATCTAGTCTGGGCCTGCCAAACAACAATGACAACTACAAACAAAAAATAGCCAGGCATTGTGTCAGGTACCTGTAGTCCCAGCTACTTGGGAGGCTAAGGCAAGAGAATCACTTAAGCCCAAGAGTTTGAGGTTGACTGTGAGCTGTGATGCCATGGCACTCTACCAGGGTGACAGCTTAAGAATCTGTCTCAAAAAAGGAAAAAAAAGGTGTTCAACAAAAATGAAATGTCAAATAGTTCCACATTTTCATTTAAAAAGAGAGATATGGTATTCCTGATAGCAAGGAAGTTCTGGACTGTGGCTGAGTTAGAGAGATCAAAGCACAGGCGAGGCTTCCTGGGGTGCAGTGGGAGGGAAGAACACAGTGTGGAAGGTGGGTGTGGGGGGCAGAAGCAGAGCAATCAGGTGTGTCACCTTGCCCGGTGATGGCCTGGAGCAACTGGCTGGCTGGAGGGCCTCTTCCCACCAGGGGTACAGGTGGTATCCATAAAACCCCATTGTTACTTAGGCACTAAACTACTTTTGTGAAAGAAAGAGCAATTAAAAAAAAGCTTAACTAATGGAATTGCTGACTCAGAACTGATCTTGAAAAGGCATTACATTTATTCTCTTCTCTCCAACCAGAATTGCAAAAATTACCACAGAATGGTAGAAAAAAATCAGTTTTTAACCTATTTCTTATGATTCCTAGAGTAGCTCTAAATTCTCCCTGAGTAATATGTGCCAATGTTTTATCATCTTGGTGCCCAAAAAGTTCTTTCTCAGGTTAAATTCAGGTCTTTCTTAGTGCAACTTAAGTTTACTGCAGCTGTCTTCACCTATAATCAAAGAATGTTTTCATATACACATGTATTTAACCTTAGGCACATAACTTTTGTTCATAAAAAGGTATATTTGAATCTAAGAGTGATGCAATAGCTTGACAGGGTATTTTACAAATAAAAAAAAAGCAGTTTAAAATCACCAGTAATCTTAATGTTGGAATCTTTATTGCTTTTGGAGATACTTTACAAAATTAGTTTGATGCCAAATATATAAACATTGGAATGCTGGGATATTTAGGAGGGAAAATAATCTTAAATATTTTGTCTTTTACACTTTTATGGCTTTTCACTGCTTTTGCTTTTATTATACCTAAGAAATATATAATATTCCTTTAAGTAGATGTATCATAGTTTCCCAAGCTGTTGCTTTATTTTCAACATTAAGATTTTTTTTCAAAATGTTCATCCAAATATTTTTTGTTGTTTTCTGAGGATAATTTCTGAGAGGCAGAATAACTGAGACATTGAGAACAAGTACTTTGTATCTTACATACACATTAACAGATTGCTTTACAAAGAAGTTAAAGTTTTAGTGCTTCTCGTTTTGTACGTAAATCTAGTTTCATCCTGCCGTCATTATCTTTGGGTATCTGGCTTTTAAAAGAGGGCCTGTGTGTGAGTTAGAGATGGAACATCTTTATTCAGAAAGAAGCCAGGAAATGTGGAAGTCTGTAAAGGAGTCTGCATACCTAATTCTGTTCACTCTGAGCCCTAGGATTCTGATTGCAACCTGGATACCTATATGTAATAATATCTGGAAAGATTCTTAACTCACAAGAATTAAAGAAAGATGTAAAGAAAAGGATAGGCTGTGAGTTATGAACAGTTTATTAATAAGTAATGAGCCTAAGATAATTATGACATACACATATTTCATAGAAAGGTTATGCAATTCCATTATTTCTCCACTATTTATCTATTTAAAATATTCATGAAGCTTCTTTTAAGCAGAAATACTCCATACAAAATTATAAGGCAAACAACAGGTTCTGTCTATGGAACATGTCATCCTATCTCACCTCTTCACCTGTTCACTCACTCCCACCCCCAGAATACCTGAGAGCTGGTCTGCCTAAGAAAGAAGAAAGTAGCAGTTGGTACAAAACTACTAGAAGCTAAGTGAAATCATCACTTAAAAAAAGTAAAAGAGGCTCAGTGCCTGTAGCTCAGTGGCAAGGGTGTCAGCCACATACACTGGAGTTGGCAAGTTCGAATCCAACCCAGACCTGCCAAACAACAATGACAACTACAACCAAAAAAATAGCCAGGCATTGTGGTGGGTGCCTGTAATCCCAGCTCCCTGGGAGGCTGAGGCAAGAGAATCACTTAGGCCCAAGAGTTTGAGGTTTCTGTGAGCTGCAATGCCATGGCACTCTATCACAGGTGACATGGTGAGACTATATCAAAGAGAGAGAGAGAGAGAGAGAGAGAGAGGGGAAAAAAGTGAGAGACTAAACTGAACTAGAATAGATGACATCTCAATAGAAAAAGTGCAGTTTTTTTAATTCAATGTGTATTTATTCTTGAGCTATAGGCGCTGAACCCAATGTGTGTTTATTCCGAATGAGATTTAAGAAGCCATAGTTTGTTCAGTAAATTGAGAACAAGATTCCATGAGAAAGTCACACCCTAAGAAAGAAAAAGACTATTTGCCAATATAAGATTACCTAAAAATAAATAATCTAATATCTGAATTTGAAAATCCAAACATAATAACAAAATGGAAGGGCACTACCAGACAGAGAAATTGGTGATCTAAACAGTAGAGAGCACAGGGGAAGACATGGGAGTGATGGGTGGAAGGCAATAGAGTGGGAGGATATTTCTAGGATAACTGAGTTTTAAATAATAGGCATTTCAAAAAGAGGGAAGGTAACTAATGGGGGAAACAATACGTAAGGTTAGAAATAAAAGGAGCACATGTACATTGGTAAGAATAAAGTAGTAACCCAATTGAAAGAAAATATTACCATGAGAATGTGACCACCTCTCACCCCCTACCATGAGAATGTGACCTTTTGTAACTGTTCCAGGAGATAGCCCCGAGCTGGAGCAAATATTTACTATTAAGCAAATATTTGACTGTTGGTCTTGTCTTAAGACAGTTGAATAATGAACCAGAGTTCTTCTTATCTGGAAAGCCCCTGCTATGTCTGCTTCCCCTCCCTACTTTATGGTTAGAGCCCCTGCTATGTCTGCTCCCCCTCCCTACTCTGTGGTTTTTGCCTTTATAAGCTTGTAAAATCTGCTGTTTGGGGCCTAACTCCTCGGCTCCTGCGAGAGTCACGGGTTAGGCCCCGGCATGCTGGAATAAAAAATAAAAAAAAAAAAAAAAACCCTCGTGCTGATTGCATCAAGTGTCGTCTCTTGCGGTTGATTGGGGGTCGTGTTAATCCAGGACAGAGTGGGGGTCTTGTCCCAAGTCTTTCACAATAAAACCAATAAAAACATAAAAGAAAAAATACTCAATGAACAAATGAAAAAAATGTTTACACAACAATCAAGGATATACCAGATTGACATCAGCAAGTACTATAAAAGTCTTTGACCTTTCTTCCTGCCATGGACATAGTAAGTGAAGACAAACACACAGATCAATTCTCTCTGAGAGAAAGACTGAAACTAGTTGACAGACTAGTACACACCAAGCAACTGAGAAAATACAGGAAAACAGGAGGGAAGAGCTGAGACTCACTCCTATTACAACCCATGCCTGGCACAGCACCCTACAATCGGGAAGGAATTCCCAACCCCCAACTTCTCCCTAAGGAGTAAAGGGTTACTGAAAGGACCAAGCTAACTTCATTTTGTTAAAAGTAACTCCATTTTGTCTCATAGCCTTCACTGACCCCACTTTGCCCCACAGCCTTCAATTTGCAGCTGCAAACCAAAGGTGATAGGCAACCTGCTTGCATACCAAAGGTGATAGGCAACCTGCTTCCTCCCCCACCCCCGGCTCCAGTATGTCTGCCCCGAGTGATAACAGCACTCACCCCTGACCCCAGTAGTAGTAAATCCTTCCCCCAGGCTAATTAGCCCAGATCAAACATTGATAGCAAACATTGTCCAGTTCCCTAAGCCCCTATCCCCCCTCCCTTTTTCCTTTCTGTATCCTTAAAACTGCTCTTTCCTCTGTGGTTGGGGCTTCTGTGCTCTCCTGCTGCGTCAGGAACGGAGAAGCCCAAGCCCGAGCTTGTGAATAAACTACCTCTTGCTTTTGCGTCAGACTTGGTCTTCGGGTGATTTATGAGGGGTACCCCACAACCTGGGCACAACAGTACCACCCAACCTTATGGTTGCAGCTCAAGAGTTGACTTTTCAATTGACTTTTCAATCGGCAGGCTCTGGGCTGATGGGTGGGCATTTTCAAGTCTCCTGAAATCACAGGGACAAAAGAGGTGTTTTTAAACATTTTAAGCAGTTATCTCCCTGGGCACAGAGCAGAGGGAGCAGGCAGTTTCCACCTGGAAGTTTCCACCAGGTTTGCCTACATATTTTTCTATCTACCTGCCTGAGGCTCAGACTCTTAATTAGCCTGCATCTGGGAGGCCAAGGGACAGAGTTAACAATAAACTTCTGGGAGCAAAATCAGACCTCCAATTTCTATCTGGAAGGAGATTGTACATGCATCAAGCAAACTTTTACAGCTCCCACCTGAGGAACTGTCTCCTCAAGCACTTACCACTAGGAATGGATGGGACTTTTTGAGTGAATTTTTTAGTCTCCTGAAACCATAGAGAACAAATAGATTAGTTTAAAAGGAGCATAAGAGCACTTCCAGTGGAATTTTCTCAGCAGTCATGGAGAGAGAATGGGCAATAACTCGTAGCTCCCTGTTTTCTCCCTGGAAGGAGTTAATTGGCACATTCTCCCAGCTGCTGCCAGAGAGCTATTCTTCTAACTTGCCTGCACATAGAAGCGGATGGGCCTCATGAACAGTAGAACTCTGGAAATCTAAATGGGCATGTGAGCAGTTCCTCTGCCTTCTCCTAACTGGCTTGCTCTAGCAATAAAGCCAGGTCTCCAGCTTCTGCTTGGAAATGGTTTGTATAACTATTGAGTGTCTCAACTTTTACAGTTTCCACTTGAGGGACCATGTCCTAAATGATCTAGCTCTGGGAAAGGATAGGGCTCTGCATTTGTGAGTCTCTCTTGGCCACTAGGAATAAAAAAATGCAGGTTTTAACAAGTGCCTGTGTACTGAAAATGAGTAATTCCCCAGGCTCAGTGTAGAGTGATCAGGCAAAAATTCCCAGCTCACACTTTATCCTTAGAATGGGGTTAGCTAATATCCTGACTTTCCCAGCTGCTGCCCATAGATTAGAGCTTTAATTAGCCTACAGATGGGAGCTGACAAAGCAGACAATCAAAGTTTTTAGAAACTGGAACAGGCTTGGAGGCACTTCCCAAAACTCCTTCTGCAGGTTCACCTGAGATATTCCCACCTCCAGTTAACCATATTTTCATGTCTCCAGGTTGTTCTGTAAACTGTGCCCTCTGTTTTGAAAATCTCTGTCTCTCACCTTAATAAATCCTTACTCATCCGCTAAAACCCTTCTCAAATTTCCCTTGGAACTTTTTTATAAATTATCTTTTATTTATCTGCTGCACATACTGCCTAGGATATATCCACATGAGGGCATATGTAGCATTTATTGTTTTTATTTGTTTAGCTATTTGTCTCCACATATATTGCTCACATTTCTAACTCACTTCATTTTTCATGCCAAAAACAAAAGTAGGCTTTTAAAAAATATTTTATTAAATAAAAGGACAAATTATTTGAATGCTTTCTTATGAAAGTTTATTACATCCTCATCTACCAGCACAAATTGTGTGATTTTAAAAATTGAAGCTAAGTTACTTTCTGTAAGATCATGTGTAGCATTTTTTATCATTTATTTTTGCCACAATAAAATGTTTACACTGGCATGAATGGTAACTTCCACCCCTCCCTAATCAGATACTTTTGAAAAAAATCTATAGCTGGATTAATGGAGTGGCCTAGGAAAACAGGCAGGTGGTCAAGCCTCAGCTTCTGTATCCACAGCATCAGTTTCTATGTAAACAGCAGGCGTCTTTCTTTTTAGAGCAGTAGCCTACTTGTGTTTCCATATAATTACAATATTTTTGACAGTAGCCTTCACTTTTCTTGCAGTTGACAACTTCGAAATCTGGCTCAGGTTCTGTATGAAGAAATATCCAACATCAGCCTCTTAAAACCATCTCAAGAATCAAAGAGTAGGTTTAAAAACACCAAAATGAAAACTAAAGAAAAGAATCAAGCAGTGGTCATTTTAGCCCTTTGGAATGTGTTGGGATGACAATGGATAGGAAACAGCTTTCTGCAGTTCATAGTTTTAAGTATTTTTTTTTAATAACTAATCCTGTGACAGATTATGGAGTTCTAAAGTATAACATCAACTCCAGATATATAATTCTGCCCCTTCTAAATCTCTTCTAGCCAAATAGGAATGATACTCCTGTCTCATAGAAATACTGTTAGACTAAATGACATACATTGTTCACATTTGAGGTGCAATTATTGCATTTTTCCCCTTCCCTTGGGAGCAGAATCAGATGAGTGAGTCCATTGGAACTAAGACAAATTATAAAGGGATGAAATGTTGGGTAGAATGCTGTAGGAATCCAAGCTGATGGGGGCTCTATCTGCTGAAAGTTACCAGCAATCTGTCAGCACCCTTCCATCCTCCTGGCTCATGCCTGCTGAGCTTCTGGCCTAGTCCCTCCTATTTCAGGTTCAGCAATGAGTTCAGGAATAAGGAGCATATTGGAAACTATTGTCTCCTCCAGGTCCCTGTGGTTATGAATCTGGCCCTGGACAGGTGTTTGGGCACAGACATGAGCCTGGTCCTATTTGGAAAAGTCCACAAGAGCATCCATAAGTTCATTGCCCTTTGTCATTCCCTGTACTCCTCCTCACCCAAGCAGACTGACAGCACCATCTGTTCTCTGCCCATCTCTCCAGGAAGCTTCCCTGAATCTCATTTGGTACCTGGCATTTGAAAGATATTCAGCAAATTCCTGCAGAGTAATGGCCTCCCCAGCCAAGGGAGTAGGGTCCTGCCTGGCAGGAGGAGAAAGTTCTGCCAGTGTCTCCTCTGGCTACTGTGTGTGATGTCAATGAATACAGACGTGGCCTCAGGTAAGTTGCTTCTTGGCCCCTGACACTCTCAGGTCTCATGAAGCCATAAGTGATCCAGCCCTAGCAGAGGCTGTAGGACCCAGAGCCCTTCTCAACAGATAGGGCAGCTCAAACCACCTATTTCCTTTCCCCCAAACAGCTGCTGTCACCCATACTGGCCTACACAGCACCTTCCCTGTGCCCCTTCTTCAACATCTCCCAAGTGGATGAACAAGCTTGGATGCCTCACTTACCCTGATATGGGGGAGTACGCGGTGGTAAGACATAGCGTTTTACTTGTTGGTGTGATGAGTGCCCAGGAGATCCTTCCCCAAGTTCTCTGGGACCCTCAGTGCTTGAGTGGTTAACATATTGGGTTCCAGACAATCCTGTCAAACATAAATACCCAGCATACAATGTTCAAAGCTCTGTGTCTGGAAAACCTATGATGATGTGGTTTTCATCATCCCACTTTGAGGGATGATTCAACATGGGCGACTGAATAGGGGAGCTAGCAGGGGTTTCTGCATACCTGTGTGTGTGTGCATGTGCACGTGTGTGGAGAGAGCAGGTGAGTGGTGTGAGAAGTGTGTGCAGTTAGCAGGGAGCCTGAATACGTCATTGAAGCCCAGCTGAGCATTTGCCTCAGATGTCTCCAAGATACTTGTTGTGATCCCCTAAAAGTTAAAATTCTTCTCTGTAAGGGGAAGGGAAATGTCAAAAAGATAAGAAAACAAAGTCAGGGGAGGGACTCTGTCTTTCAGGAAGCAAGTGCCAGTGATATATTCACAGTGTCATTTGCAAACACAGCTCAGAGACTCCCATCCAAGGGCACCATCCAGAGCATGGACCCTCCCCCCACCCTAGGCTTCATCTCTCCCTGCCTGGTCTGGACTCTTATTCCCAAAATGCCCACTGCCAAGAGATCCTGGCACTCAGGTCCACATCACCTTTCTGTTTTACCTGGAAACAGCAGGAACACAAGGAGAAGGCTGGTAAAGGGAGGGAGAAATTGTTGCTTCATGTCTACAGCAGGGATTGCAAGCTGGAGGTCCCAGGGTGGGCAGCCCCAGGCCTCTGTTTATGGAGCAGGCTGGGAGAGTGGGCCTGGCGTGTGGGCAGAGCTGAGGACACATGTTAAGGAGTCATCGTCCCACTGCTGGTTGGAAAACACTGAAGCCATATGTGTACTTCTCAGGAAAAAAATGACATGCCTGAGTGCTTTGGGTGGGATTGGTGATTAAGAAAGAAAAAGCAAAGAGAAAGAGATGAGTAACAGAAGATGAAAGGTGTGGAGAGGCAGAATAAATAAGCCATTATCATAAAATCACCAATTTCCTCAAGTGCTTCTCAATAGCCCCTTGGTATTCCTTAAAACAATGACATAAATAAAACTGCTGCACTCCTCCTATTCTATCTGCTGAACACATTTATTTTACTGTAAAAAGTCACTTAAAAAGATAGAAAATATCCCAGGTAGGACCTGAGAAACTGTCATTTCCTGAAGTTATAGACAGTTCCAAAGCAACTCAAAATGTTCCTTTCTATTCTTTCTTTTTCCCAAGTCTTTCTGTGTTTCTTTACTTACCCCACTTCTTCATCTCTCTCAATCTTCCCTTTTCTATTTTAACTAATTTGAGTTTTCTTCATTTTTCTCCCCCCTTTCTATTCTGCTTTTCCCTAGACACCTTCTGTTGATGCCATTGGATTAAATTTGACTATGATAAAAGGGAAAAAAATCTGTATCTGAATCTGGGTTTTCTGTAAACAAAAGGCTCTTCTTCCCCATCTCCTTCATGATGAATTTTAACTTTTAGGGGATCACAAAAGTCTCCTTCACCATGAATGAGTTTTTATTTGTTGCATTATGTCAGCCATGAATCACCAGGCAGCCTGTTTTGGATTAACCAAACTAGCATAGGCTTTAGTGGAAGAGTTTGGCAATCACAAACGTTCAATACAACATCTGTGAACTCTGGAAAGGGCAGTGCTTATGTCACGTGTCTCATTGGCATGCACATTTTGGTTCAGACAGAAAAAATGTAATTAAAAATGTAAATGAAAATGCATATACTCTTCTAAGAGAAAGGGGAAAGTGGATAGAGAAAGAGGCAGCAACAAAGACAGAGACTTGGGCATCTGGGAAGTGACAGTGAAGCCCAGTGCTCTGGACAAGTGTGCACAGCAGATGTCTCAGCTACAGAGCACAGAAGTCACTCCTTATAGCTCTCACGACAGATTCAACTCTGTGAAGCAGGGAGGGAGAGCAGTAGCTTCACTCACATCTTTTATTTTAAGGAATTAAGAAATCTCTCCATTCAAAGACAACATTGGGAACCAGGTATAGTGGCTTACACCTGAATTCCAGCACTTTGGGTGGCTGAGGAAGGAGGATTGCTTGAGGCCAAAGAGTTGAAGACCAGTCTGAACAACATGTTGAGAGCCTGTATCTATAAAAAACAGAAAAATCAGCTTGATGTTGTGGCATGAACCTATAGTCCCTTACTCGAAAGGCTGGGGCAGGAGGATCTACCTGACACCCCATTTGTACTTGCCAGAAGCCCATTCAGAGTCAAAGTTGAAGATGTTCCTGAGACAGCACAAGAGAAGTTCATTGAACTTATTAACAGTGATGCAGCAAGAACTGATTTCTCTACAATGCCAGTTACAAAATTCTGGATCAAGTGTTTGCAGTCATTTCCTGTTCTGTCTGAGACTGTGTTGCACCTTCTTCTTCCATTTCTAGCAAGATATCTTTGTGAAACAGAGTTTTCCAGCTGGTTGGTTATCAAGTCTAAATACAGAAGTAGACTTGTTGTGGAAGGTGATCTTTGTTGTGTTCTTGCAAAGACTGCCCCAAGAATTTATGATCTGGTGAGAAAGAAGCAATCTCAACCTTCAGCATACTGTTGCAAAATGTAGCAATGTAGTTTACCATTGTTATATTAAGACCCTTACCCATGCTACACTATGCTTCAAGACAAAATTTTATTTATAATTAGAAATAAATATTTCACAATATATAATTACATATTGGTTTGTGATTAATCACTATGCTTTAATTATGTTCAGTTTGTTACAATGAAAATACATCCTACATATCAGATATTTACATTACAATTCATAACAGTAGCAAAATTACAGTTATAAAGTAGCAACCAAAAATGATTTTATGATTGGGGGTCACCACAACATGAGCAACTGTATTAAAGGGTTGCAGCATTAGGAAGGTTGAGAACCACTGCACTAGATTCTTACAACTGAATGTCAGAAGGATGCAGATGATCAGGAGGGGAGGTAAACAGCTGCTGCTGCCTCACCCATAAGCAAATTTTCTCTTATTTTCTCACCCACAACTTTTTGTGCTTTTATTTTCTGGTCCAATAGCTGTTTCTTACACTTGCATTTGTCATCATTTAAGCTTGGAATTGGGATTTTCTATAAATGATGCAAATTCTAAGAGTAGATAGGCAACTTATTTCTATATATGTTTGTCTTCCCTATAAAAAGAAAAAAAAAAACAAACCAATTCTACTATTAAGATACTAATAGTGATGAATCATGAATTGAAATCATGACTCAAACTGTGTAACAGTGTGTAAGTAACCACCACTCTGGTGTGTGTACATATGTGTGAATTAAGGAGTAAAGATCTGGCCTTGCCTGTGTAATGTGAACACTAAGATAACTGAATGGACTGGAGGTAAATAAAGAGATGCTCAGAGGTAAGGGGTAGGAAGAAAATTCCTTTGGAAAGGAGGAAGAATTCTTGGTAGTCATAGACATAAGAAGAAAAAGAATGTTTTCACGGGAATGATATGTTTCCTCCCTGCTGCTTCTGTTCTCTTTGCTTGGTTTCTCATAACTGAAAAGTATTTCAACTCCTTCCAAGTCCTCATAAGTTGATAACTTTTTTCTCTTCAATTTAGCCACAAAAGTAACTCCACTGCCTCCCAAGATCTGCTGCTCCTGAGCCCAAATCTGTCTTTGACTTTGCCATATTGAGAAGACTCAGGACCTCACCTTCTCTTTCCTAGTAGAGGGGCATCTGTGCCGATGTGAATGAGGTCCTAGTGGACCTAGTAGTCTTTAAGATCTAAAATCGAAGGACGAGAAAATCCATGTAGAAATCTTCGGTTTACTTTTCTGTGAGTCTCCTCTGGGTTTACTTTCTTTTGGGGGTCATTTCAAATGCAATAAAAGCATTCAAAGCTGATTCCACAGCGAATTTGGAGCTTAGATTTGTCTGTCATATGGTTTCCATTCTCGCAGTCATATTTTCTAGGATTTATAAAAATGGGAGGTCACTTGGAAGGCAAGAAACAACATGAGACAGTGTTGAAAATCTCACCTTCTGGCTCAGCGGCTAGGGCACCAGCCACATACACCGGAGCTGGCGGGTTTGAACCCAGCCTGGGCCTGCCAAACAACAATGACAACTACAACCAAAAAATAGCTGGACATTGTGGTGGGTGCCTGTAGTTCCGGCTACTTGGGAGGCTGAGGCAAGAGAATCACTTAAGCCCAAGAGTTTGAGGTTGCTGTGAGCTGTGACACTACGGCACTCTACCAAGGGCCACATAGTGAGACTCTGTCTAAAAAAAAAAAAAAAAATCTTATCCCCTGTGCACTTGAGTTTTCCAGTAAGAATCTGAGTAGTGCATCTGCTCACCCAGGTATTTGCTTGGTCAGTCTTCAATTTCTCTATGTCTCTTGTCTCTGTCTTTCATAACTTCACATGATAAACAATGAATAATGTATAAAATAAAAAATGTCCAAAATGATACTGATTTTCCTTAGGACCGTTTCAAAGGGTTACGGATCTTCCAATGTGAACTGCAGCCCTCAGATCTGTAGTAATCCTTCAAGGAAGAAAAACAGAAATGTAATTGAATTTTCTATTGTGTGTGCAGTGCATCAAGTACAAACACTTTATTTCCTGCCAGTTCTGGAAACAATAAAATAGAACAATATACTATTGTTCTTTTATTATTAAGCCATGATATTAAAACAGTCTGACTTTGTAATTCCCTTTAGTGCTGAGGGTAGCGGTTCATAAATGTGACTGTGAAGTATACCCAGGGAAGCACTGTTCTAGAACCCAGCCTCTTTGGAAAGTGAAGGGACAGAACACCAGGACAGTAAGCAAGACCTCGGGCTTTTAGGGACAGTCAGAAACTAAGACCACCCTGATTTCACTGAACGATGAGATAATTTTCTTTCAACATGTCATTACCACTCTGGCTGTTACTACTAGTGGTGCTGACTGAGGCTTGTAGAAGTGCCTTGCTCTGCTCTGTTATTACACTGGAAGGTACAAGATTGCCTCTTTTTTGGCAAAGTATCAAACTGAAATTTAATTCAGAGACAAAAATAATTTTTTTTTTTTTTGCAGTTTTTGGCCCGGGACTGGGTTTGAACCCGCCGCCTCCAGCATATGGGGCTGGCGCCCTACTCCTTTGAGCCACAGGCACCTCCCAAAACAAAAATAATTTTAATGTGGGCCTAGAAGTCGAGTCTGTGCTTGTAAGTGTTGTGTAGTAAAACAGTTGCATTGCAGAAAGGAAAATCAAGGCACAAATCATTTAGGTAAACTTCCTAAGGCTACTGGCTGCATGGTAGCATTGGGATTCTGGGCTCCTTGTGTTTGTGCCATACTGTGAGGTCTGATTTGCATCTGAGCTACAGGGCATAGGCTTGGCCTTACCTAATATTCTGGACAATATCAGGAAAGCCCTGGTCCCTCTGAGCCCTAGCTTTCACATCTGAAAGGTGGGGATGATGTTGTTACTCCGCATAATTGAAGAGCTGAATGTGAAAACCAAAAGAAATTATGTATTGAAAGGACTTTGTAAACCACAAAGAATAATGAAGGACACAAACATAGTATAAGAAATACAAAGCACATGGCATATTCTGTATTCTGCATTTGGAGATGCAGCACCCTTGGGTGCTGTTTAACAGGTTCCTCTCATCCCTATAATTGCAGTGGTAAGAACTAGAGACTTCCCCAGATTTGCATTCCAGTTTGGGCACAGTATTTCAGCACTGGTATAGTAAGTCTACTACACCACCTATGCAAGAAGCCCTGGAGACAACCAACCAAATGCGATATGTCACCTTGTAGGGTTTTGATTCTAAGAAAACAAGTCTTAAAAAGTCACTTGTGAAATAATCAGGATCATTTGAATACTGATTGCCTATTAAGTTATATTAAGGATCTATTGCTGATTTTTTCTTTCCAGGGATAATAATAGTATTGTGGTGACATTTTAAAAAATAATTCCTTTCTCTGAGTTATACATTCCAAAGTGTTCTCAGGTGGGCATCTTTGAAATAATTTATTATTCTTTGAAATAATTTAGGAAGAAGAAGCTTATCAAAGGATGAAACAAGATTAACTGCATTTTGAATCCAGGTAATAGCTCCATGAAGGTTCAATATACAGTTGTTAGCACAAAGGGCACAATCCATCCACACAAAAAGGTGAAGATGCTTCTGCCTACCCTGCCTTCAGCTCATCCATGGCACTGTGTATGTTGATTAGAAGGCACAGGATAGCAGGATGTCTTTCTTGCTTATTTTAGGGGCTACTGATGTTCATTGGCTGGATTACTTTGCCTACATGTCTACGAAATGGAGACTCTCCTCATTCATTACCTTTTATACTTTTATAGAGAGAAGTGTTTATAAAGCTTCTTTTATAGTAGAGGACTACTTTTATAGAGAGAAGCTTTTCCTCATAAACCTCTTGGTGACCCCAAAATATGATTTGTACAGGAAAGGCAGATCAAATGTTTTATTACTTCTTTTTTTTCTTTTTTTGTCAGTTTCTTGGAGGGCAGGAGTGTGGATACAGCCTAGCCTGGTGCAGGGCTGCTCTCTCCCGCCCCCTGCTGGATGGGACCCAGCTCAGCCACATAAGTTATGATGGGATCCCTTACCTTGTCATCACATGACATCTCTTGTTTTTCCCCTATGAAGTCTATGTTTTGAAACATATTCCAAACAGGATGCACTTAACATTGATTTATTTTGCCTTTTAATTAACAAAAGACACACACACACGTGTGTGTGTATATATATGTAATGCTAAGCAGAACTTGTGATCAAGAAAGAAAATTGGGATTACTAAGATAAATTGATAACATTCAAGCAAAAACAAATGATGTTTTATTAAGGTTCATTGCTTATTAGATATGCCTACTTGGGGGGGGTTCAGTTTATTTATTTATTTATTTATTGAGACAGAGTCTCATTATGTCATCCTCTGTAGAGTGCTGTGGCATCACAACTCACAGCAACCTCAAACTCTTGGGCTTAAGTGATTCTCTTGCCTCAGCCTCACAAGTAGCTGGGACTACAGGCACCCACCACAATGCCCGGCTACATTTTGGTTGTAGTTGTCATTGTCGTTTGACAGGCCCAGACCGTGTCCAAACCTGCTAGCTCCAGTGTATGTGGCTGGTGCCCTAGCCACTGAGCTACAGGTGCTGAGCGGTGTGTGTGTGTGGGGACATTCAGTTTTTAAAGACTCAAAAATCATGCCTAACCTGTATTGCTGTCCTCATTTATCTTCAACCCAGAAGGCCCACTGGGGCAAAGAGGGCCTGTGCTCTTTTGTGACCCCTGCATTGCTATGCTTTGAATGGAAGGTCAGCAGATCTTATTTGATGGTTACATCCTTGGTGGCACAGGGAACATCCTTGCAGTGAGGCCTCAGCAAGGGAAGGCACAGAGATCTTGCTTCCAGCAACTCTAGGGATCAGCACAACTGCATTTCAGGATTCTGTGAAATTCATCATGCCATCATCCCATTTCAACAAGCAGCATGCATTGGTGTTGAGACATAATCCAATTCTGTATTCCTTGCTTTTACATTTCCTCCGGCAGCGAGCAGTCCCATAACCACATATTCTGTCCACTTCAAGTTCACTTCTCACTAGATAACAAGATAAGTCACTGTGATTATTGTGGCCTAGCACTGACAGGCCAGATTGGCAGCAAGTTTCTTCAGTGGAGGGGTGGCGAGAGCTAGGAAATGGTGGCTGAGCTCTTCCTAGGACCTCAATTCTCCAGCACTTTCCTATTTGACTGACTTGGCCCTCTGGTTCCCAGCCAGAATGACTTTCTTCTTAAAATCTCCTTGACAGTTTACCATTACTTTTTGACAAAATCCAACCAAGCCCACCACCTGGTCTCAAAGTTATCTTGATCTGATCCTGGGCCACCTCTTCAAACTCATGCTGTTCTATTGTGGCCCTGGTTCCTCTGTGGCCCTGGCTCCTGCTGTGGCCCTGCACTGACTCTTTGCTATTCCAGGCTATTCCGGTGCCTTCACTTGCACTGTCCCCTTTGCCTCAAAGGTTTTTCTTCCCTCCTGTGAATGTACTCTTTGAACTTTGGTCTCTCAACCCTAGGGTCATAAAGCTGGGGAAACCTCTCCCTGTTTCCTTCATGTAGTTAAATGCCCCAAAACTATTTTCCTTGCCATGCACATATTATTCTTTCATGTTAATATTTTACAATCCAAGTTGTAGTTACATATTTTTTTCATTATTTGCTATTCCAATTTAAATTTGAGCTCTCTGAATGTGAGAACCACGTTTGTGCTGCTCACTGGTATAGACTTGGTATGAGGCACATAACATGAGCTCAGTAAGAGCCTGCTGAGTAAATGATGGGTAGAGTGGACTAGAATAAACTATAATAGACTAGAATAGACCTGAGTAGAGTAGAGGAAACTAGAATAAACCAGAATCCTGATTTTTGGCCCTTAGCCCCCAAAAATGTGCAGGAGATGTGAAAAGCAGCTTTTTAAATCTCATTACCCGGCATGCCAAACGGGTAGCTTTTTTTTTTTTTTTTTTTTTTTTAGAGACAGAATCTCACTTTGTCACCCTGGGTAGAGTGCTGTGGCATCACAGCTCACAGCAACCTCCAGCTCTTGGGCTTAGGTAATTCTCTTGCCTCAGCCTCCCGAGTAGCTGGGACTATAGGTGCCCACCACAATGCCTGGCTATTTTTTTGTTGCAGTTTGGCTGGGACCGGGTTTGAACCCACCACCCTTGGTACATAAGTCTGGCGCCATACACGCTGAGCCACAGGCACTGCCCAACAGGTAGCATCTTAAAGCAATGCTAGGATTGCTGAGAGGTGAGCCTGAAGGTGCACAGGAAGTAGGCAACAGATTGGAAGGACTTTGCTTGAGGTCCTCTGACAGATTCAGCATGAACCAGGCATTGAGGAAGGTGTTGAGAGAGCACTGGAGAGCAGAAAGTCTGCTGTGCAGTGAGCCCTGGCAGGAGTCATAGCTCAAGAGCCCATCCTTACCCCACCTAAGTCCTTCTCTCCTCCCACCTACCATCATTCTCCACAAAATAGAGGTGCAGGGGAACTCAGCAGGGTTGATTGTAATTGGACCAGGGTTTTCTGTCTTTCTTTTGTCCTAGTAAAGAAAATCCTCTTCTTTCCAATGCATAAGTGTCAAAGTTGTTGGGTTAGGGTGTAGGTGAGAACTAAGAAATGCCTTGACTGAATCATAGGCTTAACAGGATATTATGAGTCCCATGGCTGTAATGCCCCCATGGTGGGTGGAAGAAAAGCCTCATTTGCTGTAACCTCTGCCACTGTGGTAAGAGTAGAAGGCAAGGAAGAAAGGGATGAGACGAGCTGTAGTATTTATTATGTTGAGTAATTATGTAGAGGCTGGGTAGCAGATCTATAACTTCCAACATGTTTGGAGTCAAGCACATTACAGCCTGGAGTTAGAGGAGGAACAGGAGGCTACCAGGTGTGTGCAGGAAACACGAAGCTTAGAATTCAGGGAGAAGCAAAATAGACTAGGAAAGAGAATATAGTCTTTAAAGTGCTAGAGTGTCAGTTCCAAGCAAGCCCTCATAAGCCATCTATTTAGAGATGGAATTAAGGCCCAGAGAAGGAAAATGACTAACCTGAGGTCATACAGCAACTTAGATGTCAAAGCTGGAGTGAAAGCCCAACTGATATGTCTTAGAGTCTGAGTAAACAGAATGCCAAAGGGAGAATATAATCTATGAATCAAGCAATAAATATATTCTAAGCAATAGATACCTTCTGGGGTCAACCAAATTAGGCTGGCTCTCTTTCTCAAATAAGTAATTGCCCTCCTCTGCCCCTGTCCCCAGTGCTAGTGGGTGTTTGAGGGGCTGAGGGTTTGTGAGAGATAAAACTACCCACAGCAGGAGCAGCAGGAGACAAGAGTTGGCCAGTGCTGCTGTTTCCCTCCCAGAGCATCTTCCTCTTAAGGCCCCTTTTCATGGATAAGTAGACCAGAGCCCCAGTGGGCAGAGGCATCCAGCTCTGCATGTGTGCCTCCCACCCCCGAGTTCTGCAGTAGCCTGACTCAGGCTTTCTATTTTGACAGGTTCTTTGTCTTGTGATCACAGGCTGAGGGAAACCTATTTTCTGATGAATAAATTACTATCATATTTTGACAAACCTGGAATATGCCGATAGCAGAGTTTTATGGACGTGTCCATCCAAAATGATCCAGGAAGACAGAACAGGAAGAAGTAAGCTCAACATGTGCTCTTTGAGAGAAATGATGAACCATCTGAATCATGGCAGAGACCCCATAGGGAAGAGAGAAAGGATGCACGCTGCATTCCTTAGAGCCTCAGAAAACCCAAAGGGAAGCTTGGGAGCCATAGAGTCTAGGAATCAAATCATTTGGTTTGGTCTCAGTACAGCTAGACTGATGAGCAACTTTGAGAAAATTACTTCCATGCACTATATTATGAAGCAGGCTCAGCATTTAAAAGGAGGAAATTAGGTTAGATGATCTCTTATATCCTTTCCAAATCTAATATTATAAAATTGTAGGCTTCTTTGCACACAAATTAAAACAGGATCAGAAGATTGCTGACATCTCAGTCCAACCTTGAAATTTCCTTAGCAGACTCCAAAGGCACCTGCTATTTGTGTTATCAGTAAATTATGTTTTTGCCTGCTAAGTTCACTGCATTCCTCTTGATTGTAATCTTTTAACCTGATATGAAAAATTGTAAAATTTAGAAGGCCCCCTTTCCATCCAGTGCAAAGTTGTTTAGAAGGAGGCAGATGGCAGAAGGCATCTCACTCCACTCCACAAACCAGCAAGGAGTAACTGCAGCTGCCCTGCAATGGAGTAAGCATGGATGGTGGGTCCCCATAGCCGAGGAGTCCAGGAGGAGCAGCTACTATGGGCAGCCAGGGCTTAGTGATATATAAGAACTCTGACTCCTACCTTTGTCTTTCTTCCTAGAACTTCCAGTCTTAAAGCTGGGAGGTGTACATGAATGGTGTCCCTGCACTTTCCTAATGGATCCAATATGCAAGTGACAAAGGCTGGGATTGAAGGAGGCTGCTGAATCCTTCAGGACTTTTCTTCTGAATTGAGTTTTTCTTCCCACCTCTCACCCTTTGCCACTGTGTTATGTCTAGCTGAGAGCCTCTTTTTACCTGGAGGGTCTTGGTAGAGCAGAAGAGAAATGGCTAAAAACAGCACTGTGATCCTCATAGTACATGGGCTGGTGGAGGGAAGCAGAGGCAGCTTAGAGGAACCGTCCTGGGACAGAACAGGGGCTGCTGTTTTTATGGGCAGAGTGCTGCTTCTGGTACTGAAGCACGTCGAGAGTCAATGTCCCCAGGAGCATGCACCAGGACGCAGTGTGAGGGGGAAGTGTGGGGGCATCAGAAACATAGGCTCAACAGAGCTAAGGATAGGGAAAGGTGAGTGCCCTGTGGGAAGGCCCAGGCACCTCATTTGCCTCCCCATCTGGAACAAGAATTACAGTAGTATTAGATGTTCTCTAAGATACCCTTCCACTCCAACATTATGTGATTCAGGCGAGAGGACTTTCTGTTCTGTTTTCAGTTAAACTGGCATTTAATTGCTTTAGATAAACATCAGTCAGAAGCTTCTTGTTGATAATAGTGTAGGTAAATGTGGTTCAAGTTCATCCCTCCCAAAATCCCTCTAGAATAAACATACAGAAATAAAACATATCATCAAAGAGAAGCGTAGTGTGTAATCATGAATCATGATTACAGGACATCATGAATACATGAGCGGTCTCTGCACATCTCTGGGATAGAAAGGGTATGAGGTGAGAATGACAACAGATGACCACAGGGAATACTTTATGGTAGCATTGTTATTCACCAAGAGGCATGATGTCTGGACACACGACATCAGACTGGCTTGGAGCTAAGGATGAAAAAGAGGACAAGAGTGAGAGGGGAGGTTAAAAGGGTATTGATTAAGAGATTAAAGGATACTAAAATGCTGTATTTCTAACAGTGGCACCAATTAGTAACCTGCTCTTTACCCTTCCAGAGTACATACACTTGGATTTAATCCCCACCTCCACCCCAGGCAAAACATACAGAGCATAGGCTCCTGGGATTCACCTTTAGGAAAAATATCAGATATGCCGGAAGTCGTGGCTCAAGCCTATAATCCTAGCAGTCTGAGAGTCTAGGGAGGGTGGATTGCTGGAGCTCAGGAGTTTGAGACTAGCCTGAGCAAGAATAAAACTCCTGTCTCCATTAAAAATAGAAAAACTAACCAGGTGTGGTAGGCACCTGTAGTCCCAGCTACTCAAGAGGCTGAGGCAAGAGGATTTCTTAAGCCCAAGAGTTTGAGGTTGCTGTGAACTATGATGCTACGGCACTCTGTCCAGGGTTATGGAGTGAAACTCTGTCTCAAGAAAAAAATTACTTTCACCTTTAGAGAAGGTGAAAGTGTCCCATTTTGGAAATTGATATTCTTGAATAAGGTCTCTTCATTCTGGAACACAAGTTAGACAAAGTCCAAAAACAACACTTTGCTTACACATCCTAAGCAAAATCAAGCAGTGAGTGTGTCCTACCCAGAGCTCCCACTTAGGGGAGGATGTGACTGAGACCTGGTTCTTCTCATATAATAACAGGATAGAGAGTCAGAGGTCACCAAATGCTCCAGTTTAGGTCCTCCAATAAGCTGACACCTGCATAAATTAGAAAGGAAGTCCATGTGTTGGGGAGTGTCAGTGATAAAGTGTCATAGGTTGACACATGTAAAAAGGTCGGGGGCAGGAAGAGAGCCTGAGACTACAGTACAGGAAACATAAGCATTGTCAGTGGGGAAACCCAGAGCACAAGCTGTCCCAGCTCAGCAGAAATGGCTCAGCTCTCAGTCCACACTGTGTGTGTTTGCTTACTCACTAACCACAAGCAGTCAGCACAGGAGTGGTGCCCATGGGACTCCTGCAGTAAGTTGCAAACGTGCAGCAGGTGAAGGCTGTCCCTATTCTCACAGCTGACAAACTGGAAGCATCACGACGTTTGACCCATGGGGCTCTCCCAGCCTGTCACATGTTAGGCTGTAGTAACCTTTGATAATAAACATCAGGAAGATAAAAAATCTATATTCAAGGTTGTCTGTGTGGAAAATTCTAATTAAAATAGTGAGCAACTCTACAAAGATAAAAAAGGAATTATAAATAGGGATTGAATAACTAAACTTCAAAAGAAATCTAGAACCATCTTGGGAGAAAAAAGAAAACAGAATTACTTCACTGGGTCCTTAAGAAGTACCAGAGATTTCTGGTTTCAGCTGCTACAGATAAAAGGCTGGATGTCTCTACTCCCATTCCTAAAGTAAGAAAAAAGTTGAACAAACTGAAAAATCAATGACTTTTCTTGGACCCATCAAAGAACTGAAGTCCCAGGACAAACCCATCACCCTGAAACATGGAGAGTCACAGCTAAGATGTGCTAATCTATAAACTAATAAGAACACTTATTTTGACTTTGACAAACTGCCAGAGGCTAAATGTGGACTAGAATGAGTGAATAAACACTTGAATTTACAGTCAAAGGGGCCCATACACTTTCCCGGGTTTTAATGCCAAGAAATACACCACGTTCTTATGGTGAAGTGCCAAATGGAACTCCTAGTGATTCTGGCAGAGAGGGAAGAGCAATTATTGTGAAATATGTTCAGAGGATTCTTTATAACAAAAGCCTACTCCTGGGTGGGAGGAGGGGGGCAATTTTACCAGAACCATATCAAAACCGGTGAAAGGGCAATTGTTTAATCTAGCTCCATCTACACTTCTTGTCTCACTTGAGGAATGGGGGTAGCTAAGAAATGCTTCTGTGTGTCTCAGTATGACTTAGACTAAAATAAAGACTGAGAATTCTTTATAAGATTAGAGAATGTTTCACCTCCTTCACACTTTGCCCTGGAAGTCTGCACTGGGTCCTTCAGAATCTTGGATTTCTTTGTCTTGCAGAAAATCCACCATAGCTGGAAATAATTTAAAAGATTAGGTAGTGAAAGGAAAGGATTATAACAAACAGGAAAGGGGGAATCATTGAAATTTGTTCTTGGAGCCCATTACAGAGCAAGGATAAGAATTATAGTAAAGTCAGGCTGGGGGCAGTGGCTCATGCCTGTAGTCCTAATACTCTGGGAGGCTGAGACGGGCTAATTGCTTGTGCTCAGGAATTCAGAGAGGAGCCTGAGCAAGATTGAGTCCCCTGTCTCCAAAAATAGCCAGGCATTTTAGTGGGCACCAGTAGTCCCAGATACTGGAAGGAAGGGTGGTGGCTGAGATAAGAGAAGCACTTGAGCCCAGGAGTTTGAGGTTATTGTGAGCTATGACGCCATGACACTCTACCCAAGGTGACAAAATGAGACTCTGTCTCAAAAAAAAAATAATAAAAATAATTGTAGTAAAATCAGAAATAATCATACAAACAATAGGAAAATAGGATGAAATATTTAAGGTGATGAAAGAAGTAACCACTAATTTAGTATGTGTCAAAGGGATATTTATTCCAATAGAATTGAATACATTGACCTTGAGGAATTATGAAGGTAAGGAATGCTTTCTATTCCAGTGAAGAATTAAACTGAGTCTTAAGCTTTGGGATCATGATAGTTTAATTGTCACTTAAAGTAGTGAAAGTGTGTTGGCGCTTTAAACAGCAGGTTCTTGGGTGGTCAAAGAATTGAAAAGCACACCACTGGTGAACACAAAAGAGCAACAAAAACAGATTAAGGTGACTGTTCATTGTGAAAAAAGAAAACCTGCTTGCCACACTCATGGAAATCTGTCCATGTTCCTTCCAGGGAGGCACTTCAAGCCACACCAGGATGTACCCTGGCCAGAGGCTTTCAGTTGACACACCACTTCCAAGCAGACAGGACAACCAGGAAGAAATAAAGAGGCCGTATTAGAGTACTCAGAGTTTATTGAAGGATATAAAAAGGCTCTACAAAAGTTAAAAAAAGGCTTAACAGTAGATGGGTAGCCAAAATGGCTCACCAATCTTTACTCAAATTTCTACTTCTTATATACCCAAAGCTACCTACCCTTTCCCAATGTGGTATTCTTTCTTAATTTGCATAGTTCACATAATTGCAAAGATCATATTAACCTTTAGTATAACTCAGTGACTTATTACAGCATTCCACTTCAAAAGTTAATCTCCTAAATCAAGCCACCTAAACTATTCTATTTTAATTAGAATTTTCCACATATCTTTAGGGTGGGAGCTAAATTTACAAAACAGTAAGAATGGGAGACAGTGAAGGTCAGGCAGGACCTACACCAACCAGACCAGCTGTGCTATGCCTGCCTTAGCCTGCCTGACTCCATCTGATTCTCACTACATGTGCTTTCACTCTGATGCAAGATCAACATCTGTTGTGGAATTAGTCTCAAACACAGCATCATTCACTGTGCAAGAAAAATTACTTCTCCCATCTCACAACCCCCTCTCATTCTACACAGGGGCCCCCTGCCCTGTTATTCTATCTGCCTTCAAGTAAGTTCATTCTTACATTAACCTCTGGCCCTGTGCTTTGTTTTGTCAATTTTAACTATTTACCTGAGGGTTGCTCTCTTCTTTAGGCAGAGGTTGCTTTTTGCTTTTCAGAGATTCCCTTCACTAGGTAATTGTCTTAATTCATTCATGCTGTCATAAAAAGATACCTTAGACTGGGTAATTTATAAACAATAAAAATGTATGCTTACAGTTCTTGTGGGTGGAAGGCCCTTTATTCCTTCCTTTTTTCCTCCATCCCTCCCCTCCGTCCCTTCCCTCCTTTCTTGCTTCCTTTCATTTCTTTCTTCTTTTGTCTCAATAATTTGGTTAGGACCAATTGCCTGAATGAAGCTAGAGTTTTATTGATATACATCTCCCTTTAAGAGAAATATCAAATGTGTTGGGAAAATTTCCTCACCACAAAATTATGAAAAATCAGCAAGTTTAGGTAGCCACGTTTTCCCTTCCAAATGAAGTATTTGAAAAACTGATCAAAGACAGTCATTTATTTTTATTAAAGTGTCTGCTAACAACAGAGACGAGACCAGAGTGAAAAAAAGAAGCTAGGTCATTCATGCTTCTCAGGGAAGCCTATCTTCAAAATTAGTCATTATCCTTATTCTTCTCACATGGCTGGAGAGTCACACAGCATCTCAGGGACTTCTGGCAGAGAGCAACAAGTTCTTCATTTTTCTCACAATAATTCACACATCTCCCTTTAAGCTTGAGGCATTTCTCATCAAAAAATGAATTCTTGGCTACACAAGGGAAGGAGCCAACTGGATTAATTCTCTTTTCAGACATGTCCAGATATGAGTCATATAATTAATTAGTGAAGATTTTTTTACAAGCTGTCATAGTGCCATGTCCTGCTGTTTAGATAAGATGAAAGGGCAAATATCTCCTATTTGGTATTTTTGTCTTTTTTCTCATAGGGTGAAATATCAGGAAGAATAGATTTGCCTTCCAACATTTGAGATTATGCTCTGTGGGGGCTTTGGGAAACAGAAGCTATTGTTCTTTTATTGAAATATGTTGAGGTAATTATCAGCTTCTTCCTATAAACACCTATGGAGCCCATGACTTCTTCAACCATACTCTCAAAGATTGCTACTTGCTCAGGGTCAAGCAAGAACTAAGATTGGGGAGATGGCTCATGATGGGATAAATATATAAAAATTAAAAAAAAATTACTATTATAGACATAAAGTAAAGAAGCTATTTGGAAAAGCTTGATCTGATTTCTCCTCCATATTCTAACAAAACATTAGCTGTAGGAAGCAGATGCTTTAGAGCAGTCTGGAGGAGTATGTTCGGAATGGTTCCCAAGACATTTCTAACATCATTTTGCACAGAATTCCAGTTCCAGTTTTACTACAAGCAGCCCTGGGGTTATGAACTAGATAGATTCTGTAGGTTAGTTCTTAAGTTGAATCTGTATGTAAGTTGGAACAGGTACATTTACCTATTAATGGTAATAGCCTCCCATTCATAAGTACGAGTCATATGTAAATCAGATGTTTGTAATTGGGGGACTGCCTATACTTCATCAGTTGCAATCATAAAAGTAACCTGCTTCAAGTTAAGGACAGACAATATATCTTATCAGAATCAGCATTGTAGAGTTGCCTACTTTGGGCATATGTAATGAAGGTGACAGATGTACAGAGATTGCATTAAATGTCAAAATACAAGGGTGTCTAATTCATGTCTATGTGAAACTTAGCAACCAGATGGATTAGTGCCAGCATATGTGCCACTCATTATCTAGGGTCAGAATCTCAGTCCATTAGTATAAGTACCCCACCGTTTCAAAGCTAAGTGAACCCAGGCTTCCACCGCAAGGTCTATGTTCTTTCTGCCCTTCTAGAGATAGATAATTCAGGATGGAAGTATATGACCTTGTTGTGACAAGAATCCTTGTACTGTATTGGTGCCCACAGGCATCCAGTGCACTATCACAGATAGCCTGTAGATATTGTGTGTGAGTGTGCATATGGTGCATTAATACATTGGCTTCATTTAAATATATTAGATATGCTTGGCTTCCGTAGCACAATGGTTATGGCGCCAGCCACATGCAGCGAGGCTGGTGGGTTCAAACCTGGCCCAGCTAAACAACAATGACAACTGCAACAAAAAAATGGCTAGGTGTTGTGGCAGGCACCTGTAGTCTCAGCTAGTTGTGAGGCTGAGGCAAGAGAATCACTTAAGACCAAGAGTTTGAGGTTGCTGTGACCTGTGACGCCACAGCACTCTACCCAAGGCGACATAGTGAAACTCTGTCTCAAATACATGTATATATATATTAGATAATTTTCTAGTAAATAAATTTGTAGTGTGTTGACTTGTAATGAAGTGATCTAAAAAGAGCACCTCTGGTCAGTTTCCAGTGCATCAAAGCCAGATGAATGGACACAGCACCACTGTAGGTCTTAAAGCCTCCTATTCTCCCATAAGCAATTTTCAGACTTGTGACCTGAGGAGCCCTTTCTTCAGCTCTCTGGAACCTGGGATGAGTATAGTCTTAGACTGCAACTGGAGCCATCGTGGTTTCCCAGGAGCATGAGAAAATGAAGAGAGCTCTGGTGTGGGGAGGGCATTTTAAAGGCCTCTTGCTGTGGCAAAGCAGAGTTGAACACCATTCCTGGCTTCTCTCTTGCTTATCTGTCTAAGAATCTGTTTACCCCATCTGAGATGCAATTTTTGCATCTGTAAAATATATGTAAAATGGAGGGTTCAAACCAAAATGTTGCTCTGCATACCATTAAATTAAAAGTAGAAAAGAGTTTCCCTTGAAGGCATCGGCTTTGGAGAATTAAAGGAATTTTATGTGAAGTTGTTATTATTGCATGCAGCTTTATGGTATTTAAGGAATGTTGGTTAAGGAATGGTATTAAGGAATGTCATTCTAAGTTGAGCTGTTTTATCTATTGGCATCTGGCATGAATGCACATCATATATCTCTAAGCTCCATTCCTTTTATCTCTCATTCTTTCCCTTCTTTGTCTTTCTTCCTTACCTGTTATGATCTCTAGCATAATCATATTTTAAAAGGTCCTCAGACTGCTACCCTTGCTTTTAATATTTTTCCCAATATATATTTTTTTGGTACCAAAAGCCATCTTACCTGGCTTTTCTTTATTTCTACAAACCCATGACAGCACCTCCTAGACAATAATGGAAAATGCAAAGGATTTATGGAAGAGGCATAAGGAGGAAGGTTCCTCCAGTAGCAGATGGTCCCCTGCAGAGGAACTGGACCAAGGCTGCATGTGCACTATGGCTGGTGGACCCTTTCTCTGGGACACCACCTCTGATCACATTCCCTATAAAGATACTCATGTTACCTGGGGCCAGAAAGAGGAGAACAGCAAAGAAAAAGATGAATATCTTCATGACTCGGAGGGTCTTGAAAGAGCAGCACAGTGTCCATGAGAAAAGGACATCCACATTTATACATTTTTCCAGAACAAATAACACCTTGATCAGTGAGCCTTGTCAGGAAGGCAAAGATTCTCATGCTCAGCTGAGCAGAGCCCACAAACCTCAGCAGATTATCATCTTTCTGATTTTGGAAAGTTCTCAAGAAGGAAAATGGGGATGTCAGAGTACAAAAGATGCAGAAAAAAACAAAAGATCTGGAGGCCAGGAGTTTGGATTTCTAATCAGGGCCTGTTGGTGTAAATGCCGATGCTGCAGAGAGACAGCCTTGTAGCCTTCAGGAATAAGCTCACTCTTGCAATGTTAAGAAAAGGGGGCAACTCAGCTACTCGGGAGGCTGAGGCAAGAGAATCACCTAAGTCCTGGAGTTGGAGGTTGCTGTGAGCTGGTGTGATGCCACGGCACTCTACCGAGGGCCATAAAGTGAGACTCTGTTTCTACAAAAAAAAAAAAGGTGGTGGGGCAAGAAACAGACTACACAGCATGGGATGGCATGTAGCAAAGTTCTTTATTCGGGGTCTGATTTTATACACTTCTAGTCACATACACACTTAATCTATCATCTGTTAGTTTCACCATTACCTCATTTTACCTATCTGAAATTAACTTGTAAGGAAATATCCTGTTACCACATCAACACAATCACTTCTGCAGTAAACATTCTTTTCTAGACACTAATCTCTTGGGAAGGTATCTAAATAAAGATCACAAAGAAGAAAACAGCCACAGGGAACAGAGTTAAAGGAAGAGTACCTTCAAGCGTTCATTCAGTTTACCCAGCATGAAGAAACAACTGTGTTTCTCCACAGGGCAGAACACCTATAGACCTCTGACAATATGTTTTTGACATATGTCAACCCTATCTATCAACCATATCTCCGAGGAGGGGCCGCTGCCCTTTGGCCTCAGGCTTAATGGGGTGCACAACTTCAGAGAATCAGCTTGTGGAATTTTAACCCCAGGAAAGCCAGCTCTGTGTGTAGCTCAGGGGGGCCCAGGCTCCTTAAGCCTCTACAAGAACAGCAAACCATTTTTAATTCACACTGAGTTCAGTTTGTGTGCTTGATGTAGGATATGTTTATTTCTAAATATTATCTTACAGGGCTGTATTCCTTAATGGCTTCAATTCATCCACATGTAAAATGAGAGTAATTATGTCATATTTCAATGATCAGTTAAGAGCTGGCACTGTAGTCAAACTGAGTCTGAATTGTAGATTCAACTTTTTAGGTTTTTTTTCTTTTGAGGCAGAGTCTCACTTTATTGCCCTCAGTACAGTGCTGTGGCTTCACAGCTCACAGCAACCTCCAACTCCTGGGCTTAGGCAATTCTCTTGCCTCAGCCTCCAAGCCTCCCAAGTAGCTGGGACTACAAGTGCCCCCCACAATGCCCAGCTATTTTTTTGTTGTTGTTATTGCATTTTGGTCAGGGCTGAGTTCAAACCCACAACTCTTGGTATATGGGGCCGGCACCCTACCCACTGAGCCACAGGTGCTGCCCTCAGATGCAAACTTTATGAGCTGTGTAAAGTTGGCAAAATGCTGAATCTAAACACATATTTTATTATTTATTAAAATAATCATAAATCTTGCTGTATGCTGTATACTTTAGTTTTACATACATCATCTCATTTAATCCTCACTTTGCTGAATATGAGCTCAATGGACATTTGATTTTGGATGTCAAGCAAAGACTTTGTGTATGTGTATTGTATTCTAATTGTTAAAACTTGTGTAGATGTCTAAATATTCTTGAAATCCTAAACAAGAACAGTGCCTTTAACACTGTGACATCCTCTCCCATAAGAAAAAGTACTTGAAACATTACAGGCTTCTATCAATTCCATTAACTCCTTTTCCTAATTTGGAGTAAATCAAAAGTGGTTGGAGAGAAAGCCCTGATTATCCACTTTAGTTCTTCCCCTTTGTGAGGTGGAGAGTGAGATGACCTTCTTTAAAAACAACATAATATTAGGGAGATAAACATACCTCTTCATTACCCGTTATTATTATTACTGCTACTATTAAAAGTTGGAATACCTGGTGATACCTGTGGCTCAAAGCAGTAGGGCGCCAGTTCCATATACCATAGGTGGTGGGTTCAAACCTGGCTCTGGCCAAAAAAAAAAAGAAGTTGGAATACCTTAGGCTTGGTGGCTGTAGCACAGTGTTTTCTGTGCCAGCCACATGCACCAAGGCTGGTGGGTTCAAGCCTAGCCTGGGCCAGCCAAACAACAATGACAACTGCAACAAGAAAATAGTCAGGTATTGTGGTGGTTGCCTGTAGTCCCAGTTACTTGGGAGGCTGAGGAAAAAGAATTATTTAAGCCCAAGAGTTTGAGGTTGCTGTGAGCTGTGATGCCATAGCACTCTACCAAGGGTGACATAGTGAGACTCCGTCTCAACAAACAAAAAAAGTTGGAATACCTTAGAAACATATGTTGAAATATCATAAAACCAGGAAAAATGATTGATGTGTTACTGAAAACATAGTTTTCATATGTGATCTACATAAAATCATCAATTTTCTTCTTCTTCTTCATATCTCCCACTTCCTGTTCCTCTCTCTCCTATCTCTTCACTTTGTCTTTTTTATGATGCAGTATCTTACTCTGTCACCCAGGCTGGAGTGCAGGGATGTGATCATAGCTCACTGCAGTATTGAACTCCTGGGTTCAGTGATCCTCCCACCCCAGCCTCCTGAGTAGCTGAGACTATGGGCATGCACCACTACAACTGGCTATTTGGTCGCACTATGTAACCCACATTGAAAATGAAGAAGCTAAGGAAATTTTACCCCAAAATATGACTCTTTGATATAAAGATTATTTTGAGTTAAATGCCATTCATAATCAGGAGGCATTACACGAGGGCTTTCCTCTACCTACCTAAAATCTGAACGGCTGTGGACTTCCTTATCACTTTCCACATTCTCCCCCCACTTCCAAAAGCCATCTATAAAGGTTTTTGACCCTCACTGGGACAAGACCCTCATTCTTCTGGTAAGACCCCATGCACATCATATTTGGAAATAAACCTTTCTGTTATTAATCTACCATAATTGGGAGTTGATCTTTCAGCAAACCAGACCAAAGGGAAAAAGGCAGGTTTGGCCATGATCCCTACAGTTGCTGTAGTCAGTAGGATCGCAAAGCCACTCTGCTCTCCCAAAAGTCACAGCAGGAGGATTGGAACCCTGACACCAGCCAGAACATGGTGAGATATTTTACTTAACAGTCAGGTTCCTGGTCTTCCTCTCTGGAAGATCCAGTTGAGCAGATGGTAAAAGTTCATTGTTCTTTCCATATTTAAGATTAATAAGAGAAATGTTTTTGTTGGTGACAAGTCTTGTAAGTGACTCTGGTATTGGTATATTTTTAGGTACTTTGTGGTATATGAATGTTCATATTGTTTGATTCCATCTCCTCTCAGAAATAGCTTTTATTGTTATTGTTGTTATTGCTTGTTCTTGTTTTGTCACCTGTCTTTCTGTGTCTTTTTGTCTAAAGAGGGTTACAATAGGGTGGAACTTGGGCCTAGCTTCCCATCAGCCCAATGTTTAAACCAGCCCTGCATACCAGCCAGTTACATGGTTCTGGCTAGTGTCTTTTAAGACAAACTTTGTTGTGGGTCTCTGAAACGAAAACTGTATGAGGTTTCCCTCTGTTCCTGTTTTATGTCTCTGAGCTTGACTTTCTTTTTTTTTTATTTATTTTATTTTTTTGTAGAGACAGAGTCTCACTGTACCACCCTCGGGTAGAGTGCCGTGGCATCACACGGCTCACAGCAACCTCTAACTCTTGGGCTTACGTGATTCTCTTGCCTCAGCCTTCTGAGCAGCCCACCACAATGCCCGGCTATTTTTTTTTGTTGTTGTTGTTGCAGTTTGGCCAGGGCTGGGTTTGAACCCGCCACCCTTGGCATATGGGGCTGGTGCCCTACTCACTGAGCCACAGGCGCCGCCCTGAGCTTGACTTTCTGACTGAGTGAGAATTCTCCCCTCAGTCTCCACCATCTGGAGGGTGTGATTTGAAGGGAACATGTGGGGTGGCCTGTCTAGAAAGACTGGGAGTCTGGGACACATAAGATTCTAAGCAGCACACTGTGTGTACTGAACAAGCCAAGCTCTGAGGAGTGAGTCTATTGTCATTGTCTATTCTAATATAAGTCTCTTTCTGAGAGTGAATTTTTGGGACTCTTGGAAATGGGTTTTTCTATGAAGAGGCCTGAGGCCTTATAAAAAGGCATCAAATTGAATCACTTTTGGAACAAACATACCATTATGATTAATGACCAAAGATGTAAAAAAAAAAAATACTTCTAGATTTTCTTAAAACTTTCAGAGATCTCTTATTTGAAATAATTATGTTATATTAACACAGAAATTAGATTAAAAGAAAAACACATAATGTTATGGCTAGCCCTAAAATTTCTGACAAAATTAAAGAACAAATATCTGATTTAAAACAAACAAGCAAACAAAAATCTTTTGAACACTGCCCTCTAAGAATAATGATGAGCAAGTTTATTTCATAGTCTAATGATTAAAATTCTATATTTTCATCTCAGCAACCCTAAGTTTGATTATTGAGCAGAGAATGAACCTGTTCTAGCTTAATATTTATAACTTGTACTGTTCATTAGTTCTTTTCCCTTCTATGCACAACTTTTGCTTTCCTATATTCTGTAGAGATAGAGACTTTTAATATTTATGTATAAATGATCAACTGAAAAGCTAAGATTCTAGAAAATATGACTGAACAAAATTATAAGTTACATCTTGTTCATAACTTTTGTGGATCTTGTAAAAGCTGTTCTCCACCTCTTAAAATATTTCTTACATCTTTAATTACACAATAATATTGATTAAGCCTTATTAGTTTCATTCATAAGATAAAACTTTAGCTGCTTGTCCTCAATAATGTTTGATCCATTCATCTTCACTCCTTTCTACTCTTGCCTCTCTGAGAATCAGAGAAAATCATAGAATTTTGGCCAATCAAAAATGGTCAACTGTTCAAACTGTATTTAAATAAGACAAATACTGAGCTATAGCCAATCCAACTTTTATTTTTATACTTCACTTTCTCTTTTCTGTCCATACATCTTCTCATCATTGGAGTTTCTCTATAATGTATTGTTTGAAAAGAACAACAAAAATTAAAAGAAAACAACAACAAAGAAAAAATATTGTTTGGGAAACTGAATCTTTGTCAAAGAATGAGATTCTTGCCTTTTAAACCTTCTAATGATCAGTTTATCCACTTGAATAATTAACTACATAGTAAACTGTGATCCTGTTTTGTGAAAAATGGTTTTTTGAGAGTAAGAAAAATTAGACAGAAAGGAAAATGGCATTGTGAAAGAAAAGGTCTTGTGTATTAAATTTTATCCTGAAACAGAATGATTATTTTAGAAAATGAAAGGCAGGGAAAACCAGAAGATTTAGATGTTTGTAAATTGTCTGCAAGTTGAATGAGTCTCATTAAAGGAAATTTGTGAAGAAATTTGCATGTGATCTAGTGAAGTATGTATTGCCTTTAGAATCTTTTGGGTTGTAATCTTGTTTGAACAAATGTTTTAAGTCTTTGATAATTGACAAATCTTTCAAAATCAAAACTCTAAATTTGGTATTTTTGAAATAATAAAACCACTGAAAGTCTGAGAAAGACATATTAGGCTTATTCGGTATGTTAAAAATGTACAAGAAATATTGTCAAAAATGAAATGGTGGGCGGCGCCCGTGGCTCAAAGGGGTAGAGTGCCGGTCCCATATGCCGAAGGTGGTGGGTTCAAACCCAGCCCTGGCCAAAAAAAAAAAAAAAGAAAGAAATGGTGGTTAATTTTCTGTAAATTATATTTTTATATGTTCTAATATTATAAAATATATATATAATTATAAAATATATAAAGTCTGTCTTAATGTATTTTGTCAGTAATAATCTTAATTCCTCTCAGAAAGTGTTCTGTAACTGGCTAAATCCAAAGTTTGTCCTTCAAGAAAAATAGTAAAAAAAAGGATGGCAGGTTCTCTCAGATTCAAATTTCTGATGACTTGAGAGATTTAATGCCATCGGACTAAAAGGAAACTTCCAGAACTTTAACTAGAAAGCTAACATGTCCATGAGTATTGCTAACCTGTGAAATACTCTTTACTCAGTTAAGCTCTGTTAAATTTAATTTTTATCAAAAATAGTTTCAGAGATAGAACTCTCAAGGACTCCCAGAAACAGAGACCCTAAGCACCAAAAGTCCAGGTAAGGTATGTGCTTAACCTGTGCACGCTCTCACTCCAGCTTAAGCCTTTGGGTAAAATCTCAGATTCCAAGATCCCACAGATTTATGTTTTCAACTTTTGAGTTTTTTTTTTTTTGGTGTTGTTTTGTTGTTGTTGTTAAGACAGAGTCTCAAGATGTTGCCCTGGGTAGAGTGCCATGGCATCATAGCTCCCAACCTCCAACTCTTGAGCTCAAACAATCCTCTTGCCTCAGCTTTTCTATTTTTTAGTAGAGATGGGGGTCTCACTCTTGCTCAGGCTGGTCTTGAACTTGTGAACTCAAGCAGTCCACCTGCCTTGGGCCTCCCAGAGTGTTAGGATTATAGGCATGAGCCACTGCAACTGGCCTCTTGAGTTTCTTTTTCTTTTTAAACAAAAATTTTTAATTCTGTCTTAAATAGTAACAGAAACTAAAATAATTGTAAAATAAAATTAAATTTGATAATTAAATTAAACCTTACTGAAAGTTGTTACCTAGCTAGTAATTACTTAAAACAATAAAATAAGTAATTCAAAGATTAAGTCTGAATTAAAAATAGTAACATTTAAAAGCCAACTAGTAAAAATTCTTTATAAAAACTATTCAATCTATAATATCAGATAAATTACACAATAAACTAAACAAATTCCCTAGTTCCCTTTTAACTATTTGACTTACACTTTTCACCCATCACATGGAGATATGTGAAAATGGGGGATGATTAAGAAAAAATTATATATATATATAGTTGATATTGCCCTACAATCTATAAAATCTCTGACCAAATTATTTTCAAGTGTACTTCCATTCTGTAAATCTTACCAAATCTCTGGAAGAGACCAACACTCTTTAGGGAGTCTCCAAAGACCCACTTTGCCTTTTGTGGCACTCCAAATTGATTTTGTAGATTTACCTCCAGCTTTAGGCTTTTCTCACTGCTTAGTTATTGTCTGTATGTTAAGCGGATGGACTGAATGTTACCCAACCGGATGTGCAGATGCTACAACAGTAGTAAAGAAATTGGTAACTGAAATTCCTCCTCCTCCTGATTGAATCAGATTAAGGGACACATTTAACAGCAGAAACAAATCATCCACTTGCAAAGGCTCTGGGTTACTTATAAAAATTTCATACTCTATATCATCCTCAATCCTCAGGACAGGTAGAACATAAAAACCTAAACGTAAAGAGAACTTTGGCAAAAATATGTCATTGGACTTAAATGGCCAGAAGCATTACCTCTGGCCCTTATAAAAATTCTTAACATCACAAGTAGAAGATATGGATTAACATCCTTTGAAATAATGTTTGGTAACTCTATGTCTACTGGCAACTCTAAACCTCCTGGGCTGAATGGAAAGTATAGAGATCTGAGTGAACACTTTGATACCACGACCAGCTGTATACAGGCACTAACTAACATATTCAGACCATATCATCAACAGTTGAAAAGAGCATGGCCTCCACCAACTAACAAGCCTTGCCATCCCTTTCAACCAGGAGATCATGTACACATCAAAGTTTTTAGAAGAAAACATGTACTGTCACCCCGGTGGGAAGGCTCTTATTAAGTACTGCTAACCACCTGTGCTGCCATAAAAATAAAGGAAAAGCCCTCCTGGATTCACATGAGCCATGCCAGAATACATTGACACAGTTGGAGGATGACCCCTACAGGTGACCTAAAAGTAAGGATTTCCAGGGCCAATTCCAGGCCCCTGAAGCAGATGACTCCATGAAGTAGACAACTATTTCCCAAGATCACAGATGAAGAAACCTCATTCAAATCTATACACCTTTCCTTTAAAACCCCCAATAGTCACTTTTAAACATTTTTTTCTTTAAGCATCCCCCTCCACTTTCAGAAATAACACATAGGAAGCTGAGTGAAGGTTGCCTCAATCCATCCCATTCTCTCTTCTTTTTATCTTCCACTGTGACTCTTCTTTCAAACTGTGTTTTACTTTTACCCTTACTATTTTTTCCAGCAGGTCAAGCACAGACCTGGTACCCTTTGCATCAGTCTTTCAAACTCTGGCCACACTAATCAATCTGATTGCTGGTTATGCCAAAATCTAGATCATGCAAGGGAACTTGAATTCATTTTTATCTCTGCTGATATGAGGGCATAGTAGAACCAAGCTGGAAAATGAACAAATGATAAGATGTGACATCAACATCCAGAAAAGAAGCACCATACAACTTTATCCAATAGTGAGACACCTGGATGCAGAAAAACTGTGAAAACTCAAGAACTGTCTTTTGTTCAGGTAAAGTCACTAGAACATAATTTTCTCCTCTGCATTGAAAATTAGAATGATGCTGGATCTTTTCTGGGTAATATCCTGGAACACTATTGTGACCAAACCCTATGGTTTGATTCTATGGTGGTGCCAATACTAAACTTCATATTGACAATATGTGTCAAATTACTATATGTTATGAACAGCCCACAGGTCAGGCCTGTGTAATTTGGGATAGTTCACTCCCTCTCCTATTAAACTGCTAGGCACTAACAATTACATTTATATAGACCAAATGTCTGGACTAGCTTAGCTAGGTAATAGCATCAAGCCATATAACTGCCAAAGCCTTAGTCAAAATCCCTTTTATATTAAATATTCCTCTCCCTGTTCTGTTCCTACAAATTGACAGTGACACAAGACAACTGGATATGTGAACATGCCAGTGAGGAGGAGAAGACACAGCAAACTCCAAGCTGGAAGGTCACAGGTTCTAACCTGACTCTATAAATAACATTGGTCTTTTTATCTTGTGTGGTGATAAGGCATACAAATGGTTCCCACCCAAATGGTCAGGGTGCTATGGACTTGGTTATCTGACACAAATGACAGTCAAATACAAACCTGGGCTCCTTTGTTCATGAGGTGGTAACTTATAAACATACAAAATGTGACATTATAAGACATCCCCTTGAATGGCATAATTCGAAGGTTTTTTTTTTTTTGTACAGACAGAGTGTCACTTTATCACCCTCACTAGAGTGCCATTGTATCGCACAGCTCACAGCAACCTCCAACTCCCGGGCTTAGGCAATTCTCTTGTCTCAGCCTCCTGAGTAGCTGGGACTACAGGCACCCAACATAATGCCAGGCTATTTTTTGTTGTTGTTGCAATTTGACCAGGGCTGGGTTTGAACCTGCCACCCTTGGTATATGGGACTGGCTCCCTACCCACTGAACTACAGGTGCTGCTCAATTCAAAGTTCTTTTTAATGCTCAGGATTCTTTATCCAGTAACTGGAACTTATGAAATTTTAAGAGAAGTCATGAATTTCTCCGTGTTAATAGAACAAGAGCTCAACATCACCATGTAGGCATTGGGAACACTTCAAACAGGTTAACAGCCTAGCATCTGTTGTAATTCAAAATCACCGCATCCTGGATGCTTTGACAGCTCAAGAAGGAGGAACTTGTGCTGTTATTGGGAGGAAATGTTGTCTTTACATAAATCAGTCAGGGCAAATAGAGACTGGTCTACATCTCTTAGAGAACAAGATAAATATTCTTCATTAAATTAATGAAGCAAAACCATTTTATTGAGCTGGCCTATTCCCAGGAAAAGGAGACTGATTTAATGGAGTGTGGACAAATGTGCTTAGATCTGTTCTTTTCTGCTTATTCATTCTCATCCTAATTTCTGTTCTTATATCTCTTTTCAAGCATCTTATTACTAAATTACTAACCTGCTCTCTGTTCACAGTTACCAATTCAGCTCTTAATGTGTGAAAATTCTAGGGAAGTTCCAGACAAGGGAATGAAGGAGCTAAGGAAATTTGTCCCCAAATATGACTCCTATATTCTGGTTTCTCTTCAGATCATACAACTCTTTCTCCTTTTACCAAAATATGACTCCTTGGAATAAAGATTATTTTAAGGTAAAAACCATTCATGATTAGGAGACATTAAATGAAGCTTTTTCTTTATCTACCTAAAATCTAAAGGAGCCTACTGGCTTCCTTATCACATGCTAGTAGACCTGGCTCCAAGGTCATTTGAAGCACAATACCCATCTCTCAGGTTAATTTACAAATCAATCTATTTCCTTCCATCTACACATTCCCCCTAACTACCACTTACTGACCTATACTTTCCACATTCTCCCCCTCTCCCCTCCAAAAGACATTTATAAAGGTCTCTGACCCTCACTGGGACTTTGGGTAATCATTTTTGTGATTCCCCCCATGTGCATGGTGTTTTGAAATAAACCTTTCTCTTATTAATCTATCATAATTGTGAGTTGATCTTTCAATGAACCAACCAAAGGGAAAAGGGCAGGTTTTGTCATGATCTCTACAGAGATGTGAGTTAAAGAGTAGACACCACTGGAGCAGGCAGGCATGGAATACAGTTGGGTAATCATTCTTGTGGTTGAAACTGTTTCAAGAGGTCAAACTTCATCTTGTTTTTCTATGACTAGTTAATCCCAGGTCAAGACTAGCTACATAATTTGCTGGTTCTGGTGCAAAATAAAAATATAAGGTCTAGGAAACAGGTACCATGAAAAATATCAAGTATAAAGACTTCCTTTTGTCCTGGATCTCTCAATCTAACATAGTACTACTTGCTATTTACTATATAGGGATCAGTATGAAACCTGCCCTTTTCCCTTGACCTTGTGCACTGAATGATCAGCTCACAATTATGATAGATTAATAAGAGAAAGGTTTGTTTCCAAATACCATGCTTATGGGGGAACCACAAGAATGATTACCCGAAGTCTCAGTGATGGTCACAAACCTTTATAGATGACTTTTGGAAGGGAGGGGGAGAGTGAGGAAAGTATAGGTGCAGCAAGTGGTTGCTAGGGGGGCTGTGTGTAGATGGGTGGAAACAAATTGATTTGTTGATTAATCTGAGAGATAGGTATCTGTGCTTCCAATGATTCTGGGGCTAGCTCTATTAGTAAGACCTTCCTTCCATTGTTATTCGAGCACCAAGAGTTTTCAAGTGTGAACATTTCTCAGTATCAGCTGGCCAATAAAGGACCCTGTACTCAATTTGAACAGGGTGCTGATGTTTTCTTTATAATTCCACTCACATTGGATACAACATTTGGAGGCCCCAGTGAGATCTTGCCAGCTGGAGGATCAGTCTCCCTGTGTGGCCCCCTGGTGAGGGCAGAAATTATAGGAGGTTGTGCCCCCTTAGATGTTCCATGGCCCTGTAATTTCCTGAAATCCTTCTGAGGGATTTGGAGGAACTCATATGAACTGCACCAAAATCTTGGGTCCAAACTCCCTCTTGAAAGGTAAGTGTTCTGTTTCTGTCTAAGTGTAGTTTGTTTGTGTTCAGGAAGTAATGTTACATTCCCAGTAATGGGCCACAAATGGGCCCATTTTGTCACTGGCATGCCAGTGCTACTGGGATGCTGGTGAATGCCACAGGGAAGCAGGTTAGCATGTAGGGAGGATGACAGGGGCCCGAGAAGGAGGCATAGGGACTCCTAAGTGCTGCCTGGTTCTGGGTAGGCCTGTCCCAGGTTCCTGGAAACACCAGGATGCCAGTTGTGGGTCTCAGCATCAGAGGTGTGTGTCCAATTTGTGTATGCATTTGTTTGTCATTGTCATCGGTGTGTCTGTTATTCTTATTGTCTATCCTGACATCAGTGTGTCTGTTTTTCTTATTGTCTGTCCTGATAGAATTTCTATTCTTTTTGATTGGGTTCACAATCATGGAAACTCAATAAAGTAACCCCTGACACCACTCCAGTGCATGTTAAAGAACTTTACTGCTGGCTTCTGTGATGACTATGGAGTCCAGTTTTCTAAGAACTGCCTCCAAGTTCTCTTTGAAGTTGAATGGCCCAGATTTAATGTAGGGTGGCCTTCTACTGGATTTCTTGACCTGGCTTTTGTGACTGTAGTCCATTAAGTGGTCACTGGGAAGCCAGGTCACCTGGATCAGTTCCCCTACATTGATCAGTAGTTGATTTTAGTCCATAACCCCCCTCCCTGGCTTTGTGTGTGTGCAATGTGTACAACAAGGCAAGACTACCCAAGGAAAGAATAGGCTGGTAGTTGCTGAATGACACACAGGAACTGGCATCAGCACTAGGAGATATTTAAGACAAGGTAGAATTAGTCCAGAGTTCCCACTATTTGATTGGAATCAGGGGTCTGATCAACCCCTGGGTGTTAGATAGCTAGCAGGACTGGTGAGAGGCATAGGAGAGGGTGTAGGTATGGTGGGACAGAGACTGGACACCAAGTATGGGGCTCTGACTTCCTCTCACAGGGGAGTGTTGGTTTGCCTCCTATGACTAAGCAGAATTTCTAGTAGAAAGTCACGGCTGCCCAGATTTAGAAATGAGTTGGAATTGTGTGCATATGAGTGCTTGAAAACTGCCTGAGATAGGTAATAATAGGCAGGGTTTTGTGCACCCCCACTTTTCACGGGGCAAAATGAATGTGAGACAGGCCCTTGTCTGTATCCCTGTATGTAAAGTGTTTGCGGTTTGTCTGAGGGAAGGAAATGAGAAGCACATGGGGAAGCCCTTCTTGTTAGAAACTGTGCTGAAGCATTTTGAAAAAGAACTTACAGGAGACTACTACACCATGTCTCTGGACAGATTGAGAGCTTTGAACAGGAATAACTCAAATACCTTGAATGTTCAGGTGATTGTGATATCCTTTAGGATAAAGTTGGCTTTAAACCTGTTATTAAAATTCAAATGTTCAGAGATTATAAATCTGCAACTCTGTAATATTTCTAAGTTTGCTGGATTTGACTGTGAGCTTGTGTTCTTGATTTTAAATCTCTGGGATTCTGTGAGGCCTAAGGGCATGTTCCCTATACTTAGGCCAGCAACTACAGGGCCCAGTCTAGCCCACATGGCCCCCTCTTCCCTGCCCCAACTTTACTCACTGGCTATTCTAAAGAGAAACTGTATTTTGCAGGTTTTCTGCTTTCTGTCTTAGATTCAGATCCAGTCCTTGGTGGCTATCTTTGCCACGTGGCCATGTGAGATTTAGGAAGGCAATGAAAAATCATCAGAAAGAATGCCTGTGTTATGATTTCGTTACTGGAATTTCCTTTTTTAGTGAGTCCTTGATCTCAGGGATTGGAGAGTTGAGCCCATAGGCCACAAATAAATGATAAAATGGGATTTTGTTGGACAGAAGGGCATACAGAGAGAGTGAAAATGCCAGAGCTTCTGGCAGTGGGGAGGAGGCCCAAATCAAAGGTCTTCTGCATGGGTCCTCTGTCTAGGAGTAAATATTATCCCTAAAAGAAATTTTGGACAGCACTTGGTAGATGGAAAAGCACCTTTACAAGCTGAATGAGTGTTTTAACAAATAAATGAATGCAGTTCCTCCCCTGGGGCAAGGTTATTAGGTCTTTGCTGTTTTTGTTGTAGGGAGGGGATAGGGTGTGTTCTCCCTGTTCAGGCTGTTTTGTTGTATGCTCCCTATTCAGGCTGCTTTGTTTGTGGCCTGTAGGGTACAGCCTGTTTCTGCCTCAAGATGGGAGTCTTATTTCTGAGCTCACCTGAGTCTAAAAAATGTGGTTGGGGTTCCTGTCTAGCCCTGAGTAGAAATATCCTGTATCAATGGTACATTGATAAAATAAAATGTCTATCATTTTTAAATGTAATAATTTGGTTGTCAAATTTATTTAGGAAACTGAGTCTTTGCCAAAAAATAAGATTCTTGCCTTTTAAACCTTCTAATTATCAGTTTAGCCAAGTGAATAATTAACTTCATAGCAAACTGTGATCCTGTTTTGTGAAAAGTGGTTTTTTGAGAGTAAGAGAAATTAGGCAGAAAGAAAAATGGCATAGTGTAAGGAAAGGATCTTGTGTGATAAAGTTCATCCTGAAACAGAATGGTTATTTAAGAAAGTGATAGGTAGGGCAATCTAGAAGGTTGACAGCGTTTGTAAATTGTCTGTGCAGGATTGAATAAGATTCATAAAAGAAGATTTGTGAAGGAATTTGCATGACATCCAGTTAATTAACAGGTATAGCCTTTAGAACAGTGGTTCTCAACCTGTGGGTTGCAACCCTTTAGGGGTCGATTGACCCTTTCACAAGGGTCGCTTAATATCAGATATTTACATTATAATTAATAACAGTAGCAAAATTACAGTTATGAAGTGGCAATGAAAATAATTTTATGGTTGGGGGTCACCAAACATGAGGAACTGTATTAAAGGGTGTGGCATTAGAAAGGCTGAGAACCACTGCTGTAGAATCTTTTGGCTTGTAATCTTTTTGAACAAATGTTTTAAGCCTTTAATATTTGATAAACCTTCCAAAATCTAAACTCTAAATTTGGTCTTTTTGAAATATCAAGACCACTCAAAGTCTGAGAAAGACATATTAGGCTTATTTGGTATACTAAAATTGTATAAAAAATATTGTAAAATATAAAATAGTGGTTAATTTTGTGTGAATTATGTTTATATGTATATTCCAATATCATAAAATATTGATCTGTATTAATGTATATTGTCAGTAATAATTTTAATTCATCTCAGAAAGTGTTTTTTGTAACTGGCTGAGTCCAAAGTTTATCCTTCAAGACAAATTACTGGAAAATACTGGGAAATTCTCTTGGATTCAAATTTATGATGTCCTTGGATACCATCGGGCTAAAAGCAAACTTCTAGGACTTTAATCAGAAAGCTAACATTTCCATGAGTAATGCTAACCTAATTTCAAACAGAACAGAAATCAGTTACATGGAACTGAGCTGATTCGTTATGGCTTTTTGTTTAAAACATTGCTGATTCTTTCTGTGTTCTGCTTTCCAGAAGTCAAGAAAACAATTTTCTGTCTTTTGAGCTATTTGTAGCTTTCAGCAATATATATATATAGTTCTAGGCTGAGTTTGAAACATTTATTTTTTTCTCTCTCCTTTATTTCTCCAGAATTTGAAATCCATTTGTAAGTATTCTTAATTTCTTACAATATTTATTTGCATAAGTTAAATAAGAATCTCTTTTGTTCTATAAGGTTGGCACTGATGAAGGCACTGGTTGTTTTACCAAGGCTTTGATGGGAATAGCATTTTCAGAGGTGTACAAATGTGTTAAGGAATTAAGGTTGACTTTATAAAGCCAACAGAAAGCCCTTTGGAAAAAATGGCCAGATACCCCTCAATAACATTTCCTGATCTGTGGTGAGTATAGAGTGTCACTTTCTGACAAGTCTGGAAATCACAATTTGCTTGGGGACCTCAAGAGAAGAGGAATTTACCCGAGGTATCAAATGGCACAGATGAAACTTGGGCTTGTAGAAGGCTTTCAAATCTAACCTGAAATTCTTTATAAAAGGTTCCAGCAAAGCCAATTTTAAAGGGAGGAAATAGCTTAGATGACTAATAATTATTCTTCCTGCACTTTATGCAAATAATCAGACCCATTATACTGAAAGTACAGTTTATTTTAGCAATTGAATTAGTTATGCTATAATTTATTTTTAGTGAAGTGAGAAATTAGAAAGAGAAAAATGGTTCAAAAGAGGGGGGGAAACTGTGGCACACCTGTATTAGATTCTAGACTTATTTGCAATGCCAGCTCATAAAATGAGACATAGTTATTATACTAAACTGGTCTCTTAAATGGGACTAAGAGACTGGCCAATAATGTACACAGCTATGATTTCATAAATAAATAAAGAAAGAAAGAAAGAAAAAAGAAAAAAGTATAGGATTATGTACAGTAGTTATATTTGTTCTGAAGCCTTAAGGCTCAACAAAGGTCGCCTGTTGGCTACACTGGAAAAAAATTGTGCAGTATTAAACATTATCTGTTGTGTCTATATAGATACCTCATGAAAAAACTGGAACCTGAATGAGAATTTCTCAGGAAATGGTGTGACTGTAACACAGCCTTGTAAGTGGCCCCATACCCAACTGATGTTCAGGAATATTCACTTGAATGGTCCAGAACTTTGGACAACTGCTGTTCTGCAGGGACTCTTCTTTTTTATTGTTGGGGTTCATTGAGGGTACAACAAACCAGGTTACATTGATTGCATTTGTTAGGTACAGTCCCTCTTATAACTGTATCCCACCCACAAAAGGTGTGTCACACACTGAGACCCCCATCCCCCTCCCTGCTTCCCTCTCTTTGTTCTTCCCTTCTTCTACCCCCACTCCTTCCCTCTTTTTGCTCTCCCCTTCTCCCACCCCCCACCATGTACTAGGTCGTTAATTGTCCTCATGTCAGTATTGAGTACATAGGAATCTTGCTTCTCCATTCTTGTGATGCTTTACTAAGAATAATGTGTCCCATTTCCATCCAGGTTAATACAAAGGATGTAAAGTCTCCATCTTAATGGCTGAATAGTATTCCATGGTATACATATACCACAGCTTGTTAGTCCATTCCTGGGTTGGTGGGCATTTAGGCTGTTTCCACATATGGGCAATTGTAAATTGAGCTGCAATAAACAGTCTAGTGCAAGTGTCCTTAGGACTTTTTTCCTTCTGGGTGGATGCCCAGTAATGGGATTGCAGGATCAAAAGGGAGGTGTAGCTTGAGTTCTTTGAGGTTTCTCCATACTTCCTTCCAAAAAGGTTATATTAGTTTTCAGTCCCACCAGCAGTGTAAAAGCTTTCCTTTGTTTCCACATCCATGCCAGAATCTGCAGTTTTGAGATTTTGTAATGTGGGCCATTCTCGCTGGGGTTAGATGATATCTCAAGGTGGTTTTGATTTGCATTTCTCTAATAATTAGAGAAAATGAGCATCTTTTCATATGTTTGCTAGTCATTCATCTGTCTTATTTATTTATTTTTATTTTATATTTTATTTATTTATTTTTTGAGACAGAGTCTTACTATGTCACCCTCAGTAGAGTACCATTGCGTCACAGCTCACAGCAACCTAAAACTCTTGGGCATAAGCAATTTTCTTTCCTCAACTTCCCAAGTAGATGAAACTACAGGCGCTTGCCACAATGCTGGGCTATTTTTTTGTTGCATTTGTCATTGTTGTTTAGCAGACTTGGGCTATGGTACAACCCACTGGCCCGAGTGTATGTTGCTGGCGCCCTACCTACTGAGCTGCCCCATCTGTCTTCTTTATAAAAGGTTCTATTCATCTCTCTTGCCCATTGATATATGGCATTGTTGGCTTTTTTTCATGTTGATTAATTTGAGTTCTCTGTAGATCCTATTATCAGGTGTTTGTCTGATTCAAAATATGCTAATATCCTCTCCTCTTGTATAGGTTGTCTCCTTATATGTACAGAATCTTTTCAGTTTAATTAAGCCCCATTTGTTTATTATTGTTGTTGTTGCAATTGCCCCAGAAGTGTTCTTCATAAAGTCTTTCCCCAATAGAATTTATCAATATCTTCAAGTGTTTTTCCTGTACTTTCTTTGAGGACTTTTATTATTTTATGCCTTAAATTTAGGTCTTTTATCCATCTTGAACCAATTTTTGTAAGCAGAGAAAGGTGCAGATTCAGTTTCAGGCTTTTACATGTGGTTTTCCAGTTCTCACAGCACCATTTATTGAATAGGGATTCTGTCCCCCACTGTATGTTGGGGAAAGAATGTTGTTTGGTTTATCGAAGATTAAGTGGCTGTAAGATGTTAGTTTCATTTTATGGTTTTCTATTGGATTCCAAATGTCTATGTATATATTTTTATGCAAGCACCATGCTGTTTTGACCACTATGGCCTTGTAGTATAGCCTAAAGTCTGGTATGCTGATGTACCTGGCTTTGTTTTTATTACTAAAACCTGCCTTAGCTATATGGATTTTTTTCTGGTTCTACACAAAAGGAAGAATTATTTTTTCCAAGTCTTGAAGGTATGATGTTGGTATTTTAATAGGAATCTGTAGATTGCTTTGGGAAGTATAGACATTTTAACAATGTTGATTCTTCACAGCCATGAGCATGGTATTTTCTTCCATTTGTTAATATCCTCTGCTATATATTTTCTTAGAGTTTCATAATTTTCTTTATAGAGGTCCTTCACCTCTTTTGTGAGGTGTATTCCTAGGTATTTCATTTTCTTTGGAGCTACTGAGAAGAGTATTGTGTCCTTGACGTCCTTCTCATCTTGGCTGTTATTGGCATATGCAAAAGCTACTGACTTATGGACATTGATTTATATCCTGAGACATTACTGTATTTTTTAATGATTTCCAGGAGTCTTGTGGTTGAGCCTTTGGGGTTCTCTAAGCATAAGATCATATCATCAGCAAAGAGGGAGGGTTTGACCTCCTCTGAAACTCATTTGGATGCCCTTTATTTCCTTCTCTTGCCTAATTGTATTGGCTAGAACTTCCAGCAATATGTTGAAGAGTAGTGCCACTAGAGGACAATCTTGTCTGGTTCTAAGTGGAAAAGCTTTCCATTTTACTCCATTCAGTAAAATATTAGCTGTGGTTTTGTCATAGATAGCTTTGATCAGTTTAAGAAATGTGTCACCAGGGAAGGGGGAAAGGGAGGGGAGGAGGGGGGTGGTGGGCAGAGGGAAGGTGATTGGTGGGATTACACCTGCGGTGCATCTTACAAGGGTATATGTGAAACATAGTAAATGTAGAATGTAAATGTCTTAACACACTAACTAAGAAAATGCCAGGAAGGCTTTGTTAACCAGTGTGATGAAAATGTGTCAAAAGGTCTATAAAATCAGTGTATGGTGCCCCATGATCACATTAATGTACACAGCTATGATTTAATAAAAAAAAAAAAAGAAAGAAATGTGTCACCAAACATCCTTCCAATACGTTCCAAAAGGAATGTATTAGTGTGCATTCCCACCAGCAGTGTAGAAGTGTGCCCTTTTCTCCGCATCCACGCCAACATCTCTGGTTTTGGGATTTTGTTATGTGGGCTACTCTTACTGGGGTTAGGTAATATCTCAAAGTAGTTTTGATTTGCATTTCTCTGATGGTTAAGGATGATGAGCTTTTTTTCATGTGTCTGTAGATCGTGTGTCTGTCTTCTTCTATTTTTTTTTTTGTCTTCTTTAGAGAAGTTTCTCTTCAAGTCCTTTGCCCACCCTGAGATGGGATCGCTTGTTCTTTTCTTGCTAATACGTTTGAGTTCTCTGTGGATTCTGGTTATTAAACCTTTATCGGAGGTATAACTTGCAAATATTTTCTCCCTTTCTGAGGGCTGTCTACTTCTTTTACTTACTATGTTCTTGGCTGTGCAGAAGGTTTTTAGTTTGATCAGGTCCCAGTAATGTATTTTTGATACTGCTTCAATTGCCTGGGGAGTCCTCCTCAAAAAATATTCACCGAGGCTGATTCCTTCAAGAGTTTTCCCTGCACTTTCTTCAAGTATTTTTATAGTTTCATACAAATATCTACATACAATAACTAAGAAAATGCCATGAAGGCTACGTTGAACAGTTTGATGGGAATATTTTGGATTGTGTATGAAACCAGCACATTGTACAAATTTACACAGCTATGATTTAACAATAAAAAATAAATAAAGTCAATACCAAAAAACAAAAGAAAACAATATTTTATGATCAAAAAAAAAGTGTCACCTATGCCTATACTCTTTAGTGTTCTAATTAGAAAAGGATGCTGGATTTTATTAAATGTTTTTTATGCATCCATTCAGAGGATCATATGGTCCTTATTTTTGCTTCTCTTAATATAGTGAATAATGTTTATGGATTTGCATTAACCAGCCTTGCATCCCTGGGATGAAACCTACTTGATCATGATGTATGACTTTTTCATGATAATCTATTGGTTAGGATTTTGTTGAGAATTTTTGCATCTAAATTCCTTAGTGAAATTGGTCTGATGGTTTCCTTTTTAGTTGGGTCTTTTCCTGGTTTTGGTATCAGGGTGGTGTTCTCTAGAACATGTTGGGGGAAGATTCCTTCCTCCTCAATTTTTTGGAATAATTTCTTCAGTATAGAAATAAGCTCTTCTTTGAAGATTTGATAGAATTCTGGTGTGAAGCCATCCATACCAGGGCATTTTTAATTTTTTTTTTTTGAGACAGAGTCTCACTTTGTCACCATCGGAAGAGTGCTGTGGCATCACAGCTCACAGCAACCTCCAGCTCTTGGGCTTAGGTAATTCTCTTCCCTCAGCCTCCAGAGTAGCTGGGACAACAGGCACCTGCCACAATGCCCTGCTATTTTTTTTGTTGTTGCAGTTTGGCCAGGGCCGGGTTTGAACCTACCACCCTCAGTACATGGGGCCAGTGCCCTATTCACTGAGCCACAGGTGCCATCCCAGGGAATTTTTTTTTGTTGAAAGATTTTTTTATTGTTTCTTTGATCTCAGGGCTTGTAATTGGTTTGTTCAGGATATCTATTTCTTCTTGGTTAAGTCTAGGGAGAGGGTGTGATTCCTAGGGCTGATGTATATTCTTTTGCTTTGGGATGGAGTGTTCTACATATGTCTATCAAGCACAGTTATCCTAGGGTCTCATTTGAGCACCTTATATCTTTATTTAATTTCTGTTTAGAGGATCTTTCCAGCTCTGTAAGAGGAGTGTTAAAGTTTCCTGTTATTATGGTGTTATAGGATATCATATTGCTCAGACTAATTAAAGTCTGTTTCAGGAATCTGGGAGCATTTAAGTTGTCATAAATATTTAGAATTGAAATGTCTTCTTGTTGTATTTTTCCCTTGACCAAGCTGAAATGTCCACCTTTGTCATTTTTGACTCTAGTTGCTTTAAATACATGTATCTGAAAATAAGATTGCAACCCCTTTTTTCTTCTGAATTCCATTTGCCTGAAAATTTGTCTTCCAACACTTAACTCTTAGTTTTAATTTGTATTTTTGAGGCTTGGTGTGTTTCTTGAAGACAGCAAATGGAAGGCTTGTGTTTTTTAATCCAATCAGACAGTCATCAGTCCCTCTTCAGTGGGGAATTCAAGCCATTAACATTTATTGGGAAAAATAACATTTATTGAGATCATTGATAAGTGTGGTAGCATTCTATTCATCTTATTTTGTGAAAGTCTATTGTTTAGTTTTATCTTTTGCATCATTGTGGAAGCTAGGTTCTGTCCTTTAATTTCTGGGTGCTTACTTCGCTGGTGGTACATTGTGATGGTCAATGTGTAGAACAGGTTGAAGTATTTCCTATAGAGCTGATCCTGTTGTGGCAAATTTCCTCAAAGTTTGCATATCAGTAAAAGATTTAATTTCTCCATCAATTTTAAAGCTTAGCTTAGCAGGATATAGAATTCTGGGCTGGAAATTGTTCTGTTTAAGTAGATTAAAAGTAGATGATCATTGTCTTCTGGCTTGAAAAGTTTCATTAGAGAAGTTGGAGGTCACCCTGATGGATTTCCCCCTGTAGTCAATTAGCACTTACTCCTAGCAGTTTGAAGAATCATTTGTTTTATCTTCACTTTGTACAGGTTCATTGCAAAGTGTCTTGGAGAAGCTCTATTAGAGTTAGGTGACCTGGTGTCCGATATCTCTCTGAAAGGAGTGTGTCAGAATCTTTGGTGATATTTGGGAAATTTTCATTTATAATATTCTCTAGTATGGCTTCCGTTCCCCTGGGGCATTCTTCTTCCCCTTCTGGGATACCTGTAACTCATATGTTTGAACACTTCATAAAGTCCCATAATTCTGTCAGTGAATGTTCTGCTTCCTCTCTCTTTTTTTTCTGCCTCTTGATCTGAGTTATCTCAAGAGTTTTGTCCTCTACCTCTGATATTCTTTCTTCTGCATGGTCTAATCTGTTATTGATACTTTCTATTGCATCTTTAGGTTCCCTAATTGACTGTTTCAGTTCCTTCAGCTCTGCTATATCCTTTCTATATTCTTCATATTGTTCATCTCTTATTTGATTCTGTTTTTGGATTTCCTTTTGGTTATTTTCCACTTTCTCAGGATTTTCCTTCATTGTTTTTATCATCTGTATTTTAAATTACCCTTCTGTAATTTCTAATATTCCTTAATAGGTGGAATCCTCTGCAGTAGCTACCTCATTGTCCCTTGACAAGGAGGGGTGGGTTGCTATGGACTAGTTTTTCATAGTGGCAGGATTTTTCTGCCATTTCTTTCTCATGAGTGTTTTCTTTTATCTGTTTCCTTGCCTTAATTTTCCTTTCACTTTCTCTTGCTCTTTAATTTACCATGCCTCTGACCTAAGGTTTTGATGAGTCTTTTTAGTACAGGACTAAAAGGAGGAGAAGATTGAAGAGCAAGAAGGAAAAAATATTTTAAAAAGAGAAAAGAGAAAGGAGAGGGAGCGAGTAGAAGGGAATATTGAAAAACAGAGGAGAGGCACAGAAAGAGGAAGACAAGGGTAATAAAGGTGTACAGTAGGATACTTAACACACACCTTATAAAACCCCCAACCTCTGGGGGTGCTGGTTTTGGTGTTTTCCTGGAGGTCAGAAGGTCTTTGCCAGCCTGAGCAGACATGATACCCCAAAACAAAAATACTATAAATCAAACCAAAACAAACAAACAGAAAACCTTACAGGATAAAATTGGGGGAAACCCAAATAACAGCTGCAGAAACACTAGCAAAAATGAAGTTCTTCTTATTAAAGAAGGCCACAATGGAAAAGTATATTTACACTAGAAAAATGAAGAAAGAAAAAAAGGGGGAAAAGTTGAAATAAAAAAAAACAAAGAAGTATATATATCTTGCTGAATATTATCTGGGCAACAGGTGATCTTTTGGAGTATGAGATGCTAATCACAAAGCTGATACAGCTGTATAAGATGGAGACTGGTGGGCTCTGCTGACTTCTTTGACCTCAAATCCTGCAGGGTTGAGAGCTTGAATCTCCCCTCAGTCTGCTTAAAAGACACTTTAAACTGTTAACCTTGGCTAAGCAGAGGCTTTCCCAGGAAAGTACGTGTCACTGGGATCTCTCCTGAAGTGGGTTCCCACTTATGTGGTGCACCAAAACCAGACTCATTCCATGCACCTGAGGCCTGAGACTGCAAGGCAGCTCTCCTCTGTTCAGCTGAATAATCAAAGCTCTGCTCTTCTCCTCCATCTCAGTCCCAGCCTTTGGTGCTGTTCACAGTTACCAGATCACTTACCCAAGGTCTCCCAGATGGGCCTCAATCTGCCACCCTAAGAGCAGAGCCTGCAGGGCAGCTCTCCCACAATGGCCGCTTGTAGCCCACAGCCAAACAATGATAGCTCTGTTCAGGCCCAGCAGCTCAGTTCTAGACCCTGGACAATGCTTAAAGTCACCTGCACTCATGCCCAAGTTCTCCCAAGGTAATTCACCCAAGCGCCTAAGTCCAAAAACCAAAACAACCTGTAGGGAAGGCCTTCCCTGTCTGCAATCTCACTGCTGTTGTAGCTGCAGCCATGGCAGGCACCTTGGCCTCAGACTAAATGAACTCAACCACTTGCTACTTCTCCACTGCTCTTGTTCTACTCCTGGGGTCCAATAGTCTCTCAGTGTCTCTCTGCATCCCCAAAGGGATGTTTCTTGGCAGAGCCCACAAGCCTGAGGTACCTGGAGTCTTCTCTCCTCAATCTCACTGAGCTCAGTGGCAAAGAAGCTGTTACTTTGCCGCTGCCTTGCTTCTCCCCCTTTCCTGTAGAGACTCTTAAAGCTAAGTATTATCTTAAGAACTGTCTGAGTCTGTAGGTAGGAATACTAATGTTCTCGTTGGGTGAACCTTAGCCTTGAAATCCAGAACTTGCAGATATTTGTAAGTGACTGGTAAATGGTTTTATTCTCTTATACTGAACCCAACCTTAACTTTGTCTCTGTCAGTGTAAGGGACCCAGAAAGCCATAAACATATACAAGGTAGCTGATATCATGCAGAAGTCAGATAAAAGCCCTAGGAATTTCTATGAAAGACTATGTGAAACATAAAGACTGGCCAAACCATTATATAAAGTTACTAAGAGAGAATGAACCAATTGAATAGAAATACAGTTAACCAAAAGTCTTCAAGAAACTAAAGAAAAAACCATGGGCAGTCCTGATGCCAGGCCTCCCTGACCTGGCCAAGCCATTTAAATGGTACCGGTCAGAAAAAAAAAAAAAAAAAGAAAGAAAGAAAGAAAAGGTGTCCCATGATCACATTAATGTACACAGCTATGATTTAATGAAAGAAAGAAAGAAAGAAAGAAAGAAAGAAAGAAAGAAAGAAAGAAAGAAAGAAAGAAAGAAAGAAAGAAAGAAAGAAAGAGAACAGTAGGGGGAGTGCTCACTCAGAACGTAGCATCCTGGGCAGGACCAGTTGTTTATCTCTCTAAGCAACTTGACGGGGTCTCAAAAGGATGGCCCCCATGCCTAACAACACTTGCAGCCAAATGTTATTGATAAGCCAAACATAAGTTGACTTTGGGACAAAATTTAAAAGTCTGGGTACCACAGGCAATGGTCATTCTTATCAACACCAAAGAGTATCATTGTTTAACCAACTCATACCTCACTGAATATCAAAAATTATTGCATGAAAATCTGAAATTGGTTATAGAGGTTGCATGCATAAGGTCATGCACTTAGGATAGAGGCAAAAGAAAATTGAGAGGCTTCTGAGGAAATACTTTTACATTCCCCCTTTGGCCACCCTTGCCAAGAAAGCCAGCATTGCATGACATGCCACCAACACAATGCTAGACGTGGACCATCCCTGGCAACTGAAACCCAATCCTACAGGGAAGCCCCTTTTGAAGATGTGCAAATGGACTATACTGAGTTGTCCAGATGTAGAAGAAACTGGTGCTTACTAGATCTGGTCTGCATGCACTAGGAATAGATGGAAGCCTTCCCCACCAGGATAAAGAGGACTCCTGAAGTAGTAAAAGTTTGCCCAGAGAAATCATCCCAGGATTTAGGTGATCATTTTGCTTTAAATTTGACAATGAGCTAGCCTTCATAACAAAAATAGTACAAATGGTAGCTAAAGTTTTAAATAGCACCTAAAAACTATATGTGAAATGTAGGCCTCAAAGCTTGGGCAGGGTAGAGTGTATAAACAGGGCATAAGAGCAGGAATCAGTAAACTCTGCCAGCAAACAGAGCTTAATTGTGTACAGGCCTTGCCACTGGTCTTGTTCAAACCGGCCTCTGTCAATACTCTGCAATTCAGCAGGGACTTCTGAAAGAACTGAAAGAGACTGAATTGAACAGGAAGTTAGAAACCCTAGGAAGAGTAGCAAGGAAGATCTCCACTTGAGTAATTAACCATGTTCTGTTTAGTCTTTTGTATCTGTACATCCTTTCTCTCCAGAGGATCAAGTCTAGGTCAAGAATCAGAACCTAGTCCCCCTCAAACCAGTTCCCCTCAAACCAAACCATCATCCTGCCCACACACACAGCAGTGAAGATAGAAAGGATCCTTGCCTGGATTCATCACAGCTGGCTTAAAAGAGGTTTACTGTCCCATAAGAAGCAAAGGTAACTTTTAAGATAGTCAACATGCCCTGATCCAGCCACATTCTGAGAGCTGGCTGGTCAACACATGGTTGAAGCCTGAGGAAACTCCTTGTAGGACTTGTCTTAATTGAACTTGGAACTTCGGGACAAGGGGAGGAGAGATGTGTTTCAATGCACCCACACCACTGAAATAGGACAAAGGGTGACTCCTTTATAGCTTTTATGAATGTGAAGACACCTAGAAGGGAGCTTGTATTCACAATCAGATACAATACTCAGCAGATGACACAGGGAAAAGTGAAAACCCACATATATTAGCACCCCCACCATGGTACAATTAAAGTCTGAATAGAGAATGTGAGAGAAGTCATAGTCCCTGAAATCTAAATGTTGGTCCAGACTAGGTAAATAGGAAAGCCCAGCCAGGCAACTCTGAAGTTTAATGCCTGCAGCGCCATGTGAAGGTGCTGCAGTAGAAGGAGTGAGAAAATTCCTAGCCCTGTTCTAAAGCTTATTTGATTAAAACACCTGGGTGGGCTCAATACCTGTACCTCAGAGGCTAGGACACCAGCCACATACCCCAGAGCTGGCAGGCTCCAACCCAGCCCAGGCCTGCCAAATAACAATGACAACTACAACAACAATAACAACAAAATAGCTGGACATTGTGGTGGGTGCCTCTAGTCCCAGCTACTTGGGAGGCTGAGGCAAGAGAATCATGTAAGCCCAAGAATTAGAGGTTGCTGTGAGTTGTGATGCCATAGCACTCTACTGAGGGTGACATAGTGAGACTCAGTCTCAAAAAAACAAACAAACAAACAAAAAAACCCGGAAGACTACTTTAGTCACCATCCTGACCAGACCAGTTATTTTTCTCCTGTTAGAACATCTCAACATCTCAGCAGGGCATGTTGACTATTTTACTAGCCATGGTAAAACTCATAATAATAACTTGGTACAGCCATATTCCTGCACAAGATGAGTCAATGATTTGACTCTGGACATAAGAACAGTGGGGAAAAGGAAAGGCCAAACAGATCCCAATTTGCACTCTTTCCCCCTCTTCTTCAGTACCCCATTCAGCACATAGGCCTTGCAGAAATGGGCTGTTAAACCAACATATCCTATGGAGACAGGAGATTAGCCCAGAGTTACAGCAGACCCTTGTAAAATACCATTCCTATCCTGGATTCTCCTCGTAACAAATCAACTCTCTACCGTATAGCTCTAACCTTGCAAGACCTCATTTCGCTCTAAGGATTCCATCACTACCCTCCACATCAACCAAAATAAAGGTATAAAACCTTTCTTCCATTGCCATGTGAGCACTGAGAATTTTCAGATGTGAAACTTTCTTGGTCACCCAGTCAATAAAGGACCTCATGCTCAATTCAAACAGTGTGCTGGTGTTTTCTCTGTAATTCCACTAATGTTAGGTACAACAGGGAAAGGTTCATTATGAATTAATGAACTTAAAAAAGAGTTTACAGAAAAGTTCCACTCAAATACCACAATAGTGTTAATAATAATAGCCAGGCACTATGTTAAGCACTTTACATGACTCAGTTAATCTTCTCAAATGCCTTGTGATGTATCATTGTTGTATATTTTTCTGGAATGGCCATCAGAGCTGTCATCTGATGATAAATTTCATGAAATTATCCTAGAAAAAGTGCTTTGGAGGGTAGACTAGGTGCTGGTGTTGGTGCATAGCTTCCTTAGGCAAGTATCTCAAAGGTGACTGTAGTGATATTCAGCAGTGAAGTATATAGCACTCTTTCTGAGCTTGTAAATACAGGAAACTTATATGAGGGGGGCAATAATGTGAATATGACTTTTGAGACCTGTGTTCTTAATGAATTAAGGAGACACGATAATTACAGCTTTACTCACTGGAGTCAAGGCATCGCAGGCCCAGGGATTTGGAGCCAATTTGTAAAATGATTGCTCCCCCTTCCTTTCTCCCTGTGGTATTTTTGAACAACAAAAACAAAAACTGGGAAAGTAAGAATCCACATTTATTGAGCTTGCAAGGTTACCAGGCCCATAAGCATTTTACATGTTCAAAACAACTTTTCAATTATAACCATAATAGACCCTTACAGCAACCTTGACAGGCAGGCAGAATTTGTGTGTTGCTCCTTATTTTCTCCCAGAAAATTGAAGCTGAAGAGATGGAGTCAGGAGCTTCTTGTTCGGGGGTAACCACAGCAGCCCCAACTCATAGTTTCCCAACTCCTAGCATGATGTTCTTCCACGACATCAGTAAGACTCCCTGAAATGTAAAATCTTCATGGGCACCCACGGCTATTATCCATGATGTTAGCCTTTGATGCTGAGAAATGGAGCATATAATGGTACTTTGTTTATTGATTCACTTCACTGACCAAGAGCATATCCCATTCCTTTTTAGTATAAATAAGCCTCTTGTCTTCTCAAAGAAATGCCAAACCTCTAGAGTCTTCCCTTAAAGATGGCCCTGAGCAGGAAGATGTTTTATTTTGTTTTTACTTTGTCCTTCATTTTGGCTCAATTACTATCAGGTAAATGCAAATGGAAAGGAGTTTGATGGGGCAGATGATAAAGCTTGATGAATCTTTTATTTATCACCCTGAAATTGACAGTAAAGATCAACCCTTCAAGCTTGCTTTGGCAGCACATATACTAAAATTGGAACAATACAGAGAAGATTAGCATGGCCTCTGCACAAGGATGACTTGCAAATTTGTGAAGCATTTAATAATTTAAAAAATACAGCTAAAGCAAAAAAAAAGAAAAAAGATCAACCCTTCATGGTGCTTCTCATGGGGATTTCTTGGCCTGCTGGGGCATTTTCTAAGAGCAAACTGCCTGTGATATTTTACATTTTGTTTGTGTTAATGTGCTAGCCTAGAAAAATAGAATGGAAGAAAGATTGCAATCTGTGATCTGCTATATCTTGACATCCCACTACATGTGTAAAGTTGGGAATACTGCTCTATACAGTATTTTTTCCTGTGTCAACTTTAATTTTCAAAATGTGTATTGTTTTGAATTTAGAGTGCCAGGCAGGAATTGATTATTCCCAGCCATTTCCAGGAGGTAAGTTAAATCCATTCGTATATGATTTTTCCTTTCCTTTTAGGAACTCTGGACCTATTAGCTATTTCTGACTTCTGGAGAGAAAGAGGGGCTAGAGACAGTAATGAAAATATAATTATCTGAGGAATCAGTCCACTAACTCTATTTTCTTCTTTTCTCTTGTTCCTAGTATTATATTTGGATTTTTTCATCTCACAGAGAAATGTCTTTATTGCTGGATTGTGATTCAGCTGTAGATATTTGGACCCTATGTCTTTTCCATTAGCTCATAACATTAACTAAACCAAGGCCATAGATTTAATCTTGTCCAAGCCAATTAGCACTGCTCTGAGAACATGCCTGCACATCTCCTATGAACTCTTCTCCTAAATCTAGTAAAAATAAATGCATGCTGTTGGTTGAAGAGGCTCAAATAAAAGAATGGTTCAGAGAAAACACAACATAATTACAGAAGATCCGTAATGAATAGACCACAGAACTTTTTTGGTGAGAACTGAATCTAAATTGCTTAACTCCATCTTCAATAATTTCTCTGCAACCACAAGGTATCCCTCTCATTTTCACCTAGCAAACTTCACAGTGGTATCAAGTATGCATTTTTTTAGTTCTGTAATGTAGATGTCATTTTGCCTGCCCGTGGCATGCTTTTGACCCATGTTAAGATTATAAAGACTTGGGGAACATGTATTGTGATTCTTCATTAAGAATGTACTCTTTCCAATTCCATACTACAACAGGCATGAGCTCATTGAAAAACCTGAACTGTCTATTCATAATTGCTAAATCATGGAAAAAGCCCAAGTGCCCATCGATCCACGAATGGATTAACAAATTGTGGTATATGTACACCATGGAATATTATGCAGCCTTAAAGAAAGATGAAGACTTTACCTCTTTCATGTTTACATGGATGGAGCTGGAACATATTCTTCTTAGTAAAGTATCTCAAGAATGGAAGAAAAACTATCCAATGTACTCAGCCCTACTATGAAACTAATTTATGGCTTTCACATGAAAGCTATAACCCAGTTACAACCTAAGAATAGGGGGAAGGGGGAAAGGGAGGGGAAGGAGGGGGGAGGTGGGCAGAAGGAGGGGGATTGGTGGGATTACACCTGTGGTGCATCTTACAAGGGTATATGTGAAACTTAATAAATGTGGAATGTAAATGTCTTAGCACAATAACTAAGAAAATGCCAGGAAGGCTATGTTAACCAGTATGATAAAAATGTGTCAAACGGTCTATGAAACTAGTGTATGGTGCCCCATGATCACATTAATGTACACAGCTATGATTTAATAAAAAAAAAAAGAAGAAGAAAAGAAAAATCTGGGCTGTGTTTTTCTTTCTCTTAACAATTTTGTTATTGAATCATAACTATGTACATTAATGCATTTATGGGGTACAACGTGCTGATTTTATATACAATTTGGAGTGCTTACATAAAACTGGTTCACATAACCTTCACCTCACTTACTTAATTATTGTGTTATGACATTTATACTCTACTCTTAATAAATTTGACATGTATCCTTGCAATATGCACCATAGATGAGGTCCCCCAATTACCCTCCCTTCACCCATCCTCCAGCCTACCCTCCCTTCACCCTACTCTATAGTTGTATTTTATCCTTCATATGAAAGTGTGGGTGATATATATTGGTTTCATAATAGTACTGAGTACATTGGATACTTTTTCTTCCATTCTTGAGATACTTTACTAAGAAGAATATGTTCCAGTTCCATCCACGTAAACATATTTGAAGTAAAGTCTCCATCTTTTTCTATGACTGCATAGTATTCCATAGTATACATATACCACAGTTTATAAATCCATTCATGGATTGATGGGTACTTGGGCTTCTTCCAGGACTTGGCAATTATAAATTGGGCTGCAATAAACATTCTGGTGAAAATATCTTTGTTGTAAGTTCTGCACCTGGGGCTCAAGCCGCTAAAGTGCCAGCCACATACACCTGAGCTGGCAGGTTCGAATCCAGCCCGGGCCCGCCAAACAACAATGACGGCTGCAACCAAAAAATAGCTGGGTGTTGTGGCAGGCCCCTGTAGTCCCAGATACTTGGGAGGTGGAGGCAGGACAATTGCTTGAGCCTGGGAGTTGGAGGTTGCTGTGAGCTGTGATGCCACAGCACTCTAACCCGGGTGAAAGCTTGAGGCTCTGTCTCAAAAAAAAAAAAAAAAAGAAAAAGAAAAGAAAGAAAGAAAGAAAATATCTTTGTTGTAAAATGATTTTTGGTCTTCTGGATATATACCTAATAGAGGAATTGCAGGATCAAAGGGCAGGTCTACTTTTAATTACCTAAGTGTTCTCCAAAAGGAACGTATTAACTTGCATTCTCACCAGCAGTGGTGTCTTGAAAATACTCTTTGTAATCATGCATACAAACCCTCAATTTTTGGGGGGCCTTGGATATATCCCCCATTTTTAGGGAGTTCCTGGAAAGCCATTTCAGCAGTTCTTTCTTGGCACAGGTGAATTTGCTGTTTGTGAGCCCTGTAGGCTGGGTCGGGGCAAATGCAGGAAGATGTGCTTGGAGGATGAGAAGATAGAAGGAAACTGTAGGCTAAATTTTTTCTGCTGCCAGAAGAGGTTCTGATAATCCAGACCAATGCTCTTTTGGCCTTTGAAGCAGGACTGAACATTCAAGGTAGGTCAAGAGAAGTTATGTGGCTTATCCAAGTCACACAGTGAGTGAATTTCAGGATCATTGTGAGTTCTCTCTTTCTCTCTCTCTCTTTGTCTCTTTGCATTATTTCTAAAGATAATCTTTTTAAAAATCAAGAGATGAATGGGTATGTAATAGCTACTCGATCATATACTTGTAGGGTAACATAATTTGTGAATCCATGTTTTATACTTTTCCCATATGACTCAAGATTACCTTATGAGGGAGCTTTTATTAGTCCCACTTATATTTAAAGAAATGGAGATCTAAGAGGCTGTTATTTCCTCAGGGTCATAACTAGGAACCTATAAATGATGTGAATACCAACTCATATTCTGTGTACCTAGCTACATGTATTAATTATCATGTAATTAATAGATAAATGGAAGTGACATCCACATCTAGGTTAATGGAGTTATTCTATTGAATATAAGAAATTTTGGTATTCATGTCATTTCTTGGTATGGCAATGTATTACCATTCATCAATTCTAGTACTTATGGTGTATTTTTAAAACAACTCACATCTACTAAGTTAATGCCTATGGCACCAACTTTGCATTTTTCTTTTTGCCCATGAAAGAAAATCATTAGAGATTAATTTAAAAAGTTCAGTATGAAATGTACAAAAATGATTAACTGTATAACTTTTGCTTGTGAAACAAAATTTGTAACTTTACAAAATCAAGGTCAAAATTACCACTCCTATGACCAATGACTCAAACTTGGTCACTCAGTTTTAACATGTGAGATTGAATGATATTTTGTCAACATTTGGGCATATTGTTTGCTTCTTTGTGCTCAGATCCATTCTTTGTTCTTTTCCTGCTTTCTCCTATAAAATGGGCACTATTCAATGGGAATTACACTTTCCAGGCTTCCTGACTTCTGGCTGGTTTCAGTCAATGTAAGTCTTCCAGGAGAATGGTAGATCAAAGAAAGGTAAGACTCAGGGAATTTCTTCCCTACTATCTCTCTTTTCTGGCTCACCTCAAAGGATAGTCCCTGCATCTGTATTCTTAGCTCCTACCTGGCAGTCTCACTCACAGCTCCTGCTAACCCACATTTGCCATTTATTTTCCTCAAACCACAGGTTTGTGGGGGTTTAATCTGTGGCTGTCTTTAGGGTTGCCTTAATGGTCCAGCTTTGCATTTTTGATTTTTCCAACACTTCATGGTCAGCTGTCCTTATTAAATTTTCTCTCTGGAATGACCTGGTGCAAGGACCCTGAATGATACAACTTTTACATTCACTCCGTTTTCAGGTCTATTTACATATGATCAGTGGCCTTCCAATTGTGAAATCTCAACTGTTTCTTTCATTTCAAAAGAAATTACTGGAGAGAGGTGAGAAGTGTGGCGTCTGGTCTTAAGAGCCTACAGCTGAGTAACCAGGTGACTTACGGGTAGATGTTCTTTGTCCCCAGGTCTCCACAGTGAGGGTGCAGCTGAGGGCTCTCAGAACATCATGTGACTGGGATATTCCTCACCCATTTCAAATCCCATGTTGCTTAATTAAAGAAAAATTAAAATGGTCTGGATGCTTACTGAGGTTTCTTTAATGGAAAGATTTATGCACATGTCTCAAAGTCATACAAAGTGATAGACCAGTGGCTATGCCCTGATGTCACCTTCATAATGACCTTGTATAGTAGCCAGAGGCTAATGGTATAGGATGCAGCATGCTCACCTCATCACAAGTTACCCCCTCTCTTTCTATACTACCCTGTTTCCCCGAAAATAAGACATCCTCCGAAAATGAGACCTACGTACAGGAAAGATAAGATGTCCCCTGAAAATAAGACCTAGCGCATCTTTGGGAGCACACCTTAAAATAAGACACTGTCTTATTTTTGGGGAAACAGGGTATCTCTTCTCTTCTGTACTTTTAGGTCTTTCTATCTAATGTCTCCCTCTTCCCTGAAACACCTAGTTCTTCATAAAGAATAAGGTCTTGATCCTCTTGTTATGTGTAAATTCAGCCTTTTTAGATATCAACTAGAAGTTGATGGTTTCCTCATGGAATTCATGAGGATTCCATGAGATCCCTGTTCTCATTTTCTGTAGTAGCTGATGAAGGGGAAGGTCTCTGAACTATGGGTGGGTCAGAGGTAAATGGGTGGGAAAAAAAGTGATCTAAGGCATCTGATTTTCTCATAAAGTATCTCCACCCTATTTAGTTCTATTAACTCTCTTGTTGAGCATGACTTTTACCCAACTAATTTCTAAAATTGTAGTAATGGTCTTATTATGCTAACCACACATTACTCCTTCTTGGCTCTGGGTTTCATTTCAAAGCTTCCTCACAATACCTGAAAGAGAATGATAAAGCCTATGAAGCAAGGTTGATTAGTTTTGGTTAAACCCCCAAAAGATGGAGGAGAAAACATTATCATTAATTCCCACATTCCCAATTGAGGTACTGGACCACAAATGCAGGATTAGCAAGGAACTGACCACAAAAAGTGCCTGAGACACTTACCTTCTATGCTTCCTTGAAGGCATAGAAAAGTTCTAAAGAAGTCAGGGAAGAAGATTTCTTTGTAAACTGTATGGGTGTGCTATGATTGTGACTTCATTCTACCTCTCAAAGGGAAACATGAGAAAAATGTCACTTCCACGCCAAGCCTTTATGAGACTTATGTGTAGGTAAGTCACCTGCCCACAGTGGCAGGACAAGAAAAGAGTAACAGCAAGAGTAACTGCAGTGGTATATTACACATGACAAGGGATGTGATTCCCATGGACCAAATGAATGTTACACACGGTCTCTTGGTTGAAAGTATCCTAAACGAAAAATAGCCTAGGATGTGGTATATTAGGACAAAGTGACTCAGTATAAAGTCTTCTTAAAGATATAGCCCTGGGAAGAGTGGAGTTGAGGCAAATTCATAAGAGATCATCTAGAAAGAATATTAATCATTCAGGAAACTGCTAAATACTGTGGCCTGAACAGGAGCCTTGGGAGAACATATAAATTTGCCTCAAAAAGAAATTCACCTTAGAATGCTTCTTTAGTTGATTATAGTCATTTGTTGCTGGTATAGTTGATATATAATCATGTAACACTGCCATAGTCATTTGGTTCACTGTATAACAAGATGCCATAAACTTAGCAGCTTCAACAGCACTTATTATCTCACCAATTTTGCTGTTCATTTGTTTGTGTGATGGGTTTATATTCTTTGCCCAGGATTTCACAAGACTGAAATCACTGTGTTGACTGGTCTGTGATCTCATGTGAGGCGAGAGATGCTCCTCCAAACTCATGTGGCAAGAAGCCAATCTGAACAACACTAGCTTCTCTGTCCCATGGCTCCTTTTTTTTTCTTTCCTTTTATTTATGTATTTATTTTTTGAGACAGAGTCTTTCTCTATCACCTTGGGTAAAGTGCTGTGGCATCATAGCTTACAGCAACCTTAAACTCTTGGGCTCAAGCAATCCTCTTGCCACAGCCTCCCAAGTAGCTGAGACTACAGGCACTTACCACAGTGTCTGGATAATTTTTCAATTTTTAGTAGAAGTGATGGTATCCCTCTTGTTCAAGCTGGTCTTGAGCTCCTGAGCTCAAACAATCCTCCTGCTTTAGCCTCCCAGAAAGCTAGAATTATAGACCCGAGCCACCATGCCTGACCTCATGGATCCTTTCAAAAAAGGCAGGCTTCTTCTTAAGAGCCAGAAAGATCATCTCAAAACTCTCTAACTTCTTTTTAGTAGCACTAATGGGGGCAGGTAGTTGAAATAGTGCTATATAAAGTTTTTATCTACTATTTATCATTAATTAAGTTTTTATCTACTATTGATCATTAATTTTTTATCTACTATTGATCATTAATGATTAAGTTGATCCTTAATTCAAACTAGATTTTTATAAATTATAATATTAATTATAACTTCAGGGCAAGTATATAAAAATAACTGAAAATTACATAAAGAAATGTAAGGAAATAAAAATGGTACATTGCACAATATCTATTTAACATTAATAAAAAGAATGGGCTGGGCACGATGGCTCATGCCTGTAATCCTAACACTCTGGGAGGCCAAGGCAGGTGTATTGCTTGAGCTCACAAGTTCAATACCAGCCTGAGCAAGAGTGAGATCTTGCCTCTAAAAATAGCCAGGTGTTGTGGTGGGTGCCTGTAGTCCCAGCTACTTGAGAGACTGAGACAAGAGAATTGAGCCCAAGAGTTTGAGGTTGCTGTGAACTATGACACCATAACAGTCTACTGAGGGTGACAAGTGAGACTCTGTCTCCAAAAATAAAAAAATAAGTAATGGAGAAATAGAAAGGATTATAACCTTTAGAAAATATAACCTTTAGAAAACAAATAGCAAAATGGCAGTAATATAATTACTTTATCAATATTTATGTTAAATGCAAATGATTAAGCACTACATTAGAGATAGGCAAAATGGATTTTTGAAAAGACCGAATTCTGGTTGTCCATAAGATATATTCTTTAGATTCAAGGAAACAAAAGTTTAAAGTAAAAGAATGCAAAGAGATATGCATTTAATAATAATAATTTAAAAAGAGCTGTAGTGGCTATGTTAATAGAACACAAAACAGACCATAAGCAAATTGCTATATAAATAAGTATGAAAGAAAAACATAAAAGAAAAATACAGGCGTATTCTACTGAGGGGGAGATGGGGGGGCAGAAGGGAAAGGGAGAAAAGGAAGGGCGATTGGTGGGTTCTCACCTAATGTACACAATGTGAGGGTATTCAGGATACCACCTGGGCTAAGGGCTCAACTACAACTTAAGCTTTATCTTAGAAACAAAAACAATGTAACCTAAACATTTGTACCCTCATATTAACCTGAATTTTTTAAAAATTGCTATTAGAGTAAAAAAGCAAATTTTATAGTAATAAAAGAGTTATTGAGGCAAAATTACAATTATGAACATACATGCACCTAACAACAGATCCCCAAAATTCAGAAAAACTAACAGAAAGAAAATGAGAAGTAGATAATTCATGTAACATAATCATTTGTACACTCATATTAATCCAAAATTAAAAAAAATAGGTTATTCAACAATGATAGTAGTAGATTTCAACATCTACTTTCAGTAATGGATAGAACAACTAGAAAGCAGATTATTAAGAAAATATAAGATATAGGCGGTACCATACCTCAGTCAGCAGGGCGCCAGCCACATACACCGAGGGTGGTGGGTTCAAACCCAGCCTGAGCCTGCTAAACAACAATGACAACTGAAACCAAAAAATAGCTGGGCTTTGTGGTGGGTGCCTATAGTCCCAGCTACTGGAAGGCTGAGGCAAGAGAATTACTTAAGCCCAGGAGTTGGAGGTTGCTATGAACTGTGATGCCAAGGAACTCTACCCAAGGTGACAGCTTGAGACTCTGTCTCAAAAAACAAAAATTAAGATTTAAACAGCACTGCAAACCAATTAGACCTCACAGACATGCATCTATCCACCAAGAGCAAGATACACGTTCCTATCAAGTTTACCTGATATATTTTCCATGATAAACCATATGTTATGTTAGAAAAACTCAACACATTTTAAAAATTGAAATTATTCAAAGTATATTTTCTGAACACAGAAAAATAACAGAAATAAAATTGGGAAGGTAGGCTCAGTGCCTGTAGCTCAAGTGGCTAAGGTGCCAGCCACATACACCAGAGCTGGCAGGTTCAAATCCAGCCTGGGCCTGCCAAACAACAATGACAACTACAACCAAAAAATAGCCAGGAGGTGTGGTGGGCACCTGTAGTCCCAGCTACTTGGGGGGCTAAGGAAAGATAATCACTTAAGCGATTGGAGGTTGCTGTGAGCTATGATGCCACAGCACTCTACCCAGGGTGACAGCTTGAGGCTCTGTCTCAAAAAAAAAAAAAAATTGGAAAGGTAAAAAATATGTGAAATTAAACAATGTACTCATAAATAAATAGTTGGTCAAAGAAGAAATCACCAGGGATCCTAGAAAATACTTTTAAAAGGAATAAAAATTTATTTATTTATATTACATTTTTTTCATGAGTCAAAATTTTATTTATTCATTTCTTGCATTTGAAGTACTCCTTAATGACATTTTTTGTTGGGACTTCTTGCGTGGGCAAGGCCTAGTTGAGGCCTAGAGGAACTTACTAAGCGTGAGCGGAGTTGGTGCTGTCCGTGCACTTCCACATAGGAGTGACTCAGCAAGACCCGACCTGAAACAGCCTCTGCCTGGATACAAGTGATGGGGTTAGATTTTATTGGCTTGAAGCCTGTCACCTCATTTTACGTACCCCCTCCTTCCTGCTTCCGCCTTTTGCCCCCTAGCCGAAGTGTATAAATATTGCAGCATGTTACAATAAAGGTGAGATCCTGCTTCAACAGCCTCCCGGCTCCGGGTGGTTTTCTTCGAGCTGTCAACACTCGCCATCCCGCTCAGCCCCTGGGACGAGGTGGGGCTGGCCCCGATCTTTTCTCAACTGTGACTGCCGGAGGACCAGGCAGACTGGTGCCCCATGTGAGGAACTCGGCTCCCCACACGAAGATCGCTGACAGGCCAATCGGTCTGCGGGAGAGTGTATTCCCATAAATTATGAGGAACTCTTACTCTAAACTTGACCCCGCTGTAGAGTCTCTTCGAGTTTTGCCCAAGAGTTGAGGGCTTGACCTCTCGGTTAGTCAGGCCTCCCAGGCCTGGGTGTGCTTGCTCTGGATCATGCCCTGGCTTCTGGAGAGCAACCTCTTTGGGACACTTGGGATAGGGTTGGAAGGTTGATTCTGAGAGCTCATATAGAAAAAGGAGAAATCCCCCCTATCGGAGCTCTCCCCACAGTGTCCGCCCTGAAAGGTTGTTTCCCTCCCCATCTGCCCAAGGAGGTGGACAAAGCTCCTCTCCCTCAAGGAGCAGAGAACAAAACCCCCGACACCAGTTGGGACTCAGGTCAGAGTCCCAAACCTGTAAGCCCCACTCCCCCACCAAATCAGCCTCCCTCTCTTTATCCTTCTCTTGATCCATTCGGGAGTGCCCCTTGGCCCCATAAGGAGTCGCACCCTCCGATCACCCCAAACAACCCCTTTTGGTCCCCATCTGTGCCTCCTCCTTATATCGGGGAAAGTGAGGTTGGGGATGGAATGACCCCTCTTTCCGGTCAATGTCAATCCTGGAGGCAATCGCCCTGTGGCCTGGTATCCCTGGGAGCCTCAAGATCTTAAAGACCTGAAAAAGGCAGTCACTGAGGATGGTCCTAATTCACCTTGGGCAGAAACTATCTTAGAAGGGCTAGCCCATCGGGCTTGTGTTGCCCGCGACTGGAAGTAGCTTGCCAAAGCTGTGCTCCCTGGTTCTTCCTTCCTTAAATGGATGGCTTTCTTTCAGGAGGAATGTCGTGTATATGGGGAACATAACCAAGCCGCCCGACCTGTATACCTATCACCTATGGCATGCTTTGTGGCACAGCGGATCAATTTTCCACTGGCCTCCAACAAGCTACCATCCCCCTCCCACCCCACCCCACCCCACCCCCACCCCCGCCTATCAAGACCAGGTCAGGGCCTGTGGGCTAGCTGCTTGGAAAAAATTTGATGAGGGCCCAATGGAGTCCCCAATATCAGGAATCATTCAGAAGGGCACTGAGGACCTCTCTACATTCATTGACAGGGTCCAGAAAAGTTTAAAAAACAGGTTCCCTGCCAGCAAAATGTGCAATTGTTTCATTTGCTCCCTAGTTTGGGAAGGCATGACCAAGAAGTGCAAGCTTGCTTTGTGCCAGGCTTAGAAACCAGTCCATAGAGAGATGGATTATTGCTACCCAAGATGTTGGTACTGTGTCTCACCACACGAGGGTGATGGTCTCCGCATTATAGGCTAACCGCCAGGAGGAGCTTCAAACGCTCATTAACGCCTTGCAGTTAGCCCTCACACCAGGCAAGTGGACGTGCTTTGGGTGTGGCAGAGAAGGACACTTCCGGCAAGAATGCCCTAGCCAGCCTAAAGCCCCTTCCGCCTCCACAGGTGGAGACGGACCCCGGACCCCATGCCCCCGTTGTAAAAAGGGTTTTCATTGGGCCCACGACTGTAAGTATAAATTTAATATCAAAGGTGAGCCTTTAAACTCCCAACGGGGCTGGCCCCGGCCCCGTTAAATAAGGGGAGCCGACCTGTCCAAGCTCACTGGACCATCCCTCTCATCGCTGGCCTGAGACCGAAAATGGCTGTTTCAATAGGGGACAAACCCTTTAAATTCCTCATTGATACTGGAGCAGATCGCACAGTCATTAGAAAGGAAGAAGTGCCCATGTCCTGGCAGCTAATTCCTGGACCACCCCTGGTAGGGGTGGGTGGCCAATCTACATCATGGGAAACTGCCAACTGGCTCCCCTGGGTAGACCCTAGTGGAAACAGTGGAGCAATCCGCCCACTCGTAGTCCCTGGCTTAACCGCCAACTTCAGGGTCAAGATATTTTAGGCGAAGCTGAAGCATGTATTACCACTGACCATAAGGTTCTTTATGACAACCTTTCAAACCATGACAGAATCAAGCAGCCGCCTCAACAACAACATAAAAGCCAGCCCAATCTAACACATAATTTGCTCCCTGAACCAAAATTACACATTTTTTTCCCGGGGTTCACCCCCAAACCTAAGGGCCACTGCTCGTCTCCCAGTATTCCAAATACAGTGGATACCCGGAGACCCTGTGTGGGTAGAACAGTGGCCTCTTCCTACGAATAAACCCCAACAACTGCTTGTGTTAATCAAACAGCAAATATATCAAGGACACCTAAAACCTTCTGCTAGTCCTTGGAATTCCCCTGTTTTCGTTATTAAGAAGCCCAATGGTTCCTGGAGGTTTTTACAAGACCTTAGAAAGATAAATGATAGAATGATACCTTTTGGAACCCCCCCAAGGGGCCTTCCCTGGATCCTGGCAATTCCCTCAACTTACCACCTAACCATCATCGATATTAAAGACTGCTTCTTTTCCATCCCCCTTCACCCTAATGACACTGAAAAATTTGTTTTTTCCGTACCCTCAAGTAATTTTCAGAAGCCAGACTTAAGGTTTGAGTGGACAGTGTTACCCCAAGGGATGGCTAACAGCCCCCCTATTTGCCAATACTATTTCACACATATTTTTACCCCATTAATAGAACACCCAGATGTATTATTCTATATTTATATGGATGATATCATCATAGGAAATCCTACTCCACATGGCCTCCAGGAATTTACTGCTAAATGTCTCAACATTCTCCAACTAAATAACTTCCAAGTCACACCCAAAAAAATACAAACTGTCCCCGCTTTCAAAATCTTAGGATCTATCCTTTCTTTAGATTCTATTTCCCCCATTAAGCCCCAGCTAGTCTTTCAAAACATTTATACCTTACCCCAATTCCAGAGGTTATTGGGGGAGATTAATTGGCTCCAACCTTGGATTCCCATTTCTATGGAAGAGTTAATTCCCCTATTCGATCTCCTTAGAGGCCGTGATTTGGCCTCTCAAATTACAGTCCCGCCCCACTGTTTATCTATCCTCACAAAAATCCAACTATCCATAGATAAAGCCTCCCTCAAGAGATTTGATCCCCACATCCCTCTTACTCTTTATCTTTTCCCAGGGGAAACTTTATGCACTGCCCTTCTGGCCCAAGAAGGGGAGCCTATCCACTGGATCCATCTTTCAGTGGGAGGGGTCCCCAGAGTGTATTTCATGATCAATCAAATTGCTGACTGCATCATTAAGGGAAGAGACACAGCAGTCAGATTATTCGGTATTGAACCCCATTTCATCATTACCCCATATAGGGCCACTGACTTTTCCTGGCTCCACAGGAATAACAACAGAATTGCATTGGCACTTGAAGGATTCCTTGGCCAAATTGACTATCACTATGGACCCTATAAGTGGATGAACTCTTTCTCCCAATTAACTTGGAAGCCTCCCTGATTATTCCTTGCTCACCCTAACCCTAATTTCCTCACTATTTTCACGGATGGGGGGCGCCTGGGAGCTTCTGTAATTATTTATCCACCCCTGCTCCAAGCACAAGAGCCCACACCTTTGAAGTCCCTTTTACAAGAACTTGAAGGATCAGTTCAGTTCAAAGAACTCTTTGCAGTAGTTATGGCATTGAATGCCATCACCAAACCTTTCAACTTATTTTCAGATAGCCTCTATGTTGTGAAACTTCTACCACAATTAGTAGAAGCTCATATTAGATTAGACTCCAACCCCATTTCTCCCTTAATGATCCAAGCTAGAACTTTACTCAAACAAAGATCTAATCCTATCTATATACAACATCTCTGAGGACATCAGAGTCTACCAGGATTCTTAACAACCGGCAATAAATTAGCCAATCAATTAGCTTCTCAACCCCAATGTAATACAGTTATAGAAGCCACTCATTTCCATCAACTCACTCATACCAACTGGAGAGGACTAAAACATAAATACCCCCAGGTTCCCACCAAAGACTTAAAAAAGATCATTCACACCTGTCAATCTTGCCAACCTTTTCTCCAAGTTCCCCCACTTCAACCCGCAGGGACCAACCCACGGGGCCTCTGGCCTAACCACGTCTGGCAAACAGATGTCACTCATTATGCCCCTTTTGGAAAATTAAAATATATTTTCGTGTCTATCAACACTTTTTCCCATGCCTGCTGGGCATCGGCACATGCAGGAGAAAAAACTAAACATGCTATAAGCCATATGCTCCAATGTTTTGCCACATTAGGCCTACCCAACCAAATCAAAACCAATAACGGTCCCTGCTTCACAAGTAAACCTTTTACTACTTTTCTCCAAACTTGGAAAATTTCTCACTCCACTGGTATACCCTATAACCCCCAAGGACAAGCAATCATAGAAAGATTCAACCATGGGAGGCGCCTGTGGCTCAGTGAGTAGGGCGCCAGCCCCATATGCTGAGGGTGGCGGGTTCAAACACAGCCCCGGCCAAACTGCAATAAAAAAATAGCCGGGCGTTGTGGCGGGCGCCCATAGTCCCAGCTGCTTGGGAGGCTGAGGCAAGAGAATTGCGTAAGCCCAAGAGTTAGAGGTTGCTGTGAGCCATGTGATGCCACGGCACTCTACCCGAGGGCGGTACAGTGAGACTCTGTCTCTACAAAAAAAAAAAAAAAAGAAAGAAAGATTCAACCAAACCCTTAAGAGCCAATTACAAAAACAAAAGGGAGAGTCAATACCCCCACATGATCAACTCAAGAAGGCATTATTCACATTAAATATTTTGAATTTTTCCAGAGATGACTCACGTCTCTCTCCGTTTCAAAAGCACTGGTCTTCTGCAGTCACCTACAGCTCCATTTGGGTCAGATGGCAGGACCCGCTCACGGGAGCATGGAGAGGCCCAGACCCCCTGCTTACAGCAGGGAGAGGATTTGGGTGTGTTCCTGCAAACTGAAAACAGACCTATTTGGATTCTGGCACACAATCTCAAATATTTGCCCCAGCCGGAACACACTGATCACCCTTCATCCAGGGAGTCTGACACCCCTGTGACCCCCCCCTCCTATTTTTTCCCCAGATACTGCTCACAATGAGGATTCGGATGCTGACACCTTTATTCCTCTCCCTATTGATGATGTTCATCCAACCCAGTGAGCAGGAGCTTGATGATACCACTGCCGCCAAAGCACTCCTGCAGAGGACGTACCGTAATCCTTGTGGCTGTTCCACAGGAACAGTTTCTGCCCTCCCAGCTGGATTGGTAGGATTAGGCCAGACACTCTCCACAGTTGACTGTGGAGACAAGTTAGCATATCACCACCTCGTAGCACAACCTACAGGCGCTACCGCTGGCTGGTACTGTGTGCCTAAACCAAAGATTATACCCTCAGTGGGAGGGAGGCCAGGTCCTTGCCCGCCCGAATGCACTGTATTCCACTTGACTATGCATGCCGCCTGTTATGATCAGGCCCAGCAGTGCACCTCTAACAACCAAACCTATTGGACAACTGTCAGAAAACAAGCAGGGGCCCCTAGTTCATCCACAGGGACAGGCAACTTAGCTACTGCTTCCTGTCCTGGGAATGCTGGACAAACTGTATGCTGGAATTTAGAGGCACCCATCGGGTACACAGCTGGCGGGGGGGTGTACAGGACGACATCCAGAAAGCTAGAGTCCAAAAGATGATAGAACAGGATCTTAAGTCCAGATACCCTAAGCTCAGTTATCAACCATGAGTTTTACCCGAGAGGTGAGGCAATTTGGCCCTTGACCCCCTTACTGAGGATGTCCTTAGTCTCACCTTTTCCCTTTTAAATAGTACAGCTCCCACCCTTGCTGAAGATTGTTGGTTGTGTTTACGCTCTGGCCCCCCTCGACCCATAGCTATAATCACTAATTCATCCATCTACAACTATTCTAGTGCAGCTTTCAATTGTACATTGGTACCCCCTATTCAAATACAAGCTTACCCATCGTTTCCAGGAACATGTGTTTGGGCCAGCCCTTACCCAAATGTGTCCAGAGTCGATCTTGGACAAGTCCCCCTTTTGTACTATTTTTCAAATTCTACTCCAGAAGTTGATGGCCCATTTTGCATCCCCCCTACCCCCTGTTCGGCATGGTTTTTGTTTGTGGGGGAGGATTAGCTTATAGTTTTTTGCCTGTCAATTGGACAGGTTTGTGTGCTTATGCCCTGTTAACACCTGATGTAGATATCATTCCTGGAACCGAGCCCCTCCCCATCCCGGCATTTGACCACATTGGGGGGAGAGCCAAGAGAGCAATTCACATGATCCCTCTCCTTGTTGGGTTAGGGATCACCACTGGAGTGGCTACGGGAGCCACAGGACTGGGCCTTACTGTCCAATTCCATCAAAAACTCTCTCTTCAATTAATCAATGACATTCAGCTCCTATCAGATACCATTCTTGATTTACAACAACAGCTTGATTCACTAGCTGAAGTAGTGTTACAAAATAGACGGGGGTTAGATTAATAAACTGCCAAAAAGGGAGGCATTTGTTTATTTTTACAGGAGAAATGCTGTTTTTACGCTAATAAATCTGGAATCATCCAAAACAAAATTAGAGCCCTGCAAGAAAACTTAGAAAGAAGGAAGAAGGAACTCCTTGAAAATCCTCTATGGACTGGTCTACATGGCTTGTTACCCTGTTTCCTCCCTTTACTCGGCCCCCTTGTATCACTCATGTTACTTCTTGTTTTTGGACCTTGCATTATTAATAAAATCACCCGGTTCATCCAAAGTAGAATAGAGGCAATACCTTTAAATCAGGTCGAGGTCCACTACCACCGACTCATTAACTGAAAGGCTGACTCTTACCAATGACCCCTTCCCTTCGTGTTTCCCATGACGGGTAAGATCCCAGATGAACTGGGACAACCTAAGACAGGACATGGAGAGGTTCCCCAGTAAACTGATGTCATAGTGCCCAATGATGGGTAAGTTCCCTCTGCAATCAGTCAACCTAAGACAGGGACCAAACCTCAGATGTTTGCATCCCGATGATGGGTAAGACTGAGAATGCGAGAGTGGACAACCTAAGACAGGGACTATGTATAGCCAGTAACTGTAGTATTGTACAAAAACAAAAGGGGGAGTTGTTGGGCCTTCTCGCATGGGCAAGGCCTACTTGAGGCCTAGAGGAACTTGCTAAGCCTGAGTCAAGTTGGTGCTGTCCCCGCACTTCCGCATAGGAGTGACTCAGCAAGACCCGACCTGAAACAGCCTCTGCCTGGATACAGGTGACGGGGTTAGATTTTATTGGCTTGAAGCCTGTCACCTCATTTTACGTACCCCCTCCTTCCTGCTTCCGCCTTTTGCCCCCTAGCCGAAGTGTATAAATATTGCAGCGTGTTACAATAAAGGTGAGATCCTGCTTCGACAGCCTCCCAGCTCCGTGTGGTTTTCTTTGAGCTGCCAACACTCGCCATCCCGCTCAGCCCCTGGGACGAGGTCGGGCTGGCCCCGATCTTCCCTCAACTGCGACTGCTGGAGGACCGGCAATTTTTGGCCTGAGATTCTTTGCCATAGTCCTCAACTACTACCTAGCTGTAGCCAATCAATTTACTGGGTTTCTCTTGTCAATTTTACAAAGATGTACCCATTCCCCTAGTTTCTTGTTGTCACTAAATCCTAATTAGGTTGATTTGGTGTTCAGCACCAAGGGCCTCCACCAATTTGACATACATAGGCTCATCACCATTATATGCAAGGACACAAAGATGGGCTTTGGCAGCTTTGTGGATTCCATGTGCAAAGCCATCGTGGATGAGGGTGGTCCTCTGCACTCTTGTAAAGCAGTGTTAATGTCCATTACACCTCCAGCAGCAATTCATTCCTAAGCCATGGTGGAGGGTTAGAGGTGAAGCTGAATCTTGAATTCACAGAATCCTATGTCTCTGCCCTACTTGGAAGCAGCAGAGAAAGAGAGGGAAGGGAAATTTAAACAAATAGACATACGAAAACTTATGGGATACAGCTAAATCAATGCTTTATGAAAAATTTGTAGGTATAAATGCCAATATATAAAAAGAAGAAAGATTTCAAATCAACAAATTAACCTTACATCTTAAGAAGCTAATAAAAGAGTCAATTAAACACAAGCAAGGGAAAGGAAGAAAATAATAAGTATTTGAGTGGAAATAAGTGAAGCAGAGACAAAGAAAACAACAGAGAAAACAAATCAACAAAGCTAAAACTAAAATTTGTCTTTTGAGTTATCAACAAAATTGAGAAACATCTAACTAGTCTAAGAAAAACAGAAAAGAATGACACAAATTTCTAAAATCATGGATGAAAAAGTGGGTGTTACCACTTATCTTATAAAAATAAAAATTTACAATGTGTTCTATAAATATAAATTCTATTGACATGTTGTTCAGACTATCCATATCTTTGCTAATTTTTCTCCAACTGATCTACCAATTACTAAGAAAACAGTGCATTTTTTCCCACTATGATTGTGAAATTGCATATTTCCCTCTTTAATTCAATCAAATAGCATGAAAACATGTTAATGATTTGTTTGTATTTTTGGTCAGTTAACTTTTTTCTCCTTACCCAACATTCTCTTTAGTCTATTTAGTCTACTTCTGCTGTTTTTTTTGTTGTTTTTTTTTTGAGACAAAGTCTTACTCTGTCACCCTTGGTAAAGTGCCATGGCATCTTAGCTGACAGCAAGGTTAAACTCTTGGGCTCAATGGATCCTTTTGCCTCAGCCTCACAAGGAGATGGGACTACAGGTGCCCACCACAATGCCAGCTACTTTTAGAGACAGGGTTTCACTCTTGCTCAGGCTTGTCTGGAACTCCTGAACTCAGGCAATCCACTTGCCTTGGGCTCCCACAGTGCTAGGATTATAGGTGTGAGCCTATTTCTGCCCAGCCTTATTTCTGCCTTTTAATGGAAAATTTTGATCCATTATTATTTGTGAATAATTAATGATATTGCTAGATGTTAGTCTCTCTTTTTTTTTTATTGTTGGGGATTCATTGAGGGTACAATAAGCCAGGTTACACTGATTGCATTTGTTAGGTAAAGTCCCTCTTGCAATCATGTCTTGCCCCCAGAAGGTGCGGCACACACCAAGGCCCCACCCCCCTCCCTCCTTCCCTCGATGTTAGTCTCTTAATTTGCTATCTTTGGTGATGTTGTTTTCTTTGATTTTTATTCCCCTTTTACTCCTTGTTTTCTTAAGATTTTTTGAATATTTGTATCAAGAATTCCATTATAATTCATTTATTGCCTTCTCAGCTATCACTGCTTGCATTATAATTAGTTGTTTCACTGGAAATATCTGTATATGTCCTCAATTTTTTTTTTTTTGAGACAGAGCTTCAAACTGTGACCCTGGGTAGAGTGCTGTGGTGTCACAGCTCACAGCAACCTCCAATTCTTGGACTTAAGTGATTCTCTTGCCTCAGCCTCCCTAGTAGCTGGGACTACAGGTACCCACCACAATGCCTGGCTATTTTTTGGTTGTAGTTGTCATTGTTGTTTGGCGGGCCCAGGCTGGATTCAAACCTGTGAGCTCCAGTGTATGTGGCTGGTGTCCTAGGTGCATGAGCTACAGGAGCCAAGCCATTCTCAATGTTTTATATCTACTTAAAATTAATATCAATCCAGTTTATTTAAAGTTTATAGGTATATCATTTACTATCTTGTAATTATATAGGCAATTATCATTCTCTCTACTTTCATGCTTCTTTATGCTGCATTTGTTGTATATATCCCATCTACATGCATTATAAACCCATAATTTGCTACAACATTATAGTTTTTGCTTGAAAAAAATCATGCAAATTTCAAATAAATTAAGAGGCAAAACTTTTATTTTTACTCAGATAATAACTATTTCTCATATTTTTTAGTCTACCTGAAAGTCTAAAATTTTTCTGATATAATGTCTCTTTAGTCAGAAGAATTTCTTTTAACTATTCTTGTGGGAAATTTCTGCTGGAAAAAAATGATTTTAGTTTTCTTTGATATGAAAATGCCTTTATTAGGACTTAAATTTAAGGCATGAAACAATAAAAATCCTCAAAGAAAGCATAGGAAAAACACTGGAAGATATTGGCCTGGGGGAAGACTTCATGAAGAAGACTGCCATGGCAATTGCAACAACAACAAAAATAAACAAATGGGACTTCATTAAACTGAAAAGCTTCTGTACAGCTAAGGACACAATAACCAAAGCAAAGAGACAACCTACACAATGGGAAAGGATATTTGCATATTTTCAATCAGACAAAAGCTTGATAACCAGGATCTATAGAGAACTCAAATTAATCCACATGAAAAAAGCCAACAATCCCTTATATCAATGGGCAAGAGACATGAATAGAACTTTCTCTAAAGATGACAGACGAATGGCTAACAAACATATGAAAAAATGTTCATCATCTCTATATATTAGAGAAATGCAAATCAAAACAACCCTGAGATATCATCTAACCCCAGTGAGAATGGCCCACATCACAAACTCTCAAAACTGCAGATGCTGGCGTGGATGTGGAGAGAAGGGAACACTTTTACACTGCTGGTGGGACTGCAAACTAGTACAACCTTTCTGGAAGGAAGTATGGAGAAACCTCAAAGCACTCAACCTAGACCTCCCATTCGATCCTGCAATCCCATTACTGGGCATCTACCCAGAAGGAAAAAAATCCTTTTATCATAAGGACACTTGTACTAGACTGTTTATGGCAGCTCAATTTACCATTGCCAAAATGTGGAAACAGCCTAAATGCCCACCAACCCAGGAATGGATTAACAAGCTGTGGTATATGTATACCATGGAATACTATTCAGCTATTAAAAAAAATGGAGACTTTACATCCTTCGTATTAACCTGGATGGAAGTGGAAGACATTATTCTTAGTAAAGCATCACAAAAATGGAGAAGCATGAATCCTATGTACTCAATCTTGATATGAGGACAATTAATGACAATTAAGTTTATGGGGGGGAAAGCAGAAAGAGGGATGGAGGGAGGAGGGTGGGGCCTTAGTGTGTGTCACACTTTATGGGGGCAAGACATGATTGCAAGAGGGACTTTACCTAACAATTGCAATCAGTGTAACTGGCTTATTGTACCCTCAATGAATCCCCAACAATAAAAAAAAAAAAAACATTTAAAAAAAAAGAAAAGAGAGTGGGTATTTGCCAAAAAAATTTAAAGAAATTCAATTTGCTATATGGGCTAACAATCTAAAACTATTATTAATAAAAGTCATTGTGAAAATGTAAAAAAAAAAAAAAAAAAAAAAGAATTTTACTATTATGCACCTACACATGGTATTTATGCTCTCTAGGATTTGGTGAATTTCTGGTTTTCAAAATTTATGCCTTTCAGTAAAATCGGGAGTTTTTCAGTGATTATTTTCTTAAATTTCTTTTTACTTCGTTCTTTTTCTCTCCTTATTATGGGATTCCTCTTACCGACTTATTACAGATTTCCATATTGCACCTCAAGCACTTTATGACCTATTTTTTTTCAATTGTTTTGCCACTCTAATCCTCATATTGTATAATTTGTATTGATTTACTGAGTCATTATCTTGTCATATTCAATACTTTATCAAATATAGTCAGTTAATTTTTTTAGATATTATGTTTTTTAGTTTCAAAATTTATTTGTATTGTCTATTTCCTGATGGGATTTTCCATTTAAATAAAAGGCTATTTGAAGGGAGTTTACTTTACTATGTAGAGAATGTTAAAATGGGATGCTAAAAAAATAACCAAAATAAAATGAGTGTATTAAACTCTTTTTCTGATCATTTTGCCATCTAAGTTGTGCCTAATATGTTAAAGAGAATCTGGACACTGTTATGTTTCTCTGAAACATGTTGATTTTTTTGTGTTGTTTGTTTTAATAGAAAATCAACTCAGTTACATTCAAATTGCAAACATTAGCTGGGGGAAGTGGCTCATGCCTGTAATCCTAGCACTTGGGAAGCTAAGGTGGGTGGATTGCCTGAGCTCATGACTTTGAGACCAACTTGAGCAAGAACGAGACTCCATCTCTAAAAAATGGCCAGGAAGGGATAAGATGGTTGACTGGAGTGAGCTTTCAACTGAGGTTCCTGTCCAGAAGGGGAGATAAAGGACACAATGTTATCAAGAAAGCTGAAGGTCAGGATCTGAGCTAAGAAAGAAGGTTGAGGAATACATGTCATCCCTGCTGAGGCAAGCTGCAAACTCCAAGAAAACAAACTATAGGTACAAAACCCATTGTCAAGTGGATGAGAGACTCCTCTCCCAAAAGAGTGGTTCACTGTTTGCTCTCTACAAGCTAGGTTCAGAAGATCTCCTATTTTACCCCACAGGAGACAGCTGCTAAACTGGGACTTTTCCAGAGAGATCCCACCTGTGAGCCTAGGCATTCTCTTGCCTGACATAAAACTGAACAAATATTTGATGATGACCATGATTCTGAACTCCTAGTCCACCCCTCCCCACTATCCTGGTGGGCATGGAGTGGGCTTCTGCATGACTGTGCTGAAAACAGTAACTCAAATGGTAGTTGGCAGACGTGGGGAGAGGGTGTCAAAGGGAGAGGGTATAGTGTGGCCCATGCCAGTGGGTCTCATGCCCCGGGTTAGATTTTGGAGAAACACTTCCCATTTCTCTTGACCACTGGAGGGAACCAGGCCTCAACCTTGGGGGTGCTGGTGGTGGTGTGTTTGGACAGAGACAGACTCAGTGAGAGAAATAGGTGCTGTGGTGGTACCCACCCATGGACAGTGGTGATCACACCCTAGGACTGATGCTGGTGGTACACTCCCCAGATGCTGTTGAGAACTGGAGGCAGCCGGGCTTGAGATCCACAAGGTTGCCCTGGTGGCTGAGTGCAGGTGCACAGGAGGCACTGACTTCCCTGGTGGCCTTGCTCACTCAAAAGAACCAAGCCACAGACTCGTGGGGTTAGTAGGGACAGGGCGAGCCGGCTGCATAAGCTGGAGAAGGAGGTGCCGACACCCTGGACTGACTCTTTGGCTGAGCGGCCCTTCTTGGCCCCACTGAGCACCAGAAGGAGCCAAGCTCCTGCCTCTTAGGTTTCCAGGACAGAATTACCTATGGATCCCTGCTGTCAGGTTGCTGGACACTTTGAACTCTCTCAATTGAGCAGTGATTGTGCTGTCTAGACAATTGGTTTGGAACTCTTAACCTGGGCTGTCCACCTGGGGTCCCTTCAAGGCTGAGCCATGGTTGTGATGAAGTGGGAGGACTGATTCTCCTCCTGTAATTATCACTGGAGTATCAGCTGCTTGTATCTCCCTTCAGACTGATTAGGCAGAAGTTCAGCCTAATTCTACAACTCAGTAGGATTGGATAGAGGCTGGCTGACTATAAGACAGAGCCAGCTAGCCCTGTCACACCAATCAGGTCCTCAGACTTTTGGGCTGTAGCTCTGAAAGGGACCTTTGTAGAGCTGTAGGAGAAAAGCCACAATCACTAGTCCCAGCTCTTTGGTAAAGGGCTGATTAACCACAATTCCTGGAACCCTCAATCAACTTACCCTACCAGTTTTAAACTCAAACTGTGGAAAATAATCATGGGGTGGAATCAGGGGAAGAATTCTGACAACACAAATGATCAGAATAGATTGACTCCCTCAAGGAACAACAAAGGAGATCCATCACAAGATGCCATTCATAAACAAATGGCTGAAATGTCAGAAATAGAATTCAGAATGTGGATAGCAAATAAGATGAATAAAATGGATGGAAAGATGGAATTGGAAATCAAAAGAGTTGTGCAAAAGTTGTCTCAAGAAATTAATGAATACAAAGACAAAATCTCTGAGGATATGGACACTATGAGAAAAGAGATAGCAGAGCTCAAGGAAATGAAAAAGTTAGTTGATGAGCTCTGAAATACAGTAGAATCCCTCAGTAATAGAATTGACCAGGCAGAAGAAAGGATCTCTGAAACTGAAGGCAAAGCTTTTTAACATTCCCAAACTCTCAAAGAGGCATACAAATAGAGAGCAAAAAAAACAGATCATTCCCTGAGAGAGCTGTGGGACCACTCCAAAAGAGTAAACATTCATCCTATAGGAATTCCTTAAGGAGAAGAGGATGGTCCTATAGGCACAGATGCTCTACTCCAAGAGATTATGGAGAAGAATTTCCTAAGCATTGCAAGAGATACTGAAATTTAGATAGTAGAGAGTTTCAGAACCCCAGCACGACTCAATAAAAATAAAGCATCTCCTAAACACATTTTAATTAACTTTGCCAAAGTTAATATGAAGGAGAAAATTCTGCAAGCAGCCAGATGTAAGAAAAGCATTACCTACAAAGAAAGAAATATTAGAATGACTGAAGCTCTTTCAGCCAAAACTTTTCAAGCCAGAAGAGAATGATTATTGACCTTCAATTTCCAAAAACAAAAAACTTCCGGCCCAGGATCCTGTACCCAGCTAAACTGAGTTTCATGTGTGATGGAGAAATGATATACTTTACTGATGGCTCACTGCCTGTAGCACAGTGGCTACAGCACAAGCCACATACACTGAGGCTGGTGGGTATGAAACCAGCCCGGGCCAGCTTAGCAATAATGACAACTGCAACAGAAAGATAGCTGAGCATTGTGGTGGGTGCCAGCTGTAGTCTCAGCTAATTGGGAGGCTGAGGCAAGAGAATTGTTTAAGCCCAAGTGTTTGAGGTTGCTGTGAGCTGTGATGCCGTGACACTCTACCTAGAGTGACATAGTGAGACTCTGTCTCAAAAAAAGAAAAAAAGAAAAGAAAAGAAAAGAAAAAATTACTTTACTGACAGGCACATGTTGAAAAAATTTTCCATAAATAACCAGCTGTCCAGGATATTCTCAGACCCATCCTCCATAATGATAAGCACAATGATCAACCATCAAAGTAAACTCACCCAGAATTTTTTGAACAAATCCTAACTTCCACAGTGGGGAAAGAATTAAAAATATCCTCTAGGGATTTGAAAAACATGACACCCCAAACACTACCATGCTTATCAATTTTCTCAATTAATGTGAATGGCTTAAATTGTCCTCTAAGGAGGCACAGGATGGTTGACTGGATACTTAACTCAGACCAAATATCTGTTGAGTACAAGACACTTAAAGGATAAACATAGACTCAGGGTGAAGGGATGGACATCTATAATACAGGCAAATGGAAATCAGAGAAAGGGAGTTGCAATTTTATTCGCAGATACAATAGTCTTTAAACCAGGCAGTGCCTGTGGCTCAGTGAGTAGGGCGCTGGCCCCATATGCCGAGGGTGGTGGGTTCAAACCCAGCCCCGGCCAAACTGCAACAACAAAAAAATAGCTGGGCATTGTGGCGGGCGCCTGTAGTCCCAGCTGCTTGGGAGGCTGAGGCAAGAGAATCACATAAGCCCAAGAGCTGGAGGTTGCTGTGAGCCATGTGATGCCATGGCACTCTACCGAGGGCAGTAAAGTGAGACTCTGTCTCTACAAAAAAAAAAAAAAAAAAAAATAGTCTTTAAACCAAGAAAGATAAAAAAAGATAAGGATGGTCACTACATATTTGTCAAGGGAAAAACTCAACATGAAGAGATTTCAATAATCAACATTTGTACACCCTATCAGAATGTTCCTCAATTTATAAAGCAAACTCTAACAGATATGAACAATTTGATATCTTCTTGCACTATAATAGTTAAAGTTTTTATACCCCTTTGGCAGTTGTGGATAGATCCTCCAAGAAAAAACTAAACAAAAAGTATTGGACTTAACCTTGACCCTACAACAAATGAACTTATCAGACATCTACAGATGTCTATGTTTTGGAAAAGGGTTTGTAATATAGGTACTAATCTGATCTACGAAGCAAATATCATCTGATCCCCAAACCAGGAAATGATCCAACAAAAAAAGAAAACTGTAGACCAATTTCAGGTCCCATCTGGGTTGCCACTTGTTGGGTCCCATCCAGGGTGCCACTTGTTAGGGCCGGGACTGGCCAGGTATCAGCCCTGGCTTATCTATAGTCTGGACATGGACCGATGTGCTGTCTTGCTCAGGAACAATGCCCTTAGGTGCCTGAGGGCTATTCGCTTTAGCAGAAGGAAGAGAGAGAGAGAAAGAGAGAGAGAGATAGATGGCATTTGAGGGAGAGAAGCAGTCTATTAGAAGAATACATCTTAGCAGTCTTTTGTAGAGAGATGCCATGCAGGCATTCTGCAGGTAGGAGAAGTGAAAGAATCATTGAGTGATTCCATAAAATTATGAACTCACCCCAACTGCCTTCTCCTGCAGCTTCTTATAGACATAATCTCATGGCTCTTAGCACCACAGGTGTAGAGACTGCTAATCTCTGATGCTCTCATCTTACGAACTCTCATGTTAGGAGAGCTGAAGCCCTTCCCTATGCCCTTTCACCAAGGTATTATATTACCAAGATGTTACTGGTGTTTTTTTATGATTACTGAGTGTTCCAAACTTAACTCTCACTTCTGCTTTCCATGTGCTATATTATAAACTACAGACCGATATCATCAATGAATGTAGATGCAAAAATATTCAATAAGATCCTAGCAAACAGAATTCAACAACACATCAAAAAATTATACACCATGATCAAGTTGGTTTTATCCCAGGGTTACAATGTTGGTTCAATATATGTAAATCCATAAATATAATACATCACATAAACAAAATAAAAAAAAAAGCCATATGATCCTTTTGATTGATGCAGAAAAAACTTTTGATAATATCCGTACCCTTTCATGATCAGAAAAGTTAAGAAAATAGATTTTGAAGGGTCATTTCTGAAACTGATAGAGACCATATACAGAAAACCCACAGCCAATATCATACTGAATGGAGTAAAACTGAAAGCATTTCCACTCAGATCTGTGACCATGCAAGGATGCCTATTGTCTCCTATGCTATTTAACATACTAACGGAGGTCTTAGCCATTGCAATCAGGTGATCAAGGGTATTCAAGTGGGGTCAGAGGAGATTGAACTCTCACTTCATGGATGATATGATCCTATACCTGGAAAACCCCAGGGACTCAACTACAAAACTCTTAGAAGTGATCAAGGAATACAGCAGTGTCTCAGGATACAAAATCAATACTTACACACCAATAGCTTTTATACATGACAACCATAGTTGAGCTGAAAATATAGTCAAGGACTCTATTTCTTTTACAGTAGTGCCAAAGAAGATGAAATATCTGGGAATTTACCTAACAAAAGACATGAAAGATCTCTATAAACAGAATTATGAAACTCTGAGAAAAGAAATAGCTGAGGATGTTAACAAATGGAAAAAAACACCATGCTCATGGTTGGGAAGAATTAACATTGTTAAAATGTCCATACTACCCAAAGCAATATATAAATTGAATGCAACCCTATTAAAGCACCACTGGTATACTGGAAAAAATAATACTTTATTTTATATTGAATGAGAAAAAAACTCGAATAGCCAATTCATTACTCAGAAATAAAAACAAATCAGGAGGTATTACATTACCAGACTTCAGGCTATACTATAAATCTATAGTGATCAAAACAGCATGGTATTGGCAAAAAATAGAGAGGTAGATGTGTGGAACAGAACAGAGAACCAAGAGATGAACCCAGCAACCTATGATCATTTGATCTTTGGTAAACCTATCAAAAACATGCATTAGGGGAAAGATTCCCTATTTAACAAATGGTGCTGGGTGAACTGGCTGGTGACCTGTAGAAGAATGGAACTGGACCATGATCTCTCACCATTAATAAAAATTGATTATCACTGCATAAAAGATTTAAAACTAAGACATGAAACTATAAAAATACTAGAAAAGAGTGCAGGGACAATGCTTGACAAATTGGCTTGGGAGAATATATTATGAGGAGGACTCCCTTGGCAATTGAAGCAACAATATAATTACTGGGATATGATCAAACTAAAGAGCTTCTGCACAGCCAAGAACACAGTAAATAAAGAAAGCAGACAACCCTCAGAAAGGGAGAAGATATTTGCAGGTTATGTTTCTGACAAAGGTTTGATAAATAGAATCCACAGAGAACTCAAACTAATCAATAAGAAAAAACGAGTGATCTGGGCAGTGCCTGTGGCTCAGTGAGTAGGGCGCCATTCCCATATACCGAGGGTGGAGGGTTCAAACCCGGCCCTGGCCAAACTGCAACAAAAAAAATAGCCTGGCATTGTGGTGGACACCTGTAGTCCCAGCTACTAGGGAGGCTGAGGCAAGAGAATTGCCTAAGCCCAAGAGCTGGAGGTTGCTGTGAGTTGTGACACCATGGCATTCTACCGAGGGTGATAAAGTGAGACTGTCTCTAAAAAACAAACAAACAAAAAACAAGTGATCACATTTTATTGTGGGCAAGAGATTTGAACAGAAGCTTCTCTGAAGAAGACAGGTGCATGACCTACAGACACATGAAAACATGCTCATTATCTTTAATCATCAGAGACATGCAAATCAAAACCACTTTTAGATATCATCTAACTCCAGTTAGAATAGCAATATTACAAAATCCCCAAACTACAGATGTTGGTGTGGATGTTGAGAGAAGGGAACACTTCTGCATTGCTAGTGGGAATGCAAGCTAATACATTCCTTTTCAAAAGAAGTTTGGAAGAATACTGAGGAAAATTAAAAGTAGATCTGCCCTTCGATCCTGCAGTTCCTCTACTAGGTATATATCCAGATGACCAAAAATCATTTTACAACAAAGACATTTGTACAGGAATGTTTATTGCAACCCAATTCATAATTTCCAAGTCATGGAAGAAGCCCAAGTGCCCATCAATCCATGAATGGATTAATAAATTGTGGCATATGAATACCATGAAATATTATGCAACCATAAAAAGATGGAGACTTTACCTCTTTTATGTTTACATGGATGGAGCTGGGACATAGTATTCTTAGTTAAGTAGCTCAAGAATGGAAGAAAAAGTATCCAATGTACTCAGTACTATTATGAAACCAATATATAATCACCCACACTTTCATACAAAGGATAAAACACAACTATAGCCCAGAATGAAAGAGGGAAGAGTAGGAGGAGAGGAGGGGAGTGGGGAGGCTGGGTGGAGGGAGAGTAATTGGTGGGACCTCACCTATGGTGCATATTGCAAGGGTACATGTCAAATCTATTATGAGTAGACTATAAATGTCTTCACACAACAACTAAGTAAGTGGGGTGAAGGCTATTTTAACCTTTTTAATGTAAGCATTCCAAATTATATATAAAATCAGCACATTGCACCCCATAAAAGCATTAATGTATACAGTTATGATTTAATAAAAAATATATTACTAGGGTCTGATCAAACTAAAAAGCTTCTGCACAGCCAAGAGCACAATAAGTAAAACAGACAGCCTTCATAATGGGAGAATATTTTTGCAGGTTATGCTTCTGACAAAAGTCTGATAACTAGAATCCGTGGACAACTCAAACTAATCAATAAAAAAAACAAATAACCCAATTTCTATGTGCACAAGAGACTTGAACAGAAACTTCTCTGAAGAAGACAGGTACATGGCCTACAAACACATGAAAAAATGCTCATCATCTTTAATCATCAGAGAAATGCAAATCAAAACCTCTTTGATATATCATCCAACTCCAGTAGGATTAGCCCACATCACAAAATGCCAAAATTACAGATGGTGGCATGGATGTGGAGAGAAAGGAACACTTCTACAGTAGGGGCGGGAATGCAAGCTAATATAGCCCTTTTGGAAAGAAATTTGGAGCACACTTAACGAACTAAAAGTAGACCTTCTGTTTGATCCTGCAATTCCTTTACTAGGTATATATCCAGTTGATCGAAAATCATTTTACAACAAAGATATTTGCACCAGAATGTTTATTGTAGCCCCTTCATAATTGCCAATTCATGAAAGCAGCCCAAGTGCCTGTCAACCCACGAATGGATTAACAAATTGTGGTATAGATATATACCATGGAATACTATGCAGACTTAAAAAAGATGGAGACTTTACACCTTTTATATTTACCAAGATGGAGCTGGAACATAGTCTTCTTAGTGAAGTATTTCAAGAATGGGAAAAGAAGTATCCAATGTATTCAATACTACTGTGAAATCAATATATAATCACCTACACATTCATACAAATGGCAAAGCATAACTATAGTTTTGTATAACATAACTTATACAAACTATAGTCAAAAAAAAGGAGTTAAGAGGAGGGAGAGGGAAGGGGAGTGGGGAGGCCGGGACGATGGAGGGTATTTTGTGGGACCTCACCTAATGTGCATAATGCAATGGTACCTTTCAAAACTATTAAGAATATAGTATAAATGTATTACCACAGCAATAAAGTAAGTGAGGAGATGGCTATGTTAATCAGTGTGATGTAAGCATTTCACATTGTATATCAAATCAGCACATTGTACCTCATAAATGCGCTAATGTACACAGATATGATTTAATAAAGAAAAAAATAGCCAGGTGTTGTGGTGGGCACCTATAGTACCAGCTACCTGGGAGGCTGAGGCAAGAGAATAGCTTGAACCCAAGAGTTTGAGGTTGCTGTGAGCTAAGATGCCATGGCACTCTACCAAGGGTGACCAAGTGAGACTCTGTCTCAAAAAAAAAAAAAAAAAAGAAAGAAAAAGAAAAGAAAAGAAAGAAACAAATTGCAAACATTGTCATGTCTGTGGACAAGAGCTCAGATGTGAGGGTTTTATTTGTTTGTTTGTTGCTTTTTGTTTTTAACTTGGTTGTTTTGACACATGCATGAGTCCTCTGTCTGTGTGGTATAGGGGTTAGCAAGAATTGAGAACAGTGTCTGCACATAGAACCTGGAGCTGTTCTTCTCTAGGTGTTTCCTTTTTGGTATATTTGTGTCCTAAGTTTAGAAAGATAGTAGGAATTTTCCTGTTAGGGTTAGCCTCTTCATGCCACATTGAAATCACTCTATGTTTGTCCATTTAACCAAGCTTTATCTTTACTCCAAAATATACCTGCTTTCACTTCAACTATATATCCACTGGGTAGTTCCCCTTAACCTTTGTCAAGTCTTACTTGTTACTGGTGAGAGGATTAGTTTATTGGAAGCTCACTCTACTTTACTGGAAATGAAGTAGCCATTTGATGTGTAGTCTTTCAGGTAACTCTCCTACTTAAATCTTTCAATGATTTTCCTTTGCTTTAAGACAAAATTAAAATTTTTTAGTAATGTATACCTGTGCATGATAGTTGCCTAATGTGTATTTGTTGAATGAATGCTATTTTTCATGAAAGATGGTTATATTTAATAATAATATTATTGTCCTTAATAATATATCTATATAAACTTTGAACGTTTAACAACTATCCATTTAATTGCTTGACTATTCATGAATTTCCTTAACGGGAGAATTTTTTTTTTTTCAGACAGAATCTCACTTTTTTGCCCCTGGTAGATTTCTGTGGTATCACAGCTCACAACAACCTCAAACTCCTGGGCTTAAGCAATTCTCTTGCCTCAGCCTCCCACATTGCTGGGACTATAAGCACCCACCACAACATCCAGCTGTTTTTAGAGATGGGGTCTCACTCTTGCTCAGGCTGGTCTCGAACCTGTGAGACAATCCACCTGCCTCAGCCTTCCAAATGCTGGGATTATAGGCATGAGCCACCGTGCCTGGCCTCTAACTGGGCAATTTTCAATGAATAAATCAAAAACCATGTATATTTTGAGAATCTATTATTTTCAAGCACTGCTGTAAGGAATGAATAAAAATTAAGAACAAGAGACAGCTGTTTTCCTCTGTGGAGCTTGGGAGATACATTTTTTTATCTGCCATAACCTATACAAAGCAATTGAACATGGCCACTAATTAATAACTCCTAAATAAATTTTATAAAAGAGTGAATTGTATGTAAATATTAGGTAAGGAGAAAAAAAAACTTGGTGATTAGACTATGTAGATCTTATGAACATGGTGGTACTTACACCATGGGGAGTGGGGCTTGGAGAAGAAGTAGAAGAAATCTAGGCAGAGACACAGAATAGAGTAGTCCAGGAAGGAAGTTAGGTTCTCTGTCTTACTCTCCCAAAATGTGGTTTGGGTAAAATCTGATTTGTCAGCCCACATATTATTCAATGAAGCATGAAAAATAGTACGTTCTTAATGACTATGAAAAGCCAATGTTGACTTCCAGTCCTTTCAGAGCAGTAGTATATGTTTAATCAACTACCCTGATAAAACAGCTGGATTCTAGCTACTGCACCTTCTTCACTGTCTCCTTTCTGATGCCTGGAGCCATGAGAATCTTTTTCTTAATTTTTGCTGCTCTCGTTCTTCTTGCTCAAATTATACCAGGTAAGAGGGAAATCTTCATAGAGGTAATAAGGATGGCAATCTGTTCATGATCTGTCTTTTGAGAAGAAAGCTCAAATTTTACAATAGTTCATGATTTCTCCTTCCATCCCACAAAGGTCCCAGGCCAAACCAGTCACTGGAAATCTTTTCCTGAGCTCATACATAAAACAATGGGACCACACTGACCCAGACCGTATCCAAACATAGGAATGTCTATTTAATTTCCCTAACAGCTCTACTGAGGGCTTCAGATTTCTTTTTACTTTTAGATCTCTTTCCTCCTTTTGTAATCTTGAACCCAGCTTAAGTATATGCTAAAGAGATTGTTCTAAAATAAGAAAAAAATCTCAGAGGCAAATGCTAACATATGTTAATTTAGCCTAAATTAAACTAAAGTTACATTAATAGGCTTTCTTAATAGCTATTTTCTTATGTCTGCGTAGTTGATCCAAATCTTTCATTCATAGATTATTTCAGACTTTCTTTTTGGCTCTCACACATTGATAGAAAATTACATCATTGAAACCACTAGCATCTCAATTGCTTAAGTCTTGGACTCACTTGAAGTGTTGTCATTTTGCTCAATATAGTCAGGACTGCACTCCTGAGAAACTTTTATATCCTTAATTTTCCTCAACTATCCTTCATTCCTTCTGCTATGAAGCCTGTCCTTTTATAGGCTCTCCAAGCATGGTAAAGCTCCCTGTCCATTTCCTCTTGGCTTCCTAAATTTCTACCCTTGTTTATGCCCCATTCTAGACTCAGTAGTCTTAGCAAACCAATAGACAACAAATGTGTGTTTACCACTTATGAGAAATTTCTCTGGCCAGAATAATAAAGGGGGGTAAAATGAAGAAGTAAAAATATAATTAAAGCACATCCTTGGCCTTAATTTGCTTTAAATTTATTCATCTATTATTTCTGTATTGTTCAAAAAACGATCTGCCCCAAATTGTACACAAACATTCAGTAAATTTAAAAGGAATAAATAGGTTCGGCATCTGTAGCACAGTGGTTACAGCGCCAGCCACATACACTGAAGGTAGCAGGTTTGAACTTAGCCTGGGCCAGCTAAACAACTGCAACAAAAAAATAGCCAGGCATTGTGGTGGGTGCTTGTAGTCTCAGCTACTTGGAAGGTTGAAGCAAGAGACTTGCTTAAGCCCAAAAGTTTGAGGTAGCTATGAGTTGTGATGCCACAGCACTCTACTGAGGGTGACATAGTGAGACCCTGTCTAAAAAAAAAAAAAAAAGGTAAAATAAGTGAATGGGTGAGATAGGAGGATGGCAAGTAACTTTAATATGAAACAGTTTTCATAAATGCCACAAAAGTTGCAAAGTACAAAGAGAGGCCATGGGAGAGGAAGTTTGGCTCTAACTAGGAGATTCAGAAAGGCTTTTGGAAAAGTGGTATTTGCCTTGCACTTCTGAAAATAGAAAAGACTTGAACTAGACACCAGAACCAAGGAATGACAGCCCCATGTTTGAAAATGTCATCTTGGCTCAGTGCCCGTAGCACAGTGGTTATGGCGACAGTCACATGCACCAAGGCTGGTGGGTTGGAGCCTAGCCCGGGACTGCTAAACAACAATGACAACTGCAACAAGAAAATAGCCAGGTATTTTGGCAGGTGCCTGTAGTCCCAGCTACAAGGGAGGCTGAGACAAGAAAATGACTTAAGCCCAAGAGTTTGAGGTTGCTGTGAGCTGTGACTCCACAGCCCTCTACCAATGGCGACATAGTGAAACTCTGTCTCAAAAAAAAAAAATAATAATAATGAAAGTCTCATCTGTAAAATTAGTTCCTTAGCTTCTGCCCTCATCCTCTTTGTTTAGATGTGGGACAATGTTCCAGGCAAGAGAAGCTCATTTTAAGTTGTCTTATCCACTCCCCTTAATCAAGACTCCAGTGTATTCAGACAAATTTACAGCAGTAGATGCTAAATAACTCTATATTCCCTGCAAACATCCCATTCAAACAGACATGTTTGAATTCCAACAATAAGCACAGTTTAAGCACTGCTTAGGACCATCACTATCACAAAAATCATGTAGAATCTCAGCATTGGAAGTGAATTTAACAATCAGTGTAAGGAGTAACAAACACATCTGTTATTAGGCCAAACTATTTGAGATCAAATCTCAGCTTCAGTCTTCACAAACTGCATAAACTCTGTGCTTCAATTTTCTTTCTATAAATGATAATAATAATATCTTGAAGATTAAGAATATTATTATGGGCTAGAGGAGAAGCCAATATTAATTGGCTAGAGGAGAGGCTAACTTGTTCTTATAAAGAAACTTAGAGGCCAGGTGCAGTGGCTCACACCGGTAATCCTAGAACTCTGGGAGGCTGAGGCAGGTGGATAGCTTAAGCTTACAGGTATAAGACCAGCCTGAGCAAGAATGAGACCCTGTCTCTACTAAAAATGAAAAACTGAGGTGAGAGGATCATCTGAGCCCAAGATTTGAGGCTGCTGTGAGATATGACACCATAGCACTCTACCAAAGGTGACAAAGTGAGACTCTGTCTCAAAAACAAAAAACAAAAACAAAAACAATTGAGTGATTGAGAAAAGATATGTTTATTTCACTTTCATGTTAAAGTCCCCAAATAGGTAAGTTGACTAAATTGGGATAGAAGGCTCTTCTCCATCATGGTACATTGGGATTAGGGCCAACTGATTGCCCAGATGTTCGGTAAATTCCAGTGATCTGTAATTTAAAATCTGCTGAGTTCAATTTTGGACAATTTAAAAATTTCCTTTTGTTTTAAGCAGAAAGCTAATTCCCTAAAATTTCCTTCCATTGGTCTTAGTTCTAAACTGGGCATTAACAAACCCAACATTTTTTCTACATGGTAATAATTCAGATGTGTGGCTGGTGACATACACCCTTTCCCCCCAAAGTTGTTCTTTCCAAGAATACATTTGCTCCTTTTGAAAGTAACTGACCTCTTTCAATTATTTCTCCTAAGAATATACATTGCCTATGTTAAACAAAATTCCTCTTTTGTAGTATGTTTATTCTCTTCAACTTAGCCTGTGGTGTTCTGAATGAGTGTATGTTGCCTATGCCACTCTAAATTTGTTTGCTACAGCTACATGCATAACTACATTCACGTTCTCTGCACAGTGTCAAGGACTAGCACTGAAACCATATGCCAAGGCACATGGTCTATCATCAGTCTTTCTATAATCTAATAACAGTGTTTACCTTTTGCTACATATCAGAAACTATTAATTTGGATGTATGAAAAAATAATTTGTTAGAAAGGAGTGTTTATTAGGATTAGAAAGTATTTTGCTACCCTCTCAGGAAGAAAATTCCTGTTTCTATATAACATAGATGTAATTGTGGCAGAGGGAACTCTTTTTTGCTTTTCCTAATTGGCTCTGTAATGAGGACATTGTTTACATTGTACTAGGATGTGAGTTTGACACACTTGCTCAGGAAACATCTGCTTTTTCTAATATCGCAACTCATATTCTGCATCTCTAGGAGATTCAGTCATGGGGAATTTTGAATTTTGCCTGGATGATGTAACTTTTCTTTCTAGTAACTAATTAATAGATAACTAAATACCAGTTTCTTTCTTTGCCTAGCCAGGGGAGGAATTCAAAGACAAGCATTTTGTAAGAAATTGCAAGGTCGCTGTGAAGCTGAATGCCTCACTTTTGAAGACCAGATTGGGGGCTGTAGAGCCGAATCAACACCATTTTGCTGCAAAAGAAATAAACATTAGATGCTAAGCACCAGCCACAAGAATGAAAGAGGGGAAGAGACTCCAGCTGTAATATCAGTGGGAAAAAGACGGCGCCTGTGGCTCAGTGGGTAGGGCGCCAGCCCCATATACCGAGGGTGGAGGGTTCAAACCCAGCCCAAGCCAACTGCAACAAAAAAATAGCCAGGCATTGTGGCAGGCACCTTTAGTCCCAGCTACGCAGGAGGCTGAGACAAAAGAGTTGCCTAACCCCAAGACCTGGAGGTTGCTGTGAGTTGTGATGCCACAGCACTCTACCGAGGGTGACAAAGTGAGACTGTTTTTTGGGGAAAAAATATCAGTGGGAAAACCTTTCTGAATCTTCCTTTTACCTCTAAATTCTGCATTCTTTGCAATTGTGTCAGACCAGTTTTTGATAGTATAAGAAGCTTCCCTGGCTAGGCTGTGAGCTTCTTCAGGGCAGGCACTGTGTTCTGTTCACCTCTGCACCCCCAGTTTCTGGCACAGGGCCTATTAATGTTTTTGCTTATTGATCAAGTGAATGAGTAAATAAGTAGATAAAACAAATATGATTAAAACAAATTTTAGGCTCAGTGCCTGTAGCTCAGTGGCTAGGGTGCCAGCCACATACCCAGAGCTGGCGGGTTCAAATCCAGCCCAGGCCTGCCAAACAACAATGACAATGACAACCAAAAAATAGCTGGGCATTGTGGTGGGCACTTGTAATCCCAGCTACTTGGGAGGCTGAGGCAAGAGAATAGCTTAGGCCCAAGAGTTTGGGGTTGCTGTGAGATATGATGCCATGGCACTCTACCAAAGGTGACATAGTGAGATTCTGTATCAAAAAAAAAAAAAAAATTAGTGATGATGTCTTGCTATGTTGTTCAGGATGGTCTTGAACTCCTGGCATCAAGCAATCCTTTCACTTTTGGCTTTCCAAAGTACTAAGATTACAGGCATGAGCCACTATGCCCAGCCCTAAGTCTTTGTAAAATATCTAGTATCAAAATTCTTATTTGCTATTGATTGGGTAACATCTTTCTTCCGCCCATTTGCAGTAAGAATTTATCAAATCATGGCCTAATTAAGCAGCACGGTCCCAAGAGTTTATCTAATTTAACACAGGCATTACAAATGAAGCGATCATGCAGGGACTTAAGAGTATTCAAACTTTGCACTTTTTGGTCTTGTGTTCTTAATATGTCTATAAAATAGCAGAGGACAGAAAAACAAAATTCAAACCTAAAGATGGAACATTTCTTAACAGTTCAGGTGAACAGTTAGATGGAAAAAGAAATTGAAACTAACTGAAAAAAGAAAGGAAAGAAAGAAAGAAAGAAAGAAAGAAAGAAAGAAAGAAAGAAAGAAAGAAAGAAAGAAAGAAAGAAAGAAAGAAAGAAAGAAAGAAAGAAAGAAAGAAAGAAAGAAAGAAAGAAAGAAAGAAAAGAGAGAGATATGGACATTTTTCAAAATCCCAATTTTGATACTGAGATCCTTGACCTTTCAAGGTCATTACAATGGCTAACTAAAGAAAGCCTTTGTTCCACTTTGCCAAAATTTGGAATCTCTGCTTTAGGGACGGGCAAAGTATATTTAATAGGCCATTAATCACAGAAGATTTATAGAACATCCTCCCAGAACTGAAGAAAAAAAAATCCCCCCTGCTCTGCTCTAGAGAATTTCCTTACCTATTCATTTCAGTTTCCTATAGAGATGCAAATAAAAGAGAAGAAAATAAAACAAAGTTTCTGGGACAAGACAATTTATATGATGTATTAAGATGCTAAATAAAATGTGTTTTCAAAAAATTTTATGGCATTGATTTTATTTTTATTCTGAAAACTATGTTAGAGGAAAACGTGTAAAGTTATCTGCTTCCATCAGAGGAACTGTCCCAGTTTTTGTGTTTTTTTCCTCAGAAATTCCTCAGCAGTTATCTTAGACAAAACAAACTGCCTTTAAGAATCTATACTAAAGGCTCAGCGCCTGTGGCTCAGTGAGTGGGGCACTGGCCACATACACCAAAGCTGGCCGGTTGGAGCTTGGCCTGGGCCTGCTAAATAACAATGACAACTGCACCCAAAAAATAGCTAGGTGTTGTGATAGGTGCCTGTAGTCCCAGCTACTTGGGAGGCTGAGGCAAGAGAATCACATAAGCCCAAGAGTTTGAGGTTGCTGTGAGCTGTGATGCCACAGTACTCGACTGAGGGTGACACAGTGAGACTCTGTCTCAAAAGAAAAGAAAAGGATCTATACTAAAAATCGAAAAACTGAAGCAAGAGGATTGGTTGAGCCCAAGAGTTGGAGGTTTCTGTGACCTATGATACCACAGCACTCTACCCAGGGTGACAGCTGGAGACTCTGTCTCAAAAAACAAAACAAAAAAAAAACAAAGAAAAAAAAACCCAACTAAATGTATTTTACCTTTCTCCTTTATTCTTTTTCCTTTTCTCTCTCTCTCTCTCTTTGAGACAGAGTCTCAAGCTGTTGTTCTGGTTAGAGTGCCATGGCATCATAGCTCACAGCAACCTCCAACTCTTGGGCTCAAGTAATCATCTTGCCTCAGTTTTTCTACTTTTAGTACAGACAGGGTATCGCTTTTTGCTAAGGCTGGTCTCAAACTTATGAGCTCAAGTTCTACCTGTCTTGGCCTCCCAGAGTGCTAGAATTAGAAGTGTGAGCCACTACACCCAGCTTCACTTTGTTGCCCTGGATAGAGTTCTGTGGCATCATAGCTCACAGCAACCTCAAACTCTTGGGCTCAGGTGATTCTCTTGCTTCAGCCTTCCAAGTAGCTGGGACTACAGGTGCCCATCACAATGCCTGGCTATTTTTAGAGATTGGGTCTTATTCTAGCTCAGGCTGGTCTCAAACTCTTGAGCTCAAGCAATCCACCAGACTTGGCCTCCCAGAGTGCTAGGATTATAAAACGTGAGCCATCACACCTGGTCCTTCTTTCTCTTTTTTGTCAGTGCTAAATGATTTGAACTGTACTGGACATTTCCCACTCCACTGTTTTCATACCATACTTCCTTCCCCATCTTTAGAAATACCTTCAGCCTTCATTATACCACTGGAATTTTTCTTTATAAAAATACCAGAGACTTTCTTAGTTACTTCATTGTTACTGTCCTCTTAATAAAGATGCCAGGGCCAAATCCAGTGACCTGTGGCCAGTATTCATCTTCTTGGCCGTTTTTGGCCAAGATGATCCATCTCTTACTTCTTCATTTCTTTCTCTCCTGTCTATGAGGGCTTATGTCTTCTGCCTATTTTTCTACCTTTTCTCCACTCATTTTTAGTCTTCTCCACTTGTTTTGTCTAACTTTCTAGGTGATTGCATTCACCTGTGTCCCATCCATCTTTTTATTAGACGTTATCTCCAAATAATCCCACCCACTCCTGAAGATTCATGTCCCACCTGCAGAGCAATGACGTGGGTTCCTGTCTTTACCAGCTTTCCTGGGCTACAAGCCTCCCTTCTCTACTCTGTTCTATGGCATAGTGCTGAGACTCTGCAAACTGCCTATGCAAGACTCCTTGGCCAGTTAGCTTCCTGTCAGCACCTTTAATAAGAGGCATCAGCTGCAGATTGAAAAACAGGAGGTGTGAAGGTACCTGTTCTTGTTTCACCAGCTGTGATGAAACTTTTAGCTGCAATAGCAGTGGTTGACTTCTGCTCCAGCCAAATTTCTCAGAAGCCTCACTAGGATGCCTCAAAGGAACCAGCTCTTCCTTGGCCATGAGTGGACCAGCTGAGCTACAACCTGCTTTGCTGTGTGCCCTGGCTATTTTAGTTCCTGTCTGGCCATGTCTGCTCCTCAGAAGTCTGAACACTGGCTACAGGATGTTGTTTTTTTTTTAATTTATTTTTTATTGTTGGGGATTCATTGAGGGTACAATAAGCCAGGTTACACTGGTTGCATTTTTTAGGTAAAGTCCCTCTTGCCATCGTGAAGGCCCCACGATGTCCCTCTTGTCCCCAGAAGGCCCCACCCTTCACCAAGGCCCCACCCCCTCCCTCCTTCCATCGCTCTGTTCTTCTTTTCCCCACCTCTCCCTCCTTCTTTCTGCTCTCCCCTTCCCCCACCCCCACCATGATCTTAGTTGTCATTAATTGTCCTCGTATCAAAATTGAGTACATAGGATTAATGCTTCTCCATTTTTGTGATGCTTTACTAAGAATAATGTCTTCCACTTCCATCCAGGTTAATACGAAGGATGTAAAGTCTCCATTTTTTTTAATAGCTGAATAGTAATCCATGGTATACATATACCACAGCTTGTTAATCCATTCCTGGGTTGGTGGGCATTTAGGCTGTTTCCACATTTTGGCAATTGTAAATTGAGCTACAATAAACAGTCTAGTACAAGTGTCTTTATGCTAAAAGGATTTTTTTCCCTTCTGGGTAGATGCCCAGTAATGGGATTGCAGGATCAAATGGGAGGTCTAGCTTGAGTGCTTTGAGGTTTCTCCATACTTCCTTCCAGAAAGGTTGTACTAGTTTGCAGTCCCGCCAGCAGTGTAAAAGTGTTCGCTTCTCTCCACATCCACACCAGCATCTGCAGTGTTGAGATTTTGTGATGCGGGCCATTCTCGCTGGGGTTAGATGGTATCTCAGGGTGGTTTTGATTTGCATTTCTCTATAGATAGGGATGATGAACATTTTTTCATATGTTTATTAGCCATTCATGTGTCTTCTTCTTTAGAGAAGGTTATATTCATGCCTCTTGCCCACTGATATATGGGATTGTTGGCTTTTTTCATGTGGATTAATTTGAGTTCTCTATAGATCCTAGTTATCAAGCTTTTGTCTGATTCAAAATATGCAAATATCCTTTCCCATTGTGTAGGTAGTATATTTGCTTTGGTTGTTGTCTCCTTAGCTATACAGAAGCTCTTCAGTTTAATGAAGTCCCATTTGTTTATTTTTGTTGTTGTTGCAATTGCCATGGCAGTCTTCTTCATGAAGTCTTTCCCAAGGCCAATATCTTTCAGTGTTTTTCCTATGCTTTCTTTGAGGATTTTATTGTTTCATGCCTTAAATTTAAGTCCTTTATCCATCTTGAATCAATTTTTGTGAGTGAGGAAAGGTGTGGGTTCAGTTTCAGTCTTTTACATGTGGATATCCAGTTCTCCCAACACCATTTATTGAATAGCGAGTCTTTCCCCAAAGGTATATTCTTGTTTGGTTTATCAAAGATTAGGTGGTTGTAAGCTGTTAGTTTCATTTCCTCTACATGATGCTTCTAGCTCAGTTGTTTGTGAACCAGTCACTAATGGAGCATTCCTTCCTTACAATTTTAATCATTGTTCATGTGGTACCCTCCATTCAGAGGTCTGAGCACCAGCTGTGCTGTGTCCCATCTTTCCAAGTTCAAGCTCTAGCTTCATGGAGGTAAAAGAATTTTGAGGGTGGCGCCTGTGGCTCAAGGAGTAGGGTGCCGGCCCCATATACTGGAGGTGGTGGGTTCAAACCTAGCCTCAGCCAAAAACTGCAAAAAAAAAAAAAAAAAAAAAAATTGAGCACTAGCCCAGTGATAGTGTCTCTCCCACTTTGTTTCTCTATGTCTAAAGGCAATATTTCTTTTGCACAGTTGCTACTCTCTGTGCTTTTTCAACTTCCCGGGACCTACACAGCTAATTCCTTGCATTAAATCTTCTTTTTTTCACACATTCAGTGTGGTTTCTATTTTCCTGAGTGGGCCTTGTCTCATAAAAATTCTAAACTATATTTTCAACTCTAACATTTTTTTTTTTTGCAGTTTTTGGTTAGGGCTGGGTTTGAACCCACTACCTCCGGCATATGGGGCCGGTGCCCCACCCCTCTGAGCCACAGGTGCCTCCTGACTCTAACTTCTTGCTAAAGTTTATTAGGCCACCTGTCTCTCGTATGTGGCTTTCTGATAGGCATTTCAAAGGTAATTTGTCTTTATTGCAATTTACTGGTTCCTTTTCAAGTCTGTTCTTCATTTGATATTCTAAATCTTAGAAAATATTTTCATCATTTACTTGCCATTCAGGTGGAAAATAGAGATTTAGTCAGGAATGTTTACTTTTCCTCATAAGTTACAAAATTCACTCATTACATAAATCTGCATAAATTGCTCACCAATTCCTGTAAATCTCATTGCAATAATTTCCGCTCCCTTTTTCTTCTCAGTAATTTTGTTCTAGTTTAGTGCCTTATTATTGCCAACTTCTGTGAGTCTGTCAGTGAATTTATCCTCACTATTATCTAAATTTTATTCATAATTTTGGGATTGGGCTTTGCCTGAAATAAGGAATAGTTCTACCTTTTCATGCTGTGAGCATGAGGGCACACATGCACACCAGGTGAATTGGTCAACCATAAAAACTAAGTCTAAGATTCATACTCAGATGTATTAGAATACTTGGAACATTCAAATATCAGAACTAGGGCCAGGAGTGGTGGCTCACACCTATAATCCCAGCACTTTGGGAGGTCAAGGAAGGTGGATTGCTTTGAGCTCAAGAGTTTGAGACCAACATGAGCAAGTGCAAGACTCCATCTCTAAAAACTAGCTAGGCATTCTGGCAGGCACCTATAATCCCAGCTACTTGGGAGTCTGAAGTGAGAGGATCACTTGAGCCCAAGAGTTTGAGGTTGTTGTAAGCTATGACACCATGGCACTCTACCCAGGTGACAAAGTGAGACTCTGTCTCAACAAAACCCCAAAAAACAAATATCAGAACTAAAAGGAGCCCTAGAGATCAGGTAAGTCACTGTTTCCAGAACTACATCAATTATAATTGCCTAGGATACTTCTACAAATTAGAACTCCATGCCCTACTCTAATGCTTTCAAATTGGGATCTCTTAAGGTAAAAGTCTGAATTTATTTACATCTTTTGAGACAGGGTCTTACTCTGTCACCCAGGCTGGAGTGCAGTGATGTCATCATAGTTCATTGCAGCCTTGAACTCCTGGGCTCAAGTGATGCTCATGTCTCAACCTCCATAGTAGCTGGGCTTGTGGCTTGTCCCACCATGCCTAGTTAATTTTTAAAAAAGTTTTACAGAGACAGAGTCTCACTATGTTGCCTAGCTAGTCTCATACTCCTGGCCTCAAGCAACCCTCCTGTCCCAGCCTCTCAAAGTGCTGGGATTACAGGAGTGAGCCACCATGTCCAGAAAGAGTCTGAGTTTTTTAAAAACAACTTTTCCAATTAAGTCTCCTTCAGAGTGATGTTTGATCATTGAATAGAGGAGCATCTGAGCTTCAAGCATTGAGCACTGGTCTCTGTCCCACACCTTAGTGACAGAAGTGGAGATTGAGATTTCAAATCCAGAATTCTTGCCTTCATGCCTAGTGGCATTTTAAGATATTCCTCTTTTTTATTTGAAAAAGAGGTATTGCCCAGAAATTGCCAATGGGCTCATGTCGCAGCCCCTAGCGGCCCCTATGGCCCTGGACTTGATTACCGCAGAAAGGAACCAGGCATGAGGCGGATTAGAAGTACAAGCTTGTAGGAGGTGGGATAACCTTATTTGCAGGATTGCCATTTGCAGAGCAACCTCTACAGTAGCCTTTTATTGACACAGCACAAGACAGGTGAGGGGAGTGTTAGACAATGACTGCGTGCCTAAGGATCGCCATGGGCTCGGGTTCTTTCTCTGCAAGGAACACCTGTGGACGAATCACCAGCGAGTCCATTACCCAGCTGCAAATCACCTTGCTCAGAGGTTGTCTGGCTCTTGGTGTCCTCTACAGGCTCACTTTCTTGCTCAATTCAAGGAAAAGAAGCCCAAACATTAGTAGGGGAGACAGATATTTGCCCTGCAAACTCACATGCAATGTAGTAAGTTCTACAACCTTATTCAAGACTTGTGAGAGTGGCTCAGCACCCGTAGTACAGTTGTTATGGCACCAGCCACATACACCGAGGGTGGCTGGTTCGAACCTGGCCGGGGCTAGCTAAACAACAAGGACAACTGCAACAAAAATTAGCCAGGCATTGTGCTGGGCACCTGTAGTCTCAGTTACCTGGGAGGCTGAGGCTTAAGAATCACTTAAGCCCAAGAGTTTGAGGTTGTTGTGAGCTGTGACGCCATGGCACTCTACCAACGGTGAGATAGTGAGACTCTGTCTCAATAACAACAACAAAAAAACGACCTGTGAGAGTTTAGAACAGGTGTAGAGGGGGAAAATAATTATGACTGGAGTTACTGCAGCCTGTGGAGATTTCCAGACAAAAAGCAATCCAGCTTAAATCACTTACACTTAAGGATCGTTACTGATGAACTTCTATACTATTTTGGGTAGTTCATGTTCCCATTTGACTATTACCTCCATTCAAAACTGCCCACTTTCATTCTTCCGGGGAACCAGACATTCAAATTAATCAGGACTCTCTGTCTTCTCATAATGGCCATTCTGTTCATATGAGACACTTTGTCCTTTGTTATCTTTATGGAGGTGTACACAGGTCATTATTATACAAACGAATATATTCCACTGGCCCTGGTGAGCTACTGATTAAAATAAAGCCATCTTCTGCCTGTCTCTCTGGACACCTTCATCATGAGGACTATTATTTTCATTTATCACTTTGTTTACCTCATTTCATTCTTTTCTGAAACAAGTCTCACTGGGTGACACAAAAAGTCTGTAGAAGACTTGGTAAGTTTAAAGAACCTAAGAGGTTGGGGGCGGCACCTGTGGCTCAGTGAGTGGGGCACTGGCCCCATAGGCCAATGGTGGAGGGTTCAAACCCAGCCCCAGCCAAACTGCAACAAAAAAATAGCCGGGCATTGTGGCGGGCGCCTGTAGTCCCAGCTGCTCGGGAGGCTGAGGCAAGAGAGTTACGTAATCCCAAGAGTTAGAGGTTGCTGTGACACCACAGCACTCTATCCGAGGGCAGTACAGTGAGACTCTGTCTCTACAAAAAAAAAAAAAAAAAAGAACCTAAGAGGTTAAGAGAATCCTGTCATTGTATAATCTCCAATGTCCGTACACTGAGAAGGGACCCCATGAGAAACCAGAATTGCCAATGACTGAGGGAACTGCAGTCACCTCAATCCTGCAAATGGCCCCCCACCCCCAACATGCTGGGTAAGGTAAGATGATGCTCTCAGGAGCTTTCCAGTTGTCTGCATACCTCTGCTTCATCCCCTAGACTGAATGGGATCTATGTAATGGAAAATGAGGCATTTTCCTGATAATTATTTGTCTCCAAAGTGCATCTTCTTATTCTCCAAAAGTCAGTGATTCTAAGAGACTGGCAAGAGAGAGGCACAAGAAAGCCCTGTGGATCCAGGCAAAGGATGGTGATGGGGCCTGCTTGAAAGGACGACCATCAGTTCGTCCTGATAGTCGAACTGGGATTCTGCTGCTCCCCTGGGCTTCACTTTGTTTCTATGAGTTTATTGCAACCCTTGGATCTCCCTCCTTCTTTTTTCAACCCCTGGTTTTCTTGAATATAACTTACATGGAGGGATCTGGCCTGACCCTGAATACAACTCACATGGAGGGATCTGGCCCTTTAACACTGAATAGGGACTAGGGGTAAAAACCATCCTGCCCAACCTGAGCACAGTGGCTCATGCTTGTAATTTTAGCACTCTAGGTCTAGGTGGGTAGAGTACTTGAGCTCATGAGTTAGAGATCAGCCTGACAAAAGTGAGACCCCACCTCTATAAATAGCCAGGTGTTAAGGCAGGTGCCTATTGTCCCAGCTACCTGGGAGGCTGAGGCAAGAGGATCTCTTGAGCCCAGGAGTTTAAGGGTGCTGTGAACTATGATGCCACAGAACTCTTCCAAGGTCAATAAAGTGAGACTCTGTCTTCAAAAAAACAAGACCATCCTGCCTGGATGTGCCTTGAAACAGATCTGAATGAAATTCTCCACTTTTGTCCAAGGAAATGACTGGAAATGTCAGAAAACAGTCTAATTTCTAAAACTCCTGACCAAGTATGTTCAAGGAGGAATAAACAATATCAATACACCTGAACTCAGGTATTTCTTTGTGTTTTCCTGAGGATCAAAGGCCTTACAGTTTGGTGATACATACGAAGTGACACAGGAAATACCAGTGCTCACTTAATGGTAGTGATTATAAAAAGGAGGAGAATGAAGATGAAGGTGGCATTGGTAACAGTGATGATTTTTGTCTGTCAGATGTTGCGGTCTTATAGATAAATAAGCCATAGTTTCTATAGTCTAGGAGTCTCTTAAGTCTTCAATTACATAATTTTGTAAAAATCAAACTACATATCATTTTGTTTTCGAGACAGTGTCTCGTTAAGTTGTCCTTAGTAGAGTGCTATGGTATCACATCTCACTGCAACCTCAACTCTTGGGCTTAACCAATTCTCCTGCCTGAGCCTCCCAAGTAGCTGGGACTACAGGTGCCCACCACAACACCCAGCTATTTTTTTTTTGTGTTGTTGTTGTCATTGTTGTTTGGCAGGCCCAAGCCAGTTTCTAACCTGCCAGCTTTGGTGTATGTGGCCAGTGCTGTAACCACTGTGCTACAGGTGCCAAGCCCTACATATCATTTTACTTAGTGAAGTTACTAGACTTTTTTGTTGTACTAAAGAACAGAAGAAGTAGAACCAATAGTAAAAATTGCAGGGAACTATTTCCATCAAATAAAACAAACAAAACAAAAAGCCATGTAAAATCACAGCTATTAATAAATGGGGACTTCTACAATGAGATATCATTACACAATATCACAGTTGCTAATAAGTGTATTGAAAATCAGTAATAAGTACTTGAAAAAACAATAATAGAATATCAAGTGCTTGCGAGGATGTGGAACAACTAAACATCTTTGGTGGAAAGATAAAATGATGCAACTAGTGTGAACAAGCAAAATAAAGTTTGGCAATTTCTAATAAAATTAAATATGCAATTAGCACATAACCTAGCAGTATCTCTGATATATGTGTACCCAAATGAAATAAAACCTATATTCACACAAAAATCTATAGACTCATGTTTTAGTAGCATTATTTTTAATTTTTAAAACCTGGAATCAATCCAACTACCCCTCAACAGGGGCCCAGATGAACACATAAATCGGGAACATAGTGGTGTGCTACTCAGCAATTAAAAGAGACAGATATAATGTGTTTGAGTTATAAGTACATTATAATAAGTCAAAGAAGCCAAACTAAAAAAACAAAAAATCCCTATATATCATATGATTCCATCAAACCTATCGAGATAGGAAAGAGGAGTGATTACTAAGAGTTAGGGGGAGAGGATGACTACCCACTATGGTAGTCACCCTGTGACTATGGTAACCACATACATTTGTCAATTCAGCACAAGAATGAACTTACATATAAACACACACATTTACATTTATACATAAACTATATCTTTACAATAAACATGGGGATTTGAAACAAATGACATGCTGGCATGAATTTCCACCTCCATGGCTGGAAATAAGGTAACTTCATGAATAGCTTCTCTGTAATACACTGATAAACACTTTGTAAATTAACTTGAAAAATGATTTCTATTTATTTGCAAGGGATTAATATGTTTTTAAGAAATGAGTATTATAGACAATATAATACATTGAGTTTTTAGAAATAGTAGTGAGGCTATGCTATCTGTAGACACCATAAAATTGATACCGGAGGGTGAGGGGCAAGATGACCAACTGGAGCCACATTTTGACAGAAGCTCCCATACACAGGTAAAGATAATGACCAGAAAGTCTAAAGACTGGGAGCCGAGCTGAGAGGGAAGAGTGATAACTGCAGGCCACCTCAGCTGAGGCAAGCTACAACTCCAAGAAAGCAAACTTCAGGTACAAAATTCATCCCAAAGGAAAAGTGTCCATCCCCTCCCACAAGAAAGTTGTGGGGTTTTGTTTTGTTTTGTTTTTTGTTTGTTTTCCTCTTTGTTTATTCCTGTAGGTTTTCTACAAGCAAGAGGTGAACTGAGGACCTCTTGTCTTACCCCACGGGAGAGAGCTGTGAGGACCTCTTGTCTCACCCCATGGGAGAGAGCTGTAGGAAGTGGGGACTACTTCCCAGAGGGACCTGAGCACTCTCTTGCCAGGCAGGAAAATTGAACTAATATTTTCCCTGCCATTCTGAACTCCCAGTCCATCCTTCCCCTCTTGCCTGACAGTTCAGAAGCCTAACCCCTGCAGAGACTGTGGGAGGAGGCTCATGAGCAGCACACTCTGCCCTGACAGACCAAATGCCCCATGCCCAACCCTGCCAGAGCCACACACCCCGCCCTTCCAGTGCCAGGCACCCCATGCTCCACCCAACCAGAGCTACTCTCTGTAGGCCCTGCCCTGCTAGGGCCACTCGCCCTGTGCCCTAGCCCTCTGCCCTGCCAGAACCTCCACACTGCACTCCACCCAGCCAGAGCCATGGGCTGAGTATTGGCCTTGCCAAAGACACTGGGCACCCTGCACTGCCAGAACCATGTGCAGCATGCCCCACCCTTCTGCTGGATCCATATGCCCTGCACTCCCTCTTGTGGCAGTCACCTGCTCTTGCAGCTAACTCCCTCACTGTGGCAGTCACCTGGGAGCTGTGCAGGGACAATTCCCACAAAGATTCAGCAACAATAGAGCAATCCTACTGGGGTCTAATCTTGGAGAGACACCTCCCCAACTCTGAGGACTGCCAGAGGAAACCAGATCTTGCTCTATAGGGATACTGATGCTGCAGAGCAGCTAGGGCAAAGGGAGAATGGCTAAGGGAGAAAAGCAAGCAATTAAGGCACCCCAAGGACAACAACTGGAAGAGGAAAATCAACCCTAAGGGAGAAAAGTATTTGCTGACTTGTTATCCTCAGGTTTAGATTGAGTTCAGGTGGAACATTCCCCAGTGGCTATTGAGTACCTGAGGCAGGCAGGCCTCATCTCCCCCAGTCGGCTGTTGGCAGAGGGTAGTGGCTGGGCTAAGGGGGCATTGATCTTCCTTTGACTCTGACAGGTGTGACTGGGCATGAAAGAGGAGCAAAGTGGAGAAAGAGATGCAGCCCCCTGGTCCAACTCTGCCACTGGGTGGGCCTTTCTGACTCCATAGAGCACCAGAGTGAGCCAAATTTGAACAGCCAGTAGACCTCTGCCATCTAGGATTGAGACCTTTTGAACTCTCCCACTTGAGAGTTTGTACTGACTGTATCAATTGGTTTGAAAGTCCTAACCTGGGCCAGTCACCCAAGGACCCTCTCAGGTGGTACACTGGTGGTGTGGTAACAGGAAAGGTTGATTTTCCTCTTCCAGTTGTTGTCCTTGGGGGTGTCCTTGGGGTGCCTTAGTTGCTTGCATTTCTTTACACCTGAGACTTCAAACCAGACTCACTGATACACTAGAATTGGACAAAGACCAGTCGAACACAAGACAGAGCCACCTGACCCCACCACACCAAGCAGGTCTCTTCAGTCTCAGACTGCAATACTGTACAAGTCCTTTGCAAAGGTGTAGGGGAAAAATCTGCATTCATCAGTCCCAGATCCTTGACAAAGGGCTGGTTAACCACAACTCCAGGACCTCCCAATCCAATTTCACCTTACCTGGCCATCTGGCCAACCATAGAAAAACAATCATGAGGTGGAATCAGAGGAAAAACTTTGGCAACGTGAATAATCAGAGTAGATCAACTCCCCCAAGGAATGACATGGTGAACACACCACAAGATACCATTCATAAACAAATGGCTGAGATGTCAGAAATTGAAATCAGAATTTGGATAGCAAAAAAGATCAACAGAATGGAGGTAAGGATGGAATTAGAATTTCAAGAAGTAATTCAAAACATGTTTCAAGAATTCAAAGACAAAAACATCAAAGATTTTGACACATTGAGACAAGAACTTGCAGCCCTCAAAGATCTGAGAAATACAGTAGAATCCCTCAGTAACAGAATGGATCAGGCAGAAGAAAGGATCTCTGACATTGAAGAAAAAGCTTTGGAATGCTCCCAAATGCTCAAAGAGGAAGAAAAGTGGAGAGCATAAACAGATCATTCTCTCAGAGAACCCTGGGATAATTTGAAGTGAGCTAATATTCACCTTATAGGAATTCCTGAAGGTGACAAGGTGGCTTCGAAGGATACAGATACTCTACTTCATGAAATAATCAAGGAGAACTTCCCAGACATGCAAAGAGAATCTGAAATCTAGATAGCAGACAGTTTCAGAAACCCCAGCATGACTCAACTCAAATAAAACATCGCCTAGACACATTATAATTAGCTTTGCCAAAGTTAATATGAAGGAGAAAATTCTGCAAGCAGCCAAACGTAAGAAAACCATAACCTACAAGGGGAAGGATATTAGAATGACTGCAGATCTCTCTGCTGAAACCTTTCAAGCTAGAAGATGGTAGTCATCACCCTTTAATCTCCTTAAGCAAAATCACTTTCAACCCAGGATCCTGTATCCTGTGAAACTGAGTTTCAATTGTGATGGAGAAATTAAATCCTTTAATGACATGCACATATTGAAGAAATTTGCCATAACTAAACAGCTCTCTAGTTTATTCTCAGACCTATTTTCCATAATGAACAGCACAATCCTCCACCACCAAAGTAAACTCACTCAGAAACTTTTGATCAAATGCCAGTTCCCACAGTGGCAAAATGATTAAAAATGTCCACTGGACTTTTGAAAAATTCAATACCCAAAATAGTACCAGGCTTATCAATACTCTCAATTAATGTGAATGGCTTAAATTGCCCTCTAAAGAGGCAAAGGTTGGCTGAATAGGCACAAAAACTCGGGCCAGACATCTGCTGCATTCAAGAATCTCACTTTACCTTAAAAGATAAATATAGACTCAGGGTGAAGGGATGGTCATCTATAATTCAGGCAAATGGAAATCAGAAAAAAGCAGGTGTTGCGATCTTATTTGCAGATACAACAGGCTTTAAATTAACAAAAGTAAGGAAAGATAAAGGATGGTCACTTTATATTTGTTAAGGGCAACACTCAATATGATGAGATTTCAATCATTAATATTTATGCACCCAACCAGAATGTGCCTCAATTTATAAGAGAGACTCTAATAGACATGAGCAATGGGATTTCCTCCCACACCATAATAGTTGGAAATTTTAACACTCATTTGGCAGTATTGGATACATACTCCAATAAGACACTAAACAAAGAAATTTGAGACTTAAACTTAACCATTCAACAATTAGATTTAACAGACATCTACAAAACATTTCATCCTAACAAAACTGAATACACATTTTTCTCATCAGCCCATGGATCATCCTCCCAAATTGATCACATCTTAGGTCACAAGTCTAACCTCAGCAAATTTAAAAGAATAGAAATCATTCCTTGTATTTTCTCAGACCATGATAGAATAAAAATTGAACTCAATAACAATAGTAATCTGCATACTCATACAAAAAAAACATGGAAACTAAATAACTTCATGCTGAATGATAGCTGGGTCATAGATTGAATTAAGAAGGAAATTACCAAAGTTTTGGAAAAAAACAATAACGATGACATGAATTACCAGAACCTCTGGATACTGCAAAGGCAGTCCTAAGAAAGAAATTTATAGTGTTGCAAGCCTTCCTCAAGAAAACGGAAAGAGAGGAAGTCAACAACTTAATGGGACATCTCAAGCAACTGGAAAAGGAAGAACATTTCAACCCTAAACCCAGCCAAAGAAAAGAAATAACTAAAATTGGAGCAGAACTAAATAAAATTGAAAACAAAAGAATCATACAACACATCAATAAATCAAAAAGTTGGTTTTTCGGAAAGGTCAATAAAATAGATAACCCTTTGGGTAACCTAACCAGAAGCAGAAAGGTAAAATCCCTAATTTCATCAATATGAAATGATAAAGGCCAAATAACAACTAACTCTTCAGAAATTCAACAAATCCTTGATGAGTATTACATAAAACTCTATTCTCAGAAGTATGAAAATCTGAAAGAAATAGATCAATACTTGGAAACACACCACCTTCCTAGACTTAGCCAGAAAGAAGTGGAAATGTTGAAATATATACTATTGATATATAACATTGTATAATATTGAAATATATACTATTATATTATTGTATAATAATTGAAAAGTATAATATTGAAAAATATACTATTTCAGCCTATAACAAATTCTGAAATAGCATCAGCTATGAGAAATCTCCCCAAAAAGAAAAGCCCGGGACCAGATGGCTTCACATCATAATTCTACCAAACTTTTAAAGAGGAACGAGTACCTATATTACTTAAATATTCCAAAACATAGAAAAAGAAGAAACACTTCCCAACACATTCTATAAAGCAAATATCACCCTGATTCCCAAACCAGGAAAAGACCAAACCAGAAAAGAAAATTATAGACCAATATCTCTAATGAACATTGATGCAAAAATATTCAATAAGATCCTAGCAAACAGAATCCAACAACACATCAAACAAATTATACATTACTACCAGGTGGGTTTCATCCCAGGGTACCAAGGATGGTTCAATATACATAAATCCATAAATATAATACATCATATAAACAAATTTAAAAATAAAAACCACATGATTCTCTCAATTGATGCAGAAAAAGCTTTTGATAATATCCAACATCCTTTCATGATCAGAACGCTTAAGGAAATAGGTATAGAAGGAACATTTTTTAAAATTATAGAGGCTATCTAGAGCAAACACACAGCTAATATTGTATTGAATGGAGTAAAATTGAAATCATTTCCACTCAGATCAGGAACCAGACAAGGACGCCCATTGTCTCCACTGCTTTTTAACATTGTAATGGAAGTCTTAGCCATCACAATCAGGCAAGAGAAGGCAATCAAGAGAAGAGAAGGGGATCAAAATAGGACCAGAGGAGATCAAACCGTCACTCTTTGCAGATGATATGATATATCTGGAAATCTTCAGAGACTCAACTACAAAACTCCTAGAAGTGATCAAGGTATACAGCAATGTCTCAGGATACAAAATTAACACTCACAAATCTGTAGCCTTTATATATACCAACAATAGTCAAGGTGAAAAAAAATCAAGAACTCTATTTCCTTTACAATAGTGCCAAATAAGATGAAATATCTGGGAGTGTATCATGTGAAAGATCTCTATAAAGATAACTAAGAAACTCTGAGAAAAGAAATACCTGAAGTTGTTAACAAATGTAAAAATATACCGTGCTCATGGCTGGGAATAATCAACATTGTTAAAATGTCTACATTACCTAAAGCAATCTACAGATTTAATGTAATCCGTATTAAAGCACCTCTGTCATACTTTAAAGATCTGGAAAAATTAGTACTTCATTTTATATGGAAACTGAAAAACCCTCAAATAGCCAAGACATTACTCAGAAATAAAAACAAATCAGGACGAATCACACTTCCAGACTTCAGACTATACTATAAATCGATAGTGATCAAAACAGCATGGTACTGGCACAGAAATAGAGAGATAAATGTATGAAACAGAATTGAAGACCAAGAGGTGAACCTAGACACTTATAGTCATTTGATCTTTGATAAGCCTATCAAAAATATAAATTGGGGGAAAGATTCCCTATTCCACAAATGGTGCTGAGTGAATTGGCTGGTGACCTGTAGAAGACTGAAACTGGACCCACACCTCTCTCCTCTAACAAAAATTGACTCTCAATGGCTAAAGGACAAACTTAAGTCATGAAACTATAAAAATTCTTGGAGAGAGTGCAAGGGAAACACTTGAAAAAAATTGGCATGGGAGAATACTTTATGAGGAACACACCCCAGGCAATTGAAGCAACATCAAAAATACATTACTGGGATCTGATGAAATTAAAAAGGTTCTGCACTGCCAAAAACACATGAAGTAAAGCAAACAGACAGCCCTCAGAATGGGAGAGAATTTTTGCATGTTATATTTCCAACCAAGGTCTAATAACCAGAATCCACAGAGAACTCAAACTTATTAATAAGAAAAAGACAAGTGATCCCATTTCACTGTGGGAAAGAGACATGAACGGAAGCTTCTCTGAAGAAGACAAGAGCATTGTCTACAGACACATGAAACAATGCTCATCATCTTTAATCATCAGAGAAATGCAAACCAAAACCACTTTGAGATATCATCTAACTCCAGTAAGAGTAGCCCACATCACAAAATCCCAAAACTACAGATTTTGGCATGGATGTGGAGAAAAGGGAACACTTCTGCACTGCTGGTGGGAATGCAAGCTAGCGTTGCTTTTGGAAGGAAGTTTGAAGAACACTCATGGATCTAAATGTAGACCTGCCATTTGATCCCACAATTCCTTTTCTAGGACTATATCCAAAAGACCAAAAATCATTTGGCAATAAAGATATTTGCACCAGATTGTTCATTGCAGCTCAATTCATAATTGCCAAGTCATGGAAGAAATCCAAGTTCCCATTGACCCATTAATGGATTAATAATTTATGTTATACGTATACCATGGAATACTATGCAGCATTGAAAAAGATGGAGACTTTACCTCTTTTATGTTTACATGGATGGAGCTGGAAAATATTCTTCTTAATAAAGTATCTCAGGAATGGAACAAAATATATCCAATGTGCTCGGTACTACTATGAAACGAATTTATAATCACTCATACTCTCATATGAAAAATGAATCACAACTATAGTCCAGGATGAAGGAAGGAAGGGGAGGGGGAGAGGAAGGAGGGGAGTGAGTCGATAGAGGGTTAATGGTGGGGCCACACCTATGGAGCATATTGCAAGTACAGGTTGGATCTATCAGGTGTAGAACACAAATGTCTTAACACTGTAATTGGGTAAATGAGGTGAAGGCTATGTTAATTAGTAGAATATAAGCACTCCAATTTGTACAGATAATCAACACATTGAATCCCATAATGGCATAAATGTATTCATGATCTATGTACAAATGACTTAATAAAAAAAGAAAGAAAGAAAGAAAGAAATTGATACCAGAATTACATCTTCAAGTGTTCTTGGTCTCGGTGATTCGAAGAATGAATCCACGGACCACAGATCAGTGGTAAGACAGGATTTATTTATAGAAAAGGAAATAAAAGGGTGACACCTGTGGCTCTGTGGGCAGGGCGCGGGCCCCATATACCAAGGGTGGTGGGTTCGAACCTGGCCCTGGCCAGCTAAAACAGCAGTGGCAAATGCAACAAAAAATAGCTGGGCATTGTGGTGGGAACCTGTAGTCCCAGCTACTTGGGAGACTGAGGCAAGAGAATCACTTAAGCCCAATAGTTGGAGATTGCTGTGAGCTGTGATGCCACAGCACTCTACCGAGGGCAACACAGTGAGACTCTGTCTAAAAAAAAAAAAAAGGGGGAAAAGTTCAAAAATGCCCAAAGCTCCTGGCTTAGAGAACCCAGGTGGGGGAAACAGCTATCTCACTCCCTCTCTCTGTCTCTACAGGCTCTCTGCTCAGGGGTATATATAGTTGCATGAGGTTATTTAGCCAGAACTCAATTGTTACATTTAGCCATCATGGGTGACATTCAGCCTTACATTTAGCAGCAGGGGGCCAGAACTCAGTTAATGAAGGGCTACAATGCTTTCATTCAGGCCTAGGAAACTTATATTAAATTTACCAGGCCATGAAATTGACCAGCCCTAGAAAATGTGGGGTTCCCCATTCAGCCAGAAGTGCAAGGGGAAGGAGACACCAAGGTACCAGTGTCTCCCCAGCAGTTCTCTGGCCCTTCTGGCTACTGGAGCCTCCTAGGGGCTCCCTTACTTACCTTCCAGCCCAGTGGTTCCTCTGCCAGCTGCCGCTACACCCATACCACTAGGGCTAAGGTGGCAGATATTGGCACCACCTGTCCTGTATCAATTCTTCCTCTCTGAGTAAAAACTATAACTGCTGTTAGAGGAAAAGGGTGAGAACTTTATGTAACTGCTTCCTGCTGAATTAGGCAATGATAGAAGGGGGCAGTTAGGGTTTCTCCAGAGGGAGAATTATCCAGGGGTCCATGATAGAATCAGGCCTTGGACCAGAACTATCTTTGCTGCGTGTGGCTTGATGACATTTCTGGAAAACACAAATATGATTAGCACATTAAAAGGCCAGGGTAGAACAGTGACAGGAGGGGGTTAATTACAGTGTCAGGTGAGAAGAACAAAGTCAGCGATGTTAAAATGATATTAACCTTTTTCTTGCTGTCTTCTAAACAGTAACTTTAAACTTTCTTTAGGCTCACAAGTGTAGGTGGACTGTGGTTTATTCTCTTTATGGTTTGCTTCTGCAGAAGGTGGAAGGTTCCAGTATTTTACTCATGAATTATGTATCCAGAAATCTGTTCCCATAACTTTAACAGCTGTAGAAGAAGAAAAGATAGCAGAAAAGGGACCTTCCAAAGTTGGAATTAGGGAAGGTGAATTGGAGGGAAGAGTTTTGATCATGACCAGACCCCGGGACAGAAAAGCTCTTTTAGCATTGAATGTGAAAATGTAGTTGGGAGGTTTTTAAGATTTGTTAAAATTTAGCTAAAGAAGTAATATGTTTTACAATTCTGTAGTCTCCTGACATAGTAATAAATCATTAGTTAAAAAGGGTCTTCCATATAATAATTCAAATGGGCTGCAACCAAGTTTCTCAGATAAACTTATTCTAAGGAGAACAATGGAAAACAATTTAGTCTAAGGGAGATGAGTCTCTTGAGTTAGATTTCATAACTTCCCTTTGATTTTACCATTCATTTTTTCTACCTTCCCAGAGGATTGGAGCCTCCAAGAGCAGTGTAGATGATATTTTATGCCTAGAGCTTTAGATATCCCCTGTGTAACAGCTGCTTTGAAAGCTGGCCCATTATCACTTTGCAAACTCCTAGAGAGTCCAAACCTGGGGATAATCTCGTGTACTAAAACTTTAACAACTTCCTGGGCCTTTTCTGTCCTGCAAGGGAATGCTTCAACCCAATTAGTAAAAGTATCTATAAATACCAGCAAATATCATATACATGTACCTTAGGGAGGTGTGTGAAATCTATTTGCCAGTCTTCACCTTGTTTCTTTATACCTGGGGGAGCTAGATGGTGATTTAAAGGAGAATTTTTTCCATTAAAGAGATATTTAGCCATTTCACTAATACTTTCCGTGCCAAAATGAAAAGACTGATGTAAAGTTTAAGTATTTTCCATTGACTTGCAGTACATAATAGCAAAAGTCCACTTTTATTTTGTAGCCAGCCTGATGTAAGCAGTGAATAGTCTGGATAAAGCCCATTCCTTTTCTTTTTGGGTATGTTGAGGTGCATGATTCTCAAGTGATCCCTCCCAAATGAGGAGTGCCACAAAGGGGATTTTTCCCTTCTGTGCTGCCATTTTAGCCTCTTTATCAGCAAGTTGGTTACCTTCAGAAATCTCATCTAAGGTCTTTCAGTGTCCCTTACAATGAATAACTGCTACTTCTTGTGGAACATGAACGCCTTGTAACAACCTCACTATTTCATAATGATTTATTTTATGGGGAAGCCATTGGAAGTTAGGTATTGCCTGTCCTGAGTATGGGACAAGAACCTATACTATGCCTTCCCATATTAGAGACAGAAATTAACCTGAAAGTATGGGCTACTGAGGGACAGGTTGGAAGAGCAAGACCCAATCCAGACATAATTTTATATACAGATGGAAGTTATTTCATAGAACATGGAACTCAAGAAGCAGACTATGCCATTGTTACTCAGTATGATGTAATTGAAAACGGGTCTGTCCCTTCAGGAACCAATGTGCAATTAGCAGCATGGGCATGTAAAATGAAGGAATATTTTGCATCAATGTATGTATTGACTCATTTGTTTCTCACAATTTCTAAAGCATGGGTTAAGGCATATAAAAAAACTACTGATTAGTGGACATTGATTTTATATCCTGAGGCATTACTATGTTTTTTGATCACTTCCAGGAGTCTAGGAATTTAGTCTTTGGGGTTCTCTAAGTGTAAGATCATATCATCAGCAAAGAGGGAGAGTTTAACTTCCTCTCTCCCCCATTTGGATGCCCTTTATTTTTTTCTCTTGCCTGATTGTGTTGACTAGAATGTCCAGCACTACGTTGAATAGTAGTGGCAATAGAGGACAACCCTCATCTATTTCCAATTCTTAGTGGAAAAGCTTTCAGTTTACTCCATTCAGTATAATATTAGCTGTAGGTTTGTTGTAGATGGCTTTGATCAGTTTAAGAAATGTGTCACCTATGCCTATTTTCTTCAGAGTTCTAATTAGAAAAGGATGCTGGATTTTATCAAATGCTTTCTCTGCATCTATTGAGAGGATCATATGGTCTTTGTTTTTGCTTCTGTTGATATGGTGAATTATGTTTAAGGACTTGCATATGTTAAACCAGCCTTGCATCCCTGGAATGAAACCTACTTGATTGTGATGTATGACTTTTTAAATGAGTAGCTGTAATCTATTGGCTAGGCTTTCATTGAGAATTTTTCTATCTAAATTCATTAGTGAAATTGGTCTGAAGTTCTCCATTTTAGTTGGGTCTTTTCCTGATTTTGATATCAGGATGTTGTGTGCTTCATAGAATATGCTGGGGAAGATTCCTTCCCAATCTTTTTGAATAGTTTCTGTTGTATGGGTATAAACTTTTCTGTCAATCTTCTTTGAAGGTTTCATAGAATTCTGGTGTAAAGCCATCTGTCCCAGGGCATTTTTTTTGTGGAGACAGGGTGTCTTTTCCCAGGCTGTCCACCCACACCAGCCTCACAAAATGCTAGAATTACAGGTTGTGGACCACGACACTTAGCTCCCAATATGTATTTGAATAAATAAGACTTAACTACCATCAGCTCTGCTTTGGCCAACCCATTCAGAGTTTCCAAAAACTTCTTAACTCCTCCGCTGAAGAACATACATAGAGTACATCACCACCGTCTGCAATTTTTTCCAGTCCCCAGCCTGGTGTTTATAGCTCTATCTTGTCTCAACTTATTTCTCGTTTTTTTTCTCCCCCTCACACTTCTCCATGCTGCAGCCACACCTTCTACTCCTAGATCCAATTAGTGTCTTTGCAGATCAACTTCCTCCACCTTGAATATCCTCACTCCCACACTAATAGGAGGGTAAAAATCTGACATCTTTCAGGACTTAGCTTGGCATGACACCCCATCAACCCCCCCGAAACCTTCGCAGGCTCCTCCTGTATATACCTTCCTATGTCATTTTCTTTTCCTATTAAATATATCAGGCTGTGGATTTGCCTGCTGTCTCTACTGGCATACAAATTCCCTTGGCTTTGAGGGTGGCTCAGAGTTAAATGAGGAAACACATGCTAAGGATACAGTTCAGTAAAGGCTCATAGAAGGCCCTCAATAAATGGCAGTGACCATCACATGCAGGAACAACAATGTGGCAGTAAATGTGTATTCTTGGGACACACAGGCTGGGTTTAAAAAAGATCTCTGACACTGTAGGGCAAAGACAGCATAACTTCCTAACAATTAAATGAGAAAGGATCTACACAGAGCCTCACATCATGGCCTGACACCTGTAAGCTGTTACATTAAAATTATTATTAGTTAAGAAGTGGCGGAGGGGAGACAAGATGGCGGACTGAAGCCAGCTTTCAACAAAGGCTCCCGTCCAGAAGGAGAGTTAAGGGACAGGAATTTAGTAAGTATCCTGGTGGACTTGAGCCTCACCAAGAGAGAAGGCTGAAGAACGCACATCAACACCGCTGAGGCAAGTTGTGATCACAAGGACGCAAACAAAAGGTACAAAATCCACCACCAAGCGGATGGGAGTCCCCCTCCCCCATGAGACCGGCTCTGGAGCCCCACAATTTAACAAGCGGGCATAAATTAAAGGCCCTCCCACTACACTCCACGGGAGAGACCTTCTAAAAACTGGACCTACCTCCCCTACTGGGGTGCCGTGGCGTTCTCCTGCCGGACATAGGGCTGAATAAAACTTTGGGAATCCTTTGCCGGCAACCCTGAATCCCCGGCGCTCCCCTCCCGCCCACTGAGGTCTGGAGGCCTGTCCCCCAGGACTTCGGATCCTTGGGTGATTTCTCAAGGGGAGTGGACAGTCCCCGAGTTGCAACTGGTCAGCATTGACTCTGAGGCGCGCCAAGTGAGGAGAGGGCACCGGGCTGAGGGGGAGTCACGCCTCGCGGCACTTCCCTGCGGTGCAGTGCACCAACCCTCCCCGGGCACAAGACTGAATAAGACTCTGGCCTCCCCGCTGAGAGCTGAGAGCCCCTACTCTCACTCGGGGTCTGAGGGCCTATCCCCCAGGAGTTTGGATCCTTGGGTGATTTCTCAAGGGGAGTGGACAGTCCCCGAGTTGCGACTGGTCAGCATTGACTCTGAGGCGCGCGAGTGAGGAGAGGGCACCGGGCTGAGGGGGAGTCACGCCTCGCGCACTTCCCTGCGGTGCAGTGCACCAACCCTCCCCGGGCACAAGACTGAATAAGACTCTGGCCTCCCCGCTGAGAGCTGAGAGCCCCTACTCTCACTCGGGGTCTGAGGGCCTATCCCCCAGGAGTTCGGATCCTTGGGTGATTTCTCAAGGGGAGTGGACAGTCCCCGAGTTGCGACTGGTCAGCATTGACTCTGAGGCACGCGAGTGAGGAGAGGGCACCGGGCTGAGGGGGAGTCACGCCTCGCGCACTTCCCTGCGGTGCAGTGCACCAACCCTCCCCAGGCATACGGGGCCCAAGACTGAATCAGACTCTGGCCTCCCCGCTGAGAGCTGAGAACCCCTACTCTCACTCGGGGTCTGAGGGACTATCCCCCAGGAGTTCGGCTCCTTGGGTGATTTCTCGAGGGGAGTGCACAGTGCCTGAGCTGCGTCAGGTCAGCGCTGACTCTGGGACACGTGAGCGAGGAGAGGGCACTCCGCTGAGGGGAAATCAAGCCTTGGCGGCACTTCCCTGCGGTGCAGTGCAGGAGCCCTCCCCTGACCGTAGTATTGCGTGAAACTGAATGAAACTCTAGCTTCCCCCCGCCCCACTCCCAATCGGGGTCTGGGGGCCCATCCCTCAAGAGTTCTGATTCTTGGGGGATCTCTTAAGGGGTGTGGACCCAGCACAAACTGCGGCCGCTCAGTGCTGACTCTGGGGCGCGGGACAGAGGAGAAAAGGGTCGCCTGAGTGCCCACACCAGAGCAGCAGTTCCCTGGAGGTAGATCAACAGCCATTTTTTCTTTAACGGCAGAACGCTCACTTCTGGATATTCTGAGGCCACACCCCCTGTCTCCCTGGGCAACCAGAGGAGGACACCGGTGACACGGCTCACAAACCCAGAAGCCTCCAGGGCGGGGCCGACCCAGAGAGGTGTTCAGACGCAATTCTCCAGCAGCAAAGACGTTTGAACTCAAAACAGCCCGTCTCCTGTAGGCGACGACAGGAACAGAGACAGAACCTCACAAAGTTGTCTGTTCTGTTCTGTTCTGTTCTGTTAGCAGCATCCATCAGGGACGGGGCTAAGCCTGAGTGAACACCTCCTTCCCATCACCTGCATCAAACACTCAAAGATGTCAGGCCCCATCTCCTCCTGCTAGATAGCGGCAGTCTGCGGGGGCCTGGCAGACTTCCTCGCGATTCAGGCAGGTGCAAACCCCTGGAGTGTCTGTTCACTGCAGGCAACTGGGTTAGCCATCTGCAGAGATACCAGTGACTGGGTCCGACGGAGGGGCAAAGTGGGGAAGGAGACGTCAACCTTCCCAGACTGCTCTGTTTCTGGGGTGGCTCCTCCTGACTCCACGCTGCACTGGGGTGAGCTGTCTCAGAGGAGTCACCAGGCCCCTGTGATCCAGTTCCCAGAGACCTCTTGAACCCTTCCACCCGAGACAAGTGCCGATTGAGACAGTTGATTCGGACCTTTTGAACTGGGCTAATAGACTGAAGACTTTTCAGGTGGTACCCTGGGTGTGCGATTGTAGGAAGGTTTGATTCTCCTTTTCCAACTGGGGCCAGAGATGGGCAGGCGGGGTGACTTAATTGCTGATTTTTCCACACAGCTGAGACTTCAAGCCAGAGTAGAAGTTGCAATAGGATCAAACAGAAACCAGCTGAAAACAAGACAGAACCACTTTGCTCCACCACACCAGACAGGGCCCCAGTTTCTCAGGCCACAACACTGTACGGGCCCTCGATAAAACCCCAGGGGAAAAACCAAAGGGAGTAAAATAACCATGGGGCGGAATCAGTGGAAAAACTCTGGTAACATGAATAACCAGAATAGATCAACCCCCCCAAGAAAAGATACGGCAGATGTGATTGAAGATCCCATTCATAAACAACTGGCTGAGATGTCAGAAGTCGAATTCAGAATTTGGTTTGCAGACAAGATTAATAAAATGGAATTAGGAATTCGAGGAGAAATTCAAAAACTGTCTCAAGAATTTAACGAATTTAAAGACAAAACCACCAAAGACTTAGACACACTGAAACAAGAACTTACAGCCCTCAAAGATATGAAAAATACAGTAGAATCCCTCAGTAACAGAATGGAGCAAGCAGAAGAAAGGATTTCTGACATTGAAGATAAAGTCTTCGAACGCTCCCAATCTCTCAAAGAGGAAGAGAAATGGAGAGCTAAAACGGATCACTCACTCAGAGAGCTCTCAGATAATTTGAAAAAAAATAACATAAGGGTTATAGGAATTTCGGAGACTGATGAAGTGGCAGCCAAGGGCACAGAGGCCCTTCTACATGAAATTATGAAAGAAAATTTTCCAGACATGCCTAGAGAATCTGAAATTCAGATAGCAGACAGCTTCAGAACCCCAGCACGATTCAACCCCAATAAGCCATCTCCCAGACATATCATAATTAGCTTCACTAAAGTTAACATGAAAGAGAAGATTCTCAAAGCAGCCCGGCGAAAGAAAACTATAACGTACAAAGGTAAGAATATTAGAATAACTGCAGATCTCTCTGCTGAAACTTTTCAAGCAAGAAGAGGCTGGTCATCAACTTTTAATCTCCTAAAGCAAAAAAACTTTCAACCCAGGATCTTGTATCCAGCTAAACTGAGTTTCATCTATGATGGAGAATTTAAATACTTCAATGACTTTCATATGTTGAAAAAATTTGCCATAAGTAAACCAGCCCTTCAGGATGTTCTCAGACCTATCCTCCACAATGACCAACCCAATCCTATACCACAAAAGTAAACTCACTCAGAAACTTCGGATCAAACTCCAACTTCCACACTGGCGAAAGGATTAAAAATGTCCACTGAACCTTTGAAAAACTCGATACCCAAAATTCCACCAGACTTATCCTTACTCTCCATCAATGTGAATGGCTTAAACTGTCCTCTAAAGAGGCATAGGTTAGCTGACTGGATACAAAAACTCAAGCCAGATATTTGTTGCATACAAGAGTCACATCTCAACTTAAAAGACAAATACAGACTCAGGGTCAAAGGATGGTCATCCATATTTCAGGCAAATGGTAATCAGAAAAAAGCAGATGTTGCAATTTTATTTGCAGATACAGTAGGCTTTAAACCATCAAAAGTAAGGAAGGACAAGAATGGTCACTTCATATTTGTTAAGGGTAATACTCAATATGACGAGATCTCAATTATTAATATCTATGCACCCAACCAGAATGCACCTCAATTTATAAGAGAAACTCTAACAGACATGAGTAACTTGATTTCCTCCAGCTCGATAATCGTTGGAGATTTCAACACTCCCTTGGCAGTGTTGGATCGATCCTCCAGAAAGAAGCTGAGCAAAGAAATCTTAGATTTAAACCTAACCATCCAATATTTAGATTTAGCAGACATCTACAGAACATTTCATCCCAACAAAACTGAATACACATACTTCTCATCAGCCCACGGAACTTACTCCAAAATTGATCACATTTTAGGTCACAAGTCTAACCTCAGTCAATTTAAAGGAATAGAAATTATTCCATGCATCTTCTCGGACCATCATGGAATAAAACTTGAATTGAGTAACAACAGGAATCTGCATACCCATACAAAAACATGGAAGTTAAATAACCTTATGCTGAATGATAGCTGGGTCAGAGATGAGATTAAGAAAGAAATCACCAATTTTTTGGAACAAAATGACAATGAAGACACAAGCTATCAGAACCTCTGGGACACTGCAAAGGCAGTTCTAAGAGGGAAATTTATAGCACTGCAAGCCTTCCTCAAGAGAACGGAAAGAGAGGAAGTTAACAACTTAATGGGACATCTCACGCAACTGGAAAAGGAAGAACATTCCAACCCCAAACCCAGTAGAAGAAAAGAAATAACCAAAATTAGAGCAGAATTAAATGAAATTGAAAACAAAAGAATAATACAACAGATCAATAAATCAAAAAGCTGGTTTTTTGAAAAGGTCAATAAAATAGATAAACCTCTGGCCAACCTAATCAGGAAAAAAAGAGTAAAATCTCTAATATCATCAATCAGAAACAACAAAGACAAAATAACCACAGACTCATCAGAAATCCAAAAAATCCTTAATGAATATTACAAGAAACTTTATTCTCAGAAATATGAAAATCTGAAGGAAATAGACCGATACTTGGAAGCACGCCACCTTCCAAGACTTAACCAGAATCAAGTGGAAATGTTGAACAGACCCATATCAAGTTCAGAAATAGCATCAACTATACAAAACCTCCCTAAAAAGAAAAGCCCGGGACCAGATGGTTTCACGTCAGAATTCTACCAAACCTTTAAAGAGGAATTAGTACCTATATTACTCAACCTGTTCCAAAATGTAGAAAAAGAAGGAAGACTACCCAACACGTTCTATGAAGCAAATATCACCCTGATCCCCAAACCAGGAAAAGACCCAACAAGAAAAGAAAATTATAGACCAATATCACTAATGAATATAGATGCAAAAATATTCAACAAGATCCTAACAAACAGAATCCAGCAACACATCAAACAAATTATACATCATGACCAAGTTGTTTTTATCCCAGGGTCTCAAGGCTGGTTCAATATACGTAAATCTATAAATGTAATTCAGCACATAAACAAATTAAAAAACAAAGACCATATGATTCTCTCAATTGATGCAGAAAAAGCTTTTGATAATATCCAGCATCCCTTCATGATCAGAACACTCAAGAAAATTGGTCTAGAAGGGACTTTTCTTAAACTGATAGAGGCTATCTACAGCAAACCCACAGCCAATATCATATTGAATGGAGTTAAATTGGAATCATTTCCACTCAGATCAGGAACCAGACAAGGCTGCCCATTGTCTCCATTGCTTTTCAACATTGTAATGGAAGTTTTAGCCACCGCAATTAGGGAAGAAAAGGCGATCAAGGGTATCCATATAGGGTCAGAAGAGATCAAACTCTCGCTCTTCGCAGATGATATGATTGTGTATCTGGAAAACACTAGGGACTCTACTACAAAACTCCTAGAAGTGATCAAGGAATACAGCAGCGTCTCAGGTTACAAAATCAACATTCATAAATCGGTAGCCTTTATATACACCAACAACAGTCAAATTGAAAAAGCAGTTAAGGACTCTATCCCATTCACAGTAGTGCCAAAGAAGATGAAATATTTGGGAATTTACCTAACAAAAGACGTGAAAGATCTCTATAAAGAGAACTATGAAACTCTAAGAAAAGAAATAGCTGAAAATGTTAACAAATGGAAAAACATACCATGCTCATGGCTAGGAAGAATCAACATTATCAAAATGTCCATACTACCCAAAGCAATATATAATTTCAACGCACTCCCTATTAAAGCTCCACTGTCATATTTTCAAGATCTTGAAAAAACATTACTTCGTTTTATATGGAATCAGAAAAAACCTCGAATAGCCAAGACATTACTCAGAAATAAAAACAAAACAGGAGGAATCACACTACCAGACCTCAGACTTTACTACAAATCGATAGTGATCAAAACAGCATGGTATTGGCGCAAAAACAGAGAAGTAGATATCTGGAATAGAATAGAGAACCAAGAGATGAATCCAGCTACTTACCGCTATTTGATTTTTGACAAGCCAATTAAAAATATTCAGTGGGGAAAAGATTCCCTATTTAACAAATGGTGCTGGGTGAACTGGCTGGCAACCTGCAGAAGACTGAAATTGGACCCACACTTTTCACCATTAACTAAGATAGACTCTCATTGGATTAAAGATTTAAACTTAAGACATGAAACTATAAAAATACTAGAGGAGAATGCAGGGAAAACCCTTGAAGAAATTGGTCTGGGTGAGTATTTCATGAGGAGAACCCCCCGGGCAATTGTAGCAGCTTCAAAAATACACTACTGGGACTTGATCAAACTAAAAAGCTTCTGCACAGCTAAGAACACAGTAAGCAGAGCAAGCAGACAGCCCTCAGAATGGGAGAAGATATTTGCAGGGTATAACTCTGACAAAGGTTTAATAACCAGAATCCACAGAGAACTCAAATGCATCAGCAAGAAAAAAACAAGGGATCCCATCGCAGGCTGGGCAAGGGATTTGAAGAG